>NW_012267222.1:12180009-12193943 GCF_000151885.1 Dipodomys ordii | reverse complement strand
AAGCCAGCCCAGGCAGAAACATTCAAGAAACCTTTTCTCAAAATTAATCTGCAGAAAACAGGACTGGAGGCACCCCTGAATTCAAAATCCAGTACCACCAAAAGAAGAAGAAAGACTTCTTTATGCTGCTTAGTTAGGACTCTCAAAAATAAAGGAACTGCTTTCTCCCTTCTCAAACATCTGAGGTCCAGAGATGAGTGACGAGCAAAGGTTGCAGAGTCAATGATGAAGAACAGGCATTTCACAAACCAGGATGTGTGTGCCCTTCACCAATAACCCTGGGGAAAGATTTGTCTTTTGTTTTGCAATGCTATCTAAATTACAGCAAATTGGAATGATAGGAAATCCTACATTCCATCTAGCTAAATTAGCAAGTTTCAACTAAGACCCAGTTGGAAGTGTTCTAGTGTCCTATGTGCATGTTCCCTCCAGCAGGACTAGACAGATGCACATTAATCCCTTTTTGCTTCTGTAACCCTAGTTTCTTTTCAGGAGCAGGAAGGGATGCAGGCTTTGTACATATTAGGAAAGCTCTTACCATTGAATCCTCTCCATCCTTTTCGTTGGTGGTGGTGGTGTGGTAGTGGTGGTGGTGGTGGTGGTTGGTGGTGGTGGTCGTTGTGGTCGTTGTCGTCGTGGTTGTGTTGTGGTGGTTGTCATGGGGCTTGAACTCTGGGCCTGGGCACTGTTCCTTTAGCTCAAGGCCGGGGTTCTACCACTGGAGCCACAATGCCACTTCTGGCTTTTCTGGTGTTTTATTGGAGATAAGAGTCTCATGGACTTTTTTTTTTTTTTTTTTTTGGTCCAGTCGTGGGGCCTGAACTCGGGTCCTGGACGCTGTCCCTCAGCTCTTCAGCTCAAGGCTAGCGTTCTACCACTTGAGCCACAGAGCCACTCCTGGCTTTTTTCTTTTTGCTTATGTGGTACTGAGGAATGGAACCCAGGGCCTGAGGCATGCAAGGCAAGCGCTCTACCACTGAGCCACCTTCCCAGCCCCTCTCATGGACTTTCTTTGCCTAGGCTGGCTTTGAACTGAGATCCTCAGATCTCAGCCTCTTGAGTAGCTAGGATTACAGGCGTGAGCCACCGGGCCCAATCCTTTTTTTTGGGGGGGGGGCAGACAAATCTCACTACTATGTGGCCTCAAACTCATAATCCGCCTCCCTTAGCCTCCCAAGGGCTGGGATTACAGGTGTGTGCCACAATAACCAGGGGAACCCCAATAGATAAGGCTGTGGTGAAGACTTGGGGAGGAGCAGGAAGGTGCCATTACCTTCACCAATGGGCTGTGATGCAGTGTGTGGCACCACGGGGGGCAGGAACTCTGGGTTCTTTTCTGTTGTTGGTCGTGGGGTTTGAACTCTGGGCCTAGTCACTGTCCCTGAGCTCTTTTGGTCAAGGCTAGTGCTCTACCCCATGAACCACAGCACCACTATTGGTTTTCTGGTGGCTAATTAGAGATGACAGTCTCATGGACTTTCCTGTCAGGGCTGGCTTTGAGCTACAATCCTCAGATCTCAGCCTCCTGAGTAGCTAGGATTACAGGCGTGAGCCACTGGTGTCCCGCTCCAGGCACTTAAAAAAATATTTTATTAATTATTTATTTATTTATTGGTCGGTCGTGGGGCTTGAATTCTGGGCTTGGGCACTGTCCCTGTGCTCAAGGCAAGTGCTCTACTGCTTGAGCCACAGCACCACTTCTTCTAGGCACTTTTGATTTCAGAATTTACCTAGCTATGTGCTTTCTAAGATGTCTAAGCTCTTTAACTGCTTTTGTGAACATCAGTGTTAGATTTTGGTACACATATGCAGTATTTTAATGGAATTACTCAATATAAAGGGGGTCTACGTTGTGTTTTTTAAATCATACTGTGAGGTCATCTTTCCAAGTTGAATAATTTAAGAATCTTTATCTCCTGCTTCAAGACTAGCCAAGGCAGAAAAGCCCTAGAGTCCATCTCTAAAATAACTGGCACAAAGCAGGACTAGAGGTATGTCTCAAGTGGTAGATTGTCAGCTTAGCCAAGGAAGTGAGGCCCCATACTGTTCATCCCCAGTACTGCCAAAGATGAAGCAGTGAACAAGACTTTACATGCACTTTAAAACTGCAACTTGCTTAGTGTTCCTTATGCCATATTGCACTCAAATATTCTGCTGCAGTAAACTAGCAAGTTATTTTGATTTAAGCTAACAATGATACTCTATATGTGTCATTCAATCTTGTGAAAAAATTTTCTATATGTTTTATGTTTGTTCTTCTTTGGTTGTGGAGCTTGAACTCAGGGCTTACCTGTTATCCCTGAGCCTCTTTGTGCTCAAAGGCTAGCACTCTGCCACCTGAGTCACAGTGCCACTTCCGGTGTTTCAGTGGTTAATTGGGGACCACTTCCAACAGCCATCCTCAGATTACAGATTACAGGCATCGGAGCCCTGCTTCTCTCTTATCTTTTTTTTGTTGGTAGTAGCGATGGCTTAATTGTAGATAATAGTCTCAATCTGGCTAAGCCAGATCTCAGCCTGCATAAGATAGGATTATAAGCATGTGCCACTGGAATACAGCTACTAACACTTTTGACATTGTTTCAGATTTAGCAGGGCCTGGGATGTAGCTCAGTGGCAAAGCACTTGCCTCACAAGTGCACTGTCCTGAGTTCATTCCCCATTACCAAAATAATAATAGTTTCAGAATTAGAAAACAGTTAAAAGAACAGCGCAAATTTTTTTCCATCAGTCAGGTGCTAGTGGCTCACTCCTGTAATCCTAGCTACTCAGGAGGCTGAGATCTGAGGATTCATGGTTCAAAGCCAACCTGGGCCAGAAAGTCAAAGGGACTCTTGTTTTGTTTTTGTTGGTCCTGGGGCTTGAACTCTGGACCTAGGTGGTGTCCCTCAGCTCTTCAGCTCAAGGCACTCTACCACTTGAGCCACAGTGCCACTTCTGGTTTTCTGGTGGTTTTATTGGACTTAAGAGTCTCACAGACTTTACTGCCCAAGCTGGCTTTGAACTGCGATCCTCAGATCTCAGCCTCCTGAGTAGCTGGGATTGCAGGCATGAGCCACTGGTGCCCAAACCTGGGAGACTTTTTTTTGTCAGTTGTAGGGCCTGAACTCTGGACCTGGGCTCTATCCCTCAGCTCTTCAGCTCAAGGCTAACACGTTCTACCACTTGAGCCATAGCGCCACCTCCGGCCTTTTCTGCTTATGCGGTGCTGAGGAATCGAACCCAGGGCCTCATGCATGCAAAGCAAGCACTCTACCACTGAGCCACCTTCCCAGCCCCCCTGGGAGACTCTTACCTCCAATTAACTACCAGAAAACTAGAGGTGGCCTGTGGCTCAAGTGGTAGAATGCTTGCCTTCAGCTGAAGAGCTCAGGAACAGTGCCCAGGTCAAGAGATCAAGCCTCACGACTGATCTAAAAAAAAGAAAAAGTATATATACAACTTTCTTGTTATGAAGGTGTTGCGCAGAGGGTTGCCATTTCATAAGTGGTGATTAGTTTTTTGTTTTGTTGTTTTTGGACAATGCTTTTCCCCCAGTTTCTTTCTCCCATCCCTGCCGACAGGTTATATAGGTCGTTCTTTTTTTTTTTTTGGTCAGTGGTGGGGCTTGAACTCTGGGGCCTAGGAACTGTCCCGCAGCTCTTCAGCTCAAGGCTAGTGCTCTACCATTAGAGTCACAGGGCCACTTTCCGCTTTTTCTGCTTATGTGCTGCTGAGGAGTCGAACCCAGGGCCTCATGCATGTGAGGCAAACATTCTACCACTGAGCCACCTTCCCAGCCCCTACGCCATTCTTTTATGTAATCCAAGTATGATGATTATGATCAAGAAATTTGACATTGATATATTTATCTGCATTCCATATACAGATTTTTTTGGGGTCTGGCTGTGGGCCTGAACTCTGGGCCTGGGCACTGTCCCTCAGCTCTTCAGCTCAAGACTAGCACTCTACCACTTGAGCCACAGCGCCACTTCCAGCTTTTTTTTTTTTTGCCAGTCCTGGACTTGATCTCTGGGCCTGCGCACTGCCCCTGAGCTCTTCAGCTCTACCACTTGAGCCATGGTGCCACTTCTGGCCTTTTCTGCTTATGTGGTGCTGAGGAGTCGAACCCAAGGGGCCTCTACCACTGAGCCACTTTTCCAGCCCTCCATATACAGATTTTGATCTTACCTCATCCAGTCCATCCTCTTCGCATTGCATTGGATCACAGTTCTTTGTGATAATGACATTTGAGTTCATATTCTGTAGAATGTCTTATGTAATCTGTTTTGTAGAGGATCCATCTACGTTTGTCTGATTTTTACCTCAAGGTTAGATTTAAGGTGTGCAATTTGAAGTCATTTATCCTTAGTGTTTCTTATCAGATGTGTGTGTCCTGTCTGGGTGTGTTTCTTTTACAGAGTAAGCTGCACATGGAGGGCTTCCGGAGCCTGAAGGAGGGAGAGGCTGTGGAGTTTACCTTTAAGAAGTCTGCCAAAGGCCTAGAATCCATCCGAGTCACTGGGCCCGGTGGGGTGTTCTGTATTGGGAGTGAGAGGCGGCCAAAGGGGAAGAACATGCAGAAACGCAGATCCAAAGGAGACAGGTACAGCTCTCAAGGCAGCTTGTGTGGGTTCTAAGAATGAGAACTCTCCCAGTCTTGGGCCAGATTGTCATGGCTTGTGAAGCTTATAGTTCCTGCAATATCTAAATAGTTGGGTGTGTCTTTGTGGTGTTCAGTGGAGAGGCACTGACTGCCCATGATCATTTGATGGTACTGGGGTTTTGAATTCAGGGTTCTCATAGTGCAAGTGCTCTACCACTGAGGAATGAGAGGCTCTGTCTCTGCTCTCCATCTCTATCAGGTCTCCAGTTGACTTGTTTGATCTTGATGTGGGGCTAAATCTCTTAGCTGTAAGCAGCTAATAAGAATCTGCCCTTTGGGGCTGGGAAGGTGGCTCGGGGTAGAGCACTTGCCTTGCATGCCTGAGGCTCTGGATTCGATTCCCCAGCACCACATAAGCAAAAAGAAAAAAGCTGGAAATGGTGCTATGGCTCAAGTGGTAGAGTGCTAGCCTTGAGCTGAAGAGCTGAGGGACAGCAGTGCCCAGGCCCAGAGTTCAGGCCCCATGACCGGACTCAAAAAAAAAAAAAAAGAATCTGGCCTTTAAAATTCCTTCATTATTAAAGGTATGGCAGGTCCTCAGCTATCCTCCAAGTTGCAGTTTGATCAGTAACTCTTCGTGTGTGTGTGTGTGTGTGTGTGTGTGTGTGTCTCTCTCTCTCTCTCTCTCTCCCTCTCTCTCCCCCCCCTAGGGCTTACACTCTGTGTTTCTAAGCTTTTCAACCACTGCTGAGGAGGTTTTGTTTTGTTTTTAATTTATTTAATTGGGGATAAGTCTCTAAGGTTTTTTTTTTTTTTTGCACTGGCTGGCTTTGAAAGGAGATCCTCAGATCTCAGCCTCCATAGTAGCTAGGAGTATAGGCATGAGCCATGGTGGTTCCCTCCCTCCCTCTCCATGATATCTATTCTCATCTTGGTATTTTCAAGTTCATTTCCAGAGATGGTCTGATTAGATGACAATGAGGAGTCAAACCTCTAACCTCTTCCCATGTCTCTCACACCTTTACCCTCTCATTTTGTACTAGGTGCTACAACTGTGGTGGTCTAGACCATCATGCCAAGGAATGCAAGCTGCCACCACAGCCCAAGAAGTGTCACTTCTGCCAAAGCATCAACCACATGGTGGCTTCCTGTCCACTGAAGGCTCAGCAGGTCCCCAGTTCCCAGGGAAAGCCTGCCTACTTTCGGGAAGAAGAAGAAGAGATCCACAGCCCTGCCCTGCTCCCCGAGGCCCAAAATTGAGCCACCAGAGTCAGGGGGGCTACTCTTGCTAGCAGGAAGTTTCAAGGAGCAGGCATCAATCGGCAAAGTGGAGAAAGTGGGGATAGGGTGGGTTGGCGAGTAGCTGGCACTGCCATACGTCTCAGGCCGGGATGTCCCAGCATCACCCCATCTTCTCTTTTGATGAGGGGAAAGGGTGATGCATAGGAACTCCCATCATGATCTATCAATTCAAGTGAGGGGCTTTGGGGGAACCACTTTTGAAACCTGCATACTTTATATGATAAGCTTCACCTGCCCCACATGCTTCCCCTCCCTCCCCCCGAGCCTCCAGCTTCTAAAAATGACCCAGATTGGCAAGTTGTTCCTTTAAAGAAGGATGTGTCCTATTTCCCTTGCCAGGGTGTGAAATAATTAAGCATCAGACCAGCAGATCCATGGGCCCAAATCCCCAAGGTGTAGTACCTCGGGTAGGAGGGCCCGTCAGGAGCAAGGCAGGGTTGTTTTGTTTTGTTTTGTGTTTTTGTCTCCACCACCCTCCTCCCCTCCACATCTTGTTTCCTCATCACCCTATCTTGAGCCATAGTGCTGGGAGAGCTGGCCCAGGCATTGGGTTGTGATGACAGGCAACATGGGTGACTAGGGAATGGCTGCAAACCTGCTGCTCTGAGCTTCTCCCCGCCCCCGCCCCCCTTTCTGGGCCAATGTGATTGTAATTTATTTGTTCCCTTGGATAACTGCACCTTGGGTCCCCACTTTCTCCAGGATGCCAAACCTGCACTATCTGTGCGAATGACGTATCTTGTGCATTTTAACTTTTTTTTCTTATTATAAATATTCTGGTTTTGTATTTTTATATATTTTAATCTTAAGGCCCTCGTCCTGCACTGTGTTCTCAGGTACATGAGCAATCTCAGGGATAAGTGGGCAGCAGCTCCAGGTCTGCACAGCAGGAAGACTTTGTTGTTTTTATCACCATGGAGAGCAACCATTTGGAGTGCATAGCCTATTGAACTACCTCATTTTTGCCAATTAGAGCTGGCTTTTCTGCCATAGGGCCCTCTTGAAACCCCCTCCACCCTTGGAAATGTTTCATGGGAGACTAGGTTTTTAATTGGGTTGCCCCATGACTTGTTCTCCTTCTGCTGGAAGAATGGAAATTAGTCTAAACAGGAAACGGTGGTGCAGACAAGGTAGAAGAGGCCCAAAGAGGAAGCCAAGGTTAGTAATGATTGTCTAATCCTATGGCTCTGGAACTTGTTTTCTTTCCATATACCACATCTATCCTTTACTAGGTTAGCCTGGGATTACTGTGCACGTAACTGTATATGTATTTTTTTTTTCCTCTAAGGAATGGGAATAGATATGGCTGGATTTTAAGACCACAGATTTGTGTCCACCTTGTATAGCCACGCAGGGATGGATCTATAAAAAGCAAGGACCAAAATCCTCAGTCTTGGCTTCCAGGGAAACCCATAAGTGAAGGCCTCTCTCTGGAGCCTGTGTCCTGCCCTGCTGCATAATGGTTCATAGTGTTGTGTTAGCTAAAGGAGAAAAAGGGGGTTTCGTTTACATGCTGTGAGATCACCGCAAACCTACCTCACTGTGTTGAAACGGGACAAATGCAATAGAATGCATTGGGTGATGTGTGTCTGATCCTGGTTTCTTGTCTCCCCACAAATGCTGCCCCCCTCTAGTTAATTGTATTTGTCTAGGCTCTGTAGGACTTTACTGAGTTTCTGAGTTGGTCATTTGCTAGGTGGCCTAGTTTGTGTAAATAATAATGTGTGGGTCTTTTCTCCATGTTCTTTTTGGGGTTTTATTGTTTACAAACTTCTTTTAGAATTGAGAAAAATAGCCAAAGCATCTTTGACAGAAGGTTCTGCACTAGACAAAAGGATCTGAAGCTAAGCTGGGGGACCTTCTAAAGTGAGGATCCTGAACCAGTTTTTCTTTTGTTCCCTCACTTCCCCTATTTCCCATTTTGGACTAGATCTTCGTTGGTAAAAATAATAATAAGTCCCTATCCTCTACCCTCTTCTCCCTCAAAAGAAAACCTACATGCCCATACACAGATGATTCTTGGAATGTCTCTTCAACTTTTATGTGACTTATGCAAAGATTCTGAAGATGCTAGGACTCCAACCTCCCCCCCCTCCCACACTCACCTTGTTCCCAACCTGAGTCCATGTTTTTTAAACGTGATTCTCATCAAATATGACATTTGTGACCAAACCTGCTTGTTCTGTAATACTAGAGAAAATCAATTGGGGCTTTCCATGTAGAAAGTGGGGTCAGGAGACCAGGAAAGGGAATATGAATGTATATTCAAGTCACTCAGGAACTTGTACACAGGTGCAAGAAAAGTTATGTCAAAGTGGCCACAAGATTGTTTAATAGGAGACGGACGAATGTAACGCCATGTTTACTGCTAGAAACCAAAGCTTTGTGAGAAATCTTGAATTTATGGGGAGGGAGGGTGGGAAAGTGTGTACCTGTCTGTCCTTTCTCTGATCCCTGCAGACTAAAGCTCCCTTGGGCTTTGATGATCCCAGTCCTGGGGTGTTTTATTTCATGATTGATTTGTGCTGTACCCGAGTATTTCCTTTCCCCTTTTCTAATCATTTTTTTTTAACACATGCTGACTCTTCCCTTACCTTTCTTTTCCTGGGAAAATACAATGAATAAATAAATGAATAAATACTTATTGGTACTCAAACTGTCCGATTCTTGTCAGATATCTAGGGGCCCTCCCCTCCCTACCCCCTCCCTCCCCACCCCCTGTTCTGTAGTTCCTATCTTAGATTGGGACTCAGAAGTCAGGGACAGACCATTAAAATTTTTTGTTCACCACTTTGTTAGGAATGAATCTTGATTCTGTCTTCATAGCACCTCATTACAGTGGATTTTTGTTTCTAGTTGAGGCCTCTTGTCCCTTCCTTGGAAGCTGCCACATTCAAGAGGGGATTAGAGGCTTGGCATGCATAAGAATGGGGTTGCCTATGCCACTGGCTGGGATGAAAGCATGGGGCCAGAGCTTGGGGCATGAGACCCTAATAATACTTTGTCCCCTACTCTTCAAAGCCTTTTACAAATCTTAATTAACCCCTTCTAGCACCCCCAGAATAAAAATGTCATATGGAACTGGGGAAGTTGAGGCCAAAGGAGATTGTGAGTTTGTTTACCAGCCTAATAAATTGAATTTGTAAACTTTTTAAGGGAAGATTTTACAAGGAAAAAAAAAAACTTGATTACAGGCCAACAAGATATTAACAAAAGTACAGAGAAATGGGATTAAATTGTCAAGTTGGCAACATCAGAGCAAGGGGTTTCTGCCTGCGCTATTTCCCCATAAGTAGTATCAAAACCTGAAGCTGATTTACCTGACTGGTCTTCTTGCCAAAGATTCCAGGCTTCCCAGGTCCTAAATGATGGTTGTTTGGTTATTGAAGGTTGGGTTGCTTCATGTCCCCTGGTCTTCGTTTAAGCATTTTAATCATGTTACAATAGCCAAGTCATGTCAGGTGCCCTGTACGCAGCTCATACCTGTAATCTTAGCTACTGAAAGGTGAATCTGAAGCTTGAGGTTCGAAGGACAGGTAAGTCTCAATTATTCCCTCCCTCCCTACATCACCAACACCACTCTGTCAAAAACAGAAAGTCTGGGGCTGAGAAAGGTGGCTCAGTGGTAGAGTTCCTTGCATGCAGGAGGCTCTGGGTTCCATTCCCCAGCACCACATAAGCAGAAAAAGCCTGAAGTGGTACTGTGGCTCTACTGGTAGAATGCTAGCCAAGTACCAACACACAGGCACTGAACTCTGGGCTTGGGCGCTAACCCTGTGCTCTTCAGCTCAAGGCAAGCGCTCTACCGCTTGAGCCACAGTACCACTTCTGGTTTTCTAGTGGTTAGTTGGAGATAAGAGTCTGGCGAGGGCTGGGAAGGTGGCTCAGTGGTAGAGTGCTTGCCTTGCATGCATGAGGCCCTGCATTTCATTCCTCAACACCACATAAGCACAAAAAAACAAGTGGCTCAAGTAGTAGAGTGGTAGCCATGAGCTGAAGAGCTGAGGGACAGCACCCAGGTCCAGAGTTCAGGCCCCACCACCGACAAAAAAAAACAATTGATCTGGAGGCATGGCTCAAATGATAGCCCAACTCAAGGACCAGAGGTATAAAACTCCAGTACCTCCAGAAAAATAAAATCTGAAAGCCATTTTTAGTTTACATCCTTCCATGTACATGATTTTAGAAAGAATAGTTTTTGTTAAGAAAATGCAACAGTTGGGCTGGGAAGTTGGCTCAGTGGTAGAGCGCTTGCCTTGCATGCCTGAGGCCCTGGGTTCGATTCCTCAGCACCACATAAGCAAAAAGAAAAAACCTGGAAGTGGAGCTGTGACTCAAGTGGTAGAGTGCTACTCTTGAGCTGAAGAGCTGAGGGACAGTGCCCAGGCCCAGAGTTCAGGCCCCATGACCAGACCCCCCCCAAAAAAAATGCAAGTTTCTTCATATCTAAGAATTCTGCAAGATTGGGTACATTGTGAACCCCTTGGTATTTCTATTTTGATACAGCTTTTCTGATTTTTAAGTTGCTCTTACAGAAAAGACATTTTTGCTTTTTAGTTTTGATTTTTATTTTATTTTTGGTCATGGGGCTTGAAATCGGGGCCTGGGCGTTGTCCCTCTTCAGCTCAAGGCTAGCACTCTACCACTTGAGCCATAGAGCCACTTCCAGTTTTCTGGTGGTTTATTGGAGGTAAGAGTCTCATGGACTTTCCTGCCGGGGCTGGCTTTGAACCACAATCCTCAGGGCTCAGCTGGTTTTGAGTTTATTTAGGTGGGCCTTGGAAATCTATAAACCAAAATCTGGGTACCTTAAATAAGCCACAAATGGGCTGATGCACAAAATGAAATACACTATAGCAAAAATTACTGGATTTTGGGGCTGGGAAGGTGGCTCAGTGGTAGGGTGCTTGCCTTGCATGCATGAGGCCTTGGGTTTGATTCCTCAGCACCACCTAAGCAGAAAAAGCCAGAAGTGGTGCTACGGCTCAAGGGTAGAGCGATAGCCTTGAGCTAAACAGCTGAGGGACAGCACCCAGGCCCAGAGTTCAGGCCCCATGACAAAAAAAAAAGGTTTTTTTTGGGGGGGGGGTTCCAGTCATGGGGCCTGAACTCTGGGCCTGGGCACTGTCCCTCAGCTCTTCAGCTCAAGGCTAGTGCTCTACCATTTGAGCCACAGTGCCACTGCCGGCTTTTTGCTTATGTGGTGCTGAGGAATCGAACCCAGGGCTCAGGCATACAAGGCAAGCACTCTACCACTGACCACATTCCCAGCCCCTAAATGGGTTCTTAAGATCATGTATGCTATGCAAACACTAGAGCTACATGGTCAGCTTATCTTTTTTTTACACAAGTATTTGTTTCCCGTTTTCACATAGTTTTGATCCCAGGCGGGCTTTGGACTAGGATTCTAACAGAAGCCTATGCTGGTGTAACACACTAGCCACAGCTGCATGGGGAATCTCACTGAAGTGTTCCCAGGGCTGGCCTGGAACTTCGGTTTGCCCCATCTCCACCTCCCAGTAGTTGGAATTACAGGCCTGAGCCACCGCCCCGGGACTCCTGAGTTTAACTAACTTGTGCCAGGACTTCTGGAGAATTCTGGTTTCTGCAGACCCCAAAGTTATCGAGATCCCTGAGGGCGGAAGTGTGCCTTACACCAGCTCAGCATCCTGCCTTAAGTATCCCACTTCGGGTGGGGTTTCCTTAATTCACGCTCCGTGGCAATTTCCGCAGTAGCGAACTGAGGCCAACTAAGGGCCGCTGGAGCTTCACCTGGTCTCCTGCAGCCCATTCACCCGCTCGTGGCTGGAGCGCTGGAGACGTCTCTCAGTCACGTGACCCCGCTATCTGGCACCGTCGCCTCGCCCTTCGCGAACGTGCACCAATGGTAACCGCCAAGCCCTCGGCCCGTTCCCGCCCCTAGTTCATTGGTGCAGAGCTGGGCTCCGCCCACTGAATGACGGAAGGGGCGTGTACCAGCGCCCAACGATGACGCAATCTTTCAGCGCCACGTAGTAAGGAAGTGTTGGCTCCCTGGCGGCTGAGCTCTGGTGCTGGGCAAAGACGGAAAACGAAGAGACATCAGCGGGAGACTTAAAGGTACACTAAGAACAGATTGTGACTAGGCCACTGAGGTCTGAGACAAAGGGTGCCGAAGACTTAGTGACTGCGAGCGCCAAGTGGGAAATGGTTTGGCAAAAGACCGAGGAGAAAGAACTGGGCGAAGATCAAAATGTAGGCACCATAATGTGGCAGGAAGCAGACTTGGAAACTTAGAAAAAGTGCAGATAACGAGGAAGGCCCACGAAAACGAGACAGATGGACCATGGAAAGCCCCCATTCGGCTTATACAGCTCTGAGTCGTGAAAGGTTAGACCAGTGTCTTTGGGTGTTAATGCTGTCAGCTTGCTACAACCCTGGTGATTCTCTTGAGAAGTGAATCATTGCAAGTGCTGATGACTTATGGTCTGTCAGTCTCTGTCTGTCTCCCCGCTCTCTCAGGTGTACCCGGCTGTTGTCTTGTTCTAGGTGGTCTTCTGGCTTGGCAAGAACTATGTCATGGATCAAGGAAGGAGAGCTGTCACTTTGGGAACGGTTCTGTGCCAATATCATAAAGGTAAGCCATGGCTCAGAGCACAAGCTGGCTTTATGACAGTTAGGTAATCTTGTGTCAAAGTCTATTGTTTAAATTAAGCAATCTTTGAGGTTAAGTGGGGTTTAGCCCAAGGGTCCAGAGACTTATAATTGTAATGTAGTTTTGATGTCTATATTTTTGGTAGGCCTTTTTTTTGTTGGCCATTCCTGGGGCTGGAACCCAGGGCCTGGACACTGTCCTGAGCTTCTTTTGCTCAAGACTAGCACTCTACCACTTCCAGCTTTTTCTGTTTATGTGATACTGAAGAATCAAACCCAGGGCTTCATACATGTTAGGTAAGCATTCTACCACTAAGCCACATTCCTAGCCTAGTAATGTTACTTTTACAATAGCATTTTTAGGCAAACCAAGGCCTCCCAATATTATTTGGCAGCATAGCTTGTTTTTCCAGATAGAAAAAAATTTTTCCTGGAACTGTTGATCCATTGTTGTTACTGCTGTCCTCTGGGTTTAGCTAGAATAAATAATCTTCCATGTGGCAATACAGTGTAATGAACTCTGGAAGCAGTTAAGCATGAATGAAAAATTTTATTTTATTGTTTATTCCCCATATGACTTTAATAATCGCAGAGCTGTTATGAGAACTAAATGAAATGTACAAATAAAGCACTTAGCAAGATGTCTAGCAGTTCTTAATTACTGTTATTTTGAGTGTTCTTTCAGTCACCTGAACACTGGGATCACTATTTATCATACTCAGTTTGTATCCTCAAGTTTTCCTTCAATTTCTCTCTAGGAATTTCAACAATTTCATATCTTTTGCACAAGACAGGTTTTAGGTTTTTTTGTTTTTGTTTTGTGGGTCGTGGGGCTTGAACTGTGGGCCTGAGCGCTGTCCCTCGCTCTTCAGCTCAAAGCTTATGCTCTACCACTTGAGCTACAGCGCCACGGTTTTCTGGTGGTTTATTGGAGATAGGAGTCTCACGGTCTCTCCTGCCCGGGCTGGCTTTGAACCGTGATCCTCAGATCTCAGCCTCCTGAGTAGCTAGGATTACAGGCGTGAGCCACCAGCGCCCGGCTTCTAGACAGGTTTTAGACTGGAGTTTTCAGCCACACACTATCAAGTAGCAGATAGCAGTGAATTTATCAGTTAGCCTTAAACCTCCACATATGCTCACACACAGATACCAACTTACTTCAGGCAGGTAAGGAAATAGAAAATCACCTTTTCAGGAAGTCAGAACAGTCATATGTTGGGATTAACAAACTGCTCTGAATTTTCTAGAAGTACAAAGTACAGGGGAAACGGTCAGTGAAAATCCCTCCAGGTGAGGGACGATAGATTAAGGAGTGAATTTTTGCTACAGTAAACAACCCAGATTGACTTTAAGCCACATAAGAATTTTGTCTCACTGAAAAAAACTTTTTTTGTTTGCTTTGAATTTTTTTTTT
>NW_012267222.1:12174509-12178889 GCF_000151885.1 Dipodomys ordii | reverse complement strand
GCTGTGGCTCCAGTGGTAGAGTGCTAGCCTTTAGCTGAAGAGCTGAGGTACAGTGCCCAGGCCCAAAGTTTAAGCCCCATGACTGACAAAAAAAAAAAAAAAGAGTTAGATCAGAATAGCATTAGGCCTCAGTTTCTGTGTGCTGCCACAGAGAAACCTGTCAACTTGAGATGTAGTATCTTTCTTTTTTTTTGACAATCCGAGGGCCTGATCTCTGGGCCTGGGCACTGTCCCTGAGCTTCTTTTGCTCAAGGCTAGCACTCTAGCACTTGAGCCATAACACCACTTCCAGCCTTTCCTGTTTATATGGTACTGAGAAATGGAACCCAGGCCTTCATGCATGGGAGGCAAGCACTCTACCACTAAGCCACATTCCCAGCCCTGTAGTGTTCTTAATCCCCAAAGAATATGAGATCAATTTATCATTTGTTTTCTTCTTTCCACAGGCAGGCCCAATGCCCAAGCACATTGCATTCATAATGGATGGAAACCGTCGCTATGCCAAGAAATGCCAGGTGGAAAGGCAAGAAGGTCACTCACAGGGCTTCAACAAGCTGGCTGAGGTGGGTGTGGGTAGCAGAACCCACAATGAATAGCCTCTGAGAATTTGATTAACACTAGAACATGAGCCTCTGAGCATGCTGAAGTTTGAGAAGGCTTTGTTTTTAAAAATACTAGTGGTGTGCATGCATACATATTTGAAGTGGGATCTCTTGATACAGCCCATTCTGGCTTCAGACTTGTGGTCCTCTTTTCTCTGCCTCCCAAGTGCTGGGACTATAGGCTTGCAACACGTGCATATCAGATTCTCTATATTTTACTTGCTTGGTAATTGTAGGTCTCATATTAACATTAACAACAACAAAAAAAGTCATTATAGCCAGGCACCAGTGGCTCATGCCTGTTAACCTAGCTACATAAGAGGCTGAGACTGAAGGATCATGGTTCAAAGCCAGCTTGGGCAGGAAAGTCTATTGAGACTCTTATTTCCAATTAATCACCAGAAAACTGGAAGTGGTGCTGTGCACTAGCCTTGAGCAAAAAAGCTCAGTGACAGCACCCAGGTCCTAAGTTCAAGCCCTATGACCAACCAAAAGAAAAAAGAAGAAAAGTCATCACAAGATGAAATTGTCTCCTCATATTACCTTAACAAATCATTTCTATTATGTTGTGCCTCATGTAATCTTCATAGTATGTCCTACATGTCCTAACATTTATGAATCTATATCTCTTTAAAAAAAAATTTTTTTTGGTCCGGTTGTGGGGCCTGAACTCTGGGCCTGAGCACCGTCCCTCAGCTCTTCAGCTCAAGACTAGTGCCCTACCACTTAAGCCACAGCGCCACTTCTGGCTTTTTTCTTTTTGCTTATGTGGTACTGAGGAATCGAACCCAGGGCCCCAGGCATGCAAGACAAGCGCTCTACCACTGAGCCAACTTCCCAGCCCTTAAAATTTTTATTTTTATTTGACATTTTGGCAGATTATTTTTCTATATTTTATAGAAAATTTCATCATGAGAATCTCATATAACTTGTTCAACCTGT
The DNA here is from genome assembly GCF_000151885.1 of Dipodomys ordii. NCBI lineage: Eukaryota > Metazoa > Chordata > Mammalia > Rodentia > Heteromyidae > Dipodomys > Dipodomys ordii. The sequence continues at coordinate 12,177,345 of NW_012267222.1, read as the reverse complement.
TTCACTGTTATTAAACATTGCAAACAGGGTTGTTTTAGCTACATGTGGTAGTACACACCTGTAATCTCAGCACTGTAGGGGACTGAGGCAAGAGGATTTGAGTTCAAGGCTTGCTTCTGCTGTATAATGAGATCCTATATCAAGAAAAAGTTTAGGACAGGAGCCAGTGACCCACACCTGTAGTCCTAGATACTCAGGAGGCTGAACTCTGAGGATCACAGTTAAAAGCCAGCCCTGGCAGGAAATTCCATGAGATTTTTATTCCCATTAAACGACTAGAAAACTGAAAGTAGTGCTGGGTAATGGTGGCTCAGCCCTGTAATCCTAGCTACTCAGGAGGCTGAGATCTGAGGATCACGGTTCAAAGCTAACCTGGGCAAGAAAGTCCATGAGACTCTTATCTCTGATAAACCACCAGAAAACCAGAAGTGGCTCTGTGGCTCAAGTGGTAGAGCGCTAGCCTTAAGCTGAAGAGCTGAGGGACAGCACCCAGGTCCAGAGTTCAAGCCCCAGGACCAACAAAAGAAAAAACAAAAAACAAAAACAAGTGGTGCTGTGGCTCAAGTAGTAGAGCGATAGACTTTAGCTGAAGAGTTCAGGGATAGCACTCATACTGAGTTTAAGCCCCACAAATGACACACACACACATATACACATTTTAGGATAAAGTCTCAAAAGTATCCTTTCTAAAACAAAGGTAGGGTAACTAAGTATCAGGCTTTGCTGCCCAGTTTCACAGGATTCAGGGCTTTTTATTTGTTTGTTTTGGTCCAAGACTGGGACTTGAACTAGGTACCTGATACCTTTACTCATTGGCTGACACTCTACCAACTGAGCCATACCTCCAACCCCATATTCAGGCTTTTCAATGCTAAAACTGCAAAATTGCCAGGCTACCAAGCATATCATTCTATGCAGACATCATGAAAATTTTGTTTCTTTGTGTTTTTTTTTTTCCATTCCTAAGCTTCTTTTGCTCAAGGCTAGCACTCTATCACTTGAGTCACAGCACCACTTCTAACTTGTTCTGTTTATGTGGTACTGAGGACTTGAACCCAGGGCTTCACACATGCTTGGCAAGCACTCTACCACTAAGCCACATTTCCAGCCCATTTTATGGTTTAATGAGTATTGCAAATTGGGAAGTTGTAGCAAAACTAGAATGTTAACAATCTCTGTGAAACTTTATTTTGGTCGGTAGGGTTCTGAGAATTGAGCCCAGGTCTTTATACATGCTAAGCACTTGCTTTACTTCCTAGTCCATTGTGAACCTAACTTTTAAGAAAATGGAAATACAGTTTATAGCACACAGATGCTATCTTTCTTTTCTTTTTTTTTTTTCTGAGACTGGGACTCAAGCTTTGCACTTGATGTTTTTTTGTTTGTTTGGTTGGTTTTTTGTCAGTCGTGGGGCTTGAACTCTGGGCCTGAGCGCTGTCCCTCAGCTCTTCAGCTCAAGGCTAGTGCTTTACCACTTGAGCTACAGCGCCACTTCCAGTTTTCTGGTGGTTTATTGGAAATAAGCGTTTCATGGACTTTCCTGCCCTGGCTGGCTTTGAACCTCGATCCTCAGCTCTCAGCCTCCTAAGTAGCTAGGATTACAGGCGTGAGCCACTGGTGCCCAGCTTTGCACTGTCATTCTTAGCTCCAGTTAGCTAAGTCTCAGACTTTCCTGCCTCTTCTGGCTCCAAATCATAATCCTTAGATTTCAGCCTCTTGAGTAGCTAGGATTACCAGAGTAAGACTGTGGCACCCAGCTCAGTTTTTTATTTTATTTTATTTATTTATTTATTTTTGGTCCGGTCATGGGGCCTAAACTCTGGGTCTGGGCGCTGTCCCTCAGCTCTTCAGCTCAAGGCTAGTGCTCTACCACTTGAGCCACAGCGCTACTTCTGGCTTTTTTCTTTTTGCTTATATGGTGCTGAGGAATCAAATCCAGGGCCTCAGGCATGCAAGGCAAGCACTCTACCACTGAGCCACCTTCCCAGCCCCTAGCTCAGTTTTTTAAACGGTGGTATTTCTGCTTATTTGGTTTTTTATTCTTATGGAGAGTTATATCAGGTAAATGACAATAGCATCAGTTTAGTGGTCTTTATTTTTTTTTATTTTATTTTTATTTTTTTGTCTGTCGTGGGGCTTGAACTCTGGGCCTGGGCGCTGTCCTTCAGCTCTTCAGCTCAAGGCGAGTGCTCTACCACTTGAGCTACAGCGCCACTTCCAGTTTTCTGGTGGTTTATTGGAGATAGGAGTCTCACGGTCTCTCCTGCCCGGCCTGGGTTTGAACTGCGATCCTCAGATCTCAGCCTCCTGAGTAGCTAGGATTACAGGCGTGAGCCACCAGCGCCCGGCTTTAGTGGTCTTTATTAAGATCACATCTTTTAGGGGCATTTTTGGTGAATCTTTTTTAAATTTTTAAAAAATTTTTAAATTGATACTATAAAGGTGATATACAGAGTGATTAGAGTTGCTTAAGTCAGGTAATAATTTTTATTTATTTATTTAGGTCAGTCATGGGGCCTCAGTGTTATCTCTGAGCTTTTTCCCTCAAGGCTAGTACTCTACCACTTTGAGTTACAGTTCCACTTCCAGTTTTCAGGTGGTTAATTGGAGGTAAGAGTCTCTTGGATTTTCCTGCAAGGGCTGGCTTTGAACAGTAATCCTCAGATCTCAGCCTCCTGAACAGCTAGGATTATAGGCATGAGCCACCTGCACTCAACTACTCTTTTTTTTGTTTTGTTTTTTGGGTCCGGTCATAGGGGCCTGAACTCTGGGCACTATCCATCAGCTCTTCAGCTCAAGGCTAGCGCTCTACCACTGGAGCCACAGCGCCACTTCC
>NW_012267222.1:12166226-12173184 GCF_000151885.1 Dipodomys ordii | reverse complement strand
AAAAAAAAAAAAAAGTAGTGGAATACTAGCCTTGAGTGAAAGAACTCAGAGATAGTGCCAGGCCCTGAATTCAAGCCCCACAACCACACCTCCACACACACATCCCCCCCACAAAAAAAAAAAAAAAAGTCTCACAGACTGGAAGATAAAAGTCCCTCTCCCACTCTGGTCAGTGCAGAAGCCTCTCTTACTTTCTTCCCAATCTATGTATATTCCAGCTATTTGTTTTTTCCTTTCTTAGACTTTGCGCTGGTGTTTAAATTTGGGCATCCTAGAGGTGACAGTCTATGCATTCAGCATTGAAAACTTCAAACGTTCCAAGAATGAGGTTGATGGCCTACTGGATCTGGCTCGGCAGAAGTTCACCAGCTTGATGGAAGAACAGTAAGATTTTATCTGAGGGGAGGATGTATGGTCACCCCTCCAGCCTTTCCTCAGCCCTCACAGAGACTCTTAATTCCCCTTAATTTTAGATCTCCCTGGTGGCACACATCAAAAACATGCAATCTAATTTTGCTTTTTTTTTTTTTTGAGATGATACTTATTTGAGGATATTGGGGTTCAAAGCCAGCCCGGGCAGGAGAGACCGTAATACTCCTATCTCCAATAAACCACCAGAAAACTGGAAGTGGCGCTGTAGCTCAAGTGGTAGAGCACTCGCCTTGAGCTGAAGAGCTGAAGGACAGCGCCCAGGCCCAGAGTTCAAGCCCCACGACCGCCAAAAAAAAACAAAACAAAATACTATACTCGCCCTGCACAGTGTCTTTGATTTGGCATGATGCATGAGACCTCAGTGGCGCTGTGGCTCAAGTGGTAGAGCACTAGCCTTGAGCTGAAGAGCTGAGGGACAGCGCCCCAGGCCCAGAGTTCAGGCCCCAAGACTGGACCCAAAAAAGAAAGAAAGAAAGAAAACAATCCTGGCCAGGACCTCAGAGTTCCAGGAGTACGCATTGGAAAAAAATCCCTCATAGAGGGTGATGTGTGATATGTGTTCATGTCTTTCTTTTTTTTCTTTCTTTTTTTCTTTTTTCTATTTTATGTCATGGTCTTTTGTATGGGATTGAGTTTAAGAAGAATTCTTAGACCAAAAGAAAGTCTGAAAACACTGACCTAGTTTAATTTCACTGGTTGGGAAATTACACTCTAGTAAAGAGAATAGAAGGCCTTGCCTGTGGCCACATTGAGCTGGTAGTAGAGCGGGGTTGGTGCCAGTCCCCAGGCATCTCCAGGGATTTCACAGTTTGTTCTCTACAGAGCTCAATGGAGTCCTGCATCTGCTTCTGAGAACAAGCCTCTCACTACCTACTCTTGTCCATAGTCATAGTTTGGCAGGGACAGTTGTCACCCCCAGCTTACAGATATGGGGCATGAAGGGGTGGGTAGAGGATGATCTCTGAGGAGCAGTCCCTTCTTTTTTTTCTCTTTCTTTCAGTACTGGGGTTCGAATTCAGGGTCTTACGCTTCTTAGACAGGTGCTCTATTGCTGATCCACACCTCTAGCCATCTTTTGCACTGCTTATTTTTCAGATAGGTGTTGCCTTCTCTCCTGGCACATGGCTAGGCTATGATCCATCTATTTTAGGCTCCCCATCAAGGCTGGAATGAAAAGTATGTGTGACTGTGACTAACTCTTGTTTGAGAAAGCGGTCTCACAAACTTTTCTGCCTGGTTGATCTCAAAGGGCAATCCTCCCCAAATTTCTTCCAAGTTGCCAGGATTACAGACATAAACCCTCAGTATCCAGCTGAAGAAGCTGTCTTTATGCAGGATCACCTAGTAAGTAAAGGTTCTAGGACTTAGATCTATTATTCTTGTTCAAATTTTGTCTTTGTTTGTTTGGATAGGGCCTAGATGGTATCTTTGAGCTTTTCTGTTCAAGGCTAGGACTCTACCATTTTGAGCCACAGCTCCACTTCCAGTATTCTGGTGGTGAATTGAAGATGAGTCTCAAAATCTTTTTTCATATTTGGCCTGGCTTTGATCCTTGATCTCTGCCTCTTGAGTAGCTAGGATTATAGGCTTGAGCCACCAGTGCCAGGCTTGATTTTTTTTTTAACTACTTTCTTTTCTTTTCTTTTTTTTGTCTTTTCTTTTTTGGTACTAGGGACTCAAACCCAGAACATTGCACTTACTAGGCAAACACTTTGCCACTGAGCTACATCCCATCTCTGTTGTCTTGATTTGACTATACATTTGTCCTCAGTAATGCCAACAAATTTTCAAAATTAAGTGATTAGAGTTTGCTTCACAAACTATGAACTAATATATTAAGTTAAAGATTGAGTGGGGTTGACAGGCTCTAGATATAGCCATGAGCAAGTGGTAGAGCGCTCGCCTTGAGCTGAAGAGCTGAGGGACAGCGCCCAGGCCCAGAGTTCAAGCCCCACGGCCGACCAAAAAAATAAAAATAAAATAAATAGATATAGCCATGAGCCTCTGGCTCAACAGTCTTCAGAACAACCTGTGGGAGACTCACACCTCACAGTATTAATCTCCCACTTCCCAACCACAAAGCACTTAGTTTTCCGCATAGCATTCCCAAGAGAGAGAAGCTGGTAGTTAACAGTGAATTCATACTCACTGTATACAGTTACTGTGCAGAGGTGCTATTAGGATTAAGGGGACAAGCTCTGAACCCAGATTGTCCGGGTTCAGGTTCAGGATGTCCATTCACTTGCTGTCTGAACAAATTAACCTCTCCCTGTGCCTCACATTCCTTATCTGTATATGGGCACTAATTTTGGTGCGCGCTGCAAAGATGGTGTAATGATGGAATGTATTGGTAGACTAGCAAATATATAATTAACATTAGCCAACACTGTTACCTTCCTTTTACCAGAGAGTAACTAAAATAGCCAGTTATATAGATCCTACTCTAAAACAATGTACTCAGTTGTCAAAATGAGACAGACGTATCACAAAGTAAAATGCAGCTTGCCAACAAGGACACCTGAGGAGATGCAATTAAGTGCTTAAGAGTTTGGCTTCTCCATGCAGCCAGACATGGAATCAGTCCAGACATAGTGCCTGATAACTGTGTCCCACATAGTCTCTCTCTGACTGTCCTGTCTGAGCCTCAGTGCTCTAGTGAACTTCTGTCAGAAGCTGAAAGTAACTTCCTACCTTAGCAGTAGGTAGTCTGTCTCAATCTGCCTCGTTTTTCCCAATCAGAGAGAAGCTGGAGAAGCATGGGGTATGTATCCGGGTCCTGGGAGATCTGCATTTGTTGCCTTTAGACCTCCAGGAGCAGATTGCACAAGCTGTACAGGCCACAAAGAACTATAACAAGTAAGTTTTCAGATTTCCCCTCAAGAACCTGTCTCAATCTTTGGCTCTTTTCTGGTTTTAAAGAGATATCTGGGGCACTTCTTGGTGTGTATTCCATATGTGGGGTATAGAGGGAGTGGTTGTGGATGTTTAGAGACAAAAACTTATTCCTTCTCTCTGAAATGCTACTGTAATACCATGTCATATGTGATTATACTCACATGTAGACATACTTTTCATCTTACCCCAAATGTGTGTGTGTGTGTGTGTGTGTTTGTGTGTGTGTGTGTGTGTGTGTTTGATGATGGTAGTCGCATTTTTTTTTCTAACTTGACAAGTTGGGGTGGAAATGCAGCAGTCCTAAGCCTTGTTTCTAAAGGCAGATGCTTCAAGAAATCTTTTTTTTTTTTCAGCTCAAGGCTAGTGCTCTACCACTTGAGCCACAACACCACTTCTGGCTTTTTTTTTTTTTTTTGCTTATGTGGTGCTGAGGAATCGAATCCAGGGCCTCTGGCATGCAAGGCAAGTGCTCTACCACTGAGCCACCTTCCCAGCCCTCAAGAAATCATTTTAATATCTCTCTTTTTTTTTTTTGGAGGGGTGTGCTGGTACTATAGCTTGAACTCAGGGCCAAACTCAGAACTTTTGCCAGACCTGGGGCTTGGGGCCTGGGCACTGTCCCTGAGCATCTTTTGCTCAAGGCTAGCACTCTGCCACTTGAGCCATAATACCACTTCTGGCTTTTTCTGCTTATGTAGTACTGAAGAATTGAACCCAGGGCTTCATTCATGCTAGGCAAGCACTCTATCACTAAGTCACATTCTCAGCCCTACTGGCTGTCCATTATGAAGGTAGTAAAGGACATTTAGTTTTTGTCTTAGAAAACAAACAGCATAAGCCCCAGGTGCCATTGGCTGATGCCTGTAATCCTAATTAATCAAGAAGCTGGGATCTGAGGATTACAGTTCAAAGTCAGCCCCGGCAGAAAAGCCTGTGAGAATCTTATCTACAATTAATTACCAAAAAGCTGAAAGTAGAGCTGTGGCTCAAGTGGTAGAGTACTAGCTTTGAGTGAAAAAGCATAGGGACTGTACCCAGGCCCTGAATTCTGACCCCAGAACTGGCAGCAAAACAAACAAACCAAAAACAACCCTGATAGCTTGTTTATTCTGAGAACTCTTAGAAATCACACATACACAAAAAGTATCACAATCTCACCTTTCAGAACTGATCAGTTAACACTAGACTGGGGGGGGGGTCGTTATGGGAGGCATGGGGTTGTCCTTGCAGGGAAGGGGTGCTCTAATCTTGCTAAATCAGCTTATTCTCTTTCCTCAGGTGTTTCCTCAACGTCTGCTTTGCCTACACATCCCGTCATGAGATCACCAATGCTGTGAGAGAGATGGCCTGGGGAGTAGAGCAAGGGCTGCTGGATCCCAGGTATGCTCGGTTGTTTCTCATGGCAAGTACTAGGGAAACAGATGTGCACCAAATATGAATACTTCTTCTGTACCAGGTCCAGAGCCAGAGGCTAAATTGGTACACATGGCAAGATCTAAGAGAGACTACAAACATAGAGCTCAAATTCAGTTTATTATAGCTGCTTCAGGTTTTCTCTGAGTTTTATCATACACCAAGAAACTCCTAAGAACAGCAGAGCATGAGTCAAGGCCATCCCATCAATGAGAAATTATACCCTCCTTATCTTTTGCAAGAATGATTTTTCAGGAATATACCCTATGGAGTCTTTTTAATTTTTTTTTTTTGGTCAGTCCTGGGGCCTGAACTCTGGGCCTGGGCGCTGTCCCTCAGCTCTTCAGCTCAAGGCTAGTACTCTTCCACTTGAGCCATAGTGCCACTTCCGGGTTTTTCTGCTTATGTGGTTCTGAGGAATCGAACCCAAGGTCTCATGCATGCAAGGCAATCACTCTACCACTGAGCTTCCTTCTCAGCCCCTCTGTGGAGACTTTTAGGTTTCTCACATTATACTTTCACACAAAATTTTCCAAATAGGGCACTGGTGGCTCACATCTGTAATACTAGTTACTCCGGCTGAGATCTGAGGATTGAAGTTCAAAGCCAGCTTGAGCAAGAAAGTCCATGAATGAGACTCATTTTGGGTTTTTTTGTTTCTGGGTTTTTTTTGTTTTTTTTTTTGGCCATTTGTGGGACTTGAACTAAGGGCCTAGCTCCTGTCCCTGAATTTTTTAAATTAATTTATTATATTTTAAAAATTAATTTTTTATCATCATGGGGCTTAAACTCTGTGCCTGGGTGCTGTCCCTGAGTTCTTCAGCTCAAGTTGAGCATTCTACCACTTGAGCCACAGCACCACATCAGTTTTCTGGTGATTACTTGGAGATAAGAGTTTCATGGACATTCCTGCCCAGGCTGGCGTTGAATTAAGATCCTCAGATCTCAGCCTCCTGAGTAGTTAGCATTACAGACATGAGCCACCAGTTGCCCAGCTATCCCTGAATTTTTGCTCAAGGCTAGTATTCTACCACTCTGAGCCACAGCTCCACTTCAATTTTTTGGGTGGTTAATTGGAAATAAAGAGTTTGATAGCAGAAGTGGCACTGTGGCTCAAGTGGTTAGAGCGCTAGCCTTGAGCTGAAGAGCTGAGGGACAACGCCCAGGCCCAGAGTTCAGGCCTCAAGACTGATCAAAAAAAAAAAAAGAGTTTGATAGACTCCTGCCTGGGATGGTTTTGAACCACCATCCTTACATCCCAGGCTCCTAAGTAGCTAGGATTACAGGCGTGAGCCACCAGTGCCCAGCTAGTCCATGAGACTCTTAACCCTAATTAACTACTCAATAAAAAGCTGGAAGTGATGCTGCGGCTCAAGTGGTAGAATACTAGCTAGCCTTGAGCAAAAGAAGCTCAGAGACAGCATCAAGACCCTGACCAGCACTCATAAAACACAACTCCGGGCTGGGAAGTTGGCTCAGTGGTAGAGTGCTTGCCTTGCATGCATGAGGCCCTGGGTTCGATTCTTCAGTACCACATAAGCAGAAAAAGCTGGAAGTGGCGCTGTGGCTCAAGTGGTAGAGTGCTAGCCTTAGAGCTGAAGAGCTGAGGGACAGCACTCAGGCCCCGAGTTCAGGCCCCATAACCGGCAAAAAAAACAAATAAAAAAAACACACCTCCAAAAAAGAAAACTGAATCATTAGTAACAGTAATGTCCTACTTTTTAGAGTTGGTAAGGACTTTCCAAGCCATTTGTCTATTTGGTCTTTTTCATGTTATTAGTGTAACCTTTGGTTATAATATTAGTATAATAATAAAAATAGTAAAATAAAAATAGTAAAGCGGAGTAACAAAATACAGTTCAGGCAATGTGTTCTATGTTTTATAAGTTATCATCTTATGTATGTATTTTGTGCAGTTTACAGATGAGAAAACTGAGAACACTGAAATAACTCACGTAAAGTCAGTCACTCAGCTAGTCAGTACTCAAATCGTAAGCTGTCTGATGCCAGAATTTTTGCCCTCTATCTCTATTATATGAGATCTTGGAACTGATGAATTTTCCTGATTCCTTCCTCAGGTATAATTTGATTGACTGGAAATTAAATTAAGAATTAAGCTTAAGCCGGCGCCAGTGGCTCACACCTGTAATCCTAGCTACTCAGGAGGCTGAGATCTGAGGATTGCGGTTCAAAGCCAGCCCGGACAAGAAAGTCCGTG
>NW_012267222.1:12129287-12166028 GCF_000151885.1 Dipodomys ordii | reverse complement strand
CCGGTCGTGGGGCCTGAACTCTGGGCCTGGGCACTGTCCCTCAGCTCTTCAGCTCAAGGCTAGCGCTCTACCACTTGAGCCAGAGCGCCACTTCGGGCTTTTTTCTTTTTGCATATGTAGTGCTGAGGAATTGAACCCAGGGCCTACATGCATGCAAGGCAAGCGCTCTACCACTGAGCCACCTTCCCAGCCCAGTACTGAGACTCTTATCTCCAGTTAACCATCAAAAATCCAGGAGTAGAGGTATGGCTCAAATGGCAGAGTGCTAGCCTTGAGTACAAAAGCTCAGGCTCAGCACCCAGGTCAAGTTCAAATCTAAGTATTAACACACAAAAAAAGTATGTCTGAGGATGTTCAAGTTGGAGAGAGCTTCCTAGCAAACCCAGACCCTGAGTTCCAGCTTTAGTACCCCTGGGGCTAGAGAGAAGGGGGAATTATGGTTAGGATTATATTGCAGTCCTAGAGCATGGGAAAACCCATGGTTCAATCTTTAATACCACAAGGTAAATTGTTTCATTAGAATAGGAAAGATAAGAAGGAAAGAACCTACCTTGTTTCTTTTGGATTTGGCTTTTTTTTTGGGGGGGGTCCGGTCGTGGGACCTGAACTGTGTGCCTGGGCGCTGTCGCTCAGCTCTTCAGCTCAAGGCTAGCACGCTACCACTTGAGCCACAGCACCACTTCCAGCTTTTTTCTTATGTGGTGCTGAGGAATCGAACCCAGGGCCTCGAGCATGCAAGGCAAGTGCTCTACCACTGAGCCACCTTCCCAGCCCCGGATTTGGCTTTTTGAGATAGCCCGGTCTTGAGCTTACTACATAGTGAGTCCAGCCTTACTATGTATGTGATTTTCCTGCTTGTCTACAATTTACACTCTGATCTTGCTTTCCCTTCAAACTATATTACAGTACTCAATGACCTTACCTTTCTTTCTGCCTAGTGCTCTGCATGTTTTTTCCTGCCCAAGTTCTCTGCCTGCCTAACTTGCCTCTCTGGGATTCTCATGCCAGTGTAGTGTGGGCTGCTAGGATCAACAGGATTAGGAGGCTAATGTCTCAACCCACTAAGCTCCTGCCACTTGCTTTGCAGCTCTGGCTGGGCTCATCCGGGCCTATTATTCAAATTTAGGCAAATTCTCATTCGTATTAGAAAGTCAATGAGTTTTTGCAATTAGGCTCTACCTAATAGTTTGATTTCTATATTCTTATTCCTGCCATCCAGCTCCTGGTATGTATTTAGTAGATTATTTTGTGATTCTCAAAGTACAGAAGAAATAAGATTGAGCCTGAAGAATAGTTAATAAACTCTCTTTCAGTGAATTACTTTGAACAGGTCATGACCTCCTATAGGGCTCTGTTTTCTTTATAAAATAAGAGGAACAAAAGTAAATGCTAACATTTAGCATTTACTAACATGTAGGCACTTACTAAGTGCTCTGGATACTTTTTTTTTCTTTTTATGATCCCTGTAGCCCCAAGCTGGCCTCTACTTTTCAATCCTCTGGACTTAGTCTGCTAAGTACTGAGTATAGATGTGCCCTGTCATGCTCAGATCTCTGCATGCATTTAGTCCTAGTCCCTATAAGGCTAATACTGGGTTGTTGGGGGGTTTTTTTGGTGGGGGAGAGGGGCTTGTTGTTGTTGGTTTTTTGAGGGGTTTCGATTTTGGTTTTGGTTTTTTTTGGGGTCCAGTCGTGGGGCCTGAGCTGTGGGCCTGAGCACTGTCCCTCAGCTCTTCAGCTCAAGGCTAGCACTCTACCACTTGAGCCACAGCGCCACTTCCGGCTTTCTTTTTGCTTATGTGATGCTGGAGAATCGAACCCAGGGCCTCATGCATGCAAGGCAAGTGCTCTACCACTGAGCCACCTTCCCAGGTCCTGTTTTTTTTTTTTTCTGAAACTGGGCTTGAACTCAGACCTTGTACTTGCTAGGTTAGCACTCTGAGTTCTAGCCCTGTTTTTCTTTTTTCTTTTTTTTTGTCAGTCATGGGGCTTGAATTCTGGGCCTGGGCGCTGTCCCTCAGCAATTCACCTCAAGGCTAGCACTCTTCCACTTGAGCCACAGCACCACTTCTGGTTTTCTGGTGGTTTATTGGAGATAAGAGTCTCATGAACTTTCCTGCCCAGGCTGGCTTTGAACCGCAATCCTCAGATCTCAGCCTCCTGAGTAGCTAGGATTATAGACGTGAGCCACTGGTGCCCAGCTTTTTTAACTGTTTAATTGTTATTATAAAGATGATTTACAGAATTATATAAATCAGGTAAAGAGTACATTTATTTCTGGACAATGTTACCTCTTCCCTTGCTCTCCCAGTTTTTCCCTCCCAGGCCCACCCATAAGTTGTATAGTTCATTTTCAACATACTTTCCAGGGAGTACCATTGCTGCATTTGTTCATCCTTTGTCCCTCCATTTCTGTGCCCTCCATTATACTCCCAAAGACCTAAAAATAAACAAACAGAACAAAAAAGAAAGAAAACTAAAACAGCAAAAAAAGAAAAAAAATCTCTTGTTAATTTCCTAGAGTTCATTTCATCCACCACTCTTAATAGAATAATGTGTGAAGGAAGTGGAGCTGTGGTAGAGCGCTTGCCTTGAGCTGAAGAGCTGAGGGACAGCGCCCAAGTCCAGAGTTCAAGCCCCACAACTGACCATAAAAAAAAAAAAGCAAGATGTTTCTCTGAGCCTCAGTTTTCTTATCTAAAAAATGAGAATAGATATATCTATGGGATATATATCTATGGGATATAGATCAATGGTAAAGCACTTGCTTAGTGTGCATGAAGCCCTGGGTTTAATCACCAACACTACACACAAAAAAAAGAAAGAGGTGTGGGGGACAAGAGTGGGAGGAGGAATGAGAAGAGGGTAGGAGTTAGGAAAGCAGATCATTTATGAATTTAGCAAATTCTTATGAAGGGCCTTTTCTATAGAAGGTAGTACTGCTGAGTATATTTAATGGTAGTCCCTGAAGAAATCGGAAACCTTATGCATGCTCACCAAGACATACTTCAAAAAGATGTGTGCTTTTTTTTTTTGTCTCCCCTTTACCTTAGTGATGTCTCTGAGTCTCTGCTTGATAAATGTCTCTACACCAACCACTCTCCTCACCCTGACATCTTGATACGGACTTCTGGAGAGGTTCGACTGAGTGACTTCTTGCTCTGGCAGGTAGGTGCTTTCCAGGTACTGTTGGGATTGTGTTGGGATGAATACTGGGCACTGGGCAGGACAGCACTCATAGACCAGATGAGACAGTTCCTACCTATTCCTAGCCACAGTAGGGTCAGAAAACATGGAAGTAAGGAGGCTGAAATGTAGAGATTCATTTCCAGGCTATGCCTGGTGACATTTGCTTTTCCTTCTGCATCTGACCCTGGCTTTGCAAACTTCTGTGATTCCTGCTTTCCAAAGTGCAAGGCATCCAAAAACCAAGCTTTCCAATAATAGTGAAAACTTGTGCCATTTTTCAAGGTACGTGGCCTTGATGTCTTAGTAACATGTCAGCCTCTATGTAAGCATGGTCCATGAAGGATCTAAACTACATGCAAACTCTTAGGGGTTTGCCGTGACACTTTTCTCAGTTCTTCCATCTAGGCAGTCCCTACAAAGTAATCATATCTAATTTTAAGTTGTTGTTGCTTAACTCTTTCCTCCCCTGAATACTTGGCCCCTGAATAGCATATAGCTGGGGGAAGGTTTTTCTCAAAGATAAATTGCATGGGAACTCAGCTTAGAAGCAGCTCACTTGATAAACTCCAGAAATTTTAATGGACCATAATCTTAAAAATGAATTAAACTCTGTACAGTATTCTCACAATAAAAAAATGAATTAAAATTATTAGTTACTGAAGATGCTTTTGGTCTTTGATTATACTAAAGGAAGCATGATATGTTTCTCATGGTTCTATGACCTACTATTCTGCTGCTCAAGTTTACTTTGGGCACTGAAATTTAAGGGACTAGTGCTAGGCTGGAAATATAACAGTGTTAAGAGCATCTGCTTAGGCTGGGAATGTGGCTTAGTGGTAGAGCGCTTGCCTAGCATGCACGAAGCCCTGGTTCAATTCCTCAACACAAAAAAAGCCAGAAATTACACTGTGGCTCAAGTGGTAGAATGCTAGCTTTGAGTAAAAGAAGCTCAGGGACAGAAATAAGTGTCTGCTTAGCATGCACAAGACCTTAAACAGACAAATGAACAAATAAACCACACTGATCAACTAGAGGGTAGATAGCAAGGACCCTCATGTCTTAAAAGGACCAAGGAACAATGCTCTGGAAAAGATGAGTTTTTATTTCTGAGAGGAAAAAAAAAATTGAGTTCCTTATTTGTGCTGCAAATATGGCAGTAATAAAGTCAGAAATGATCCATATTGTCTTGAAACTTAGGGTCTTGCCGGTGACAAATCATTTTAACTTTGGGAACAGATTACAAGCAACTTGAGCTAGTTTTCAGATATTTCAAAAAGAGTATTAATTTGGGGATGGGAAGGTGGCTGCTCAGTGGTAGACTGCTTGCCTTGCATGCATGAGGCCCTGGGTTCGATTCCTCATAAACAACACATAAGCAGAAAAAGCTAGAAGTGGCACTATGGCTCAAGTGGTAGAGCACTAGCCTTGAGCTAAAGAGCTGAAGGCCAGTGCTCAGGCCCAGAGTTCTAGCCCCACGACTGGCAAAAAAAAAAAAAAAAGTTTTATTTCGGGGATGGGAAGGTAGCTCAGTGGTAGAGTACTTGCCTTGCATGCAGGAGGCCCTGGGTTCGATTCCTCAGCACCACATAAGCAGAAAAAGCTGGAAGTGGCGCTTTGGCTCAAGTGGTAGGGCGCTAGCCTTGAGCCGAAGAGCTGAGGCACAGTGCTCAGGCCCAGAGTTCAGGCCCCATGACCAACAAAAAAACAAAAACAAAACAGAGTTCAAGCCTCATAACCGACAAAAAAAAAAAAAAAAAGAATCATTGAAGCCTGAAGCCAGCTAGGGCAGAAAAGTCTAGGAGACTCTTATCTCCAATAAACTATTCAGAAAAAGCCAGAAGTGGTGCTGTAGCTCTGGTAGAGCACTAGCCTTGAGCACAAAGAGGCTCAGGGACAGTGCCCAGGTCCTTGTTCAAGCCCTAGTACCAGCAAAAGAAAAAAAAAGTACAGCATGAGGTCCTGAATTCAATTTCTAGTACTACAAAATAAAAAAAAAAACTACTGTACTGGAAAGATCTGATTGCTTATTTATTCCTTTAACAACAACAACAAAAGAGTATCATTTCGAAGAAGTAAACTTGTTGAAAATAGTTACAACCTTGGTAGAATGAAGATGATATTGGCTTAGCATAACAAGTTAGCTGACAACTGAAATTTTCTCCTAGAAAGCATTGAATTCTTCACCCCTGAAGGAATCAAGCAGTAGCTATAAGAGTGTGTTGGCGCTAGGGAACAGCTCATTTGATTTTTACTCAAGTTTATCCTGCTCTGTGCTCTACATGATTTACATTCAATCTTCATAATGAAACTTTGAAAACCAGATACTCCTATTACCCAGCTTTACACTTGAGGAAGGTTAAATGGTGCTAGAAGAAGCAGAATACAGAACTAGGCATTTGGGCTGTAGAGTTCACGCACTTAGCTGCATTGCCATTCTGCTGCTACTGAAAAGTAACAATGGCAGCTACCATTGGTTTACTGCAGACTTTTACCAGACAGTGTCTCAGATGACCTCCAAGAGCCAAGTGTCAATAACAGAGTCCAGATATTATTTCATAGTCTGAAAATTGGCTCTGGGAAAAATCCTAGTGGAAGTGATCTAGTCTAGTTTTGCTTTGCAACAGGCAGATGATCTGGCTGCTTCAGACACCCCTACCCCTCAACCCCTCCCACTCCCCATGAAGGAATCAGAGCTGGTGTCGGAAGCAACTGCCTGGGCAATATCATTTCTGGGCTTCTTCCAGCTCAGCCTGCTCCTCCATGGGAGGACTGGCCAGCAAAGTGGCTCAGCAACATGTGACTAAACATACTCTTCCTTCTTTCTGTCATAGACCTCCCACTCCTGCCTAGTGTTCCAACCCATTCTGTGGCCAGAATACACATTTTGGAATCTCTGTGAAGCTATCTTTCAGTTCCAGATGAACCATAACACACTTCAGGTATGGGGGGGGGGGGGTACTTGCCTGACTAGATACATTAGAAGAAAAGGTTAGCATTGATTGGCCACCTTGCTATATGTGTTAGACACTTCATGACAGACATGGTGATGGTGATGACAATGATAGTTGCTACCACTCAATGAGCATTTACTGTGAATGAGCATACACTGAAAATGTTTTACATTCAGTACTTTATTTAATGTTCCCAAGTACCAATTCAGGCAAATCCTAGTACCTCTTTTATGTAAAAGAATAAATAGAAGAAAAAAATTAGGGACTTATAACCAATGAGAGATATGAGTAAGGTTCAAAGTCTTTTTTTTGGGGGGGGGTATGTCATGGGGCTTTAACTCTGGGCCCTGGGCACTGTCCCTTTGCTCTTCAGCTCACTGCAAGGCTCTACCACTTGAGCCCCAGTACCACTTCCAGTTTTCTGGTGATTAATTGGAGATAAGAGTCTCGTGGATGTTCCTGCCCAGGCTGGCTTTGAACTGTGTTTCTCAGATCTCAGCTTCCTGAGTAGCTAGGATTACAGGTGTGAGCCACAGGCACCCGGCAGGTTCAATGTCTTAAGAACCAGGGAAAATGGTTTTTTAGAAAGATTGTCCATTAGTCCCAGAAGATAATAGCCTATTAAAAGATTATAGCCTGGCATGGTGCTACCCACCTGTAATCTCAGCTGCTTAGGAAACTGAGGCTGAAAGATTTCAAGACAAGACCAGTGTAAATTTGATGGGGGGAAAATAAAAGTAAGTATAAGTGTGCAAAAATCCAAGCTTCTTCTAGAAATGTTAAGAATATAATAATACTTGGGGCTGGGAAGGCGGCTCAGTGGTAGAGTGCTTGCCTTGCATGCCTGAGGCCCTGGGTTTGATTCCTCAGCACCACATAAGCAAAAAGAAAAAAGCCGGAAGTGGTACTGTGGCTCAAGTGGTAGAACACTAGCCTTGAGCTGCTAAAGAGCTGAGGGACAGCGCCCAGGCCCAGAGTTTAGGCCCCACAACCGGACCCCCCCCCAAAAAAAAGAATATAATAATACTGCATAAAACCACATTATTCAGCAACTTTGAATTTTGACCACCATATTTTTTAAGTCCTTAGGAGCCAGTTACCCTCATCTGATTAGCATTCTTTATTCTTTTTCAATTTTTTATTGTTATTATAAAGGTGATCTACAGAGGGGTTACAATAATTTAAATCAGGTAAGGAGTACATTTCTTTTTGGGGAATGTCACCTTCCCTCATTGTCTCACAGGTTTTCCCTCTGATTAGCACTCTTAACAATAATAGTGATATGTTTGAGGCTAGCTAACATACTGAGATTTCACACATACTTCTTTATTTAAGCCTTCTAAAAACCCAGCAGGTTTGGTGTCCTCATTTTTCAGATATCAAAACAGGAGCAAAGAGACCAAGTAACTGACCCACAGCCCCAGAACTAAGAGCTTAAGTTTTAAAATTATACCTAGTGTTGGTTCTTTGTGTGTGTATGTGTATGTGCATGTGTGTACATGTTCATGTGTGTGCTGGTACTGTGGCTTGAATTCAGGGCCTGGCTACTGCTCTTGGCTTTTTTTTTTTTTTTTTCATACTGGCACTTTATCACTTGAGCTACAACTCTACTTTCAGATTTTTTCAATGGTTAATTGGTGGTAACTACCTCATGGCTTTAAGCCATGATCCTTAGATCTCAGCCTTTTAATTAGCTAGGATCACAGGCATGAGCCACCAGCACCACCCTGTGGTTTTTGTTGCTTTTTGTTTTTCAATTTTAATTTAATTTTTTTTCTAGTGATGTTTTTAAAGTCTGGGATAATAATGGCCAGGAAGAAATGAGTAAATCAGGGCTTCTCAATCTCCCTGGTTTAAGGGCCCATTGGGAGAATTTCATGAAAGTGATAGGCCATGTTCATATAACAGTCACAGATCTGTTTTCCTCAGAACTGCATTTGTCTTCACTTTTTTTTTGGGGGGGGGGTCCAGTCGTGGGGCCTGAACTCTGGGCCTGGGCGCTGTCCCTCAGCTCTTCAGCTCAAGGCTAGTGCTCTACCACTTGAGCCACAGCGCCACTTCCGGCTTTTTTCTTTTTGCTTATGTGGTGCTGAGGAATCAAACTCAGAGCCTCAGGCATGCAAGGCAAGCGCTCTACCACTGAGCCAACTTCCCAGCCCCTTGTCACTCACTTATATAGAATACTTTCAGTAGGTACATGTTGTCCCTGAAATTGTTTTGTGAGTTCCAAGTCAGATAAGTCAATCTTATCAATCATGTCAAAGGATTTGATTGTTAAGTCTCACAATATTAACATATTAGAGAGTACATTTAGAACAAATGAACAGAAAACAGTAACGCTTCAATTATCCACTGTCAATGAGGAATGAATACCAGATTTTTCCCACGTAACCAAAACTACTTTTTTTTTTTTTTGGTCGGTCATGGGGCTTGAACTCTGGGTTTGGGTGCTGTCCCTGCGCTCTACAGCTCAAGGCGAGCGCTCTACCGCTTGAGCCATAGCGCCACCTGTGGTTTATTGGAGATAAGTGTCTCACCGACTTTCCTGCCCGGGCTGGCTTTGAACCGCTATCCTCAGTTCTCAACCTCCTGAGTACCTAGGATTACAGGCCTGAGCCACCAGCACCTGGCTTCAAAACTATTTCTTAAGAACTAAGATGGATGGGCACTGGAGATTCACACCTATAATCCTAACTCCTCAGGAGACTGAGATCTGAAGATAGTGGTTTGAAGTCAGCCGGGGCAGGAAGGTCTATGAGACTCTTATTTCCAATTAACCAGCTAAATGAAAGTGGTGCTATGGCTCAAAGTGGTAGAGCACTAGCCTTGAGCAAAAAACTCTGGGACAGTGCCCAGGACATAAGTTCAAACCCCACAATGAACAATTAAAAAAAAAGAACTAAGACTGTTCCCCCCCCCCCTTTTTGATTGGAAAACTTGAAGTGAGGCTTGTATGTGATTTTTTGACCTTATATACCAGCATTTGTTAGTAATGATGATGATTAATCACTTTGTAATGATGATTATAATGACCTTGAAGAGTGGGACTGTTTATTCTAAAGCTAGATGGTCCTTCTTGGGGTTTTTTTTGTTGTTTTTTTTGGTGTGTGTGTGTGTGTGTATCTTCCCTTTTTCTACCATGTCAGTGGCTAATTTTGACAGCATACTTCTGTTTCTTCCCTTCCTGTTTACTGTTTTAAATTAGCTGTTATAGGCAAAAAAAACAACAACAGTTAATCAAGCATGTTAAAATCGTGTATTAAATGAGCAAATTAGCTCTGCGTGAAGCCTAAAGGAGCCTTTGCGCGTGGACATTCTTGTGTCTGGGCCTCTCACTTAACCTTTTATAGTAATTTTAGGTTTCCTAGATGCGTTGCACATGGTTGTCACAGGAGTTACTACAGGTTTCCTCCTCGCCGTAATGCCGTAACTGTCCCTCTGAAATCCAGGGAGATGTTGGGCACAGGAGAGTTAGCAGTTAGCTGATCAGACACGGTATGTGCCTTTGTGGAGTTTTTATATTCTTAGTGGAGGGGATAGACAAGTAAACAAATGTGTAATGTAATTCCTGAGTCTAATAAAACAGAAATATATGGAATGATATGCTAGAAGGTAATGGAGGGAAGGAAAAGGATAGTGAGGTTAGACAGTTGAGGTCAATATTAGAAATGAGGAGCTGGGAAGGTGGCTCAGTGGTAGAGCGCTTGCCTTGCATGCCTGAGGCCCTGGGTTCAATTCCTCAGCACCACATAAGCAAAAAGAAAAAAGCCGGAAGTGGCACTGTGGCTCAAGTGGAAGAGTGCTAGCCTTGAGCTGAAGAGCTGAGGGATAGCGCCCAGGCCCAGAGTTCAGGTCCCACGACCGGACCCAAAAAGAAAAAGAAAAGAGCCGGAAATGGTGCTGTGGCTCAAGTGGTAGAGCACTAGCCTTGAGCTGAAGAACCGAGGGGCAGCGCCTGAGTTCAGGCCCCACAACCGGACCCCCCAAAAAGAAAAAATTAGAAATGAGCTGGGCGCTAGTGGCTCACGTCTGTAATCCTAGCTACTCTGGAGGCTGAGATCTCGGTGCAAAGCCAGCCTGGGCAGGAAAGTCCATGAGACTCTTATTTCCAATTAACACTCAGAAAATCGGAAGTGGCACAGTGGCTCAAGCCTTGTGCTGAAGAGCTGAGGGACAGCTTTCAGGCCCAGAGTTCAAGCTCCATGACCGACCAAAAAAAAAAAAAAGAGGAGAAATGAGGGCTGGGAATTTGGCTTAGTGGTAGCGTGTTGCTAGCATGCATAAAGCCCTGGGTTCGATTCCTCAGTACCATATAAACAGAAAAAGCCGAAGTGACACTGTGGCTCAAGTGGCGGAATGCTAGCCTTGAGTAAAAAAAGCTCAGGGACAGTGCTTAGGCCCTGAGTACAAGCCCCAGGACTAGCCCCCCCCCAAAAAAATAATAATAATAAAATAGAAATGAGGCTGGAGAAGGTCAGGCCTCTGATACTGAAGGACTTAATCAGAGGAGTGACAGGATCTGGTTGGTATTTGGTAAAAAAAAAAAAAAATCACATAGGATTTATTCAGGGTAGGAGTCAGAGACAAGAAACCAAAACAAGAGACCAAACTCCTACCATAGAATGAGAGGGGATGTAGCTTAAGGTAAGGTGATAGCATTTGGGCAGAGGAGGACTGAAGGTAGAGATTTAAAATAAATCTTGCTGGGGCCTGGGAAAGCGGCTCAGTGGTAGAGTGCTTGCCTTGCATGCATGAAACCCTGGGTTTGATTCCTCAGCAACACATAAGCAGAAAAACCCGGAAGTGACACTGTGGCACAAGTGGTAGAGCACTAGCCTTGAGCTGAAGAGCAGAGGGACAGCATCCTGGGCCAGAGTTCAGGCCCCACAACCAGCAAAGTCTTGCTGAGTGCTGGTGGCTCAGAGTGCCTGTAATCCTAGCTATTCAGGAGGCTGAGATCTGAGGATTGTGGTTCAAAGCCAGTATTGAGATTCTGATCGCCAATTAAATACCAAAAAAGCCAGAATGGAGCTGTGGTTCAAGTGGTAGGATGCTAGACTTGAGCACAGAAGCTCGGGGACTTAGCCCAGGTGCTGAGTTCAAGTCCCAGGACCAGCACAAAATAAAATAATTTTTTTTTTTTTGTACTTCCTTCATCTCTTGCCTCATTTGACTCTCAGAATGGAGCTGCAAGGGAGGTGTTACCTAGCTGAGGCTCAGAAAGGTTGTTTGCTAAGGTCTCAACAAAAGTCTACTGTATAAATAAAGATGATAAATGAAAATTCTAGAATATCTTTGTAGGCTCTTTTTCTTTTTTTTTTGGGTCCGGTCATGGGCCTGAACTCTGGGCCTGGGCATTGTCCCTCAGCTTTTCAGCTCAAGGCTAGCTCTCTACCACTTAAGCCACAACGCCACTTCCAGCTTTTTTCTTTTTTCTTATGTGGTGCTGAGGAATCGAACCCAGGGCCTCAGGCATGCAAGGCAAGCGCTCTACCACTGAGCCACCTTCCCAGCCCATCCCAGACATTCTTGAGAGAGTTCTCCTCTGGCTGCTGTGATGAAGACTACATGCAGAAGCAGATGCCGGCCTTGGTTAAGAGAACCTTGGGTACTATGTAAAAGACTTGGGGGTTATGGAGGTGCCCAACACACAGTCTTATTAAGCCAGGAGCTCACAGGATGACAAGCACACAACCATGAATACAGAGTACCATATAGCACAAGGTAAAATGTGGAAAAGGTCATCAAGGAGGCAAGGAAAAGGGCCAAACAATCTCAGAGGAGAAAACAATTATGGTTGATAAAGGTTAAGGAACAATAAGACCTCACAGAATTTTTGCTGCCTTTCAACCAAGGAAGAGTATTCAAAGAGAAGTAGAGTGTAGAGGAAGAAGAATATTCTGGCAGTGTGAAGAACAGACAATATTGCATATACTGGGAGAGCTAGCTCAGGCCAGTCTACCCAGAGCTCTGGGGTTTAAGAAGCACTTCAGGAAGCTCAGGCTTCCTCCAAATGGCATTCGCAGTGCCAATACTAGCAGTGGAGGCAGTAGCCAGAGAACTGTGTTCAGGTAGTTCAAAGTAATGCCTTTTACTGGGGCGTTATGTTATCATCTTGGCATTATTGGTTTTATTTGGATTCTGGGGGCTCAAACTCTTGTTCAGCTTTTTTGCTCATCTGGCATTCTACCACTTGAGCCATATCCTACATCCAGCCTTGTATTTGTAGTTAACTAGAGATAGTGTCTCTTAGACTTCTCTGTCTAACCTGGCTTCAAACTACAAACCTCAGCCTGGGAATATGTCTTAGCAGTACAATGCTTGTCTAACATGCATGAAGCCCTGGGTTTGATTCCTCAGTACCACATAAACAGAAAAAGCCAGAAGTGGCACTGTGGCTCAAGTGGTAGAGCAACCTTAGGGACAGGCGCTGGTGGCTCACATTTGTAATCCTAGCTACTTCAGAGACTGAGATCTGAAGATTATGGTTCACAGCCAGCAAGGGCAGGAAAGTCCATGAGATTCTTATCTCTGATTAACCACCAGAAAAACAGAAGTGGCACTATGGCTCAAGTGATAGGAGTGCTCACCTTGAGCTGAAGAACTCAGGGATAGCGCCCAGGCACAGAGTTTGAGCCCCATACCCGCAGCCCCCCCCCACTTCCTTCCCCCCCAACAAACACAAAAAGAAGCTCAGGGACAGTGCCCAGGCCCTGAGTTCAAGCCCAGGACTGGCAAAACAAAACAAAACACAACAGAAAACTATGGCTCTCTGATCTCAGCCTCCTGAGTAGCTACATGTGAGCAGCTGGCACTTGGCTTTAGTTTCTTTTTGAGGCAGATTCTCATTGTGTAGCCCAGACTGACTTCAAATTTGCAATCCTCTTGCATTAGCCTCCCAAGTGATTGGATTATACATGTGCCCCACCACATTTGGCTTGTTTCTGTTAAAGATTTATTTTATTTTGGGCTGGGAAGGTGGCTTAGTGGTAGAGTGCTTGCCTTGCATGCATGAGGCCCTGGGTTCGATTCCTCAGCACCATATAAGCAGAAAAAAGCCGGAAGTGGTGCTATGGCTCAAGTGGTAGAGTGCTAGCCTTGAGCTGAAGAGCTGAGGGACAGCGCCCAGGCCCAGAGTTCAGGCCCATGACCGGACCCAAAAAAAAAAGAAAAAGAGCCTACAAAGATATTCTAGAATTTTCATTTATCATCTTTATTTATACAGTAGACTTTTGTTGAGACCTTAGCAAACAACCTTTCTGAGCCTCAGCTAGGTAACACCTCCCTTGCAGCTCCATTCTGAGAGTCAAATGAGGCAAGAGATGAAGGAAGTACTTATGTACAGGTAGGATTTTTTTTTCTTAAGATGAAGACAGGGCAGTCGAGGAATTTAGACTGATTAGACAAGACCTGAACACAAGGTACCATAATACAAGGTCAGAAGTGGTAGAGTCATCAGTGTAAGATAACCTGTAGGTATCCTGTAAGAAAATGCTGTTGCAGCCGGGTGCTGGTGGTTCACGCCTGTAATCCTAGCTACTCAGGAGGCTGAGATCTGAGGATCACGGTTCAAAGCCAGCCCGGGCAGGAAAGACTGTGAGACTCCTATCTCCAATAAACCACCAGAAAACCGGAAGTGGCGCTGTAGCTCAAGTGGTAGAGCTCTTGCCTTGAGCTGAGGAGCTGAGGGACAGTGCCCAGGCCCAGAGTTCAAGCCCCACGACCAACCAAAAAAGAAAAATGCTGTTGCCATTTGGTGTAGTAACACAGGCCTGCAGTCCCAGCTACTTGGATATAGGCAAGAGTATTTCTTTTTTTTTTTTTTTTTTTCGGGTCTGCCATCAGCACCCGGCTGGCAGAAGTATTTCTTGAGCCTAGGATTTTGTAACCAGCCTGGACAACCTTGGGAGCACCCTGTCTCAAAAATAAGACAAAATCCCCACCAAGGTTACTTGCTCATGGAATAAGTTTGGGAGGAGGAGGTCTGGTAAAAAGGCTAGGCAGGCCTGATAAACTGGCAGCAACAGAAAATAGTGAGGTCCAGCCAGGAGCAGCCACCTCCTCTCCTGGGAGCATGTGGTCAGTGATTGTGATTGGCTGGTTCACTTGTGCAGGAAACCCCAGGTTCCTAAGAAGAAAAAGCATGCTCTCTGCACTTAGGAGTTGATGGTTTGTCTGGGTCACATACACAAAGGAGTGCTGTTCGGCAATATTGCCACCCAGTGTTGGGCTTGGTTTCAGGAGTCCTGGGTGCTCTTTGGCACCTTCAAGGACTTCTTTACTAGCAGAAAGCAGACTGTAGACCATAATACCTGTTCTAGGCAGATGTAGTAAGTGGCTTATGAGAGTGTTCATAGGAGGACTGTCTATTGGCTGTCTCCATACTAGAAGCAGGTCTGGAACGGAATCCAGCAAAGTAGCTTAGGGGCCTGGGAGGGGGCCCTGGGAGACCATCAGGGACCTAGTGAACAGTGCCTGATAGAAACAGGACCTTCCCTGTAGCAGAGCGTAGACAATGCAATGTAAAATTGCTGTTTCTTTCTGAGAGCCTGCTAATATGCTCGAGAGGATTTTGCATATATTATCTCTAATCCTTAAAACCACTCTTCAAGGTAGGCACAACCCCCACTTTACAGATGAAGAAATGAGGTTAGGAGAGGATTTTCTCAAAGCCATAAAGCTCCTTGGGTGGGGAAATCAGAAGTCAGACTCACATTTGCCTGGTTTCCTTCCTACTGGAAGGCTGAGACAATTTTAAGGAATACAGATGCTTCCACACAAACCAAATCAAGATGGACCCACAGCTGTTTCTGCCTTGCCTGTACAACATGGGTACCACCTCTGGCATATCTGCCCAAAATTCCTTCCAGAGCTGGTACAAACTCTCCACTGTGCTACCTCACTTGGCCCCTAGTGCCCCACCCCTATCCCAGGCTCACCCACGCTTAATAAACAATTTTCCCACCCCAAACCCCACTTTTCTCTAGCAGAAGGCCCGAGACATGTATGCAAAGGAGCGGAAGAGGCACCAGCTGGAGAGGGACCAGGCTGCAGTGGCGGAGCAGCTGCTGCAAGAGGGGCTCCAAGCCAGTGGGGACGTCCAGCTCCGACGGACACGCTTGCGCAAACTCTCAGCCAGACGGGAAGAGCGAGTCCAAAGCTTCCTGCAGGCCTTGGAACGCAAAAGGGCTGACTGGCTGGCACGTTTGGCCACTACATCAGCCTGAGTGAGGCTGGCCACCAGCCACTGTGCTCTGCCCTTTACCTCCAGGGCCCCATTCCCTTTTCTTGGTGAAAGGCACCTCCCTTCTGGTGATGAATTATGCTCTGCTCCTCTTGCTTGGCAGGAGAGCCCCCATGGCCACATGTGCTGGCAGTGGATACCTTTGGGTTGCCTGGGGCAGTAGTACTCCTGGGGAGGATTGAGGGTGATAGTATTCCACAAGGACACTAAACTCCACTCTTGTAACGAATAGATTTGGAGAACAGAGGGCCCTAACTCAACTGGCTCCTTCCCCATCTGCCTGTGCTCTTGGATGCACTTTGTTTCCATGAGTATGTCTTTCAACATGTAGAATTGCAGGGAAGAGGTCTTTCCCAACGCCTAGCCTTTTTCCCATCCATCTTCCCCACCAGACTTTCACAAAAGATTTGGCTCTACCTTGGATCTGCTGGTAAATAGCTAGTAGGCAGCCAGAATTATTTAGGCAAGGAAGAAAGGGGCGGGAGAGACAGAAAATTTGCCCATCTGCTGCTCCTCCCCTTGGCTCTCCACCTGGGATTTGCTATTGAGGCTCTACCCCCACCCACTATGCAGGACTGATTGCTCACTGAAAGGCTCAGCGCCCCCAATGGTGCACAGAAGCCAGGCGGGTGATTACAATCCAATTACCTATTGTCGACTCAGCCCACACAAGCTTTTCTCCCCCTCTTGCAGGGCTTGGGGCCAGGCACTGCTCCCAGGGAAACTAGCCCCCTCCGTGGCTACAGGGTAACAGAATGGCCTGTGGGCCCTGGTGAGTCTAATCCAACATTAACACAACAGGACTGAGCAGAACCAAGCATTTCTCCCAACTGGCTCTGCCTGCTGACCCCTGCCTTCACCATCACAAACTCTTGATTCCCACTTCCCAGTCTCAGAGGCCCCCTAAGTAGGCTCCAAGACCATTTATCCTGAGCATGGCAAACCTTGTTCCCACCTCTCTAGTGTTAAGGCTAAGGCCGCCCAGCAGGAAGAGGAGGGCAGGGTCTTTCCCCTTACCTCCTCCTCAGAGTTGCTGGATTAGGACTTCTGACCAGTTGTCTGCCTGGCAACTGTGCTTCAGGTGCCCCAGAGTAGCAAGTACCAGCCATACTGAATGTTACTTTCCAGTCTTCTCATTTTACTTTCTGCAAGCCATTTTCCCTGCACCTCCAGGAGAGAAGTGGGGTCTTGTAAGCAGTGTCGAGTACATCCTGTAGATCCCTAATTTTTCTGTACCCTAGTCCCATCCTGCCTTTCTGTACTTTGGATACCTCTTACTGGGGATGCCTTGGCCATCTCTGCTCCCAGAATCAAGTATAAATGCCTAACACTGCAATTGAAAAGCCAATCGATGCACCCTTTGGCAAGTCTCCCCCCCCTGCCACACACACACCTGGCACTCCCCACTACCAGTCCCTGGCACAGAGCTCCCAGAGAGCAGGTGCTGTACAATTTCCAGCTTTACAATGGGGTTGTTGACAGCCTTAATTAGGGAGGCATGAATTATGTGGCTATAATGAAGAGCCCTACAATTAAGGCGGGAATGGAGGCAGCAAGCGGAATCTGCCCTGTGAGCATAGTGGCTTGGGTCCCGTCTCTTCTCACTTTCCCCGGTTGTTGGGATACAGTAGAGGTGTTTAGGTCTCTGGGAAAGGTACACTGAAGGGTGGAGTAGGAAAGCACTGCCTCAGGAGGCATCTTGGGGGTGGGAAAGATGCAAATTTGACTGCTGCCCAAAGCAAGAAGCAAAATATTTTGTTTTCTTTCTGCTGGCCTGATTTGTGCAAACTAGCCTCTCTCCCTTGCCTCAAAAAGTCCGGCGAGGCCATCTGTCCCCTCGCCTGAAAGCCAACCTCCACGCTGAGGATATTTATTCTCATCTTGTGTTGTGGGTCTAAATAGATTTTTTTTAATTCTTAGATGTAAGACTTGTCTGCTAACTGCAACGGAAGTACACCCTGCTTCGCTCCTGCCATTTCCTACCTTCCAGGACCCCTGGCTTCGGGCTGAGGCACACCCGAAGAGCCCTTTTGCTATCACACCTGTTCCTCTACTTGTTTCCCAATCCCGCGGTGCTTTCCTCCACCCTCCATTTCCTCCCGCTAGTGAAAGGAAGCCAGCTTGACTGTGTGGAAGGAGGGATTTCACCAGCTGCGGCGTCGGCTGCGCCCAGGCTCGGAGGCCGCGTCGAGTGGGGGCAGCTGGACTAGATGTTCGGGGACTGGGAGTGCTTGGGGGGGGGGAGGGGAGTGCCCGAAGGCCGCGGGGCGACGGCGCTGCGTTCCCACTGGGTCCTAAGGGCCGGGCATGCAGAGACGTAAGGCTTGGAGACGCCTGCCAGGCTTTGGGGGCTCGGTTACCATTTGGGGAGGCAGCTGAGCAGCGGGTGCTGAAAGGACAGCTCCTACCTGCCCAGCAGCACCCAAAATGCACCCCTGCTTGGACGGTCTCCCCCACCCCCCCTGCGCAGCCGACACCCCACCGGGAGTGAACGGCTTTCCAGGTGGGGCGCACCTAGGGCTTTCC
Organism: Dipodomys ordii; assembly: GCF_000151885.1. Lineage (NCBI taxonomy): Eukaryota > Metazoa > Chordata > Mammalia > Rodentia > Heteromyidae > Dipodomys > Dipodomys ordii. The sequence goes on along the minus strand of NW_012267222.1, from coordinate 12,148,119 downwards.
CGAAGTGGGAGCTCGGAAGGATGCACGTCCGCCCGCGCCAGGCCGGCCTCCCCGCGCTTTTCCCGCTGGCGCCGCAGCCAGGGCCCCGCGGCGGCGCCTCCCGCCTCGCGCCTCCCCGGCCCGCCCCGGGGGGCCCGCCGCGGGAGCAGGAAGGAAGGCTGCTGAGATGCGCCCCGAGTGTTGCACGGTTTGGAGAAGTGGGCAGCTCGTTGCTTAAGATGGAAGGAACTTGGTAGTTTGCAAAAGCCAGCTCTTGGCGGGAGCGGAACCCCGACTCGCGCGCCCCGCCTCACGGATCGCCCTCGCCGCGCGCCTCCCCCACTGCGCCCCCACCCCCTCGGCGCGCCGCCGTCTCTCGCGCCCTCCCCCCACACACACCCCTCCTCACTCCCTCCAGAGGAGGTGAGTTTAAACCCCGCCCACGTGACCCCAGCTGGACCAATGAGCTGCAGCGGGAGGTGAAATCCGGTTCTAACCGGTCCGGGGCTCCCAGCGCTATAAAAACTTTATAAACCCCCCGGAGCCCGAGCAGTGTGAAGAAGAGGCGAGAACGACCCCCGGACCGACCCAAGCCGCGCGTCGCTGCATCCTCGCCCAGCGCCTCCGTCCCGCCGCCACCATGCCCAAGAGAAAGGTACGTGGCGCGGCGCGGCGCGAGGGCCGCGGGCGCCGTCCGCAGCCGCCACCCTGCCTCCCGCCCGGCCGGAGGCGCGGGAGTCGGCGCTGGCCGAGGGGCCGCGGCCGCCCGGCGCGGGGCTCGAGTCGAGGTCGGGGCCTCGGGCTAACCCTGCGCGGCGCCGCTTCCCCAGGCGCCAGAGGCCATATTGGAGGAGGCAGCGGCGGCGGGAGGAGCCATGTTGTTGGCTGTTTATCCTGCTCCCCGCGGGCTCCGAGCCCCCTCCCCCACCAGAATGTCGCCCTCCCCGCGGGCGGGCGTACGATTCAAACCCGAAAGGGCGGGAAGACGGCGTTCGGGGTTGGCGGGCGGGGGAACGCGCTGCCGCCAAAAAACCGCCGCCGCGAGGGGGCGGGGCCGCCGCCCGAGGCTCCGCCCCTGCCCGCCCACGTCCCTGGCGCGCAAGACGCGCGCTGCCGCCGCCCACGAGCTCCTCAGGCCGTGCGCCTCCCTTCTCCCGCCCTCGACGGCTGCCATGGCAACGGCGCCCGGCTCCGCCTCCGGAGGGGTTTGTTTGCACCAGCTGCAGCTGTTGCTCCTGCCTGGCGCGGTGGCGCGGCCCGGCTCCGGTTTTGCCCGAGAGTTTCCCCGCCGGGCCGAGGCCTCCGTACACGCCTTGGGCTGGAACGAGCAGTGGACGGCTTCCTCGAAACCGAGCCAGACATGTTCTGGGAAAGTTGTGGCACTTTTTCTTAGAATCCTGCGGAGGAAAATCAATGAGGATTACTTCAGGAGCTACAGGGTTTTTTTCCTTTTTGTTTTTGTCTTGATGCCTTCTAGGCCGAAGGTGATGCTAAAGGAGATAAAGCAAAGGTGAAGGACGAGGTAAGTGCCCCTTATTTTTTCTTGTTAGTAAATCAACCACAACTCACCTCCCTCTCAGTTTGCCTAGAGTTGTGTTCCATTTCTGTAATGCAGAACAAAGTAACCTTCTGTTTTTATTTTAATAGCCACAGAGAAGATCCGCCAGGTTGTCTGCTGTAAGTGCAAAGTTTTTCCTATCTTATTCTTGAAACTATTGCTTCCAGAGAATTTTATTTTGGGTGATCTCCACCTCGGGGTATTGCACCTTGGGAGTTACTAGTTCTGAAATTCCAGTGGCTGTAGCTGAATTGGGAAACTAACGTTCCAAAAGAAAACCAGCCATAAGAAATTTGGCAAGTAGGAGAACCCTCTCTATTCTTTGTACTGTGATTGAGTTGTTTTGTTTCTTCGCTCTATTGAACTAAAATACTCTCTTCTTCCCCGCTGCCTGCCAAAATAAGAAACCTGCTCCTCCAAAGCCAGAGCCCAAGCCTAAAAAAGCCCCTGCAAAGGTAAGTGAAACTCAGAGATAATAGTGCTAATGCTGGAATTGGTGATTTTCACAGAAAGAGAACTGTCCTTCACCACCTTAACCTAATTCAGCATAATGGTGACTCCATCAATGGATGTTGTAAGTTGTCTTGATAGCCTTATCCCTGCTATTCCTATTAGTTTTCTAGTCAAGAACTTTGTCAGTTTCTTGAAAATTGCTGGAGTGTTAAAACATTCAAGTATTTGCCCTGGCTTATTCTAAATGTGAGTTTTTGTATGCTGAAGACCACAGTAAATTAATGACTAGGCTTAGTTTGGATCATTTATTATAGGTGGGGGGAGTTGGCTTCAGTAAGCAAGCCTACCTTTTACACCATACAGAACTTTGCAGACTGTAATCTGGCCCACATGAATAAAGAGGAACAGTTCTCTTTCTCTTCTTTTTTAGAAGGGAGAGAAGGTACCCAAAGGGAAGAAGGGGAAAGCTGATGCTGGCAAGGATGGGAATAACCCTGCAGAAAATGGAGATGCCAAAACAGACCAGGTACAGTTGTTTCTTTTTTCAGTAGATGTGCACATTGTAATCTATATCACTCAAATATGTTGTGCTTTCCTGCTGACTGAAATCCTGGATTCTTAAGATCTGTTCCATTATCAAAAGATACTGTTGTCCTGATATCCTACTAAAGCTTCACTACACCATTCCCCCCCAACTTCTCCCCTCCTCCCCCCCCCTTTTTTTTTTCTTTTGTCTTATGGTGCTGATCCTGGGACTTGAACTCAAGGCCTGGGCGCTGTCCCTGAGCTTTTGTTGTGGTCAAGGCTAGCAGCCTGCCACTTCCAGCCACAGCTCTGCTGTGGTGGTGGTTAATTGAAGATGGGACACTCACAGACTTTCCTGCCCAGGTTGTCTTTGCATTATGCTTCTCGGGTATCAGTCTCCTGAATAGTTAGGATTTCAGGATTAAGCAGTTGTCAACCAGCTCACAATATATATGTTGTATCCTTATAGGTTCACCAGTCCTGGGGCTTGAATTCAGGGTCAAGGCACTGTCGATTAATTAGAAATAAGAGTCTCAAGAAGTATTGAACTTCCTCTAGGACAAAATCTGAACAGACACTATACATCTAATTCCTTATTAATCTTTTTATTTCAGGCACAGAAAGCTGAAGGTGCTGGAGATGCCAAGTGAAATGTGTGCATTTTTGATAGCTGTGTACTTCTGGTGACTGTACAGTTTGAAATACTATTTTTTATCAAGTTTTATAAAAATGCAAAATTTTGTTTTACTTTTTTTTTTAAAGCTATGTTGTTAGCACACAGAACACTTGTTTTGGGGAAATGAGCATCTGTCACTAATCGAATGTCTCCAAAGCTGGATAGATACAGGGAAAACACCTTTCCCTGCTAGATTTGAGAGACTTCTTGTTGGCTCCCAGGAGGAGGAATTCCCTCATGTTGACACACAGCCATCTTGGCACAAACACCTTGTGATGTGGGAAAACTCAAAATAACTTGTCCTCCTCCTCCTCCTCCATCATCAGTATAGACTTAACTCCCTTAAAACCAGAGGCCAGTCGGGACCTTGACCCTCCCTGCCCCCCCCAATTGGTTTTTCCAATGTGCCAGGCAATCTGGACTTGACAGTGACATATTGAGATGGTGTTCCTTAAAAGAGCAGTGGTTTCCTTTTCTAAATCATGGATTTTCAGATTGATAATTCTGCCATTTTCACTTCCTGAAAGTCAGGGTCGGCTTGTGAAAAGTTGTTAAACAACATGTTTAATGTGAAATGTCAACCCTCACTCTAAACTTTCCCTATTCAGAGATTCAAATGAAGACGTCATTGGGTTTTATAGTGGCTTTCTGATTTTGATAGTCCATCCAAGAAGGGAGTTTGAAAGTTGTTGTATACTGTTTAAAAACAAAAAAAGATTGTCTGCCCATGTCCTGCCTGAAATACCATGATTGTTTATGAAAAGTATCTTTAATAAAGCTGGATACAGTTTGGCTTGGAATGCTGCTTGTGATCTTTTCAGATCATTGGGAGCCTGGCTTCTCAGGTCTCTTAAATTACATTTCTGGGTTTTTTGGAGGGGGGGTATTTTTTTTGTTTTTCAACATAAAGGTTACATTTGTAGTCAAAACTCATTGGTCTTTATCTCAGGGGTTACTGGGTGGTTTTTGGAGGGGGAGATGGTTTGTGTGCATGTGTAGGGCTTGAACTGAGGGCTTGGGCACTGTCCCTGAGTTTTTGGCTCAAGGCTAGTGTTCTACCAATTGAACAACACCACTACCAGCCTTTTCTGCGTAGTTTATTGGAGATAAGTCTTACGGACTTTACTGCTTGGGCTGCCTTTGAACTGTGTTCCTCAGATCTTAGCCTAAGTACCTAGGATTGCAGGCATGAGCCACCAGTGCCAGGCTTTCAGGATACTTTTACTTTGACAGTTTTGGTAGATCTAAGTTGTCCTAGAGGCTGACAAGGGATATGTCTACTTAACTAGTAACCTTTAAAATTAGAAAATCTATTGTAGTCTTTGTCAGATGTCCCTGGGTCTGGCCTTACGTAAGGCAGGTAACACTATTCTTGGGTTTTTTTGGTTTTGTTTTTTTGTCAGTTGTGGGCCTGAACTCTGGGCCTGGGCGCTGTCCCTCAGCTCTTCAGCTCAAGGCTAGCGCTCTACTACTTGAGCCACAGCGCCACTTCCAGCTTTTTCTGCTTATGTGGTGCTGAAGAATCGAACCCAGAGCCTCATGCATGCAAGGCAAGCACTCTATCACTGAGCCACCTTCCCAGCCCAACACTATTCTTAAGGAGGTCCGTGACACATTAGTGAGGACTTGTAGAGGACAAGTCTTGCAAATTGGATGCTGGTGGCTCCTGCCTGTAATGCTAGCTACTCAGGGCTGGGAAGGTGGCTCAGTGGTACAGCGCTTGCCTTGCATGTCTGAGGCCCTGGGTTCAATTCCCCAGCACCACATAAGCAAAAAGAAAAAAGCCAGAAGTGGCGCTGTGGCTCAAGTGGTAGAGCGCTAGCCTTGAGCTGAAGAGCTGAGGGACAGCACCCAGGCCCACAGTTCAGGCCGGCCCCACCACCGAACCCCCCAAAAAAAAAATGCTAGCTACTCTGGAGGCTGAGATCTGAGGATTGAAGTTCAAAGTCAGCTCAGACAGGAAAGGCAGTGAGACTCCTCTCCAGTTAACCACCTAAAAGCCGGAAGTAGAGCTGTGGCTCAAAGAAGAAATCTTACAAGTGTTGAAATTGTTCATGGATAAAGAAACTGAAGCAGTGAAAACCTAGAACTCCTAACTTAGGGTAAAAGATCTCAGACTTGTTTGGGGACACCCTTGGATAAAATTACCATTTGGAGTTGGGAATGTGGCTTAGTGGTAGAGTGCTTGCCTAGCATGCATGAAGCCCTGGGTTTGATACCTCAGTACCACATAAAAGGCGAGAAGTGGTGCTGTGGCTCCAGTAGAGTGCTAGCTTTAAGCAAAAGAAGCTCGGGGACAGTGCCCAGACCCTGAGTTCAAGCCCTAGAACTGAAAGGGGAAAAAAAGCAACTAAGCTGGGCACTGGTGGCTTATGCCTCAGTCTTACTCAGGAGGCTGAGATCTGAAGATTGTCGTTGAGAGCAAGCCAGAGCAGAAAAGTCTGTGAGACTTTTATTTCCAGTTAACTACCAGGAAACCGGAAGTGGAACTGTGGTTCAAATGGTGGAATACTAGAATTGAGCAAGAAGTTTAGGAACTGCCCAGACCCTGAGTTCAAGCCCCATAATCAAAAAAAAAACACAAGATTTCTAAGTAGAGACACTTTATTTTGCTAGTCCTGGGGATTGAACTCGGGGACTAGGCACTGTCCCTGAGCTTTTTTTGCTCAAGGCTAGCACTATACCACTTGAGCCACAGCTTCACTTCCAGCTTTTTGTTTATGGGGTACTGAGAAATCAAGCCCAGGGCTTCATGCATGTTAGGCAAGCACTCTACCACTAAGCTACATTCCCAGACTAGGGTTAACAGGTTGATAATGGAGCAAAAGCTCCAGAACTTGATTAAGGTACATTTAGGGTTCTTAGTCTGTTGACAGTAAATTCTGTGCTAACAGCTTGGCCATATGTTCTTGATTTGAGGGCCGATTGTGAAGTGAGGGCATTCTTATTTTGTAGCTCAGGCATAGTGACTGGCTTGACCAGCTTTGGACCATTAAAAAAAATGTCAATGTAGTAACCACAATGAAAGTGGACCTGGGGCTAGGAATATGGCTTAGTGGTAGAGTGCTTGACTAGCACACATGAAGCCCTGGGTTTGATTCCTTAGTATCACATGAACAGAAAAGGCCAGAAGTGGTGCTGTGGCTCAAGTGATAGAGTACCAGCCTTGAGTACGGAGAGGCTCAGGGACAGAGCCCAGGCCCTGAATTCAAGCCCCAGGACTGATGCCCCTTCCCCCACCCCCCAAAAAAGTGGACCTTCCCAGCACTTTCCAAGTCTGTTCCAAGTAGTCTTAGGAGGAATCATCTGCATTTGGGGCCATACAAACAGCACTAAAATCAAATGGTTTAAACAATATGTGAAGGGCTGGAAGCAGAATATTTACCTAGCAACCTGAGTTCAAACCCCAGTAATGACTACACAAAAGGGGATTTAAGCCCTGAGGTAGGAGTGGCTTTACACAGGCTGGTGGTTTCTGTTCTGTCCTTAGGACACACTTCAGCTCCAGGCTTAATACTACATCAATGTCCAGAGGCAAGACCATTCTCTTGAGAACAATGAAACCTTTTCCAGAAAGCCTTTCAGCAGCCTATGTTTCTTCTGAAGTATATGGCCTGCTCTCTCCTAAGCCAATCATAGCAAGAAAAGTGGAACCACCACATAATCTGCTTAGATCATTAGAACTAAATAGGATAGATGACCACAGAAAAGAGAGGGCTATTGGGTGGACCATCTTACGCATTCAGATCCTGTGACTAGCAGGCTTAGCCCCATCTGACTTTATTGCAGAAGTGTCACTGCTAAGTATGACCCCTCCCCTTTTGATTCACCATGTTGTGCAATGATCACCATGGTCTGTATCTCCAGACTGTTTTACTACTCCCCCCAACCCTAGGCAATCATTAACTGTTGTCTATAGATTTGCCTATTCTGGACCTCTTTTTTTCCCAGTATGAGAGCTTCACATTTGCTGGGCTGACACTACCACTTGAGCCACACACCTAGCCCTTATAATGTAATTCTCAGAAACTTTTCAAGGTCCATCTACCTTATAGCATGTGTTTCCTTGTTATTGACAATATGTGTTATATACATATATATATGCATATATATAGACTATATTATACATAGTGTGTTTGAACTCAGAGCCTCAAGCTTCTAGACTGGCATTCCTACCACTTGAGCCATGCTTCCAGCTCTGCTTTTTTTTTGTCGGTCATTGGGCTTGAACTCTGGGCATGGGTTCTCTCCCTCAGCTCTTCAGCTCAAGGCTAGCTAGTGCTCTACCACTTAACCCACAGCGCCACTTCTGATTTTCTGGTGGTTTATTGGAGATAAATCTCTCGGACTTTCCTGCCCAGGCTGGCTTTGAACTGTGATCCTCAGATCTCAGCCTCCTGAGTAGCTAGAATTATAGGCATAAGCCACAGGTGCCTGGCCGTGCTTTTATTTTATTTTTTTTATTTTTATTTTTTTTGGGGAGTCCGGTAGTGGGCCTGAACTCTGGGCCTGGGCGCTGTCCCTCAGCTCTTCAGCTCAAGGCTAGTGCTCTACCACTTGAGCCACAGCACCACGTCCGGCTTTTTTTTTTCTTTTTGCTTATGTGGTGCTGAGGAATGGAACCCAGGGCCTCATGCATGCAAGGCAAGCGCTCTACCACTGAGCCACCTTCCCAGCCCCAAGTGCTTTTATTTTTTTAAGATACGTTGTTAATTTATTCTGAATCTTATATTAATAAGTAATTCCAGAAGAGTTCATTATAGCAGATAACACTGCAAATTCTAGTACAGGTTTTAGTGACAAACAGGCCCATTCCATGGCCATAGACGACTTTATTTTGCATATCTTTACTGTGATACCTTCCTATCAGAGCTATAGGTGCTACTTGGGAGAGTTACTGCACAGCACTTCCATGGCATGGAGTAGGATTTGGTGTAGAAGATGGAGGCTAGTTAGCTGCAGCAAAATGAATATTTTTCTTAGTATAGTAATAAAAGCCAAGTATCTGTGGCTCACACTTGTAATCCTAGCTACTCATGAGGCTGAGATCTTAGGATCACAGTTCAAAGCCAGCCAGAGAGGAAAGTCCATGAGACTCTTATCTCCAATTACCACCAGAAAACTGGAAGTGGCACTGGGGCTCAAGTGGTAGAGCGCTAGCCTTGAGCTGAAGAGCTCAGGGACAGCACCCAATCCGGAATTCAAGCCCCCCAACCAGACCAAAACAAAAAATGTATAGTAATAAAGCACAGTCAGAGTGGGGCGCCGGTGGCTCACGCCTGTAATCCTAGCTCTCAGGAGGCTGAGATCTGAGGATCAAGGTTCAAAGCCAGCCCAGGCAGGAAAGTCCGTGAAACTTATCTCCAATAAACCACCAGAAAACTGGAAGTGGCACTGTAGCTCAAGTGGTAGAGCGCTAGCTTTGAGCTGAAGAGCTGAGGGACAGCGCCCAAGCCCAGAGTTCAAGCCCCACCACCGACAAAAAAAAAAAAACCACAGAGCCATAAGATCGCCTGTTAATGTATGTTCTAGTATATGTTCCTTCTTTCCCTTACCCCCAACTCTCATTCATGTTTTTTAATAACTTGTCACTTTAATGTAGGCTTATAAGATACAAAAGATCATAATAAATATAACTGGGTTTGATGGCTTTATTTGTTTACAAGGGAATAGCTACAATTAAATAGAGCTTGCACACGGCTGGTGCTCTACCACCTGAGCCATGTCTCTAGCTCTCATTGAATATTGAATATCTTTTTTTTTTTTGGTTGGTCGTGAAGCTTGAACTCTGAGCCTGGACACTGTCCCTCAGCTCTTCAGCTCAAGGCAAGCACTCTACCACTTGAGCCACAGTGCCATTTCCAGTTTTCTAGTGGTTTATTGGTGATAAGAGGCTCACAGAAGCCAGGCGCTGGTGGCTCACGCCTGTAATCCTAGCTACTCAGGAGGCTGAGATCTGAGGATTGCGGTTCAAAGCCAGCCCGGGCAGGAGAGACCGTGAGACTCCTATCTCCAATAAACCACCAGAAAACCGGAAGTAGCACTGTAGCTCAAGTGGTAGAGCACTCGCCTTGAGCTGAAGAGCTGAGGGACAGCGCCCAGGCCCAGAGTTCAAGCCCCACAACCGACAAAAAAAAGAGTCTCACAGATGTTCCTGCCGGTCTGAGATCCTCAGATCTCAGCCTCCTGAGTAGGTAGCATTACAGGCGTGAGTCACCCGTGCCTGGCTCCATGAGCTTTTTTGCTCAAGGCTACTACTCTATCACTGAGCCACAGTGCCACTTCTAGTTTTCTGGGTGTTAATTAAAGATGAGTCTCATGGGGGCTGGGAAGGTGGCTCAGTGGTAGAGTGCTTGCCTTACATGCATGAGGCCCTGGGTTCGATTCCTCAGCACCACATAAGCAGAAAAAGCTGGAAGTAGGGCTGAGGCTCAGGGGGTAGAGCGCTGGTCTACAGCTGAAGAGCTGGGGGACAGCGCCCAAGCCCAGAGTTCAGGCCCCACGACCTACTAAATAAATAAATAAGGAGTCTCATGGTCTTTCCTGCCGGGCTGGCTTTGAACCTCAGAGCTCAGTCCACTGAATAGCTAGCAGGCATGAGCCACTGGTGCCCTGTTGCCCTCATCTTTGTTATTTTTTGTTTTTACCAGTCCTGGGGCTTGAATTCAGGGCCTGGGCACTGTCCCTGAGCTTCTTTTACTCAAGGCTAGCACTCTATCACTTGAGCTACAGTGCCACTTCTGGCTTTTTCTGTGTATGTGGCACTGAGGAATCGAACCCAGGGTTTCATGCATGCTAAGACAAGCATTCTACCATTAAGCCACATTCCCAGCCCAAGCCCCCATCTTTTTTGAAGTCACTATTAACCAGCCTCCTATGTCAATGTGCCACAAGCGCTAAAATTTAGCATGACCAAATAGAACTTACCCTACTCTTCACAAACCCACAAACCCTCCCTACTTTCTCTAGACCTGGCTTACAAAAAAAAAAAAAAAAAGCAGGGATGGGTAGCTCACACCTGTAATCTGGCTACTCAGGAGGCTAAGATCTCAGGATTTTGATTCAAAGCTAGCCTGGTCAGAAAAATCCCTGTGAGACTCTTTATCTCCAATTAACCCCTCAAAATTGGAAGTGGAGCTATGACTTAGTGATAGAGCAAAAGAGCTCAGGGACAGTGCCCAGGTCTTGAGTTCAAGCCCCATGACAGACAAAAAAAAAAGCACCAACACCAAAGCTGAGAGTGTTAGTTAGCTCAGTGGTTGAGTACTTGCCTGCCACACAGTACTGAAGCCCCTCAAGAAAATTGGAAGAAACCTCAGTTATCATGACATGACTTTGTAAAAGATGTTTCATGCTGGGTGCTGGTGGCTCATGCCTGTAAAATCTTTTTTTTTTTTTTTGGTCAGTTGTGGGAATTGAACTGGGTCTGGGCGCTGTCCCTCAGCTCTTCAGCTCAAGGCTAGCGCTCTACCACTTGAGCCACAGCGCCACTTCTGGCTTTTTTCTTTTTGCTTATGTGGTGCTGAGGAATCGAACCCAGGGCCTCAGGCATGCAAGGCAAGCACTCTACCACTGAGCCACCTTCCCAGCCCAAAATAAATTCTTTTATCATCTGGTTATCCCTATGTCACAGCCACTGATATGTTATCAGGGATTGTAAAATAGCAGTTTTAATTTTGCCATGCCTATATATAATACCTGAAATACTCATAAATATAAATATCTTAACTTGCCTGCTGCTTGTTTGGTTACCCCAAAGGTACAGTTCAGATTAGAAGGAGGACTAATGCCTACATCTTGCCAGTTTCAAAACTGAGTTTGTTTGATATATGAGTTTAGGGAGGGAGTTAGGAAAACTGAAGGCTAAATTCCATGGCTTGGTTGTTAATAAGGAACCACACCCTAGACTGCTGGTGTTAATAGAACAACTTGTGACATACAAGCAGGGTCCTGCTGACCCACAATCCACAAAAATGACAACCCCAGCCTGACCATCCAAAGCCAAACACTCCCCCGACCTGATGTGTTCAAGGAGTTGATGACACATAACCCAGTCTCCTGAAGCTAATGACACATTTACCCCATTTTCAGGACTGACCTTCATCTCCACAAACTTAATAAAGCTGTGGTCTTGGGATCTCTAGTGCAGTGCTCCTTCTTGAACTTGACCCCACTCTTCTCTGGAGGGGGGCACTTTTGTGTTGCTGTGCTTTAGTATTAATAACCTCCTGCTTGTTTCCTCTGTCTTTTGATATGAGACCAAAACTTCTGGCCTTAGGACCCAGTAACTTCAATCCAGTGATATATTTTGCTGAGCCAAACTTGGAGGCTTATCCTCTGATTCTCTGATTCTGATAAGCCTACCTGATTCCTTCTTAGTTTTATTCTCTAACATCCTGGACCATTCTAAGACTTGTGCAACAGTGGAGATTTGCTTCTCTTTCTCTTGTCTAGAAACACCAGATAATTACCCATCAATTTGCCTTTTGTATCCTAAGCCACAACTACTGGGATAATAACATTTTGGACGCTTTGTCATTTTCTCTCATTTCTGCTTTCTTCTTGGTTGCACAAAGACAGTTTTTCTGTTCAAGGTCATTTGGAAATTTTATCTTAGCTAGCTCTAACATGTAACTTTCTATAATTTTTAGACTCATGTAAAACCAAAGGGGGGGAAAATGTTTCAAAGGACCTTTGAGCTGGTTGCCTGTGGCTCCCCATAATCCTAGCTACTCAAGAGGCTGAGAGCTGAGGGTCCCAGTTCAACACCAGCTGAGGCAGGAAGTCTGTGAGACTCTCATCTCCAATCAAGCACACAAAGCTAGGCTGGCACAAGTGGCTCACACTTGTAATTCTAGCTACTCAGGAGGCTGAGATCTGAGGATCAAGGTTCAAAGTCAGCCTGGACAAGAAGATCCATGAGACTGTTATCTCCAATTAACCACCAGAAAACCAGAAATGGCATTGTGGGTCAAGTGGTAGAGCTCTAGCCTTGAGCCAAAGCCCAGAGTTCAAACCCCACAACTACTGGGAAAAAGAAAAAGAAAAAAAAGCTCAGGAACAGCACTCAGGCCCGAAGTCAAAGCACCAAGGATGGCCCATGCGCGCGCGCACACACACACACAAAAAAAAAAAAGGAAAGAAAAAACAACATTTTAAGCTGGGCACAGGTGGCTTATACCTATAATAGCTTCATGCATGGGAAGCAAGCACCCTACTACTGAGTCATCTTCCCAGCCCAAGATTTCAGTTTTGCTTTGATATAATCTTTTCTTGCTGTTCCCCTATATTCTTTTTTTTTTTTTTTGGTCGGTTGTGGGCTTGAGTTCTAGGCCTGAGCCTGTCTCTGAGCTCTTACAGCTCAAGGTTCTACCACATGAGCCACAGCGCTACTTCTGGTTTTCTGGTGGTTAATTGGGGATAAGAGTCTCATAGACATTCCTGCTCCGGCTGGTTTGGAATCTTGATCCTCAGATCTCAGCCTTCTAAGTAGTTAGGATTATAGGCATGAGCCACTGACACTCAGCTATTCCTCCCTTTTTGAGGGGAATGTTTAGACTGTAGCATTAGGTATTTAAAGTACATACACTGAGCCAGGCGCCAGTGGCTCTCATGCCTGTAATCCTAGCTACTCAGGAGGCTGAGATCTGACGATCATGTTTTAAAGCCAGCCCAAGCAGGAAAGGCTGTGAAACTCTATCTCCAATAAACCACCAGAAAATCAGAAGTGGTACTATGGCTCAAGTGGTAGAGCACTAGCCTTGAGCTGAAGAGCTGAGGGACAGTGCCCAGGCCCAGATTTCAAGCCCCACAACTGACAAAAGTACATACATTGTATTTTTATTTTTTTAATTTTTTTGGGTCCGGTCATGGGGCCTGAACTCTGGGCCTGAGTGCTGTCCCTCAGCTCTTCAGCTCAAGGCTAGCACTCTACCACTTGAGCCACAGCGCCACTTCTGGCTTTTTTCTTTTTTCTTTTTTTGGGGTCTGGTCGTGGGGCCTGAACTCTGGACCTGGGCACTGTCCCTCAGTTCTTCAGCTCAAGGCTAGCACTCTACCACTTGAGCCACAGCGCCACTTCCGGCTTTTTTCTTTTTTTTGCTTATGTGGTGCTGAGGAATCAAACCCAGGGCCTCAGGCATGCAAGGCAAGCGCTCTACCACTGAGCCACCTTCCCAGCCCTGGCTTCTTTCCTTTTGCTTATGTGGTGCTGAGGAATCGAACCCAGGGCCTCAGGCATGCAAGGCAAGCGCTCTACCACTGAGCCATCTTCCCAGCCCATGTATTTTCATTTTTCTAGGGGCTGGTAGCTAAAAGTTGCCTTAAGTTTCAGAGGAGACTTGGAACTGGGATTTTGGAACAATGTTGGAACTGTTAGACTATGGGAGCTCACAGAAACTGACTGAATGCCTCTTGTATTATGAAATAGCCAGGAATCTTTTCAGGGCCAGGGGTAGGCTTTTATAGTTTAAGGAGATACATTTGGGTATAAACTTGACAAGGAGTGGACTTCTGATGGTTAATTTCATTAATTTATTATCTATTTATTTAGTGCCAGCCTGGGCACTATCCCTTGGCTTTTCCTCTTAAGTCTAGCAAGCTATCACTTGAATCACAGCTCCATTTCTGGCTTTTTTTTTTCCTTTTAGGGTTAATAGAAGGTAAGTTTTGGGCTGGGAATGTGGCTTGTGGCAGAGTGCTTGCATGAACCCCTGGGTTCAAATTCTCGGTATCACATAAACAGAAAAAGCCAGAACTGGCTTGTGACTCAAGTGGTAGAGTGCTAGCCTTGAGCAAAAGAAGTTCAGGGACAGTGCCCAGGCCCTGAGTTCAAGCCCTAGGACTGGCAAAAAAAAAAAAAAAAGTTTCATGGTCTTTCCAGCCTAGGCTGGTTTGGAATCACAAGTCTCAGACCTCAGCCTCCTGAATAGCTATTACAGGTATGAGCCACCTGTGCCCAGCTTAAATTTTTTTTCCTTTTCTTTCTTTTCGAGTATGTGTGTGTGTGTGTGTGTGTGTGTGTGCGTGCATGCACCATCCCTGGCCCTGACTTAGGGCCTGAGTGCTGTCACTGAGCTTTTTTTTTATTTTCCCCAGTAGTTGGGTTTGAACTCTGGGCCTGGGTGCTGTCCCTGAGCTCTTTGGCTCAAGGCTAGCGCTCTACCACTTGACCCACAATGCCATTTCTGGTTTTCTGGTGGTTAATTGGAGATAACAGTCTCATGGATCTTCTTCCCAGGCTGACTTTGAACCTTGATCCTCAGATCTCAGCCTCCTGAGTAGCTAGGATTACAAGTGTGAGCCATTGGTGCCTGGCTTCTACTTCTAGCTTTGTGTGCTTAATTGGAGATGAGAGTCTCACAGACTTCCCGCCTCAGCTGGTACTGAACCTCAGCTCTCAGCCTTTTGAGTAGCTAGGATTACAGGTGTGAGCCACCAGTGCCTGGCTTCATTGTTCATCTAAGTAGGAGCCTCCTCAGACTCCATACTTGAACAATCTTTTCTCTACACAGCAGTGAGAGGTGTACTTTAAAGATACAGATTTTGCTAGGTGTCAAGGATTCAGAGGGTTCGTGTCTATAATGCTAGCAACTCATAAAGCTGAGATCTGAAGATCATACAGTTCACAGTTGGCTGGGGCACAAAGTTTTGAGACTCTCCACTGAACTACTAAGAAGCAGGAAGTGGAGCTGTGACTCGAGTGGTGGAGCCATAGCCATGAGCACAAAAGCTCTGGGACAGTGCCCAGGCTCTTGAGTTCAAGCTTCAGAAAAAGAAGAAAGAAAAAAAAAAGATACAAATCTGCATTCTCCAAGTTGTCCTGCTTGTTCTTGTCTTGGCCTTATTTGTTCCCCGTGGCCCTCACAATCTATAATTATTAATCTGGGTACTGATTTAGGCAGGAATGGCAGTTCTGAAAAACACGACAGACTCAACAGCCACATTCACCTTCTTCCCTCCCCAAACTCACTAAAACTACAGTGAAGATTCTGTCAGCCCAGCACTCAGAAGCAGGGACACAAACAGCTAATGCTATCTATGCCGCAAACGTAAGAAAATCATACCATCAGCTGGGGCGAGGGTAACGAGCCCAATCTAGATCATAGATTCCCTCAAAGGCTCCTTTACCTCCTAAAATGAGGTACATGGCATGAAATAAGGACTGGAAGCTGTCAGAAGACCAAGCTGTTGGAATCTGGGTCATCTCCAATTGCAGCAGAGGACCAGAGGTTTATTCTCTGGAGAGGATTGAACAGGATCTCTAGCACAGCGGCATGGACACTGTTGAGGACTGGGGTCTCCTTCTAAATCAGGCAATGATATGAACGTAAGTCCCATGAAAGCAGAGTCACCCCCGACTCTGCTTCCAACGTGTCTCCCAGGAAGCTAGCAGCCATGGCTTTGTCCCCTAAATGCAAGGCCAGGGAATGTTTCCTCAAAGCAGACTGACCAGGGCAAGAAGAAGGACCTCCTGTTAACATCTCCAGAAAGATTAGAAGACATTGTGCTTATCTTGTTGTTTTTTTTTTTTTTGGTCCAGTCGTGAGGCCTGAACTCTGGGCCTCGGCGCTGTCCCTCAGCTCTTCAGCTCAAGGCTAGCGCTCTACCACTTGAGCCACAGAGCCACTTCTGGCTTTTTTCTTTTTGCTTATGTGGTGCTGAGGAATCGAACCCAGGGCCTCATACATGCAAGGCAAGCACTCTACCACTGAGCCACCTTCCCAGCCTTGTGCCTATCTTGTAAGAAGAGCAGGTTATTTAAAAGAAACAAGCACCAACAATAACTACAAGTCTTTGGAATTTAAAATTTCACAGGAAGGGTTGAAAGAGAAATTTGAGGACAATCTTCCAGAAAGTGTAACAGAGACAGAGGAGGGAAAAATTAGGAGTTTGGTCCAAGACACTCAACATTTGAATAATAGAAATAGAGAGCTGGGCGCTGGTGGCTCACGCCTGTAATCCTAGCTACTCAGGAGGCTGAGATCTGAGGATCACGGTTCAAAGCCAGCCCGGGCAGGAGAGACCGTGAGACTCCTATCTCCAATAAACCACCAGAAAACCGGAAGTGGCGCTGTAGCTCAAGTGGTAGAGCGCTCGCCTTGAGCTGAAGAGCTGAGGGACAGCGCCAAGGCCCAGAGTTCAAGCCCCATGGCTGACCAAAAAAAAAAAAAAGAGAGAAAGAGGCCAGGCACTATAGTCCAAGCCTATAATCCCAGCCTCTCAGGAGGGGGAGATCAAGAGAATCAAGGTTCAAGGCTACTGGGGAGCAGCTGGTGTTTAGGGAGATCTCTAACAACAAATAAGCCTACGGTCCCAGCTAGAAGGGAGGCTATAAGAGGACGTGGCAGTCTGAGACAAGCCTGAGCAGAAATGTAAGACACTACTTCCCCCTCCCCCCAAAAATGGCTAGGATAACTGGTGCAAGACCCCTCTGCCATCCGCAGCTACCAGGGGCCAGTCACTGTGCTAATTTGTGGGCAGTTTTCACATAGGCTGAAATATGGATTGAATTAAACTTGAAAGCTCCATGAAGACTTTCTTTCTTTCTTTTTTTTTTTTTTTTTTTTTTGCTTTGCTTCTCCCCTTTTCATCCAAAATGGTAGCTTCCAGCCACATACAAGTGTTAGATCTGTACCAAGTGATGCTGGGAAAGAGCAAGCATTTCAACACCTACAATTACAGAACGTATGCTGTCAGGAGGATTAGAGATGTCTTCAGAGAAAATGCAAACCTAAAGCGTTTTGTAGAAATGCAAGCTTAGAGAATAAAGCCAATGTAGGCTACTGGCAGGTCCTTATTAGCCAATTGCATTAGACTAATAAGCTTACCACTGAGACTCAAGAGAAGCCTGGGATGTAGGGAGCTAGGGACCGGCCATGGACCATGCTCAGTCCACCGTATGTGTGGGCTGGGGCTTCCAACCCTGGGTGTATACAGTTATTACTCTGCTTGCCCTGTAGGAGCTGATAAACTGTGTTTTGTTTCTTTTCTGTGGCAGCTTTAATGGGAAAGGATGGCTAGCCCATTAGAACGAAGTGCTGGAGGTCACTCGCACAATGCTATGTATTTTTGTGTCTCTGCTCCACCACACCCTCATTATGCAGCTCAGCCTTATCTGACAGAGCATTTCTATGGTGCTTTGTTTCTTAGTCCTTACTGAACAGAAGCCTCTTCCTAACCTTTTGCACCAAATTAAAAATCACAACAAAACAGAGCTGGGCGCAGGTGACTCAAACCAGTAATCCTAGCTACTCAGGAGGCTGAGAGCTGAGGATCACAGTTCAAAGCCAGTTCGGACAAGAAAGTCCAAGAGACTCTTATCTCCAATTAACCACCCAGAAAACAAGAAGTGGTGCTGTGGCTCAAGTGGTAGAACTCTCACCTTGAGCTGAAGAAGAGCTCACAGACAGTGCCCAGGCCCAGAGTTCAAACCCCACGACCAACAAAAACAAACAATAAAAAAAAAAAAAACAGAAAACAAGTGATGGAGCTTTAGTTCAAGAGTTAAGACTACCTGCCTAGCAAGCATGAAACCCTAAGTTCAAACCTCAGAATCTCCCAAAACAAGAAAACCAAGTAATACAAAAAGTATGAAAAAGAGAGGGGGAAGAGGTATCAATTAAAAATTAAAATTCTGGGCTGGGAATGTGGCTTAGTGGTAGAGTGCTTGCCTAGCATGCATGAAGCCCTGGATTCGGAGTACCACATACACAGAAAAAGCCAAAAGTGGCACTGTGATTCAAGTGGTGCAGTGCTAGCCTTGAGGAAAAGAAGCTCAGTTACAGTGCCCAGGCCCAGAGTTCAAGCCCTAGGACTGGCAAAATAAAATAAAATAAAATAAAATTCTCAGCTGGGCGCTGGTGGCTCCTGCCTGCTGAAATCCTAGCTACTCAGGAGGCTGAGAGCTGAGGATCTTAGTTCAAGGCAGCCAAGGCAGGAAAGTCCATGAGACTCTTATCTCCAATAAACCACCAGAAAACCAGAAGAGCCGCCATGACTCAAGCGGTAAGAGCACTTGCCTTGAGCTGAAGAGCTAAGGGACAGCGCCCAGGCCCAGAGTTCAAGCCCCATGACTGACTGACTAAATAAATAAATACTTCTCAGGACTAAAGGACTTACAGAACTATTTTGAAAAGTGACTCCAAATGTTCAGAGCGATGGGTGATTTGAATCTAACCCAAGACACAAGCATGGAAGGTCAGAGCACTGAGGACATATAAGATCCTGCAGCTTCCAAAGCAGAAAAGCAACTTGTGAAGATCAGCACAAATTAGAATGCCGGTGGACTTCTCAATAACTCTAAAGAAAAAAATAACTTCCAAGTAGAAAATATAATAGCTGGGTGCTGTAGCTCAGGCCTATAATCCCAGCTACTCCCTCCTGAGGCAGAGATAGGAGGACCAGGGTCTGAGGCCAATGCTAGGTAAAAACTTGGGATCCTATGTGAAAGAACTAAAGTACAAAGGGCTGGACCATGGCTCAAATGGTACAGTGTTTGCCTAGAATGCTTGAGGCCCTAAGTTCAAATATCAGTATTACCAACCTGGGTGTTAGTGATGACTCTGCAATACTAGCTACTCAAGAAGCTGAGGGGTTTTTGTTGTTGTTGTTTTGTTTGCTTGGGTTTTTTTTTTTTTTTT
>NW_012267222.1:12124108-12128287 GCF_000151885.1 Dipodomys ordii | reverse complement strand
AAAAAGCCAGAAGTGGCGCTGTGGCTGGAGTGGTAGAGCGCTAGCCTTGAACTGAAGAGCTGAGGGACAGTGCCCAGGCCCAGAGTTCAGGCCCATGACTGAAAAAAAAAAAAAAAAAAAGAAGATGATGACCCCACAAATATTGGGTGCTAGTGGCTTACACCTTGATACTCAGGAGGATGAGATATGAGAATGGAGGTATGAAGTCTGCCTGGGCAGGTATATCCATGAGACTCATCTCCAAATTAACCACTGAAAGCTAGAAATGGAGCTGTTGCTCAAGTGGTAGAGCACTAGCCTTGAGTACAGTAGCTCAGAGACAGTGCCCAGGCCCTGAGCTCATCCCCCAGGACTGGTACAACACAGAAAGTCCCAGTTGAGGCCTGGGATTGTGGCTTAGTGGTATGGTAGAGTGTTTGCCTAGCATGCATGAAGCCCTGGGTTGGATTCCTCAGTACCATATAAACAGTAAAAGCCAGAAATGGCACTGTGGCTCAAGTGGTAGTGTGCTAGACTTGAGCAAAAGAAGCTCAAGGACAGTGCCCAGGCCCTGAGTTCAAGCCCCAGGACTGGCACACACACACACACACACACACACACAAAGTCCCAGTTGAATACTCCCTTTAAACCCTTTGAACATCAGCATATAGGGGTTAAAGGTCATACTTTGAAATCAATCCTGAGGGGCTGCTGGTGTAATTCAAGTGTTGGAATGCTTGCCTAGCCTGAACAAGGCAGTGGATTTAAGCTCCTGTACAAAAAATAAAAAAATTCTTAGCTACTTGCTGTGTTACTTTGAACAAGTTCTTTAACCTCTCTGAATCTGTTTCCTTAACTATTACATGTATACAAAACCAGTAAGTGTCTAGCATACAGGCCGGTCTCTTCAAATGCTACGTATTTCATGAACCATGAATGGCAGGACTTTCACTACTTGTTATTGTCCATCTTGGTATGCCTCCTTCAAAGTTGTCTCACACACCATGAAGGTCTAGGAAAAGCATTACACTGGCTGTGGAATTCCTTGCTGCTTTTGAGAGGTTTCATTCTCATTCACACAGATTCTAGAGGACAACGAAAACCGATGCTGAGTGTCCCGGTCCAGCGGGATGCACGGAGGCCGGGGGGGGGGGGGGGCAGCGCCGCCAGGGCTCCACCGTCGCCATGGCAACCCCAGCGCCAACCTCGGACCGCCCTCGGGAGGGGGCGGGGTCTCGACTGGAGGCCCGCGCGCGCCCGCTTCGGCTCCAGCTCCAGGAAGTCTCCGCGTGCCAGGCGGGCGCCGCTCTCGCTCCGGCCACACGGTGGCAGCGCAGAGCCGAGCCGTGCACCCACCTGGGAAACGCCGGAAAGGCGCCGCCTCGAGGTCGGGCCTGCGGGGTCCTCACCCCGGCCGGACACGAGCCGCCGGCGCCGGGTTGTTGGCCTGCTCTCCGGATTCGCCCTCCACCGGCGGCGACGTGCCCGGGCCGCCCCGCGCAGCGCACCTGGCGGGCACCAGGCCGCTAGCACCCGGCGGCGGCGCCACGCCTGACCCCAGCCCAGGCCGGCCTGTGGCCGGCTACCACGGCACCGGCCCGCGAGGAAGGCGGTGGGCTCGCACTCTGCTCCTCGCTGCCCCAACTCTGGGCCTCCTCCATTCCGGGGCAGGCAGAGGCCTCGGCCTCCGCGCCCCACGCCGGCCTCATCCCCCAAGCTGCCCCGGAGAGTGGGCCTAGCGCTGGCCGGCCAGTAGTGAGAGGGCTCGGGGGCGGGGCCTCGGCTAGGGGGCGGGGCATCCAGGGGCGGGGTCTCGGGCGCTGTTCCCCTGGGCCGCGTGGGGTGACGGGAGCTGGGCCAAAGCGGAGCCGGGAGGGGGGCGCCGCTCGCGGAGGGTGGGGCCGGCTGCCGGCCAAGGAACTGGGGGCCGCCTGGGTTGAGGACCCAGCAAACCTGGAGGGCCAAGGCGGGGAAGGGACGGAGACAGGTGTTTAGAACCAGCCCTGAAATCCTGGAACTCAAATCTAGGAGCTGGATGTGGGCACCGACCCTGTGTTTTGTTTGTTTTTGTTTGTCGGTCATGGGGCTTGAACTCTGGGCCTGGGCGCTGTCCCTCAGCTCTTCCGCTCAAGGCGGGCGCGCTACCATTTGAGCCACAGCGCCACTTCCGGTTTTCTTGTGGTTCATTGGAGCTAGGCTCATGGACTTTCCTGCCCGGGCTGGCTTTGAACCGTGATCTTCAGATCTCAGCCTCCTGAGTAGCTAGGATTACAGGCGTGAGCCCCCGGCGCCCGGCTGTTTTGACTTTTTAAGGATCGGCAAGTAGGGGCTTGCAGCATGACCTCGCACTCGTTTCTCCTGCTTGCCAGGGACTGCCAGGCTGGTCCTCCAAATGTTCAGTGGTCAGCTGTTCCCATTTCCCACATGGCTGATTGGGCCCCGCTCTGAGAACCTGACTGAGGTCCCTCAGTCATCCTTCTTCAGTTTCAACAAAATTGGGTGTTGCAGACTCTTTGGCCACAGTCCACATCTAGAAAGATCTTCAAGCCTCAGAGACTTCTTAGTGGCTCCAGAAGACTTCCCTACAGGTAGAGTTGGGAAGCCAACCTTAGCTGGTACCTTTCTCTTGCCATCTTTGCACCTAGATCTCTAGGTGAGGGCTAGAGACCTGGTGTCCCCTTCAAACCCCTCCCTCCAACCCAATAGCTAGGAAGCATGAACTGCCCAGGAATAGAACTGAAATGCAAGGTCCTTGGAGCCCTTTTCTTTTTGTCATGCTCTGCCTTTGGGACTAGATAAGCCTTTCCCTCAAAAAAGAATTTTTTTTTATTATTTTAAAAAATTTTTGTCGGTTGTGGGGCTTGAACTCTGGGCCTGGGCGCTGCCCCTCAACTCTTCAGCACAAGGCCAAAGCTCTACTATTTGAGCTACAGTGCCACTTCTGGCTTTCTCTGTTTATGTGGTGCGGAGGAATCGAACCCAGGGTCTTATACATGCGAGGCAAGCACTCTACCACTGAGCCACCTGCCGAGCCCTTCAAAAAAATAATTTTTTGTTTTTTTGGGTCCGGTCATGGGGCCTGAACTCTGTGCCTGTGCGCTGTCCCTAAAGCTCTTCAGCTCAAGGCTAGCGCTCTACCACTTGAGCCACAGCGCCACTTCCGGCTTTTTTTCTTTTTGCTTATGTGATGCTGAGGAATCGAACCCAGTGCCTCTGGCATGCAAGGCATGCGCTCTACCACCTTCCCAGCCCCCAAAAAATAATTTTTAAAATGTAAACATAAAGCATTTTGTTTAAAACAGTAAACCTTCTCTGGGTACCAATGGTTCACACATATATTCTAGCTACTCAGGAGGTTCAGATCTGAGTTTGGCAAATCTAAGAGATACTTATCTCCAATTAGCAAAAAACTAGAATTGGAGATGCTGCTCAACTGGGGGCAAGCCAATCATGAGCAAAAAAGCTGAGCTAAAATGGGAGGCCCTGGGCTGGGAAGGTGGCTCAGTGGTAGAGTGCTTGCCCTGCATGCATGAGGTCCTGGGTTCGATTCCTCAGCACCACATAAGCAGAAGAAAAAAAAAAGCCAGAAGTGGTGCTGTGGCTCAAGTGGTACCTCTGAGGAATAGCGCCCAGGCCCAGAGTTCAGGCCCCAGGACGGGACCCAAAAAACAACAACAACAACAACAAAAGGGAGGCCCTGCGTTTAAGCCTAGCACACACATACATTAATTAACACCTTCTTGGCATTCAGTAGGCTGAGGCAGGAGAATCCCTAGTTCAAGGCCAGCATGAGAGAGACCCTGACTCAAAAGAAAAGAAACTTACGTAGGTAAGCTAAAAAAAGCAAAGTCCTTGCCTTTTCTGCCGATACATCTGCACTGTTTTTCTGTATATTTTTATATTTACATACTGAAGAGAATGTAATATGTAAATAAATATGAAGAGATTATTGTACATATTGCTTTTTGCCTTGCTATTTTCAGACAGCGTATTTGAATAAACACAGCATAAACACCTTATATCTTTTTTTGGGGGGGGGCGCCAGTCCTGGAGCTTGAACTAAGAGCCTGGGCACTGTCCATGAACCTCTTTGTACTCAAGGCTACTGTACCACTTGAACCACAGCTCCACTTCTGCACTTCTGGCTTTTCTTTTTAGTAGTTTATTGGCCATAAAAGTCTAACTGCGGGGGGGGGGGGG
>NW_012267222.1:12115016-12122221 GCF_000151885.1 Dipodomys ordii | reverse complement strand
CCCAGGCCCAGAGTTTAAGCCCCACGGCCGACAAAAAAAAAAAAAAAAAGAGAGAGAGAAAATGACCAGCTTTATGAGTTTATATACAGTTTGAGTATTTTCTTTTATGAAAATTCCACATTGCGCTGGATGCCAGTGGTTCAGTAATCCTAGCTACTGGGAGGCTGAGATCTGAGGATTGTGGTTCAAAGCCAACCCAGGAAGAGTCTCCATGAGACTCTTTATCTTCCAATTAATGAAGAAAATACCAAACAGGAGGTGTGGCTCAAGTGGTAGAGCACTAGCCTTGATCAAAAAAAAGCCAAGTGAGAATGTCAGTCCCTGAGTTCAAGCCCAAAAGAAAGGAAGGGAGGGAGGAAGAAAGGAAGATTGAGAAGAAAGAAAGAAAAAGAGAAAAAGAAAAGAAAAGAATATCTTCCCTGCTTTGTACACTCCTGAAACACCCAGCCTTTCCTAGCTTTCCTCATTTTCCCATCTTTTCTCCTCCACCTCTGTCCCTCTCCTTCCCTCCCTTCTCTTCCCCCAGCCCCTTTCTACTTCTTCAGAAGAGCCAAACCAGAATCAGTGACTGGTATGCTGGTGGGCTGCATTAGGTGAACGTTCTACTACTACTATATTTATTTATTTATTTTGCCCTGAGCTTCTAATGTTCAAGGTTAGTCCTCTACCACTTGAGCCACAGGGCCACTTCTAGCTTTTCTTATTGGAGGTAAGAGTCTCATGGACTTATCTGCCCAGGCTGGCTTTGAATCGTGATCCTCAGCTCTCAGACTTCTGAGTAGCTAGGATTACAGGCATGAGCCACCAGTGCCCAGCTTACAATGCCGTTTTCACACTTAACAATATAAATTCCCTAAAATAATTTCATACTAGTATATGTACAAATTCCTTCCTTCCTTCCTTCCTTCCTTCCTTCCTTCCTTCCTTCCTTCCTTCCTTCCTTCCTTCCTTCTTTCTCTTTTTTTTCTTTCTTTCTTTTTGTGCCAGTACTAGGCTTGAATTCAGGGATTTGGCACTATCCCCAAGCTTTTGTGCTCAAAGCTAGCCCTATACCACTTAAGCTACAGTTCCACTTCCTTCCACCTTTTAGGTAGTTAATTTGAGATATGAGTCTCATAGACTTTCCTGCCCAGGTAGCTTTGAACTGCAATCCTCAGATCTCAGCCTCCTGAGTAGACAGGATTATAGGAATGAGCCACCAGCATCCTGCCAAATTTCTTTTCTTTTCTTTCCCTCCCTCTCTCCCCCCCTCCCTCCCTCTCTCCCCCCCTCCCTCCCTCTCTCTTTCTTTTTGTCTTTTTATTTCTTTTTGTCAGTCATGGGGCTTGAACTCTGGGCCTGGGTGCTCTCCCTCAGCTTTTCAGCTCAAGGCTAGTGCTCTACCACTTGAGCCACAGCACCACTTCCAGTGGTGAGCTGGCTTTGAACCGAGATCCTCAGATCTCAGCCTCCTGAGTAGCTAGGATTATAGCCACCAAGCTTGAACTCAGGGTCTAGGTGCTATCCCTGAGCTTCATAGTGCTCAAGCCTAGTACTCTACCACTTGAGCCATAGCGCCACTTCCACTTTTTGAGTAATTAATTGGAGATAAGAGTCTCATGAGGACCTTTCTTCTTGGGCTGGCTTCAAACTGCAATCCTTTGATTTCAGCCTCCAGAGTTGCTAGGGTTACAGGCTTAAACAACTGGCCCCCGGCTAGATTTCTTTAATAGTAATTTTTTTCCAATTAGGATTCAAATAAGGTTCACACACTTCATTTGGTCTTCTATTTTGGCAGTTCACACACACGTATATATAAAATTTATTTTATGGGGCTGGGAAGGTGGCTCAGTGGTAGAGTACTTGCCTCACATGCATGAGGCCCTGGGTTCCTCAGCACCACATAAATGGAAAAAGTTGGAAGTGGTGCTGTGGCTCAAGTGGTAGTGCACTAGCCTTGAGCTAAAGAGCTGAGGGACAGCACCCAGGCCCAGAGTTCAAGCCCCATGACCAACAACAATAACAACAAATTATTTTTACCCCATTTGTCTTGTAAAAGTTTCTACATCCTATGGGGTTGGGAAGGTGGCTCAGTGCTAGAGCGCTTTCCTTGCATGCCTGAGGCCCTGGGTTCGATTCCTCAGCACCACATAAGCAAAAAGAAAAAAGCCAGAAGTGGCGCTGTGGCTCAAGTGGTAGAGCTCTAGTCTTGATCTGAAGAGCTGAGGGACAGCGCCCAGGCCCAGAGTTCAGGCCCCACGACCGGACCAAAAAAAAAAAGTTTCTACATCCTACGAGAATTAGCTGGTTGTTTCCTGGTAGTACAGTTCAACTTGCTCTTCTGTTCCTTTTATTTCCAGTAAACTTGAAGTTAGATCTAGAGACCTGATTAGACTCATGTTTACTAGCTTTTACAAGAATACCTTATTGGTGGTGGTGATGTGTACTTAGTGTGTACATCATGTCTAAAGGCACATAATGTCTAGCTGAAATAATTTCACTGGTGTACCAGTGAGTTTAATGTTGTCTTCATTATAAAATTCCCCAACAGTGCCGGGCGCTGGTGGCTCACGCCTGTAATCCTAGCTACTCAGGAGGCTGAGATCTGAGGATCGCGGTTCAAAGACAGCCCGGGCAGGAAAGACTGTGAGACTCCAATCTCCAATAAACCACCAGAAAAACAGAAGTGGTGCTGTAGCTCAAGTGGTAGATTGCTCGGCTTGAGCTGAAGAGCTGAGGGACAGCGCCCAGGCCCAGAGTTCAAGCCCCACAACCGACAAAAAAAAATTCCCCAACAGCCTTTCACCTGTTTTGTTGTTGCTGTTTCTTCTTCTTCTTTTTTTTTGCAATATTTGGATTTGAATTCAGGTCCTTATTTCTACTGGACAGGCATTTTAATACGTAAGCTTAGCTTCTAGCTCTATCTGTTGGTTAATTTTATCTGCTTATGGCAATACTGGGGTTTGAACTCAGGTGCTTACACTTGCTAGCAAGTGCTCTACCACTTGAGCCACTTTTCTAACCCCCAATCCATTAGTTTTTTGGTGTTTTTTTTTTTTGCCAGTCATGGGGTTTGAACTCAAGGCCTGGGCGCTGTCCATGCGCTTCTTTTGCTCAAGGCTAGCATTCTACCATTTAAGCCACAGTGCCACTTCTGGCATTTTTGTGTATACGACACTGAGAAATTGAACCCAGGGCTTCATGCATGCTAGGCAAGCACTCTACCACTAAGCCACATTCCTAGCCCCCAATCTATTAGTCTTAACATTCACTAATAAGCCATTATGTTATTAGGTAATCAAAAATGGTTGCCTTTTTAACTTTATCATTCTCTTTACATTCATTACCTGGAATTCTTCCACAAAGGACTGTTTCTTATTCATTACTTTATTCTCCTGAAATACAGTTTATATAAGGCAGATTGATTCCTTCTTCTCTCCCTTCCTCTTTTCTTTTTTCTTCTTTTCCCCTTTTGTTCCCCTCCCACTTTCCTCTCCCTTCCTCTCCCCTTCCACCTTTCCCTTACCCTCTCCTCTTTCTGAGGCCAAAGGTCTCTGCCTCTAGCTTGTAGCTCAAGCTGGCCTGGACACTATGCCACCACATTTGGCTTCCTCCTGCATATTTTTATAATTTGTTTAAAAAAAAAAAAAGCTCAAGGACAATGCTCAGACTCTGAGTTCAAACCCCAGTACTGACACAAAAATAAAACAACAACCAAAAGAAAAGAGTGGGCTGGAAGTGAGGCTCAATGGTAGAGTGCTTGCCTAGCATGCATGAAGCCCTGGGTTTGATTCTTCAGTACCACATAAACAGAAAAAGCCTGAAGTGGTGCTGTGGCCCAAGTAGTAGAGTACTAGCCTTGAGCAAAAAAGGCTCAGGGACCGTGCCCAGGCCCAGAGTTCAAGGCCCAGGACTGGGGAAAAAAAAGAGTAATGCCAAAAATATCAACATTTTGTATAAACACAGACCTGACCTTACAATTGTATAACTGGACTCACTTGCCCCACTCTGTCATGCACTGGTCCTGGAGTTTGAACTCGGGGCTTAAGCACTGTTTTTGAGCTTTTTTGCTCAAGACTAGTACTCATTTGATCAATAGCTCCACTTCTAGCTTTTGGGTGGTTAATTGAAGATAAAAGTCTCCCGAACTTGGCTGGCCAATGGCTCACACAGCTGCGATCTGAGGACCATTGTTCAAAGCCAGCTGGGGAAGGAAACTCTGTAAGACTTTTATCTCTAATAAACAACACAAAGAAACCAGAAGTGTAAGCCAGGCATTGGTGGCTCCCGGCTGTAATCCTAGCTACTCAAGAAGCTGAGATTTGAGGATCATGGTTCAAAGCCAGCCCAGGCAGGAAACTCCAGGAAACTCTTACCTCCAATAAACCACTCAGAAAACTGAAGTGGCACTGTGGCTCAAGTGTAGAGTGCTTGCATTTAGCTGAAGAGCTGAGGGATAGTGCCCAGGCCCAGAGTTCAGGCCCCATGACCGACCAAAAAAAAAAAAAAAAGAAGAAGCAGCAGCCAGAAGTGTCACTGTGGTTCAAGTGGTAGTGCTCTCCTTGGAGGAAAAAAAAAAAAAAACAACTGAGGGACAGCATCCAGGCCCAGAGCTCAAGCCCTAGGACTGGCAAAAAATAAAAATAAAGAGTCTTAGAGCCGGGTGCTGGTGGCTCACGCCTGTAATCTTAGCTACTCAGGAGGCTGAGATCTGAGCATTGTAGTTCAAAGCCAGCCCGGGCAAGAGAGACCATGAGACTCCTATCTCCAATAAACCACCAGAAAAACGGAAGTGGTGCTGTGGTTCAAATGGTAGAGCGCTCGCCTTGAGCTGAAGAGCTGAGGGACAGTGCCCAGGCCCAGAGTTCAAGCCCCCGGCTGACCAAAAAAAAAGAGTCTTTGCTGCCTGTGCTGGCTTCAAACTTTGATCCTCAGATCTCAGCCTCCTGAGTAGTTAGGATTACAGGCATGAGCTACTGGTGCTTGGCTCACATCTTGGGTCATAAACATGGCCAGCTGGGCCCTCACCCTTACTTGATTCACCTCTGCCGCAGGGCCATCAGTTTCTGAATGGGGCTCTATTTAAGATAATCCCAAAGGTCCTTTCAACAGCCAACATCCCTACTTTCCAGTTCCAGCTCCCCCAGTTATTTCATCTGTAAGGTCTGGGTAAGTCAGGCCATTTTTCTAAGTCACCGTTTTATGGGTCCCTTGGAAATAGGATCATAGCCATACTTAACTCAGGATATTTCTGGGAAGCAGATGTGTGAAGGTTTGTTTTTGTGGGAATACTTAGCTTTGAGATTAGGGCCTCATGCTTGCTCAGCAGCTGTGCTACCACTTGGTCTTTCTGACAGCCCCTTTTTGCCTGGATTATTTATAGGGGAGGGGCAGCATTGGGGCTTAAATTCACTGCCTCATGTACTCTTTTGGCCTTTTCACTCACTGCTGACACTCTACCATTTGAGTCATACCTTCAGCCCGAGATTTTGCTTATTTATTGGAGAGCTAGGATTCTCTACCAGAGCTGGCTTTACACCTCAATCCTTAGATCTAGCCTCATAAGTAGGTAGGATTATAGGTGTGAGCCATCAGCACCTGATATATATTGGTTATTTTTTAGTTTAGTTTTATTTTTTGGCTATAGGTCTTGAACTCAGGGGCTGGGCGCTATCCTTGAACTTTTCTGCTCAAGGCTAGTGCTCTACTACTTTGAGTCACAGCCTCATTCCTTTTTCTTTCTTTTTTTTTTTTTTCCAGTCATGGGACTTGAACTCTGGGCTTGGGCGCTGTCCCCCAGCTCTTCAGCTCAAGGCGAGCGCTCTACCGCTTGAGCCACAGCACCACTTCCGGTTTTCTAGTGGTTTATTGGAGGTAAGAGTCTCTCGAACTTTCCTGCCCAGGCTGGCTTTGAACCTCGATCCTCAGATCTCAGCCTCCAGAGTAGCTAGGATTACAGGCGTGAGCCACCAGCGCCCGGCTAAATTGGTTATTTTTGAGATAGTTCTTGCCCTGGATCATGATCCTCCTATTTGTGCTTCCCTGTCTTACCAGGACAGGTGTGTGCCTCCATGCACAGTTATTGATTCATATGGAGTCTCATAAAATATCTGTGCTGACCTTGAACCATGATCCCCCATTTCCACTTCACAAGAAACTAGGATTATAGATGTGAACAATCACTCTCAGCTTCTTTTTGTAAAGAGGGAGACATTCCCAGGTGACAGATATAGAGGTAGCAGGCCTTGATGACAAAGGCAGTGATGTTCCTCTGAAGTCACAGAAGTTGCTCAGATTTGAGGTGTGGGGGAGGGGAAGGCATAATTTTTTCCTTCTAGGAAAAGATTAGATCATCTTGACCCAGAGGCAGGAGGCTGGTCACAGTGACCCAGGCTGCTCTGCTGCCCCAGTGAAGCCTGTAGCCAGGACCATTTCCCTTCCAGGCAAAGGGAACAGAGGAGCAGGGTAAGAGGGGAAGCTAAGCACAGGGACTTGAGCTCACCTGCTTAGCTGACTGTCTCCCTCAATAACAATACCAGTTCCTAGACCAGGGGTGATATGATACAGACACACTTCGTTACTAAAGAGCCAGCAAGTAAATATTTTAGGCTTTTGCAGGCCATATGGTCTGTGTTGCAACTACGCAATTCTGCTGTTGTGGTGAGAAAGCAGCATAGACGATACGTAAACGGAGCATGGCCGTGTTCCAATAAAACTTTATTTATGGATACTGGGACCTGAATTTCCCACAACTCTCCCATGTCATGAATACTCTTTTCATTTTTGAGATTATTTTAGCTGGCTGGTCTACAGAACAGTAGGGCAGCTGTGACCTGTTGTCCATTTGTTCCTACCCTAGAGGGCAAGGCTGAATTTCCAGTGCCTAGGATGGTGCCTGGTGCTGGTTCCCAGCATTTGTTGATGACCAGCTGTTCCAGCTTTTACCTTCTTTCCAAACTCCTTCCTCTGCCTCCCCCCTCCCCCGCCCCCGTCTCTTTTTTTTTCTCTCTTTTTGTGTGCATGTGTCAGTACTGGGGTTTGAACTTAGGGCCTTACCCTCTTGCTTGGCTTTTTTGGCAAAGGTTGCTTTGTTTTACTTGAGGCATGCCTCTACTCTAGTCCTGGCTTTTTCCTAGTTAACTGGAGATAAGAATCTCACAGACAGCCGGGCGCTGGTGGCTCACGCCTGTAATCCTAGCTACTCAGGAGGCTGAGATCTGAGGATC
>NW_012267222.1:12108960-12114966 GCF_000151885.1 Dipodomys ordii | reverse complement strand
CTGTAATCCTAGCTACTCAGGAGGCTGAGATCTGAGGATCGCGGTTCAAAGCCAGCCCGGGCAGGAAAGACCGTGAGACTCCTATCTCTAATAAACCAAGCCCCACGACCGACAAAAAAAAAAAAAAAAAGAATCTCACAGACTTTTTGCCCAAGCTAGCTTTGAACCATGACCCTCAGATTTCAGCCTTCTGAGTAGCTAGGATTACAGGGGTGAACCACCAGTGTCTGTCATTTCGATGATCACCTCCTGGGGCTTGAACTCAGGGCGTGGGCATTGTACCTGACTTTCTTTTGCTCAAGGCTAGCATTTTACCACTTGAGCCACAGTGCCACTTCTGGCTTTTTCTGTGTATGTGGTACTAAGGAATCAAACTTAGGGCTTCATGCATGCTAGGCAAACACTCTATCACTAAGCCACATTCCCAGCCACCTTCTGTCTTTTATTAATGACAGTGAGGAGATAGTGTCTCCTTGCATCTGCCAGGTCAGTGGTACTACCCTAGGGAGGAACCTGCTGGCTGATTTTACAGTTTTGCTCTCCTTGATCAGACTGCAGTGAGGCTCCTGTTCCTGCTCTTCCTCTCTGAGCTTTTCTTTGGCCTCTGTCTTTATCACCCCTGTGGTTATAGTCATAGTCCCTCCAAACCAAAGTTTCATCCCTCTTTATCCCACAATAACAACTCTCTCATGAACCCAGTCCCAGGCTCGTGCCCTCTGCGAGAAGAATTCAGAAGAAAAGAGTCTTGAATGACTACCACCTTGCTATTGAGCACCTGTCATGTGCTAGGCACTGCACAGATTTTTTGTTTTGGTTTGGTTTTTGGTTTTGATCAGTCATTGGGTTTGAACTCTGGGCCTGGGTGCTGTCCCTGAGCATTTCAGCCCAAGGCAAACGCTCTACCACTTGAGCCACAGTGCCACTTCTGGTTTTCTGGTGGTTAACTGGAGATAAGAGTCTCACAGACTTTCCTGCTGGGCTGGCTCTGAACTGTGATCCTCAGATCTCAGCCTCCTGAGTAGCTAGCATTACAGGTACCAATGCCTTGCCTGTATAGGTACTTTATTTCTTTTTATTCATTTATTTGTTGTCAGTTGTGGGTCTTGAATTCAGGGCCTGGGTGCTGTCTCTGAACCACTTTGAATCACAGATCTACTTCCAGTTTTTGAGTGGTTAATTGGAGATGAGGGTCTCATGGGGACTTTTCTGTCTAGCTGGCTTGGAACTCCGATCCTCAGATCTTAGTTTCCTGAATAGCTAGAATTATAGGCATGAGCCACCAGTACCTGGTGTGCAGTATTTTTTTTTCACTTAATACTCATAACCACCCCTAGTTAAAAGGGGTTAGTTAACCTTTCTGATTTTCAGAAAATTTAACTGAAATACTCAGAGTTACACAGCTAGGAGGTAGCCAGTATTGGAACTCAGGTTTAGCCAGGTACCAGTGGCTCAAGCTTGTAATCCTAGCTACAAAAGAGGCTGAGATCTGAGAATTGCAGTTCAAAGCCAGCCTGAAAGGAAAGTCTGTGAGAGTCTTATTTCCAGTTAACTACCAAAAAGAATGGAGCTGTGGCTCAAGTAGTCAAGTTCCAGCCTTGAGCAAAAAAACAAACCCAGGCCCTGAGTCAAGCCCAAGTACTAACCAAAACAACAAACAACAGCAGCAACAACAAAAACCCTTAGAAGTCAGGTTTGTGTAAATCCATTCACAGGTATATTTTGGAGGCCTATAATATATCAGGCATATCCAGGTCTATAGCAGTGAGCAAAAGTGATCAGCACTAAGTCCCAGAGTTTTATTGTACCAGGAAGCAAACAGCTACAAATATGCAATAGGACTGTTAGAGGACAAGCATGCCACAAAAAAAAGTCCCCTTGCTGAGTAGTTGTTTTAGACACAGGAAAGTCCTCTGTGGAGGTGACATTGGAGCAGAGGCATGGCAACACGAGGGCCAGAAAGCTGAGACTGAGGAAGAATGTTCTGGTGACAGGCACAGCAGGAGCAAGCCCAGGTAAGAGCTTACCTGGCATGTGCAGTGAGCAGGAGGGCAGCAGGCCAGGACGAATGGCAGGAGAGGAGGTGCAGAGGGAGCAGGGACCAGTCCTGTGGGGCTTTGCCAGCTTGGCAGAGGCTTTAGGTTTTGTTTGAAGTGCATAATGAGGGAACCATGGGAGGATTTCAAGCCAGGGAAGGACACAATCCTTTCCCTCAGACCTAGAAGTGGTAGTCAAGAGACACCCTCCTCCTCCTCCCTCCCCCTCCCTGAACCTTCATTTTTCTTACCTGGAAAATGACACTAAGTTCTGCCCCATGCAGAACCCTGTGGCTCACACTTGCAATTCCAGCTACTCAGGAAGCTGAGCTCTGAGAACTTGTTTGTTTTGTTTTGTTTTGCCAATCTTAGGGCTTGAACTCAGGGCCTGGACACTGTTCCTGAGCTTCTTTTGCTCAAGGCAAGCTTGAATTATAGCTCCACTTCTGGCTTTTTCTGTGTATGTGGTACTGAGGAATGGAACCCAGGGCTTCATGCATGCTAGGAAAGTACTCTACCACTACGCCACATTCCCAGCCCCTGAGGAATGTTGTTTGAAGATATCTTGGGAAGAAAAGTTCATGAGACTTTTTTTTGCCAATTAATCAGTAAAAAGCCCAAAGTGGAGGTGTGGCTCAGTAGTAGAACATCAAGCTCTGAGTAAAAAAGCCAAGAGAAAGCTAGGATCTGAATTAAAACCCCCAGTACACACACACACACCACACACACACACACACACACACACCACACACACACACGCGCCTCATGGTCTTATTGGAATCATTGGATGAGCTCTAGCTTGGAAAATAGTCAGCTCTGGCCAGGCCACATGGGGTTGGGGATGCCAGTCGAAGCTAGAGCACTTGCCTTGCCTGCATGAAGCCCTGGATTTACTCTCCAGTGCCTGCCTGTCTGTCTGTCTCAGCCTCTCACATCCTCCTCCCAGTAACTCAATAAGGCCTCCTGATTGTGGTGAATATGTAAATGCTTAGCCTTTTCCTGGTGCATGTAGTCAGTCGTTAGAGGTAATTGCTACTGGAAGGGGATATGTGGATCACGTAGTAGAGTGCCAGCCTTGAGTGAAAAAGACAACTGAGAACACGAGGACTGAGTTCAAGACCCAGTACTGGCACAAAACACAACAAAAGAGAACCGCCAGCTGGGCACCGGTGGCTCACGTCTGTAATCCTAGCTACTCAGGAGGATGAGATCTGAGGATCAGGGTTCAAAGCCAGCCAGGGCAGGAAAGTCCATGAGACTCTTATCTCCAATAAACCACTAGAAAACCGGAAGTGGTGCTGTGGCTCAAGTGGAAGAGCACAGGGACAGCGCCCAAGCCGAGTTCAAGCCCCACGACCAAAAAAAAAAGAACTGCCACCATGATTCTTCGCTGTGTTCCACTTGCTACCAGAAGGTGCATACAGAAGACCCTCCTCTTCCTAGAGACCAAGAAAGAATAATCACAGATTGGCTCCCCCCAGCAGTGCCCATCCAGTAAACACATCCCAGGCTGCAACAGAGACCCAAAACCAGCTTCACCAGTCCGTTACTTCAGCCTCTGATCCCTGCCAAAGTAACTTCTTCAATAAGGTACAGCAAACCTTTCTCATTCATGAGTCACTCATTTAACAAACACCTCAGCTAACTGCCCAGAACAGCCTGTTCTAAGCCCAATGTTATTACTATTATTAATATCCAGCACTCCAAGTAGAGCATCTTAAAATATGAGGTTAGTCTGCCTAGGTCTGAATCACAGGTATGTAATGTCACTGCTGGGTGATAGAGGTCATACTGTATTCTGTGTGTGTGTGTGTGTGTGTGTGTGCCAGGCGGTATATACTAAGCAAATACTCTTCCACTGAGGCACATCTCCAGCCTCTAACTTAGCCACTTTGAGTGTCTATGTGCCAGGGACACAATGAGGAGCCAAGAAGACTCACTGCTGCCCGCTCAGAGTTCTAATTGAAGAGGTAGCTGTTAATCAAATAATCCCATAGATAACAGTGAAAGTCCAATACAGTGCAGTACCGTGGAACAGTGTCTGTTGCTATATGTGTGTGTGAGAGAGAGACAAGGAGATGAGGAAAGATATCCTGAAAGAAATCATCACAGAGCTGAGCTGCCTTCAGAGAAGAAGAGAAAACCGTCTCCAGTATAAGAAGCAGCATGTGCAAAAGACCTGTGGCAAGAAAAACGAAGGCAAGTATAGATGGATAGAATCACGTGTGAACTGAGGTAAGCTGCAGCTGCACTGGTGCATTGAGGGCTATGGTTTGCGGGTAGAGCTCTCTGCTGAGTGACTGCTATCCTTTCTCCCCTTATTGGGGACAGGTGAAAGAGAGTGGGTGTGGCCTTGGAGGGACCCAGAAAATGAGATGCTTCACTTCTTTCTTCCTCCTCCTCCTCCTCCTTCTTTTTTGTTGTTGGTTGTGGGGCTTGAACTCTGGGCCTGGGCACTGTCCCTCAGCTCTTCAGCTCAAGGCTACCACTTGAGCCACAGCACCACTTCCGCTTTTCTGAGTGGTTTATTGGAGATAAGAGTCTCATAGCCTTTCCTGATCTTCAGATCTCAGCCTCCAGAGTAGCTAGGATTACAACCATGCCCAGCTTAGAGATGCTTCACTTATTATCTGTATACTGGGGCCATACTAACACCCGCCTCAAACAGTTGTGAGAATTACATTATATTGGATGCAGAAGTGCTTAGAACAGTGTCTGGTTCACAGTAAATTAAACTGTAATTATTTAATAACATCAGACTGCATACAAACTTCATAACACTAAGGACCCTGATTCTTCCCATTATCATGTAGAAGACATGACTTACTTTTATGGGTGAGTTTTTTTTAGGGGGGGTGCCAGTCCTAGGGCTTGAACTCAGGGTCTCAGCTTTTTTTTGCTCAAGGTTGGTGCCCTACCACTTGAGCCACATCTCCATGTCTGGCTTTTTGGTGGTTAATTGGAGATAAAAGTCTCATGGAGCTGGGTGCTGGTGGCTCATGCTTGTAATCCTAGCTACTGAGGAGGCTGAGATCTGAGGATCACAGTTCAAAGCCAGCCCAGGCAGAAAAGTCCGTGAGACTCTTATCTCCAATTAACCACTAGAAAACCAGAAGTGGTGCTGTGGCTCAAGCAGTAGAGTGCTTGCCTTGAACTGAAGAGCCCAGGGATAGTGCCCAAGCCCAGAGTTCAAGCCCCACCACCGACCAAAAAAAAAAAAAAAAGTCTAATGGGCTTACCTTCCCTGGCTGGCTTCAAACCAAGAACCTCAGATCTCAGCCTCCAATTGGGGTAGAGTGCTAGCCTTGAGCAAAAAAAGAAGCTCAGGAACAGTGCCCAGGCCCTGAGTTCAAGCCCCAGGACTGGCAAAAAAAAATATATATATATATATATATATATATATACACACATACATACTGAATTACATGAACTCAGTCCTCACTATATATCTACAAGATTGAGATAATTCCCATTTTGCAGACAGGAACTGAGCTTAAAGGCTTGAGTGTTAAGGAGGTAGCAAAGCTGGGATCCATATCTATATTTGTTGTATTCCAAAGTCCTTTGTACTCCAAACTCAGTTCGGGGTCTGTGGATGTGGTTTAAGTAGTAGAAACCTTATCTTTGCCCACCAAGTGTGGAGATCTGAGTTCTATCCCTAGAACTGCAAAACCAAAATACTCAGCTCAGGTTATAGTTAAAGTCCTTCTTTGGGGAAGTCATCTTTGATACACACACGTGTGTGCCAGTCCTGAGGCTTGAACTCAGTGCCTAGGCTTCTTTTGCTCAATGCTGGCACTTTACCAGTTGAGCCACAGCTTCACTTCTGGCTTT
This sequence comes from Dipodomys ordii, assembly GCF_000151885.1. NCBI lineage: Eukaryota > Metazoa > Chordata > Mammalia > Rodentia > Heteromyidae > Dipodomys > Dipodomys ordii. Next base: position 12,109,099 of record NW_012267222.1, on the reverse strand, counting down.
TTTTTTGGTAGTTTTATTTTTATTTTTATTTTTTGTCTTGCTTATTTTTCTTTTTTTTTTAATTTAATTTTATTTTATTTGTGAACATACTGTACAGAGGGGTTACAATTGCATGGGCAGGATAATGCGTACATTTCTT
>NW_012267222.1:12105988-12108287 GCF_000151885.1 Dipodomys ordii | reverse complement strand
CTTTTTGCTTATGTGGTGCTGGGGAATCGAACCCAGGGCCTCATGCATGCAAGGCAAGAGCTCTACCTCTGAGCCACCTTCCCAGCCCACTTTTTTTTTTTGTAATAAAAAAATAATTTGTTGGGTGCTGGTGGTTCATGCCTATAATCCTAGCTACTTGGGAGGCTGAGATCTAAGGATCACAGTCTGACATCAGCCCAGGAAGGAAAGTCTGTGAGAGAGACTCTTTTTTTTTTGGTCCTGGGCACTGTCCCTGAGCCTCTCTTGCTCAAGGCTAGCGCTCTACCACTTGACCCACAGTGCCACTTCCAACCTTTTCTGTTTATGTGGTACTGAAGAATTGAACACAGGGCTTCATACATGCTAGGCAAGCACTCTACTACTAAGCCTCTGTGGTACAGCGCTTGCCTTGCATACATGAGGCCCTGGGTTCAATTCCCCAGCACCACATAAGCGGAAAAAAAAGAAAAAAAGCCGGAAGTGGCACTGTGGCTCAAGTGGTAGAGCACTAGCCTTGAGCTGAAGAGCTGAGGGACAGTGCCCAGGCCCAGAGTTCAGGTCCGACAACCGGACCCAAAAACAAAAAAACAAACAAAAAAAACCAATTAACCACCAAAAAGCCAGAAGAGGAGCTGTGGCTCAAGTGGTAGAGGACTGGCCCTGAGCACAAACGCTCCAGGGACAGCACCTAGGCCCGGAGTTCAAGCCCCAGGACGAACACCAAAAACAAATAAAAAAAATTTTTTTTCTTTTTTCCTGAGAAAAGGCTTTGCTATGTATCCTAGGCTGGCCTCAAATTCCTGATCATCCTGCTTTTGACTCCTGAGTTAAATCTATTTTTATTTGCAGTTATTTATTGGCACTGAGGATTAAACCAAGGACCCCACACATGCTAAGCAAGTGCTTTTTTTTTTTTTTTGCCGGTCGTGGGGCCTGAACTCTGGCCTAGGCACTGTCCCTTAACTCTTCAGCTCAAGGATAGTGTGAAGCTCTAGAGCCACAGTGCCATTTCCAGCTTTTTCTGCTTATGTGGTGCTGAGTAAATGAACCCAGGGCTTCAAGCATGCAAGGCAAGCACTCTACCACTGAGCCACCTTCCCAGCCCCAGCAAGTGCTCTTTTATTGAGCCTAAGCCCCCAAGCTTAATTAAGCCCCTATTATAATTTTTCCCTGTTCTGGGGTTTGAACTCAGGGTCTAGGCACTGTCCCTGAGCTTCTTTTGCTCAAGGTTAGCACTTTTCCACTTGAGCCACAGCACCACTTCTGGCTTTTTCTGTGTAGGTGGTACTGAGGAATGGAACCCAGGGCTTCATGCATGCTAGGCAAGCACTAAGCCACATTCCCAGACCTCATTATGATTTTCTTTTAAGGTCCTGCTGTGTGACCTTGGGTAAGTCACTTTATCGTTCAGATCCTGTTTTATGATTTGTAAATTAGGTAGTGGTAAGGATTCAAGGAACTGACTTGGTTAGAGGGTGTAGCTCTGGGCTGCAAAGAATTCTTAGGAAGCAAAGGCCTTGGATTCCATGCCTAGCATCAAAACAAAACAAAACAAAAAAGGAAATCCGCACGCATGTTGGTGGCGCCCAGTTTACAGGAGGCGTTGGATAAATATTCCTTCCCATCCTCCTCCTTAGAGCAGCTTTGTATAGAACTGACCAGTCTGCGTGTGAAACCAGCAAGCTCCCTCTCCTGAGCCCTCACCTGCGAAGAAATCCCACCACACCTGGACCCCAGACCTCTTTAAGTGGAGGCTGAGTGTCGTTAGGGGAAACCCCTCTCCTCGGCCGTTTACTCCAAATCCCAGCAAGTCTGGAGAAGCCATGATCCTGCGGTCCTCACTACCACAGGAGTGCTGGGCCCATCGCTCAGGAGATTCCAGACCTGGCTTGAAAAGAGGGCCCTCCGATGCCAGGCACAGCACACAGGGCGCAGAATGTGTGCTAAGAAATCACCCCGGGGGCGGTGTGGGTCGGGACGGCGGTGGGACCGGGGCGTGATCACCTGGGGAGCCCAGTGAGGGCTTCACCGCTGGGCAGGAGCCGGTAGAAGGGATCTCCAGGGAGGCGAAGACTCGGGGACCGCAGGGCCCGGGTTCCTCCCAAGCCAGCGCCGGGATCTGACCCAGGACACCCTGCGTGCTTGTAGGCGGGCTGGGAAGCCTCTCCCGCGGGAGGGAGAAGGAACGTTCGGGTTGGAATTCCAAGGGAGCCTAGAACTGAAGGAGGGTGGCTCCGGCGCGACCCGCGCCCGGGGACCCCGGCCAGGGAGGTGTGGGCCAGCGGGGGCTTCGTGGGCG
>NW_012267222.1:12087936-12105383 GCF_000151885.1 Dipodomys ordii | reverse complement strand
CGAGTGCCCTCGGTGCTCCTGCCACACTGCCCGGCTCCACCCCCCTGTGCTCCGGGTGTGCGTGTGCACGGGACAGTTCCGCCCAGCCCCGAGTACCTCCGTGCCCGTGCCGGGAGAGGGGACCCCACCGGACGCCGAGATCCGGCCCCTTCACTCCACACCTTTAGGACCTGACTCGCCTGGCATCTTTTGGGAGCTGTCATAGATCCTCCATCCATGCAGACAGGCCAGGCTTGGCTCAGATGTCTGGAATTCTAGTAGGGACAAGGATCATAGGACACCCTCCCACGCTGTCCCAGCCCTCTGCCCCCCCCCCCGAGATAACCTCGCTTCCTCACTGCTGACCCTTAGCGGAGGCTGTCCCTCTGGATCCCTGGCAGTTTGTGAAATGTGAGATGACACCACCGCTGTGGAGCTAAAACTCCTAGTTTCCTTTGCCCTACCTATGGCTAGCGCCCGAGGACACCTAGTATCCCCTGCCCCAGGCTATGCTGAAGAGAGTGGCCCCAAAGCCCGCAGACCTTTTGAAGATTAGTTCTGGTGGGGGGATACCTTGTGTTTGCCTCCCTCTCTGCTTCCCCTCCTATAGTGAGGGCTGGACCCCTGGGGAGTGTGGCCTCTGCCACTTCATTTCTTCCAGAGGCAGCTCCTGTCTTCCTCTGGGGATTCTGTAGTGAAAGGCCCTGAGCATGTAGAAGGTCAGTTTTTCCAGTGCCCTGTGACCCCAGGGTCAAGGTCAAGTCATGAATTGGCAGGTTGAAAACTTTCCCCAGGTCTCATCCTGGGAAGGTAGCTGGTGAACCTACCCCGAAGGGAAGCTGTTGGGGGCAAGGGGAGTAGAAAGAGGCGGCACCTCGCTGACCCTGGTGCCTAGGTGATGTTTCTCCTGCTTGAGCTCCTGGCCTTTGCCTCTGTCCTCTCTTCTGTTCTGCCACAGGTGGAGATGTGGCATGAATACCTAGTTTGCCAGCACCTGGGGTGTGCTGCCCCTTTAAAGGGATGGCCAACACTGGCTATTGTAGGGTGGGCGCGGCAGGATTAGGTAACCAACCTGAAGGCACAATTTGGAGTAAATTGCTCTGGGATTCTTGCCATGGGGTTTTTACAGGCCCTACATGACTGCTCAGAGGTTCTCTCGCTGACTCACCCTTTTAGGTGAGGAACACTGCCCTCTGCAGCCCCTCCTCACCACCCCCCTCCCCAGCACATACACACCAAGACTGGGTGCAAGGCCTGGGGGTGGCGGCAGGAGGCTCAGAAGTGTCTTCCTTTGCCCAGGCATGCTTCTGCGACCTAGGCTTCGAGAAGAGCCTAGGGATGAGAATGTCTAGGGAGGGATTTTGCTCTGTGTTTCCCCTCGGTTTCACTAGTAACAAGAGTAGACAGACACCCAGAAGCTCCTTCATTCTCTGGGACACTACTTCCTGCTTCCCTTTGGGAAATCCTGAGGGGCCAGCCTTACCAGGGGCCAGGTTAAACCGGAAACTCATCCCAGTTTGAGTAGAGGACACCTGAATTCTGTAAGAAGAGACTGGTGAGTTCCAGAGTAAGGGGAAGATTTTTCTAGGAGCTTTACTTGGGAAGTGCTGTGTGATCCTTAGGCAGTCCTCAGCCTGTCTGGGCTTGTGCTAACTTTTAGTTCTGTTCCTTGGGCCTGGGAGGGTGCTGAACTTGGGTCCTGCTGTCTATGTCCCTTCCTCCCTTCTGTGGAGGTGCCAGGGACTGGGTGGTATTGTTTGGGTAACAGGAGACTTGGGGCAGCCAGGGTTCGGGTTGGGCTGTTCTCACTGGAGAACAGGGCCTTGCTGTTCTTAGCCCAGGTGACATGTAAGTGATACAGCAGCCTGACCTGCAGGTACAGGCGCCATTGCCGGAGGCTCCTGGCTAGGAAGGAGGCAGGTGAGGTACTGGCAAGGACATTTGGCAGAGGCCTGGGATCTGTACTCCTCTTTACTGCAATGATACTGAAAATAGGCTGCTGGGAGGCAGGGCCTGGCCTAGGGTGTGGCCCAGGTGAAGTAAACCCATTGCAAGTGTGGGTGAGGATTCTGCTTCTACCTAGGCTTTCCCGGGCCTTGTCCCCAGGCTTGGTCCTGTCACACAGCTCTACTGTCTATCATCCACCTCACTGCACCTTCACCTATGATGTGTGTGTGTGTGAGAGAGAGAGAGCGTGTGCGTGTGCACACACGCGCACATGCGCCTATACAATGCACTGGGTCTTGAACTCAGGGTTGGGCATTCATTATTCCTTAGTTTTTTTGCTCAAGGGTGGCACTTTACCACTTGAGCCACAGCTGTACTTCTGGCTTTTTGGTGGATCATTGGAGTTATAAGAGTCTCAATTTGCTAGGCTCCGGTGGCTCATTGTATAATCCTAGCTACTTAGGAGGCTGAGATCTGAGGATTGAGGTTCAAAGCCAGCCTGGGCAATGTCCATGAGACTATCTCCAGTTAACTACCAGAAAACCAGAAGTGGCACTGTGGCTCAAGTGGTAGAGTGCTCACCTTGAGCTGAAGAGCTGAGGGATACTATCCAGGCCCAGAGTTCAAGCCTCATGACTGGAAAAAAAAAAGAGAGAGAGAGTCTCAAATTTGTCTGCCCATGTTTGATTCAAACCTTGATCCTTAGATCTCAGTCTCTTGGGTAGCTAGGATTATAGATTTGAGCCAACAGCACCTAGCTCTGTTACTTTAATTCTCACAACAAGGTCTAAAGATAGGGATTATTACTCCCATTTTCAGATGGGAAAATTCAGCTTAGAGAACTGGCATGTGTATTCATGTCAGAGCCAGGATTAGAACCTGAATTTCTTACTATCTTCCACCCAAACAAGGAAGCTCCCTGATGGGCATAGACTAGGTTCAAATTGGTCCAGGTGGAAGGTACTCCAAGTGCAGCTCCGGATGTTGGCAGACTCTTCATCTTGCAGGGCTCTTGTCCAGCCTTTGCTGAGGGCTGGCAGTGCCCTGGCACCAGGCCCCCAGCCGGGCACAGGGCTGCCAGTGCTGGGCTTAGAACCCAGTTCCTGGGGCTGCTTCCTGCCTGTGTGACACGTGCTGCCTTTCTCCATCTGCTCTGCTGCTCAGCTTTTGCAGCCACTGTCCTGGACCCCTCTTCTCAACATGGAGCTAACCCCCGAAAAGGGGGACAGTAGTTTCGGGGGTCCTGGGAAGCTGTCCTCATGAGTAGTACTATATCGGGTTTTTTAGTTTTTGCTAGTCTAAGGATTGAACACAGGGCTTTGCACTGCATACTTAGGCTTGTACTCTACCTCCGAGCTATATCTTAAGCTATATCCATAGTCCTAAACTTTTTTTTTTTTTTTTTTGCGGGTGGGGGGTTTGGTCATGGGGCCTGAACTCTGGGCCTGGGTGCTATCCCTCAGGTCTTTAACCCAAGGCTAGCGCTCTACCACTTGAAGCCACAGTGCCACTTCCGGCCTTTTCTACTTATGTGGTGCTGAGGAGTTGAACCCAGGGCCTCATACATGCAAGGCAAGCAGTACCACTGAGCTACCTTCCCAGCCCCAGCCCTAAACATTTTTAGAAAAGGACTTCATTCTGCAAGGTCAGCACTTCTGACCCATTCATTTATTCATTCCTTCACTCAACACTTACTGGATGAATGTTATTCTAAGCAATACAGTGCAGCTGCTAGGGAGACAGACTTGCCCTTATAGTTCCAGAGAGGAAACTGAGGCTCTGCAGTATAATGTGACAGACCCAAGGCCAAAGCAAATGCCTGGCAGAGCCTCAGTTAGTGGCTGTGTCTTTATGGTTGCACCCTCAAATATGAGTTCTTCCTTCCATTAAACCTGAAGGAAATATGACCCTTAACCTCTTGGTACTCAGGCTCTTCTGTAGTCCTCTCTGTTCCCTTCCGTCCTTCCTCCATGCTGCCTACTCTCATAAGAGAGTTGGTACATCAGCTGTTAGAGGCGTGGGGCTCTGTGAAGATGGCACCCAGGCCAGTGATCCCAGGCAGGGACCCCTGATCATCCAGGCTCAAGAGACAGGCACCTCTGGGTACACACACCTCTTCCTTTCCCTCAACAGGGATCTAAGCTTGCAGCCACATGACTAGTTATGGTCCCATGGCTGCTACCTGCTAGCTGAGGGGCCTTGGGTGACTCCCTTAAGTGAGGATGGGAAGGAGTAACAGAATATGCGCTGTCCTTCTGGCGCTCTTTGCTGGGTTGACTTTTTATTTTATTTTATTTTTTTGGTCATGGGGCTTGAACTCTGGGCTTGGGTGCTGTCCTTGAGCTCTTTAGCTCAAAGCGAGCACTGTAGCGTTTGAGCTACAGTGTCTCTCTGGTTTTCTAGTGGTTTATTAGAGGTAAGAGTCTCATGGACTTTCCTGCTCTGGCTGACTTTGAACCTTGATCCTTAGATCTCAGCCTCCTGAGTAGTTAAGATTGATTACAGGTATGAGCCACTGGCTCCCAGCTTTTTAATTTTTTTTTTTCATGCCAGTCCTCAGGGAACGCAGGGCCTGGGCACTGTCCCTGAGCTGCTTTTTTTGCACTCTACCACTTGAGCCTCAGCACCACTTCTGGCTTTTTCTGTGTATGTGGTACTGAGGAATCGAATCTAGAGCTTCATGCATGATGATAGGCAAGCACTCTACCACTGAGCCACATTCTCAGCCATGGCAAGGCTCTTGTTTAAGTCACTTTGGGGTGTGACACAAATGGCTCTAATCAAGGCCTCGGTTCAGTAGGTTTAGCTAAAAAACCAGGACCCAGTAACAATAATGGCTACTATTTGTAGACCAGTTAGAGTCTGTATGTTTATAGGCATTCTTTAGTTTACTCTAACAGCCATTTCATGCATACATCACTTTTTCATTTTCATTTCATTTTATTTTTTGTCTGTTGTGGGGCTTGAACTCTGGGCCTGGGCGCTGTCCCTCTGCAATTCAGCTCAAGGCTAGTGTTCTACCACTGAAGCCACAGCACCACTTCTGGCTTTCTGAGTGGTTTACTGGAGATAAGAGTCTCATGGACTTTCCTGCCCCGGCTGGCTTTGAACCGGGATCCTCAGATCTCAGCCTCCTGAGTAGCTATGATTACAGGCGTGAGCCATCGGTGCCTGGCTTTTATTTATTTATTTTTGCTGCCAATTCTGGGGCTTGAACTCAGCTCTTGCCTAGCTTTTACACTCAAGGTTGGTTGATATATTACTACTTGAGTTACACCTTCACTTGTAGCTTTTTCCTGATTAACTGGGCTAACTTTGAACTGCAATCCTCAGGTCTCAGCTTCCTGAGTAGCTAGGATTACAGATATGAGCCACTGGTGCTCGGGCTCCATTGAGGCTCTTAATACATATTGAGTGTGGAGTAGAGTATAACAGACACTCTTGATTTGTTGAAGGATGAGGGTTGGGAGTGGGAAGAGACTGATGGATAGTCTGTGATCATTGTTTGGAACAGTTCCCATGTCAAGAGTCTAGAATGGCCAGGTGCTAGTGGCTCACGCCTGTAATCCTAGCTACTCAGGAGGCTGAGATCTGAGGATCGAGGTTCAAAGCCAGCCCCAGCAGGAAAGTCCATGAGACTCTTATCTCCAATAAACCACCAGAAAACCAGAAGTGGCACTGTGGCTCAAGTGGTAGAGTGCTTGCCTTGAGCTGAAGAACTGAGGGACAGCACCCAAGCCCAGCGTTCAAGCCCCACGACCAACCAAAAAAAAAAAAAGTCTAGAATGCTAGGTGGACTGGAACTCAGTTTACAAAAGCATTCCTGACCAACGTATCTGTTCACCCCAGGCTGCTGAGACATAGCTCTGTGTGTGTGTGTGTGTGTGTGTGTGTATATGTGTGTGTGTGTGTGTGTGTGTGTGTGTGTGTGTGTGTGTGTGTGTGTGGTGTCTGAAGAGATCACAGAAGACTTGGCTCCTGGGGAGAATTAGTGGCATTGAAGGGACTCGGGGACAGGAAGGATGTTCTGGAGTAACAATGGGGAGCTGCCCAGGGGCAGGGAGATTATGTAATAGGCAGAGCCCAGCTGTGCCTACTGCTGCCACGCAAGGCCACAGCTGCCCTGTGGACCCAGCTCCTGGCTCCAAAGTCCTGTCCTGCCCTGGGCTGGGTCTTCTAACTGTTGGAAACCTTCTTTTTGTCTTACCACACACTCCATGCCAGGAGGCTTTGTGAGAGTTACTCATCATTCTGGCACACAGGAACAGATAATCTAGGTTTGGTACACCCCTGGATTTTAGTTCCTACCTGGGTTGAAATCTGGAAGAAACAGGATTACTGGGAGGGGGCTGCAGTGCCTGCCTCTCCCTGCAGACAGCTCTCTGGCTGGGATGAGGGCCTTCCCAAGCAGAACTTTAATGAGCACTCCTTGGATTTTGGACCACTTTGAATTCCCATTTTTCAGTTGTATGATCTTAGGTACCATCACTGCTCACCTCGGAGCCTTAGTTTCCTTCTCTGCCAATGGGGCCAAGACCTATCCCCACCCTCCCCACCCCCAGGGTTGATATGAGGATTAAATGATGCCACAGGTGTGAGGCACTGAGCCCAACTTGGCATGCAGCAGAGGCTCAGAAGAGCAGCTGTTAGCACCAAGCCCTCGTCTCTGCCCTCACGGGACTCCCCGTTTATTGGGAAGGGTAGAACTGTGTGTAAATAGTCCCTGCAGTAAGGCAAGTGGTACAGTAAAGCAACGCTGAGATCCAGTAGAGGCCACCATCACCACCGGACAAAGGGAGGGAAGAGGTCCCAGAGTGAGGCAAAACCAGGGCAGCCATTGTCTCTGGGCTGGACAGGCCAAGACTTTGAATCCTTCTGCCTTTGTTAGAAACTCTGTGGGAGTCAAATTAACCACCCCTATGTTACAGATTGGTAAATTGAGGTCTCTCATAATTGGTTAATTTGCAAAAGAGTTGCCCAGTCTGTCTTGCTATACTTTACTTATTCTTTATTTGTTTACTTGTTTTTTTGGTGTGGGTCTTAGGGCTTGAACTCTAGGCTTGGGCACTGTCCCTGCGCTCTTCAACTCAAGGCAAGCGCTCTACCTCTTGAGCCACAGTGTCACTTCCGGTTTTCTAGTGGTTTATTGGAGATCAGAGTCTTACAGACTTTTCTGCCTGAGCTGGCTTTGAACTGTGATCCTCAGATCTCAGCCTCCTGAGTAGCTAGGATTACAGGAGTGAGCCACCGGTGCCCGGCTTCTTCTTCTTCTTCTTTTTTTTTTTTTTTTAATTTATTGGAGATGAGGAGTTTCATGGACTTTCCTGCCTGGTCTGGCTTTGAACCTCGATCTTCAGATCTCAGTTTCCTGAGTAGCTAGGATTATAGATAGGTGTGAGTCACCAGCACCCAGCTGTCTTAGTTCTTTCAAGCTGAGGCAGTTCTTTCTGCTAGGCAGAAAGTAAGAAGGGGAGAAGGTTGGTCATGGGACTGTTCTGCCTAATTTGTGAGCAGTTACCAGAGGTCTTGGTACTATACCCTTACTGTGAAAGCAGAGTGGGTAGAGGGGACCCAACTAGAACTCCTGATCCTACCTTAGAAACAGCCAAGGAGGGGTGTCCCCGCTATACAACTTTCCCCAGGTTGGTAAGTTCTTTCTATTTTCCTTTCCAGAATGGACAGGCATCAGAAGAAGCTGGACTTCAGCCATCCAAGGTGAGGATCAAAGCCAGGTTCCTGGGCTAGTGATATGGAGGTACTGTTTGTATGACCTTGGTGGAGAAAGGCCTGTCCTTGCTCCACCTGGACACAGAGACCCTGGCCTCTCATCTCTGTGTACAGCTCAGCCTTCCTGCTCTGATTCTACCTAATCCTAGTGGCATCTGTGGGCATAGAACCCAATTGTTCCATTCTTCCCATTTCATGGGCTAGAGACCAGGGGTCAGGAGCAGGGTCCAGGCTGGAATTCTGGCTACTTGTCACCCACACCGGTACAGACACTTCCTAGATTTACTTACTCATGGGGTTTGGGTAGCTCTTAAGAGAGGCCTCCGCTAAGCTTCTTGGAGGATTGGGCATGACAAAGGCCTTAGAAGCATCTGGACCCATGAGCTGGACTGTTAGTGCTAGGGGAACCTGGCAGCTTCTGTAGTCTAACCAGGCCCAGTCCCTGGCAAGTGGCTCAGAGGATGAGGAAAAACCCCTCTCCCCTCTTTCTCTGCTTCCCCCAGGTCCTTCCTACAGCCTCTCAGAACATGTTGCTGGTTTTATGTGTTACTAAAGGCACCCAAGGCTAGGTGACAGTTGTATGTATGACCTTAGATGAATCCCCTGTTCTCTCTGGGCCTTGGCTTTCTCATCTCTGTTATTGGAAACTACTGGGCAGAAGCCAAGCGTGGGCAAACCTGGGTTCAAGTCCTGGCTCCATCTCCATCATTTGCCCAGAAGCTCTTCTCCTTTCTGAGTCTCAGCCCTTCTCTGTCAGTTGGGACAGGGGTGATGCGAAGGACAAATGAGATGGTAATTCCTTTGCACACGGTGGCTTCAGCACCAGCAGGGTGATTGCCTGTACTGTACATTGCTCGGCTCCACTTCCTGCCACCAGCCCCGCCTTCTCCGCTAGAGCCTGCCGAGCCCAGACTCACCACAGCTTGACCTTTGAGATGGAATCTGGGTGGGTCCTTCTGTTTACCTTGACTCAACTTCCTAAGATAAGGTAACTGAGCTGAGTGGGGTGGGACAAGGTAGGAAATAGAGCTTTCCAATCCCCTCTTCTGCTGGTTACCTTGGCAACAGAGCCATGGGTATGGGGTCAGTAAACCATGTAGCCTGGACCCCTTGGTTTATTCCTGTCCATGTCTGGAGACTCATTTCTCCATGTACATGCCCTTGGCTTCCTTCCTTCCTTCCTTCCCATCATGGGGCTTGAACTCTGGGCCTGGGCACTGTCCCTGAGCTCTTCAGCTCAAGGTGAGTACTTTACTACTTGTGCCACAACCCCACTTCTGGTTTTCTGGTGGTTAATTGGAGATAAGAGCCTCATAGATTTTCCTGCCATGACTGGCTTTGAACCATGATCCTCAGATCTCAGTCTCCTGAGTAGCTAAGATTACAGGTGTGAGCCACCAGTGCCTGGCACCCTTGGTTTTCTAGTAATAAAGTAAAGGGGTTGTGGGTCCTAGTAAAGAGCCAGGGGTTCAGATCTTTGGGCTGTGGTTTTGGAGGTTATAGAGGAGTTGCTAGCTTTTGAGGAGCTGGTGGTAAGTGTAACTTCTCACTGCCGGCCTCAGAGAAGCTTTCCAGTTCCTGGGAGAGGACAGGAACGTGCCCAGCCTGGGAACCTCCGCTCACTGCCCAGGTTATGGCTCTTGTCCTGGAGCAAAAAAATCCTTGGGTAGGAAGGGAGACAAGGCTGGAAATGGTAAGGCAGCAAGAATCTCTGCCACAAAGGAAGAAAGGGGAACTCTCACCTAGCACCATACCACAAGCTTTGCATTTAGTTCCCACTGTGCCCACATTCTTTCCTGAAGAGGAGGATCATGGCTACTATGACTTGAAGTTCCAGCCCCTGGCACCAACCAGCTCATTCATCTCTTGCACCAGACCAGTATCCCTCAGTTCTTACTTCTGGGCTTAATACACCAGGGGGCGCTCAGGATCTCATAGCTGTGTATTGGAATGAGCTAGCATTTTACCCTTCATTAGACGTTCAATGCACTTTGTTGTGAAACTGAGGGACCCTTACATGAAGTCAACATTCCCTAGCTATAGGGAACCCTCAGTCTTGGAGGGAAGGTGGAAATAGGAAAGCCATGTGGCAAGTGTTATGGCAAGAGAAGAACATAGTCCTGGGCATATAGAACCTCTGTTCTGGGCAGAGATATATACCAACTTCTAGGTGCCCACGTTTCTCTCAGTTGCATGATGAGATTAGCACATCCAAGTCCCAGCTGGTGGCATCTGAGCACCAGGCTAAGCATGGACCAGACAGATGGTCACTGCTGTGTGTGGCAGAAGAGTTGGGTAGCTGTTAGGCCCCTGACTATCCGCCCTGCAGGGCTAGCAGTTGGCTGGCATTTGGATGGTTGGATTTGGGTAGCAGGAAAAAGAGAAGGTAGCTTTTCAGGTGGAGAGGAGATGGGGTGGGGGGGGGCTGGGGAGGGCAGCATCCTGAGTTTAAAAGCTTTCCTCATTGTCTTATTTGCTTCTAACCTGGGGTAAGTAATTGTGTCTCCAAGGCTCAGACTCTTCCTATAAAAGAAGAGTAGAACTTACCTCTTAGAGCCACCTGGAAGACATATAAGATGTGTATACATTAAAAGTTTCCAACAAGGTTTATGGCACAGTATTGTTTAATGCTTGTTTATTTTGTCCATTTCAAGCAAAAAGGGGGCTCAGGGTTTTGGCAACTATAGCGTAGACAGCCAGTGCAGCGCAAGCGCTCCTGGGATGCCATCCACACCTGGGCATTCCTGGTATCTTCAGGCACACTGGAGCTTCACACAGCCTCCCTCCCTTCCTGGGAGTGGACTGGGCATCCTGGGCCCCCTCTTCCAGCTATCTCCGGAGCTGGACCCCTTTGAAGCGCCTTCAGGTCTATTTTGAGAGCAGAGCGTCTCCCCCCTCCCCTCCTCTCTTCCTGTTTATGAAACCCTGATCCCTCTCGGATCCCTCATGCTCCCCTGGCCCGAGCTCAGGCAGGATGTGACTGTGGACTTTGGGGAACCTCAGGTATTAGGAGAAACTTCCCTTGAATGGCAGAGCATACCCTTCCAGCACCTGGGACCTTTGCCTGTGCTTTGGCCTCTCAGCCTGTCCAGAGGAGACCCTGTGGCAGGGAGAAGGTCTGGATATAATGCCTCTTTGTCTCCATGGCACACTTTGCTCCTAAAAACAATCTTCTGTGGGTGGAGCATGTAGTTTGAACCTTCATTTTACTGAGAAGGAAACTAAGGTTCAGATAGGGAGACAGATTTGTCCAGAAGCATCCAGCTGGTGAAGACCAGGCACATAGGCCTCGAGTCCCTTGCTCACTGGCCCTTCTTTGTTTGGACTATGTTTTTCCTGTCTCTACCTGGTCAGTATGTATTCTCAGGACCCAGCTGACTGCCTCCTGCCCAGGTCTCTCTTGCTGGATAGTCTCTCCTTCTCCTTCTCTTTCTCCTTCTCCTTATTCTTCTTCTCCTTCTTCTTTTTTTTTTGTCAGTTGTGAGGCTTGAACTCAGGGCGCTGTCCCTCAGCTCTTCAGCTCAAGGCAAGTGCTCTACCACTTGAGCCACAGCGCCACTTCTGGTTTTCTGAGTGGTTTATTGGAGATAAGAGTCTCATGGCCTTTCCTGCTTGGGCTGGCTTTGAACTGCGATCCTCAGATCTCAGCCTCCTGAGTAGCTAGGATTACAGGCGTGAGCCACCGGCACCCAGCTGATAGTCATCACTTCTGGGCAGCCATAGCACCTTGATTACAGCGTCATTCTGTCCCAGAACAGTTGTGTTATCAAGTATTTACTTTCGGTGCTACCTGAAGTCAAATCCTGCTTTGGCTTGGCTATCCCAGGGGCAGGAGCTGTCAGGGATGTCCAGTGGAAAGGCATGACACTGGTGTCTAATGCGGGCAGAGAGGCCTTGCAGGGAGCCATGATGAACCAGATGAGTGTCGGCATGGAAAGCAGTCAGACTCCAGCTTTGCTCTTAGCACTCCCACTTGTTCCTTGTGGCCTCGGGCAAGTCACTTTGTCTCTGAGGCGAGTTTTCTCATCTCTGAAATGGGGATTGTCACATCTCCCCTTGGAGCTGAAACACAGGCTCCTCATCCCAGTGCCAAACACAGGCCTGGTGGACCGCAGTGCATCAGAGCCCAACCATGTGCACTAAATGCCCATTCAGCCCAAGGCATAGTTTTCATTATTGCTCCACGCCAGGCCTGACTCAGGAACTGTCAATCTGGCCTCACTGCTCAGAGGCATGCTGGGAGATGTACCTAGAGACAACCCTTGGGAAGGCCCACATACTGCCATCTAGGGAAGGGATGGCTGGTGTCTATTAGGGCCAAAGGCTGTCAGATGGGCTTGACCACAGCTGGAAGAGGGGAGCCCACAGTGGGGATTCTTAAGAGCGATGTTGTGGGGCCCTGGGCTTCTGTCCCAGCTGTGGGAGGAAGTAAATAAAGAGGAAGTATCTGTGGGGTGAACTGGGCAGGGACTCAGGGATGTGGGCTAGTAGCTGTCCTTCCCCCTCCTGCTACCAGAGCCTCAGGCCCCCACACCCTTCAGCGAAGGCAGTTCTGAGACTGTTTCCTTCCTCTTGTCACTTCTGGTAGCCTGCTAGCCACAGCCATTCTTCCCTTGCTTCTGAGGGACTAGGAGGTTGGGGAGAGAGCTGGCACTGGTGCTCACCCAGAGAGCTTTGGGCTCCTGGGGCAGCTGCCCCTGCCCAAGAAAGCCACAGGACCCTCAGTCTAAGGGAGACACCTTTCCCAGCCCCTGTAGGCCATGCTGCCGATAGCTGTCATAGGCCCTGCAAAGGACAGGACGTCCTTGTGTACACGGAGGCGTGTTATTTCTAAGGAAAAGGTTTCCGATGATCAGAGCACGTGTCAGTTCCTGTGGGTAAGGGGGTGGAGGGATGCGGCCACATGGAAGGGGGAAAAGGCCTGGCTCACCTCTCCCTTCAGCAGCCGTGCCTTCTCTTGGACCTTCTACCCTCTTGCCCACCCCAGGCACTGAGACTGGCTTCTTCAGGGAAGACATTGAGAGGGGGCAAGCCTGGATTTGATCCACTTGACTGCCATTCTTGGGAGCCCACAGCCATGGCAGGGATGCTGTCAGGAAAGGCATGGCTGAGCTCCACTTCATCATCATACAGCTTCTGTGTTCCTTAGAGACAGGGCAGGAGGGGAGGGGGTTGTTTGCTGTCCCTGGGTCATAGGCTTGGGTATCTGTAGTATCCCCTCTTCAGCAAGGCAGACTGCACCGTCTTCAGTCCCTCCCTGCTGAGGGGGAAGTGAGAAGGAGGGGGGCCAGGCACCAAGAAAGCTAAAAAAAAGCAGAAGTATGAGTAACGGGGCCCTCTGGCCACTAGCTTGAGCCCCACCATGCAGACCCCGGCAGAGTTCCCCAGAGTTGAGAGAGACCCAGTCTCCTGTCTCAGAAAGGTGAGCCAAAGAATGACCTGCCTCCAGCAGTGTCTGTCACAAGACTCTGGGCAAGTTATAGATGGGGGTAGGGGGTGGGGGGAAGGGTGGCTCTGTCCTCTGGGGTTTCTGGGTGGCTGCATCTGTCTCCAGGGAGTTTTCTGTCAGAGGCAGGCAAGACAAGCAGAGTTGCAGTTCTTGGGGTAGTCTGGGCAGGGATTGCTGTGTGGCTTTAAACTATCTCAGTCTCTCTGAGCCATCATTTCTGTCTGTCTAGAAAGTTACACATCAGCCAGGGATCTAATTTGCCTGCTTTTTGGTTATTTCATGGGGCTGCTAAACCTAATCCCCTATTGTCAGAGAGAGTCTCCTGAAGGCAGAGTTGTCTCTGAGGGTCAAGGTCTGGAGTGGGAAGTTCCATACTGGTCTTAGGGCTTAGGGAAAGGATGGCTTGGGTAGACAGGAAGGGAGGGGGCTTACCTGCCCACCCTTTCCTGGCACTATGAGTCTTAGCTCCAGCCAGGCAGGGTCCAGAGGAGGAACTTGGCTCAAGTTGTTTCATCCATTGGTTGGCTTTGGATGGTGCTATTCTCTGTGCCTCAGTTTTCTGTTCCCCAAAAGGGGTTAACAGGTTTTTTTTTTAATCATCAAAATGCTAGCAGAGATGGTACCCTTGAGCAGTACCGGAGCCCTAGACCCCGTTTAGGTAAAACCCAGGGAAACAGAAGACCTTAGCGATGGGTTGGCCACAAACACTGGAGTGCTGGGTGCTAACAGCCATGTTCCCTTGAGCCTCTCCACAGCCCTGGCTATACCAACAAGAATGCACAGATCTGCCCTTCACTCTTTTCCTGGCGATCTCTGTCCTGTCACCTGCCTGTGTCTGCTCTGGGCATTTGTCAGTCTGCGTAGACCTCACTTGCTCTGGTTGTGTTGCTGCCTACGTCTCTGTGTTATTGAGTTTCAGGTGCTGTCTCTATTTGATAAGTGCCTGTTGCCACTTATTGAGTACATGCCACATGTTAGGTATCCATTGGTACCTAATTGTCTTTGCCTTCTGTCTTTGCCTGTTGGGTTGGTATTTCCATCTGTTGCTACCTGATATGTTCATATCCCTTCTGTCTACATGTTGGTACAAGGGTCTTGTCTACCTCGGTTAGACCTGAGTTTCCATCTCTCTCTGCTGTTAAGTGAAGGTCTCCATCTATCTCTGCCTGTTGGGCATAAGTTCTTTTACTTCCCTTCTGTTGGAGGCATATATATTTGTATTTGTGTATGTATGTATATATATATATGTATGTATATATATATATATATATATATTATATATATATATACATATATATATATATATATATACTTACAAGTGATGTGTATCTCCCTCCTCCTGCCTGTTGGATGCTTATCTTTTTTTTTTTGGTCCGGTCGTGGGGCCTGAACTCTGGGCCTGGGCGCTGTCCCTCAGCTCTTCAGCTCAAGGCTAGCACTCTACCACTTGAGCCACAGCGCCACTTCCGGCTTTTTTTCTTTTTGCTTATGTGGTGCTGAGGAATTGAACCCAGGGCCTTGAGCATGCAAAGCAAGCGCTCTACCACTGAGCCACCTTCCCAGCCCCTGGATGCTTATCTTTTTATATCTCTACCTGTTGAATGCCTGCCTCTGCCTGTTGGTGTCCCCTTCTCTACCTATACGCACTAGGCACCTGTTTCTGCCTGCTGGGTACCAATCTACTCAGCAGCTGGGTCGGCCTGAGGTTTTCCCTCTGTAAGCCCACAGGAGGATGGGGGGAGGGCCAGAGGGTAGCCTCTTCAGGCACTGGGGAGGTGGGGTGGAGAGAAGGGAGCCGGCTGAGGGTGGAGGCCTGGAGCTAGGAAACCACAGGCCCTGAATGATTGGTTGCCCTGGGCCGGGCCCAGCCCCTGTGCCCTCACCCTGCACATCCGCCTTGGGCCTGGCCACCTCCGCAGCAGCCCTTGACACTGCCTGCTCCTGCCATGGTGCTGGCCCTGCTGGGCGGATGGAGCAGGATCCCAAGCCGCCCCGTCTGCGGCTCTGGGCCCTGCTCCCCTGGCTACCCAGGAAGCAGCGGCCCAGGATCGTTCAGTCCTCTCTGCCTGCCCCTGGCCCTGGTTCTGGCCCCCAGCGGGACTCGGTGAGTGTGCCCGGATGTCTGGTCCTAGTCTGGCATAGCCCTTGGAAACAGGTGCCTGAGTAGGCACTAGGGCTTAATCTGGCTTTGGACTCTCCTAGCCCATGTCTGGCCCTACGGGGTGGTTGGACCCTGCTCAGGCTTGCTTCCTGGGGAAATGAGGTAGTGACACCTCAGGGTATCAGGGCAAGACTGACAGATTGGGGAGGGGCAGAAAGCCCCTAGAACAGCTGGGACCTGACCAAGGGTTTCCAAGAGAAGTTTGGGCAGGTGAGGCATGGAGTTTCTGGCGTTAACACCCACCGAGCTCAGGCTGATACTTAGTGGGTTGAAGGGGGGTGTCTGGGTGACACTTAAGCTTCTGTGTACCTTAATTCTCTCCATATACCCAGAGTGAACTCCCCATCTCATCCTTACCAGCAACAAAGGCCAATTCTACCTCCCCATTGTGAGCTCAAATGTTACTTCCTATTGTAGCAAAACCAAAACAGCAGGGGGAGGGGAGTCCTACTGGCAAACCTCATAGGTCCCTGCACCTCAGCCAGAGTCTAGGGTCAGCTCTTCCTGGCCATGCTGGGCCATCCCTTGGGGCGTGACCAGGTCAGAGCCTGCAGGGTGACCAGAGCCGGGCCTTACCTGAACCAGCACCTTGGTGATTTGGCATTGCAGCCTTTGAAGCCCCATTGGGACCCATGAGTCTTAGAGCCGGCCCATCAGGAACATGGTCTGTTGGGTCTGCTAAGGTCTGGTGGTACAGCTTGGATGGGCACCATCCCCTGCTCTCTGAGCACGGCCCTGTGCCTACCACCAGCTCTGCTCCTCTGTCCAGGATGAGGGCGTCCTCAAGGAGATCTCCATCACGCACCATGTCAAGGCAGGCTCCGAGAAAGCAGATCCATCTCATTTCGAGCTCCTCAAGGTTCTGGGCCAAGGATCCTTTGGCAAAGTGAGTCATGAGTCCCGGCTGGGAGGATAGCACCAGTCATGTCCAAGGTGGGGGCTAGGTGTCTTGACCAGAGAGTCAGAGGGCAAAGGTGAGAAGTTCATCTTGGGGCTCAGGGAAGCCAGACTCAACAGAGACTATGGAAGATGAGAGCCAGTTGGCTCAGCCTCCTCCCAGCTCCTCCCTGGAGTTTTCTGCCTCTACTTTCTCAGGTCTTCCTGGTGCGGAAGGTCACCCGGCCTGACAATGGGCATCTCTATGCCATGAAGGTACTGAAGAAGGCAACATTGAAAGGTGAGTCTGGGCACTTTCCTGGACAGAACCTACTCTGGGCCCGGGGTTAAGGGAGAAGCCCAGGTCTCACAGGTCTTAGGGCTGATCAAAGAAGTGGCTCTATCTTCAGGAGCACCTAGTATGGAGGTGGAAAACAGACCTATACCCAATCTCCCCCCTCCCCTTCCTCGTTCTCAAAGAGGCTGGCCATGACTGGCTGAAGGTGAATATTTGTTTTTGTTTTTTTTTAATTTTATTTTATTTGTGAACATGCTGTACAGAGGAGTTACAATTACATGGGCAGGATAATGCGTACATTTCTTACCAAGCATTGCAGCCTCCTCCTTTGTTTACCCTTCACATCCCTTCCCAGCCTCCCCCATCCCCCCATGAAGGTGAATATTTGGAATGAGGTAGTGGGGAGAATGCAGTGTACTTCGGCAAAATGATTCAAGCCAGTAATCCTAGCTACTTGGGAGGCAGAGATTGGAAGATAATGGTTCAAGGCTAGACTGGGCATAAATGATTCAAGACTATCTCAATCAATGGCTGGGCATCTGTCATCCCAAGCACCTGGCTGGGCATTTCAGTGACAAAAACACAAAATAGGATTGCAGTTCAGGCCAATCCATACATAAAGTGAGACCCTATCTTGAAAGTAGCCGGCACAAAAAGGAACTGACTGGCTCATGTGGTAGAGCACCTGTTTAGCAAGCATGAGGCCCTGAGTTCAAACCCTAGTACTGCAAAAAAAAAACAACAAACCAAACCAAACTGGTATCTGGTCAGCAGAGTTGTTTTATAATACTAGAAGAATCTGAGGGAAGCAGGGTGCTGGTGGCTTACACTTGCAATCCTAGATACTCAGGAGGCTGAGATCTGAGGATCTCAGTTCAAAGCCAGTCTGGGCAAGAAAGTCCATTAGGGGGTTGGGAAGGTGGCTCAGTGGTAGAGTGCTTGCCTTGCATGCATGAGGCCCTGGGTTCGATTCCTCAGCACCACATAAGCAAAAAGAAAAAAGCTGGAAG
>NW_012267222.1:12063557-12087886 GCF_000151885.1 Dipodomys ordii | reverse complement strand
CTGTGGCTCAAGTGGTAGAGCGCTAGCCTTGAGCTGAAGAGCTGAGGGACAGCGCCCAGGCCCAGAGTTCAGGCCCCATGACCAGACCCAAAAAATAAAAAAAAAAGTCCATTAGACTCTTATCTCCAATTAACTACTTGAAAACTGGAGGTGGCAGTGTGGCTCAAGGATTAGAGCACTTGTCTTGAGCTGAAGAGCTCAGAGTTCAAGCCCCACGACTGATTAAAAAAAATAAAGGGGGCTGGGAAGGTGGCTCAGTGGTAGAGCGCTTGCGTTGCATTCATGAGGCTCGATTCCTCAGCACCACATAAGCAAAAAGAAAAAAGCCAAAGTTGTGCTGTGGCTCAAGTGGTAGAGCCCTAGCCTTGAGCTGAAGAGCTGAGGGACGGTGCCCAGGCCTGCTGAGGGACAGCGCACAGGCCCAGAGTTCAGGCCCCACGACTGGACCCAAAAAAACAAACAAAAAAGAATCTGAGGGAGATTTCTCTGGCTGTAGGGTACACAAGGGTGTGAAAGAAGTGGAGCCCAGTGGGGGGTAGATTGGCTTAGAGGGTGGGTGGAGACAGGGCTACAGAGGTGAGTGGAAGAGAGGTTCTGCAGGAGGAGGATCTAAGCCAAGGTCTAAAATTCTAGGAACGTAAAAAGGATGTGAAGGTAGTGGATTCAGGGTCAGATGTTGACTGTGACTGGCCTGCAAAGTCAGTGTGTCCACTGATCATGTGCAGTCTAAGCCAAGCCTTGATTGGAGTGTAGGGGAAGTGGGAAAGTTCAGCCTTAGGAGTGGATGGCTTCTATGGCCCATGAGGGATCTGCAAGGCGATGGTAGTTTTTGTGCAGCCTGATGGACAGGGGTCACTCCCCAGAGCCATAGAGAGTGATGAAAAGACATCTCATATGAACAGGTCTCACAGGCTGGATGCAAGAGGCTATCTATAGGGCTGGGAAGGTGGCTCAATGGTAGAGTGCTTGCCTTGCATACATGAGGCCCTGGGTTCGATTCCTCAGTACCACATAAGCAGCATGAGCCAGAAGTGGTGCTGTGGCTCAAGTGGTAGAGTGCTAGCCTTCAGCTGAAGAGCTGAGGAACAGCACCCAGGCCCAGAGTTTAGGCCCTGTAACGGACCAAAAAAAAAAAAAAAAAGTTATCTATACATGCCCTGCAAATGCCATGCAATGGTCCTGTGACCCTTGTGTATGGCTGTCTTAAGACTGTGGAGCACAGTGGGCTGAGATGCAGCCTTTCAGAAACTGCTGAGAGGTCACGGATACACCAGAAGAGAAGCCATGAGAGATACGCCTTGAGGAATGGATTAGGAGTTATCTTGACCAAGGTGATAGAGAAAGGGCATCTGGGAAGGAGGAGCTGTTTGCCTGAGATGGTTGAAATATAAGGTGTATTGGAAACAGCTGGGGTAGTTAATTACCTCCTAGGACCTGCTGCATTTGGTAAGGGGAATGCAAGAATTGAAGCAAAGAAAAAGTGCTCTGGAGGGGAAGCCCAGCACTGGGAACCCAGAAGTCCCCATCCAAGGGTTCAAGGGCAAAGCGGCCTCCAGTGGGGAAGAAAGCCAGACCTGAATCACATCAGCCAAGAGCCTGCTGATAGAATTACTGGGCAATGTTTTTTCTTCCTTTTTGTTAAGCTTTTTTGTTTGTTTTGTTTAGTTCTTTTGGTCTGGGGCTTGAACTCTGGACTTGGGCGCTGTCCCTCAGCTCTTCAGCTCAAGGGTAGCGCTTTACCACTTGAGCCACAGTGCCCCATCTGGTTTTCTGAGTGATTTATTGGAGATAAGAGTCTCATGGACTTTCCTACCCAGGCTGGCTTTGAACTCTGAGTAGCTAGGATTACAGGCGTGAGCCACCGGCGCCCAGCAATACTAGGGAATTTTTATGTCTGATGAAGAGGAAGCTGTTAAAGGTACACAGAGTCAAAGTCTAAGGACCTCAGAAAATAGGGCACAGTGGAGTTCTAGTTGCTCAGTGGCTCTTGATATGAGATATGGTGGGAGAAAGGGCTGGAATTCTGGGTGAAGTACTGGGTCCTGACATTGGGCTTTGCCATGAGAGGCAGAAGTAGAGGTCAGGCCCAGAACTGAGAAAGCCAGAATGGTCTGGGGAGGAAGAAGGAAATTGATTATCCGCAGGGCTGTGGTTGGGAGAATCTCAGAAGCACAGGCTTGGAGGAATAATTGAAAAGGGAGCCTGTAGTTGGGCTGGGAGAGTGGCTATGTTGGTGACTTCCTTTCTCTTTTGGCCAGTGCGTGACCGCGTTCGGACCAAGATGGAGAGAGACATCCTGGCTGATGTCAACCATCCATTTGTGGTGAAGCTACATTATGGTGAGACACAGATCCCGCCCAGGAATCCCACAGATTCCTGTCCCTCTCAGCTTGCCCTTTCCCATGGTCTGCTGCCTTCTCTGTACCTTGTCCTACTTCCCACCTGTCTGGCCAAAGGGCCAGAGCTGGAGGAACAGTTCACAACTCAGGTGACACCAGTATGGATCTTCCCCTTTCTCAGCCTTCCAGACAGAGGGCAAGCTCTATCTTATTCTGGACTTCCTACGTGGTGGTGACCTCTTCACTCGGCTCTCAAAAGAGGTGAGCTGACATTTGACATTCATCCTGCCAGAGGGCCCCAGGATGGAGCTGGGGACACAACAGTCTTCTATTCCAGGGCCTTGTGAAGAATATATCTGATGTGGCCTGGTGCTATAACTAACTGTCCAGCCCGTCCTGGCGGCCTCTGACCCTGGAAACGTCCCCTGCCCTAGTACAGAGGCCACCCCTAGAAAGCCTCTAGATCTGATGCCACCTTGATTTTACAGAGCAAAGGGTGCCCCTTACCACATCCATGCTGCCAGTGCTGTGCTAAGCAGGACATGAGCACAGGGGAGAAGTCCAAATGTCCCCAGAAAACTATAGACTAGCGTTCTTGTCCTGCATGTTATACAAAAATAGTTGAACTACACTGGGCGTCAGTGGCTCACCCTTGTAATCCTAGCTACTCAGGAGGCTAAGATCTGTGGATTGCGGTTCAAAGACAGCCCGGGCAGGAAAGGCTGTGAGATTCTTATCTCCAACAAACCACTCAGAAAACCAGAAGTGGCACTGTGGCTCAAGTGGTAGAGTGCTCATCTTGAGCACTGAGGGGCAGCACTCAGGCCCAGAGTTCAGGCCCCATGACCAACAACAACAACAACAAAAAGACTTCCAGGGGCTGGGAATGTGCCTTAGTGGTAGATGGCAGAGGGCTTGCCTAGCATGCATGAGGCCCTGGGTTTGATTCTTCAGTACCACATAAACAATAAATAAATAAGTAAAACAGTAAAAATTATTTTAAAAAAACCTTCAAGGTGGGCTGGGAAGGTGACTCAGTGGTAGAATGCTTGCCTTGCATGTCTGAGGCCCTGGGTTCGATTCCTCAGCACCACATAAACAAAAAGAAAAAAGCCGGAAGTGGCGCTGTGGCTCAAGTGGTAGAGCGCTAGCCTTGAGCTGAAGAGCTGAGGGACAGCGCCCAGGCCCAGAGTTCAGGCCCCACGACTGGACCCAAAAGAAAAAAAAAAAATCTTCAAGGCGGGATGCTGGTAGTTCACACTCTTCAGGAGGCTAAGGTGTGACAATGGTGGTTCGAAGCCAGCTTGAGCCAGAAAGTCCATAAGACTTTTAACTCCAGGGCTGGGAAGTTGGCTCAGTGGTAGAGTGCTTGCCTTGCATGCATGAGGCCCTGGGTTTGATTCCTCAGCACCACATAAGCAAAAAGAAAAAAAGCCAGAAGTGGTGCTGTGGCTCAAGTGGTAGAGCGCTAGCCTTGAGCTGAAGAGCTGAGGGACAGTGCCCAGGCCCAGAGTTCAGGCCCCACGACCGGACCCAAAAAAAAAAAAAAAAAAGACTTTTAACTCCAAATTAATCACCAAAAAAAAAAACACAAAAAAACCAATAATTTTGTTTTTTGCTCAAGTACTAGCCTTGAGTGAAAAGGCTCAGGTACAGCCCCCAGGCCCTGAGTTCAAGCCCCAGGACTGGCACATACACACATAACCGCAGTCTTCCTCTTTTTTCATCTCATTCCCTTCTATCTCCCTACCTCTAGGTAAAGCATTTCCATTGGTTTCTTTCACATTGGTTTCCCATGTGCCTTTTGCAAATAATGTTCTGAATCTTTACCTCCACCTTCTTGGGTAAAATGTATCATTCTGTATATACTGTGTCCCATTACCCCCTTCACTCCCTGCCCCCCCACACCTGCTTTTTAGTGCCAGTCCTGGGGCATGAACTCAGCCTGGACATTATCCCTGATCTTCCTTTGCTCAAGGCTAGTATTCTACTACTACTTGAGCCACTTCTGGAATTTTCTAAGTGGTTTGTTGGAGATAGAAGTCTCATATACTTTCTGTCTGGGCTGGCTCTGAACTGAGATTCTCAGATCTCAAAGACTCCTAAGTAGCTAGGATTACAGGCATGAGCCCCATGCCTTTTTAAGACTGTCATAAATCACTCCATATAAGAACTAAATTTGTTCTAGTTTGTGTCTGCAGAGCCCTCCGTTATGTGGGGAGAGTCCGGTTTGTTCTAGTTCTCTACTCCTTTTGTTATTACCAAACAATGCCACAGTGAGTGGCTTGGATGTTAGTCACTTCCTACTTCACACCCCTTTGGTGTATGGTGCCTAGAGTGGACCCCTACAAGCTGCTGACTGCCTAGTGGCCCAGCTCCAGAGAAAGAGGGTGCTCCAGCTAGAGGCGCCTCCTCACTTTGGCCGCTGGCCCATTGCAGGTTATGTTCACGGAAGAGGATGTGAAGTTTTACCTGGCAGAGCTAGCTCTGGGCCTGGACCACTTGCACAGCCTGGGCATCATTTACAGGGACCTCAAGCCTGAGAAGTGAGTAGAGCTCTGCGCTCCCTGCCCTGCCTCCTTAGTGAACTAAGTTCCCAAGGCCTCTTCTAGAATACAGCTACCTGATGGAGGTGGGTGCTGTTCTTCTGGGGCTCTCTGAAAAATGGGCAGGGTTGAACAGGGTGACAGCAGGCTGCTACCTCTGGTGATCAGAGTCTACCTAATCACCTTGCTGCCATTGCCAAGACCTGATACCTTCCAGGCAGCTGTGTTGTCCACTTTTGATTGCTAAGTCAACATGACACCTGAGATTCTGCCATTAAAGATCATCCCTTGAGGGGCTTGGAATGTGGCTTAGTGGTAGAGTGCTTGCCTCCCATGTATGAAGCCCTGGGTTCGATTCCTCAGTACCACATAAACAGAAAAAGCTGAAAGTAGCACTGTGGCTCAAGTGGTAGAGTTCTAACCTTGAGCAAAAGAAGCTCAAGCCAGATGCCAGTGGCTTACGGCTGTAATCCTAGCTACTCAGGAAGCTGAGGTCTGAGGATCGCAGTTCAAAGCCAGCCTGGATAGAAAAGTCCATGAAACTCTTTTTTTTTTTTTTTTTTGGTTGGTCCTGGTGCCTGAACTCTGGGCCTGGGTGCTGTCTCTCAGCTCAAAGCTCAAAGCTAACACTCTACCACTTGAGCCACAGCACCACTTCCAGTTTTTTCTGCTTATGTGGGCTGAGGAATCAAACCCAGGGCCTCAGGCATGCAAGGCAAGCACTCTACCCCTGAGCCACTTTCCCAGCCATGCATGAAACTTTTGTCTCCAATAAACCACCAGAAAACTGGAAGTTGGCATTGTGGCTCAAGTGGTAGAGCACTCGCCTTGAGCTGAAGAGTTGAGGGGCAGCGCCCAGGACCAGAGTTCAAGCCCCACAAACAAACAAAAAAAAGAAAAAGAAGAAGGAGTTCAAGCAGGGCGCCGGTGGCCCATGCCTGTAATCCTAGCTACTCAGGAGGCTGAGATCTGAGGATCATGGTATAAAGCCAGCTCCGCCAGGAAAGTTTGCACTGTGGCTCAAATGATAGAGCACTCACCTTGCGCTGAAGTGCTCAGGGACAGCACCCAGGCCCAGAGTTCAAACCCCAGAACCAGCAAAAATAAATAGTGAGGTACATCTGAATTTAAATTCTGTCTCCAACAGCTACTAGCTTTGAGACTATGGAGAGATGCTTATTAACTTTCCTGAATTGTAGTTTCAGGAAATTTATGAAATGGGGCTGTAATAGGCCTTTCCTCACAGTTGTTGCAAGAATTAGCAGAAAAGGTAGACCCACCTGCGTGGCATTGCTGGGACCCTGCTCCACCACCCATTTCTCCAATCTGAGTGCAATACCTCATATGGGCAGGCCCAAGTTCCTCTGCCCCATGGTGCCAGCAGAACTCAGAGTTTTTTGCCTGGGCACCTGCCACTGAGGGACCCTGACTCCTCTGACTCCTGTTTCTTCACTCTTAGCATCCTTCTGGATGAAGAGGGCCACATCAAACTCACTGGTGAGTGGTGGGGCCCAGCCCCCTAGGGCCCCAGGGGAAGATGGACGGAGCTCCCGAGAGGTCTCAGCTGAGGTCTGGGGGCTCATTTTTCCTAAGAGATGGTACCAAGCTGGGTGCTGGTGGCTCACGCCTGTAATCCTAGCTACTCAGGAAGCTGAGATCTGAGGATTGAGGTTCAAAGCCAGGCCAGGCAGGAAAGTCTGTGAAACCATTATCTTCAATTAACCGCCAGAAAATTGGAAGTGGCGCTGTGGCTCAAGTGGTAGAGCACTAGCCTTGAGCTGAAGAGCCGAGGGACAGCGCCCAGGCCCAGAGCTCAAGACCCACGACCAAAGGAAAAAAAAAAGAGAGAGAGAGAGAGATGGTACCAGCTACTTAAAAGGGTCAGATCACTGGCAGGCTCCAGACTTAGAACATCCCAGTCTTGGAATCCTTGTTCTTCGATCTGTAACCTTGGGCAGGTCACCTAACCTCTCTGAGCTTCAGCTTCCTTCTAAGTATCATGGAAGTGATGCCCTCCAGCCTCTCGAGTGGGCAGTTGAGTAAGGGGTGGCAGCAAGGAAAGCCAGGGTTCGAAAGATGTGACCTCTGCCCCCTCCTGGCTGCAGACTTTGGCCTGAGCAAGGAGGCCATTGATCACGAGAAGAAAGCCTACTCGTTCTGCGGGACCGTGGAATACATGGCTCCGGAGGTTGTCAACCGCCAGGGCCACACCCACAGTGCAGATTGGTGGTCCTATGGCGTGTTAATGGTGAGTGCCCAGAAAGGGGTGAAGAATCCTTGGACTCTGGCCTCAGTGTCCCCCTCTGGACAGCACGGGAGTTGGCTTATCTCAAAGCTTTCCTCTTGTCTTCTCACAGCCTGGCTCTCCTCACCCTGCATTCTGTCACAATTTCCTTCCTTGGAAAGCTCCCAGGATCGGCTCCACCTGAGGGACCCCCTTCCCCACTCCCAAACCTGGCTCAGGGCCTTTCCTTGGTTTCTGGCACCTAACGCTGTCACTGGAGGTTTGGGTTGGCAGAGGGGAGAGGTGGACTTGGAGCTAGAATTCTGGCCTTGGAGGAGGGTGGCTGGAGGAGGAGGAGGAGGAGGAAGGGGGTCGTGGCAGATGGAGCAAAGCCTAAATGAACTTGTCCTCTGCAGTTTGAGATGCTGACGGGCTCCCTGCCCTTTCAGGGGAAGGACCGAAAGGAAACCATGACCTTGATTTTGAAGTAAGCACCAGTCCCATGCTGGGCCCTCAGGAACTCCCAACAACACCCGGGTTTGGAGGCCTGCCGGTTATCCCCTCGTTGCCTCCATGCTCCTTTTTTTCTTCTACTTCTTCTTCTTCCAGGGCTTGTGGGAGGGATCCTTGAAGTCCTTGGGAGGTGAGGTAGTGGCCGGCTTGTCTTGACTGAGCTGGGAACAAGCCTTGGAAGAGGGGGAGGAGAGCTTGGGCTCCTGGGGCGGGATTCAGCCCTGATGAGATGTGGGGGCTGTTTCAGGGCGAAGCTAGGCATGCCCCAGTTTCTGAGCACGGAAGCCCAGAGCCTCCTGCGGGCC
Organism: Dipodomys ordii; assembly: GCF_000151885.1. Lineage (NCBI taxonomy): Eukaryota > Metazoa > Chordata > Mammalia > Rodentia > Heteromyidae > Dipodomys > Dipodomys ordii. The sequence continues at coordinate 12,079,959 of NW_012267222.1, read as the reverse complement.
CTGTTCAAGAGGAACCCTGCCAACCGGCTCGGTAAGCAGCCACAGCACAGAGGAAGGGACTTGGTGGTAGGGAGCAGGGTACAGCTGCAACTTAGGCCATGGGGTCACATCTGGGGCTGAAAGGGACCGTTGTCCTTTGTGTGAGCAGACAATGCCACGGGCCACTCTGTTTTCTGCTCCATGTGTGGTGTTGGAGGGGGGTGATGACCTGTGTGTAGGGGGGAAGGCAGGAACTGAGTCATCTCCACTCCCTCTGAGGACAAGGACAGAGGCCCCCACATAGTTTCCCTGCCAAGGTTGCTGGCTCAAGAGCAGGCCCATGAGCTCAGGAATGACAAGGCTCAGGCCCAGCCCCAGCGGTGTCAGTCCCCACTGCCTGGCTCACAGCAGACCTTCGTAAATATTTGCTGAATGAATAAGTACCATGTATGAGCCATGTGACCATGGCAGGTGACCTCACCTCTCCGAGCTCTGAGTTTCTTGTCTCAGTGGAGCTGAGGATCCCAGGCTGGCACAGGGCTCTGCCAATTAAGTGAAGTCTCATGGATGGGCCTGACACGTAGTAGGTGTTCAATAGGTGTCTGCTTCCTTGGCTCGTGGGTTCACCTGGCTCCATGATCAGCTTCTTAAGGTGTCATCGAGGGGCACTAGGATAAGAGGAGCAGAGATGGGGTCTGGATCAGGAGGGTGTAAGGGGCCTCTGTCCCTCCCAGAATAAGTCCAGCTTCCGTCCTGACTGTGTGACCTTGACAAGGTCTTGGACATCTCTGGGCCTCCTCCTTCTATGTATACATTGCCGCTTGATCATCAAAAGCTCCATGAAGTAGAAAAGACTAAGTGGTCAGCAGTCTTAGGCACATTCCGAGCAGTGTGAGCCTGTCCCCGCTCCCTGTCCTAGCAGCTGGTCACAGAGCTCTGTGCAGCTCCTTGGCTGATGGGTTGGTGGCCTGGGGTTGGGCCTTCTGGAGCAAACCCTTCATTTGGGCTCTTTTAGGTTCTGGCCCCGACGGAGCAGAAGAAATCAAGCGGCACATCTTCTACTCCACCATTGACTGGAACGTGAGTGGCCATCCATGCCTGGCTCCCCCAGGGCTGGCCATAGGAAGGGGATGGAGTGCAGGGGAGAGGGGGAGGAAGGGGGCATGGGAGGGGGCTCTGAGGACGATGGCCACAGAAGTAGCAGTAGAGGATGATGACCGGTCTTGAAGACTTCAGCATAGGGCCAGCCTCCCTCAGGCAAGCAGTCCTGCTGTTGTCTGCTGGGCATTGGGACCTCCGCTCCTAGCTGGGGCTCCCGGTGGGCAGTGGGAGTACCATGGTGATCAGAAACCGCACCCCCATTTTGTAGAAGCTCTACCGTCGCGAGATCAAGCCACCCTTCAAGCCCGCTGTAGCTCAGCCCGATGACACCTTCTACTTTGACACTGAGTTTACCTCCCGCACGCCAAGAGGTACATCCCTTGTCTGATTTTGTCTGTCCAGTGCTGGTACAAGAGCAAAACAGGGAGACTGGGGCACCTGGGGACACAGGGATGGTCAGGAACTCTGGCAGGCCGGGCCTGAGTGTGTGGGTAGACAGGCGGTGAGTGTCTGGCCTGTGTCAGGCTGCTTGATTCTCTTACTCTGGGGCTCTGTGGGCTTCTTTGTGTCTGGGTGAGAGGGTGAGGTGTGTGGGTGGATTGGGCCACAATGGGAGAGTCAGGACCCCTGCTGTGGGCGTCACCCAGCCCACTGGGAAGACTAAACACAGCAGGCCTGTAGTCAGGTCAGGACTAAGGAATCTGACCCAGCAAAACCACGGTAGAGAGAGTCTGGTAGAGCAGGGTTGACAGTATTCATAGGTCAAGAGCAAGCGTGGGAATCTGATTTGGGGCTTTCTAACTGCTGGGCCCTCCGTGTACTCATCTGGACCATGGGCACAGCCACTGTCCCACTCATTCCTAGGAGTTACTTCAAGAAGCCAGTGGGAGGGGCTGGGAAGGTGGCTCAGGGGTAGAGCGCTTGCCTTGCATGCATGAAGCCCTGGGTTCGATTCCTCAGTACCACAAAAACAGAAAAGGTCAGAGGAGCTGGGAAGGTGGCTCAGTGGTAGAGTGCTTGCTTTGCATGCATGAGGTGCTAGGTTCGATTCCTCAGCACCACATAAACAGAAAAAGCCGGAAGTAGCACTGTGGCTCAAGTGGTAGAGTGCTAGCCTTGAGCTGAAGATCTGAGGGACAGCACCCAAGCCCAGAGTTCAGGCCCTACAACGACCAAAAAGAAAAAAAAGAAAAAGCCAGAAATGGAGCTGTGGCTCAAATGGTAGAGTGCTAGCCTTGAGCAAAGAATCTCAGGGAAGCCAGGCGCCAGTGGCTCACGCCTGTAATCCTACCTGCTTAGGAGGCCAAGAGCTGAGGGTCCTGATTCAAAGCCAGCCCAGGCAAAGTCCATGAGACTCTCATTTCCAATCAACCACCAGAAAACCAGAAGTAGCTCTGTGGCTCAAAGTAGTAGAGCGCTAGCCTTGAGTGAAAAGGCTTAGGGACAGTGCCCAGGCCTCGAGTTCAAGCCCCATGACTGACAACAGCAAAGCTGGGCCCCAGTGGCTCACACCTATAATCCTAGCTACTCAGGAAGCTGAGATCTGAGGATCGTGGTTCAAAGCCAGCCCAGGCAGGAAAGTCTGTGAGACTCTGATCTCCAATTAACCTCCAGAAAACTGGAAGTGGTGTTGTGACTCAAGCAGTAGAGCACTAACTTTGAGCTGAAATGCTCAGGGACAGCGCCCAAGCCCAGAGTTCAAGCCCCACAACTGACAAAAAAAAAGTCCTGAAGAGTCACACCTGAGTCAGGGAGGCCAGGGAGAAAGTAGGACTCTTAGTCTGAATGGAACTTGGACTGGAAACCAAATGTGGGAATTGTACATTCTTCATGTGGCAGGGCTGGGTTGCTCTAAACATGTAGGAGCAGATAGGCGAAGGCCTAGAATAGAGAGGCCCCACTGAGGTCAGATGCTGGGGCAGGCTGGGACCTCCTGGGTCCTCTTGGCTGGGCTGTGTGGGGATGAAGGGCACCTCTCCAGGCTCATGTCACCTCCTGTTCCTACAGATTCCCCAGGCATCCCCCCCAGCGCTGGAGCCCATCAGCTATTCCGTGGCTTCAGCTTCGTGGCCACTGGCCTCATGGAGGATGATGGGAAGCCTCGGACCACACAGGCGCCCTTGAACTCAGTGGTACAGGTGAGTGAGGCAGGGCACTGCTGCTCACTTATACTTTTCTACCCGGAAGCCTCAAGGCGAAGCAAAGAACACAGGTGCTAGAAGCGGATGGGCCTTGGATAAACCTTAAGGGAGCCTCCAAGCTCCTGGACCCTCACTTATCCCCTGCATGAAGCGGGATGATGCCTGTCTCACCCCTGACGACTAGATGAGAGTAAAGGTGTAAACTCGCTGGCACAGAGCCAGGGTGTGTGTAAATGCCAGTGAATGCTCAGGAGGTAGAGTGAGGGGGTGGCTGCCCGGTCAGGAGTGGGGGGCGGAAGACTAAGTTCTCGCATTCCTTCCTCATTTGTACACTGCCCTGCTCCAAGGAAAGCTTAGAGAGGAGAGGCAAGAATGTAGACTCCAGAGCTTGTTGCCTGGGTTCAGAGCTCCCAGGGTAAAAGTGACTTTGGATAAGACACCTTCCCTGTGCCTCAGTTTCCTTATCTGCAAATTAGGATCATGATAACCTCTCTAAAGAGTTGTGAGGGTTATCTGAGTTACTATGATTATAGCTAAGGTGATTATGTAATTTGTTGTCCCAACTGGGCCATCTTTGTCCAGGACAAATATAAAACCAGACTAGAGCCAGGCGCCGGTGGCTCATGCCTGAAATCCTAGCTACTCAGGAGGCTAAGATCTGAGGATCTCAGTTCAAAGCCAGCCCGGGGAGGAAAGTCCGTGAGACTCTTGTCTCCAATTAACTACCAGAAAACCAGAAGTGACACTGTAGCTGAAGTGGTAGAGGGCTAGCCTTGAGCTGAAGAGCTGAGGGATAGTGCCCAGGCCCAGAGTTCAGGCCCCATGACAACAACAACAACAAAAACAGACTAGATGCAAGGACAATAGACAATAGTCACAAACCAAATTGACATGTGGCCACCTTACAGAAGTGCTTAAATGTATGCCTCATACCGCTCACACTAAGCACCCTGTGAACATCTGCATAGTTAATCTCAGAACCTTGAGACACCCCATAAAGGGCAAGTAGTCAGGGGTCCTGCATCTCTGAGATTTGCCCAGGCTTCTCAGAACCATCCCTGTAATCCTAGCTACTCAGAAGGCTGAGATCTGAGGATCACTGTTTGAAGCCATCATGGACAGGAATGTTCATGGGATTCTTTTTTTTTTTGGGGGTCTGGTCATGGGGCCTGAACTCTGGGCCTGGGTGCTGTCCCTCAGCTCTTTAGCTCAAGGCGAGCACTCTACCACTTGAGCCACAGCACCACTTCCAGCTTTTTTCTTTTTGCTTATGTGGTGCTGAGGAATCGAACCCAGGGCCTCATGCATGCAAGGCAAGCGCTCTACCACTGAGCCACCACCTTCCCAGCCCAGTTCATGGGATTCTTTTTTTTTTTTCTGGGGTCCGGTCGTGGGGCCTGAACTCTGGGCCTGGGCGCTGTCCCTCAGCTCTTCAGCTCAAGGCTAGCGCTCTACCACTTGAGTCACAGCGCCACTTCTGGCTTTCTTTTTGCTTATGTGGTGCTGAGGAATAGAACTCGGCCTCAGGCATGCAAGGCGAGCGCTCTACCACTGAGCCACCTTCCCAGCCCCATGTTCATGGGATTCTTATGTTCAGTTAACCACAAAAAAAATTTGGAGGTGGAGCTATGGCTCAAGGGGTAGAGCACCAGCCTTGAGCAAAAAGAGCCAAGTGAGGAAGCCCTAATACTGGCACAAAGAGAAAAAATGTAATGCACCCTCTGACCAGCAAACTGCAGCCCAGGCCAGCAGGGAACTAGTGAATGTGCTGGTGATATTGAGTAGAAAATCGAGATTCAGAGAGGGGCTGGTTCTTGCCTGGGGTCACACAGCCATCAGTATCCAGGCCTCCTGACTCTTTCCCAGCACCATCTCCATTGAGTTGAGGTTCTGGGGATGACGGCTGGCACTTGTGTGCCCACAGTAAACCCCATTTCTTGGTCTCCTGTAGCAACTCCATGGGAAGAACCTGGTGTTTAGTGATGGCTACGTGGTAAAGGAGACGATCGGTGTAGGCTCCTACTCTGTGTGCAAGCGCTGTGTCCACAAGGCCACCAACATGGAGTACGCTGTCAAGGTGGGCCCCCCGACCATGGCTTGGCAAAGCCTGTTGGGCCGTGGGTGAGGCTGATTAGTGTGGCCCTTTGGTGGGGAGGGCTGGGGCCCGAGGCTCTGTCGATGGTGAGAGGGATGTGTCTGAGACTCCCAGGGCCTGCAGTACGGGCTCTGACAGCGAAGGACCTGGAGTCCCCAGCGCTGCTCTATGCACCCACTTTCTTCTTCAGGTCATCGACAAGAGCAAGCGGGATCCTTCAGAAGAGATTGAGATTCTTCTGCGGTATGGGCAGCACCCCAACATCATCACCCTGAAAGATGTGAGTGGGCGGGTCCTGGAGACCAGGACTGAGGCAGGCTCCCAACTCTAGTCTCAAGCCATGTCTTTAACTTCTGAGTGCTTGAGTGGAGGAACGCCACCCTGGCTTCCCCCTGCCCTGGACACACCTTAGCTTCTCCCCTTCAGACTCAGGCCTTCTCCGAGAGCTCCTCTGCCTATGGGGGATCACGACAGCTCCCTTGTGCAGGAAGACAGGAGCCTGATTGGGTGATGGCCCAGCCCAGGGCCACTAAAGCACAGAGCAGGAAATAGACCTGAGGCTCATGGGGAGGCTGGTTGGTAACTGAGGTCCAGGCCTGACAGCAAGGTTGCCGGCAGGTGTACGATGATGGCAAACACGTGTACCTGGTGACAGAACTGATGCGGGGCGGGGAGCTGCTAGACAAGATCCTGCGGCAGAAGTTCTTCTCGGAGCGGGAGGCCAGCTTCGTCCTGCACACCATCAGCAAGACTGTGGAGTATCTGCACTCACAGGGGGTAAGTCCAGGTTAGGAGAAGGGGCAGGATGTGCCCAAGGTCATGCCATCTGCCCCAAGAGAGAACTGTGAGCTGGCCCAGGTGTGGCAGTTTTCAGACAAGTAACATTCAGGGCAGGTGAGTGGGTAGAGGTAGATGGAGTGATGGTTGTGGAGGGAAGGAAGGGAAGGAGGAAGAAAAAGGTGATACAAACGAGAAAGGAGTGTTTATTCAGTGCCTACTGTGTGCCGGGTTTGTTTATTTAGTGCCAGTATTGGGGCCCTGGGAACTTTAGATTTTTCCCCTCAAGGATGGTACTTTACCACTTAGCCACAGCTCCACTTCTGGCTTTTTGCTGGTTAATTGGTGATAAGTCTTAGACTTTTCTGCTCAGGCAGGCACGTCAGCCTCTTGAGTAGCTAGATTATAGACGTAAGTTACCAACACCCGGCCCATGCTTGGTCCTTACATCATCTAAATTGAGTTTCACATCAACCCTGAGTTGGGTGCTGTGAGAAAGCCTACTTTATACGTAAGAAGAGTAAAATGGGGGCTGGGAATATGACTTAGTGGTAGAGTGCTTGCCTAGCCACTTCTGGTTTTCTCGTGGTTAATTGGAGTGTTATGGACTTTTCTGCCACAGTTGACTTCAAACCACGATCCTCAGATCTTAGTCTCCTGAGTAGCTAAAATTACAGGTATGAGCCACTGGTGCCCAGCCACAAATGTATTTTTTTAATTTAATTTTATTTTTTTGTGAACATACTGTACAGAGGGGTTACAATTACATGGGCAGGATAATGCGTACATTTCTTATCAAGCATTGCAGCCTCCTCCTTTGTTTACCCTTCACATCCCTTCCCAGCCTCCCCTTCAACCCTCCACCCAATCCTCCCCCCTCCCACACCCCCCCACCACACCAACGTCACAAATGTATTTTTATAACTGATTTTTTTTTTTTTGCCAGTCCTAGAGCTTGAACTCTCAGGGCCTGCCACTGTCCCTGAGCTGCTTTTGCTCAAGGCTAGCACTCTACCACTTGAGCCAGTGCCACTTCTTTTTTTGTTTATGTGGAGGAATTTTGTATATACAATTTTTTTGGGGGGGGTCCAGTCATGGGGCCTGAACTCTGGGCCTGGGCGCTGTCCCTCAGCTCTTCAGCTCAAGGCTAGCGCTCTACCACTTGAGCCACAGGGCCACTTCCGGCTTTTTTCTTTTTGCTTATGTGGTGCTAAGGAATCGAATCCAGGGCCTCAGGCATGCAAGGCAAGTGCTCTACCACTGAGCCACCTTCCCAGCACTGTATTTTGTTTTTTGAGACACTGAGTTATCTAGCTTGCTATGTAGTCTAGACTGGCCTCAAATTTGAAATCCTGCCTTATCCTCTCAAGTATAGGGACTCTAGGCATGCACCATCGTGGCCAGTGAAGAAGAAGTGAATATGTTCCACCACTGAACTGCACCCCTGATTTGATTTACATTATTAACAGATTGCTGACTGCTACATAGAGTATTGACAGCAGGCACAGTGTGACCGGGGCAGTGGTTGGTTTGGCTTGTGGAGGTTGTGGTCAGAGTAGGGTATGCTGTAAAGGTGACAGCACTTACTGGCAGTTTGGATGTAAAAGAGAAGAGAAAGGGGCTGGGAAAATGGCCCAGTGGTATAGTGCCTGCCCCACGACCAGCAGGAAAAAAGAGAGAGAGAGTGCCGGGTGCTGGTGGCTCACGCCTGTAATCTTAGCTACTCAGGAGGCTGAGATCTGAGGATCACAGTTCAAAGCCAGCCTGGGAAGGAAATTCCGTGAGACTCCAATTAACCACCAGAAAACCAGAAGTGGTGCTGTAGCTCAAGTGGTGGAGCGCTTGCCTTGAGCTGAAGAGCTGAGGGACAGTGTTCAGGCCGGAGTTCCAGCCCCACAACTGACAAAAAAAAAAAACATCAAAATGTGAATCATGGATCTCTAGATTTGGCTGGGAGAATTTAGGCAAGTGCTGGTCTGGGTGCTAAGCAGAGAAGAACCAACCTGTCTGGGCCCAGGTACAAACAGCCTTAATGGAGAAGCAGAGGAGGCACTGGCAAAGGCAACCAAGAGATGAAGCAGCAAACTTGGGCCTCCAGGCTGACAAGATTCAAAGCTGTAGGAAAGCAGGGCTCTGTGCCCATTGGCGCTCAGCTCACCACTTCACAGCTGAGAAAGCCAGAGGAGATGAAGTCCTGTGGTGGGGAGAGACACAGCAGCTCATGCTCTGGTGCTGGCCAGGAGCTCAGCAGTTTCCTGAAGTACAGAAGGGTTGTGTTGGGGTCCCAAGGGCTCAGGGGCTCTCCTGAACACCTGGTAATGTGTGCTACTGAGACCCTAGCCCACCCCATATATGCCTCAGGCTCAGTTTGTCTATGTGTAGAGTGAAACCCACATTTCCTGTTCTAACACATTCCAAGCTTATCCACTGTGGGACCTACATGCCAGCCCGAATTTCAAACCTGATTCATTCCATTCTGTATCCTGATCCCATCAATTCTCTTTACTATGTATTTTGTTTATGTTGTTTTCTTTTTTCTTTCTTTCCTTTCTTTTCCTTCTTTCTTTCTTTCTGTCTTTCCTTCTTTTTTTCTTTCTTTCCTTCTTTCTGTCTTTCTTTCCAGTCGTGGGGCTTGAACCCGGGCCTGGCTGTTGTCCCTCAGCTCTTCAGCTCAGAGCTAGTGCTCTACACTTGAGCCACAGTACCACTTACAGTTTTTCTGGCGGTTTATTGAAGAGAAGAGTCTCACGGACTTTCCTATCCCGGCTGGCTTTGAACTGCGATCCTCAGAGGCATGAACCACCAGCCCAGCTTGTTTTCTTTCTTTCTTTCCTTCTTTCTTTCTTTCTCTCTCTCTCTTTCTTTCTTTCTCCCTCTCTCTTTCGTTCGTTCTTTCTTTTTGTTGGTCATGGGGCTTGAACTCAAGGCCTGGGCACTGTCCCTGAGCCTCTTTGTGCTTAAGGCTAGTGCTTTACCACTAAGTCACAGCTCCACTTTTGGTTTTTGAGTGGTTAATTAGAGATAAGAGTCTCACAGGAACTTTTCTGCTTGGGCATCTTTGAACTGAAATCCTCAGATCTCAGACTCCTGAGTAGTTAGGATTATAGGCATGAGCCACCAGTGTCCAGCTATGTTGCTTGCTTGCTTGCTTGTTTGCTTGCTTGCTTGCTTTCTCAGTTGTGGGGCTTGAACTCTGGGCCTGGGTGCTGTCCCTCAGCTCTTCAGCTCAAGGCTAGCACTCTACCACTTGAGCCACAGCACCACTTCAGGTTTTCTAAGTGGTTTATTGGAGATAAGAATCTCATGGACCGAGCTGGGAAGGTAGTTCAGTGGTAGAATGCTTGCCTTGCATGCCTGAGGCCCTGGGTTCGATTCCTCAGCACCACATAAGCAAAAAGAAAAAAGCAGGAAATGGCGCTGTGGCTCAAGTGGTAGAGCACCAGCCTTGAGCTGAAGAGCTGGGGGACAGCGCCCAGGCCCAGAGTTCAGGCCCCATGACTGGACCCCCCCCCAAAAAAAAAAGAATCTCATGGACTTTCCTGCCTAGGCTGGCTTTGAACTGCGATTCTCAGATCTCTGCCTCCTGAGTAGCTAGGATTACAGGCATGAACCATCGATGCTCAGCTTGTTTTATTTCTTTGTGGTGGGACTAGAGTTTTAATTCAAAGCTTCACAACTCTGCTTGTTATTTTGGGGGGAAGAGGAGGTTGCTCAATGCTGGCACTCTACCACTTGAACCACGACTCCACTTTCTGTTTTCTATATATTTAGGGTATCCATCACTACCTCTCCATTCTCCCTCTCTCCCCTCTTCATATTTTTGTTCTTTGCAATAATCTGCCGATGCTTATAGTATTTGTGTCGCTCAACATTCTCTCTTTAAGACCACAAATCTAAACCAGCACTTCACCTGACATGACCCATCGCTGTCCACAAAATAATAAGGTACCCAGCCTGCTCTCTATGTCCTTTGTCATCTGCTGAGCCTCCACTGTTAGTGCTTCTATCTGTCCCTAAATGGCTCACAAGACTTGAACCTGCCATGTTCCTGCCACTGCTGGAGTCCCTGCCACATGACCTGGCTAACAGCTACTCTTCCCTACGGAGAATTCTTTTTTTTTTTTTTTTGCTGGTCATGGGCATTAACTCTGGGCCTGGGCGCTGTCCCTCAGCTCTTCAGCTCAAGGCTAGCGCTCTACCACTGGAGCCACAGCGCCACTTCCGGCTTTTTCTGTTTATGTGGTGCTGAGGAATCGAACCCAGGGCCTCATGCTTGCAAGGCAAGCGCTCTACCACTGAGCTACCTTCCCAGCCCTGTACGGAGAATTCTAATGACACCTCTAAGAAGCCCACTTGGATAGCTCAGGCTGTATTGGTGACATGTTCTATCTCCCTGCAGGCCATGTTCTTTTTTTTTTTTTTTTTTTTGGGTCTGGTCGTGGGGCCTGAACTCTGGGCCTGGGGCTGTCCCTCAGCTCTTCAGCTCAAGGCTAGCGCTCTACCACTTGAGCCACAGTGCCACTTCCGGCTTTTTTCTTTTTGCTTATGTGGTGCTGAGGAATCGAACCTAGCGCCTCAGGCATGCAAGGCAAGCGCTCTGCCACTGAACCACCTTCCCAGCCCGATTTGCATTATTTTCTATTGCCCCTATTTCCTGTAAAGTGCAAGGTGCTCTAAAGTCTGTTAGATTCAGCTTCAAATTTGTCCTTATCTTTTCTATAGAGGACTGAGGAAGACTCTAGAAAAAGGGCTCATTGGCTGGGTGTTAGTGCTCACATCTGTAACTCTACCTACTCAGAAGACAGATCTGAGGATCAAGGTTTTAAGCCAGCCCTAGCAAGCTTCAAATTCTTATTTCCAATTAACCAGCAAAAAGCTGTTAGTGGAGCACCTGGCTCAAGTGGTAGAGCTCCTCCCCTGAGCAAAAAAGCTAAAAGACAGTGCCCAGGCTCTGACTTTAAGCCCTAGTATACCAGCACAAAGAGGAGCTGGGGAGGGGGGAGGGGGGAGGTCAGCTCATTGTGACCCTGTCTGACCACTGGCACCTTATTTGGTGTATTGATGGGGCGGGGGTGGGGAAATCATGATATCATTACTGGTCCACAGCGGAGGCAGCTTCTCTCCCAGATGTAGAGTTCATGCACTTGTAGGATCTTAAAGTATTTACTTAGAGAAATTAGATCTCTGATTTGTACTTATATAGTAGCTCTACTTTTGCACAACCAATAGTTGTAATTATGCTCAGTGTTGGGCATTCTGCTACTAAACAATAAAAGAGGATATGACAAAACAAAGAAAAAAGAAAATGTCAAGTTCCTCCATCCACGATGTCCTTTCATCCTGCCTCACATCTGCAGTCCCTGCTTCCTGTTCTGCATTAGTCCCATTAGATGGTACCAGGCCCCTCTCCTTAGTTAGTTTATTTTCATTTTTTTGTCAGTTGTGGGGCTTGAACTCTGGGTCTGGGCACTGTCGCTGAGCTCTTCAGCTCAAGGCAAGCACTCCATTATTTGAGTCATAGTGCTGTCTCCTTATTTTGAAGACTGTTATCTAGCTGGGTACTGTGCTCATGCCTGTAATCCTAGCTACTCAGGTGGCTGAAATCTGAGAATTGTGGTTCAAAGCCAGCCAGGAAAGAAAAAATCCATGAGACTCTTATTTCTGATAAGCCATCAAAAAGCCAGAAGTGGAACTGTGCCTTAAATTATAGACTCCAGCCTTGAATGAAAAATCCAAGCACGAGCATAAGGCCCTAAATTCAAGCTCCAGTACTAGCACATACACAAAAAGACCTTCATCTAATAATTTCATCCTGTCAGGATCTTGCGCTCAATTATTTTATTAGAGGCAATGTCTGATTTCATCTAATTTATTAGGGATTGTTCTTTTATGAAGAACTTTACCCCTTAGCTGAAGGTTCACTTTGGTTACCACATGTGTTTTTAATGGTCATGTTTCAAGTGCCTTAGGTTTCTGAAGTGGCCAGTGCAAACAGACTAATATTTAAACATGTCAGATCAGAGAGCAAATGTGTTTCCTTTTCCTGTTTTGTTCTCAAGTGAGTACTAGTTAAAGATACTCCTAAGGGATGTGACGTCATACCAGAACTTAGGAGTATCTGAAAGGTGCTGGGGTCCATCCCTAATACTGGGGGGAAAAAAAAAGAGCCAGGCATGGTGGGAGACACCTATAATCCCAGTCCTAATGAGACTGAAGTAGAGCCAGGCAATGGTGGCTCACATCTGTAATCCTAGCTAATCAGGAAGTTGAGATCTGAGGATCACGGTTCAAAGCCAGCCGGGAAGGAACTTCTGTGAGACTCTTCAATAAACCACCAGAAAACCGGAAGTGGCACTGTGACTCAAGTGGTAGAGCGCTAGCCTTGAGCTAAAGAGCTCAGCAACAGTGCCCAGACCCAGAGTTCAAGCCCCACAACCGAGAAGACACAGCAGAGTTACTGAGTTACCAGTGAGTTACCCAAGGCTTAGAGTAAGGAAGAACTTTCTAGAATCGGGAGCTCTCTGCAAAAGTAGTGAGCCCCTCCACAAGGTTGTACAAGCTCAGATGCAGACAGCCACTTGAAGAAAGCCATAAGTTCATACATCACTAATCTTTCTGGCTCTTTCCAAATATCGGGGTCAGTGAGGAGGACATGGGAGCTGCTTGTGGAGGCATGTGGAAGGATTCTCTGGGCTTTCATTCTTGGCACATAGCTATTGTCTATAACCTAGGGGTCCAGTAGAAGCTAAGGGCCAGATCCTTTGATCACCCCATCTGTTTCAGTAACATCACAGAATTGGCTTTTAGATCACTAAATGCAGTGTTTGCAGTACCCCAAATTTCCTGTCAGGAGAGCCGTTAGAAGCTCTTCCCCTTTCTCTTTTCTTTTTTTGCGGGGTAGGGAAGGTGGGGGGGGGTAGTTGTAGGGCTTGAACTCAGGGCCTGGGTGCTTTTCTATGAGCTCTTTTGCTCAGGGCTAATGCTCTATCACTTTGAGCTACAGCTCTACTTACAGTATTTTGGTGATTAATTGGAGATAAGAGTCTAACAGGGGCTGGGAATGTGGCTTATTGGTAGAGTGTTTGCCTAGCATGCATGAAGCCCTGGGTTTGATTCCTCAGTACCACATAAACAGAAAAAAACGGAAGTGGCAGTGTGGCTCAAGTGGTAGAGTGCTAGCCTTGAGCAAAAGAAGCTCAGTGTCAGCACCCAGGCCCTGAGTTCAAGCCCCAGGAAAGAAAGAAAGCAAGCCTCACAGACTTTCCTGCCTGGGCTGACTTTGAACTGCGATCCCCAGATCTCAGCTTCCTGAATAGTTAAGATTACAGGCATAAGCCACTAGCACCGTGCTCCTTTTTTTTTGTTTGTTTAGTAATTTTTTAGATAGGCTTTAACAGGGTGTGTGTGTGTGTGTGTGTGTGTGTGTGTGTGTGTGTGTGTGTGTATGTGTGTGTACGTACTGGGTCTTGCTTGAGATTTCACTTATTTTTTTGCTCTACCATTTGAGTCACAGCTCTCACAGCTCCACTTTCGGCTTTTTGGTGGTTAATTGGAGATGAGTTTCATGGACTTTTCTGCCTGGGTTGGCATTAAACCACGATCCTCAGATCTCAGCCTTCTCTGTAGCTAGGACACAGATGTGAGTCACTAGAGCTGGGCTGGTCACTGTATCTCAACATGCAGTGCTGCCCGGGGTTCAGCCCAGGCAGTTGCTGAGACGAGTTGCTATTTCCCAAGCCCTGTGCTGAGTATGTCTGTTCTTTCCTACAACCCTGGGCGTTAAGCACAGTTATGAGCCCCTTTTCCAGGTAAGAAGACAGAGGCTTGGAAAGTCATAAAGCCAGGCTCACACTCTAGTCTGGTCTTCTGTGGCTGACGTCATAGCTGAGTCAGAGGGCACAGCTTGGTGTGTGTGGTTGCTTTTGGCCTGAGCACCTATTTTTGTTTGGCCTGTGAGAGGTGGGGTGTTTTTGTCATGTTGAGTTTAGTTTAATAAAGGTTTAGTGATTTGGTGTTTGTTAAACACCAGGCCTAAGTTGCAGCCTCGTAGCTGTCACCAAGGAGCTTTTGCCCCTTTTAGCTTGTTCCCACCCAGCCTGGCTTCACTCACAGGTGGCCAGCCTGTTGTAACTTTCCACTCAGTGAGTGTGGCAGGTGTGACATCACATCCCCATAAACACAGCTGCGGGTCAGGCAGCACCCACACCTGTGCAGCTTCCCTAAGCCGCATCCCTCGCCCATCCCAGGGGTCACGGTTCCCTTCGTCATTAGTCATTTCTCGGCGCAGCATAAGATTGCCACCTTCTCTATCCTTGCTTCCTGCAAGTGTCATCTGTGCCTCAGCAAAGTAGAAAGAATTATTATTCTTATAATTTGATACATTGTATATTTAGTGTATAATAATATCAACTCAGTAGTAAGCATTTCCATATTAATCGTTACGGAATTATGAGCAATATAAATCCTTTTTTTTTTTCTTGATTGGTCATGGGGCTTGAGCTCGGGGCCTGTGCCTGACCCTGAGCTCTTTTCTTCAAGGTTAGCACTCTACTACTTTAGCCACAGTGACACTTCTGGTTTTCTGGTGGTTAATTGGAGATAAAAGTCTCATGGGGGCTGGGAAGGTAGCTCAGTGGTAGAGTGCTTGCTTTGCATGCATGAGGCCCTGGGTTCGATTCCTCAGCACCACATAAGCAGAAAAAAAAAAAAAAACCAACACCAAGGTTGATTATCATTAAATGTTTCAAATTAAAAAAAAAAGAGTCTCATGGACTTTTCTGTCTAGGCTGGCTTTGGAATAGGATCCTCAGATCTCAGCCTCCTGAGTAGCTAGGATCACAGGCGTGAGTCACTAGTGCCCAGTTTAATCATTTTTATGTGTTGGGAATTTCTTACCTTTCTAGTCATTTTTAGAATATAGTGTTATCCAGGATTACAGGCATGAGATTCTGGGGCCCAGCCTCTCATAGATTGTTTTTAACCAGTGGTTATCCTACTGTAGGAAAAAAAAAAAAAAAACTGAACTAATTCATCCTCCCTAACTGGGCTTTGGTGGCCCTAACTGACTGCCCAGGCTGGCCTTGGAACTTCTGGGCTCAAGTGATCCTCCTGCCAAAGCCTCCAAAGTAGCTGGCACTGTAGGTGCATTCTAACCACCACACCTCACTAGGACTTTCCTCTGAAGAGTGGAAACCGTGGGGGTTTTTAAGCTTGGACAGTATGGCCCGATTTCTAACAGGCTTGCTCTAGCACCTGCTGAGACAAGCTATTGGAGGTAGGAGGGGAAGTAGGAAGACTAATGAGGATAATGGGGACTCAAGAGTTATTGGACTCTGAATATACTTTAATAGCACACCAACGGAGTTTATTGATAGATTGAGGAAAATGAGAATAAGAAAACAGGCCATGCTCCAATGGCTTATGCCTGTAATCCTAGCTACTCAGGCTGAGATCTGAGAATCATAGTTTAAAGCCAGCCCAGGCAGGAAAGTCTGTGAGACTCTTATCTCCAATTAACCAGTAAAAAAAGCTAGAAGTAGAGGTTGTGATTCAAGTGGTAGAGCACCAGCCTTGAGTAGGAAAGGACAGTGCCCAGGCCCTGAGTTCAAGCCCCAAGTCTGGCATGAGGGGGAGGGGTGTGGGAGAGAGAAAGAGAGAATATGGAAAAATAGACCTAAGAAGGATGGAGTTACCTTAGATGAGATTTCACATGACTAGACTGAAGGGAGAAACTAGGAGTTCAGTGTTGGGCAGATTGAGTTAGAGCTACTTAGTAGACACCTACATGGAGATTTCTAGAAGGCTCTATTTGCAGTTGCCTACCCCCCCTTTTAGCCTTTTCTCCTCTGGGATTCCAGGGCTTTCCTCCTCTCTGGGCTTGTCTGGGTAACTTTCTCATCCCTGACGGTTAGTGGACCTCGCTCCAGCCCCCCTGTCACAGCCTGACCCCAGTTCTCTGGTCCTAGGTTGTCCACAGGGACCTCAAGCCCAGCAACATCCTATACGTGGACGAGTCTGGGAACCCCGAGTGCCTGCGCATCTGTGACTTCGGCTTCGCCAAGCAGCTGCGGGCTGAGAACGGGCTCCTCATGACGCCTTGCTACACAGCCAACTTCGTGGCACCCGAGGTGAGTGGGGGCGACAGGAAGACTTAGCTCCACTCCTAGGAGTCCCACACTATTCAGGACTGCCGAGTCTGTATGCTTGACCCGGATGCCCAGGAAAGATCTCCCCCATGGCGGAGACTCAGCTACTCCTTCCCTTGGGGTGCAGCCCCTTTTGTTGTGTCTCAGAGTGAACACCCTCCCCC
>NW_012267222.1:12044286-12053047 GCF_000151885.1 Dipodomys ordii | reverse complement strand
TTTTTGCTTATGTGGTGCTGAGGAATCGAACCCAGGGCCTCAGGCATGCAAGGCAAGCACTCTACCACTGAGCCATCTTCCCAGCCCAGGCCATGTTCTTTTGGAAGCAACTAAGGATGTTTTCTCCCCACCAGACTTCAAACCCAAGGACATGGGCTGGGCTTTGCTCACTCCAGAGGCCCTGCACCTGGAACACAGTATCCTGTTCCTCAGCTAGTCGTTATTGAATGAATGAGTGAAAGAGAATACACTGTGCACCAAGCACTGGTGGCTCACACCTGTGATCCTAGCTACTTAGAACTGAGATATGAGGATCACTATTCAAAGCTAACCCAGGAAGAAAAGGCTATAAAATACTTATCTCCCATTAATCACCAAAAAGCCTGAAGGAAAGATAAGGCTCAAAAGGTAGAGCATCAACCTTTAGTGAAAAAGACAAGTGCTGGGTGCCCGTGGCTCAGGCCTGTAATCCTGGCTACTCAGGAGGCTGAGATTTGAGGATTGTGGTTGGAAACCAGTCCAGGCAGGAAAGTCTGTGAGATTCTTCTCTGTAGTTAATCACAAGAAAACTGGAAATAGTGCTGTGCCTCAAATCGTAGAGTACTAGCCAACAGTGCTAAGGGAAGCACAGCAGTCAAACCCTAACCGAAGTACTAGAATGCCCCAGGCTTCAGCTCCTTGCCTACTAAATGGAGATTTCCACTGATTATCCCATGGCATTAAATGATTGGGTGAATATGAACACATTGAGGAAAACATCAAGTTTGTTTGTTTGTTTGTTTGTTTTTGTCGGTCGTGGGGCTTGAACTCTGGGCCTGGGTGCTGTCCCTCAGCTCTTCAGCTCAAGGCGAGCGCTCTACCACTTGAGCTACAGCACCACTGAAAACATCAAGTTTGTATAATTAAGCTTATTCTAGTTTTTTAGGAGATTAAGACAGCCCTTTAAGAATTCACTGAATGGGCTGGGAAGATGGCTCAGTAGTAGAGTGCTTGCCTTGCATGCATGAGGCCCTAGGTTCAATTCCTCAGTACCCCATAAGCAGAAAAAGCTGGAGGTGGTGCTGTGGCTCAAGTGGTAGAGCGCTTGCCTTGAGCTGAAGAGCTGAGGGACAATGCCCAGGCCCAGAGTTCAGGCCCCACGACTGACTCCCTCCACCCCCCCCAAAAAAAAAAAAAGAATTCACTGAACTCCAGAAACCACTCACAGCCCCAGTATCTCTGACAACAATTTTCTTCTCTGAGCAGCCACTCCCTGGCCCAAACCTCACCCCCACCGGCAAGGCCCAGCCGAGGGAAACACGTTGACAGACAACATGCCTTTTTTTTTTTTTTTTTTTCTGTAGCCATAACAAGATACCTGAATCCAAGTAACTTATAAAGTACAGAGTTTTATTTGGCTCATGGTTCTGGAAGCTGAGAAACCCAAGAGAGCTTCATAACATGGCAAAGGGCATCAGTGGTGACAGGAAGGATGCTGGCTTTCATCTCTCTTCATCTGATCCTAATTACCTCCTCAACTCCCCACCTCCAGATACTATTAACATACACATTTAGGGATTAAGTTTCCAAAGCATGAATTTCTAGGGGACACATTTAAGCCATTACTGTGCTAAGATTTAAACCCAGGACCTTGCACATGCTAGGCGAGTGCTGTGCCATTGAGCTACACCCCTAGCCTCGCTCTGCTTTATAATGCCCAGGTAATTCCTGAGCACCTGTAGAACGTCCTCTAAGCAATTGCTCATTTTGTGTGAGTCCTGAGCACCAAGCACCTCCCTTGCTCCGTTTCATTCGATCTTCCTGTGGACAAGATCTGATCAATCCTATTTCCCCCACCATAAAATTGAGGTTTAGAGGGCTGGGAATGTGATTTAGTGGTAGAGTGCTTGCCTAGCATGCATGAAGCCCTGGGTTCAATTCCTCAATACTAAATAAATAGAAAAATCTGGGAGTTTTGCTGTGGTTCAAGTGGTAGAGTGTTAGATTTGAGCAAAAAAAGTTCAGGGACAGTGCCCAGGCCCTGAGTTCAAAGCCCAGGGCTGGCAAACAAAAAAAAAAAAAATGAGACTTAGTAACTGGCTTGCCCAATGGCAGGGCGGAATTCACACTCAAGATCTGTGTAATTCTGAAACTCTGTGGATGCTGCTCTGAGAATACCCAAGACTTACTTATATGTTCCAAAGAATTGACTACCACCTTCCCCTTCAGCCATGTGGTCACAAAGTCCTACATTATAGGGGGCTGATCTCAATTGCAGTGCATAGTGGTTAGAAAGTTCTAGTTCCAGCTGGGCAAACAGTAGAAAACAAGCTAGGAAACTTGGTAAATTTCCTACCGACCATCTTAGAAGGTCATGAGTTGCCCAGCACCTAGGCTGAATGCATAGTGAACGAATACCAACTCAAGGTCTTGAAGAAGATTCCTGTTCCCACAGGGGAGTGTTCCGATGTGCAGACATGTTCCCTTTCATCAAAGGCTCAGATTCTCGGTGGTTGACCCAGACATCAGTCCCTGATGGTTTATTTTTTATTTTTGCATTTTCCCCACGCTGTATCATGGTTTTCATGATCATTTCAGAGACAGACATCCACAGTTTCCTGCTCTTGTTAAGTGCCCATCTATTCAGTCCCTTGATTAACACGCGGATGCAATCCTTCTGCTCAACTGTCATGAAAGGCCACCTGTGATCCGGCAGTTGAATAGCTGTAAGCATGATTTATTGGGTTCCTGTTTACACTGGCCGCGCCTGTGCTCTACCACTTGGAGCCACAGTGCCACTTCCGGTTTTCTAGTGGTTAATTGGAGATAAGAGACTCAGGGACTTTCCTGCCCAGGCTGGCTTTGAACTGTGATCCTCAGATCTCAGCCTCCTGAGTAGCTAGGATTATAGGTGTGAGCTGTGTCCAGGAATTAAAGCTGGAGGAAACATGCTCACAGTCCCAGCAAGGAGGTGGTTGAGCCTGTTTTATGTTTTTATTTCTTTTCATATTGAAGGGGGATCTTGCTATATTTCCCAGGCTAGTCTCCACTTCTGGCCTCAACTACCCAAATCAGTGGGACTACAGGTGTCTACCACCGTGTCCAGGAGGCAGGGTTTTTGTTTTTTTAATCTTTTGTTGTTGTTGTTTTCATTTTGTCAGTCATGAGGCTTGAACTCAGGGCATCAATGCTATCCCTGAGCGTTTCTGCTCAAGGCTAGTGCTCTACCACTTGAGCCACAGCTCCACTTACGGCTTTTTTGGTGGTTAGTTGGAGATAAAGAGTCACACAGAATTCTGCCCAGGCTGGCTCTGAACTGCAGTCCTCAGATCTCAGCCTGCTGAGTAGCTAAGATTACAAGTATAAGCCACCAGCGCCTAGTCTTTTATTTTTTCGTACATAGACTCCCTGTGTATTCCAAGCTGACTTCAAACTCACTATCTTCCTGAGTTGGAAGCCTAGTGGATTACAAGTGTGTGCCACCACAGCTGGGTTCTGTGAACACAGGTCAATCTGGCCCCAAAGCTTCTATATATTCTACTAGTCAACCCTAAGGCCAGGCTAAATTTTCTCTTTCAGACCCATAAAATCTCAAAGTCAGGGCCGGGCGCCCGTAGCTCACGCCTGTAATCCTAACTACTCAGGAGACTGAGATCTGAGGATCTCGGTTCAAAGCCGGCCTGGGCAGGAAAGTCCATGAGACTCTTATCTCCAATAAACTACTAGAAAACCAGAAGTGGAGCTGTGGCTCAAGCAGTAGAGCACTCACCTTGAGCTGAAGAGCGCAGGGACAGCGCCCAAGCGCAGAGTTCAAGCCCCATGACTGACCAAAAAAAAAAAAATCTCACTGGCCTAGTCCCAACCTCTGCCCACAATAGAAAGCCCCCAACCCCCTGAGATGATGCTCAGTGAGTTTGAATACCCCCAGTGATGGGGAACTCAACCACATCACTAGGGAGTCTCCCACTCAAGAGTGGAAAGTTCCTCCACTTTGAGGTCTTCCTGGTAGCTTCCTGTGGGGGCGGGGTTCCCATTAACTCGAGGGAGCTCGGGGGAGAAATGACTCAACAGTAGCAGGAGGGAACTCTTCTTGCACTCCACTGTGGCAGGCAGAGGGGTAGCCTATAAGGCCACAGGCCTGCAGTGGCCTCTACCTCTTCCTCTACCTCTCTCTGCCTTCCCTCCTGTCCAGCTCACTGTGATGGCACTGGTGGGCAGACAGTGTGGACAGGAACGAGGAGGGCATCAACCAGGGCAGGGGAAGCAGGCCGGTATGGTGCCTCTGTACAGTCTTGGTTAGGTTATCCTGACTGTATGTATGTGCTGATACTGGTGCTTGAACTCAGGGCCTCATACATTTGCTTGGCTTTTTCATTCATGGCTGGTGTTTTACCACCTGAGCCACACCTCCACTTCCAGCTTTCTGGTGATTCATTGGAGATAGAAGTCTCACAGACTATCCTGCCCAGACTGGCTTCAAACCACAATCCTCAGATCTCAGCCTCCTGAGTAGCCAGGATTATAGGCGAGAGCCACCAGCACCTGGCTGTCCTGGTTCTATTGTTTGTTTGTTTTTGTCAGTTATGGGGCTTGAACTCTGGGCCTGGGTGCTGTGCCTCGGATCTTCAGCTCAAGGCTAGCGTTTGCCCACTTGAGCTATAGTACCACTTCTGGTTTTCTTTTCTGTTCTTTTTTTTTTTTTTTTTTTGGGTCCGGTCGTGGGGCCTGAACTCTGGGCCTGGGCGCTGTCCCTCAGCTCTTCAGCTCAAGGCTAGCACTCTACCACTTGAGCCACAGCACCACTTCCAGCTTTTTTCTTTTTTTTGCTTATGTGGTGCTGAGGAATCGAACCCAGGGCCTCATGCATGCAAGGCAAGCGCTCTACCACTGAGCTACCTTCCCAGCCACTTCTGGTTTTCTATGGCTTATTGGAGATAAGTCTCACAGACTTTCCTGCCCAGGCTGACTTTGAACCATGATCCTCATATCTCACCCTCCTGAGTAGTTAGGATTATAGGCATAAGCCACCATCACCCAGCTAACTTTTTTCTTGAAGGATACACAGTCCTGGCTTACAGTCCAACATTAGCTATTTACCTGTGGACCTTGGACAGGCCACGTAACCTCTCGGCCTTGATTTCCCCATCTTTCCAGTAGGAATTAATAGTAGTACCTACTTTGTGGTACAGTTAAAACAAGGGGAGGAGAAGCACCTAGCTCCAGGCCTGAAACACAGTAAGTGCTTATAACACATGCTTGAGATTATCCATCCATTCTTTCTTCCAGACAGAGCATAGACTCCAACTTCCTTGCTAGTACACTTTTCCCCCTGGCTAAGGAGACCGCCTGGAGGGAAGTTGACTCCTTTGAACTTCCTAGCCTCAGTGAGGGTTCTCACTCACAAAGACCTCCTCCCCACATCTCCCCACCCCAGAGCCTTCTCTCTGATTATAACTCTCAAGTTTGAGGGGCTGGGAACGTGGCTCAGGGGTAGAGTGCTTGCCTTGCATGTATGAGGCCCTGGGTTTGATTCCTCAGCACCACATACACAGAAAAAGCTGGAAGTAGGTGCTATGGCTCAAGTGGTAGAGTGCTAGCCTTGAGCTGAAGAGCTCAGGACAGTGTCCAGGCCCAGAGTTCAAGCTCCATGACCAGCAGAAAAAGAAAAAGAAAAAAAAATTCAAGTTTGTGACTCAATCTGAGACTTCTTTTTATAAGTCATTTCCTCTCTTTCTCTTCCCTCCTGTGGTTCCACCTCCACCTCCAGGCTGTGGGCTGCATTGAGAAATCCAGGGGTGGATGACACATATCTGACCTTGGCATGAGGCCTGCACCTGGCACGGGCCTGGGGTCACTCATCCATAGAGAATCTTCTTCCCAAGGTTGGATCTGGGCCAACTCACTCTTGCTGTCATCCTGGAGCTTTGGGTATGGGACTCTAGGCATGAACTTTAGAGGGTATTTGACAGGGATAAGAGTCTCATCTGGAGGAATGAATGAGTGAATGAGGGGTCACAGGTAAATGAGAAGTTCACCTTGGGGCAGGTAGTGTGTTACGATGAGACCATTCGTGGGGCCTGAACTTTGGGCCTGGGCGCTGTCCCTCAGCTCTTCAGCTCAAGGCTAGCACTCTACCACTTGAGCCACAGCTCCACTCCTGGCTTTTTCTGCTTATGTGGTGCTGAGGAATCGAACCCAGGGCCTCATGCATGCAAGGCAAGCACTTTGCCACTGAGCCACCTTCCGAGCCCCTCACCTGACCTCTTTAAGCTTTATTTCCCATATCTGCAAATCATCCGCAGAGGGTTCTGAAGGGAATTAACAGAAAGACCATGATGAGCAGGACACTGGTAGCTTATGTCTCTAATCCTAGATACTTAGGAGGCTGAGATCTGAGGATCACGGTTCAAAGTCAATCCAGGGAAGAAAAGTCCATGAGACTCTTATCTCCAAGTAACGACTAAAAAACTGGAAGTGGAGCTGTGGCTCAAGTGGTAGAGCACTAGCCTTGAACCAAAGAAACTTGGGAAGAGCACCAGGCCTTGAGTGCAAGCCCCAAGACAAGAAGAAAGAGAAAGAAAGAAAGAGGCCAGGCACCAGTAGCTCATGCCTGTAATCCTAGCTACTCAGGAGGCTGAGATCTGAAGATTGCAGTTCAAAGCCAGCCCAGGCAGAAAAGTCCATGAGACTCTTATCTCCAATAAACTGCTCAGAAAAACAGAAGTGGCACTGTGGCTTTATTGGTAGAGTGTTATCCTTGAGCTGAAGGCAAGGGACAGCACCCAGGTCCAGAGTTCAAGCCCCAAGACTGACCAAAAAAGGAAGGAAGGAAGGAAGGAAGGAAGGGGAAGGAGGAAGGAAGATTTAGTGAGCTGGGTGCCAATGGGTTATGGTTCAGATCTAGAAGATCAACTTAGAAGCCAACCTTGACAGAAAAAGTATGCGAGACTCCATTTCCAAAATAGCCAACAAATAGAAGGGCTGGAGGTATGACTCAACTAGTAGGGTGCCAACAAAGCAAGCAAGCTGACTGCGTGCAAGCTCACACTCTCCTACTGAAAAACAAAATGTTAATGAGCGTCAAGTCTCCTGGCACCAAGGATTTCCTTCTAAGGAAAATCTATAATGATAATTTAAAAAATGCCTCTGAGTGTGGTGGTTCATGCCTGTTCAATACTCAGAGTTGAGGCAACAAAAATGAGAATTCAAGGCTATCTGGGCTGCACTGCGAGACTTTGTCTCAAAAAAAATTATACTAATAATCGTTGCGCCTTCAGTGACTAATACTGTGCTATGTTAACTTAATCATCAATGGCCTATGAGGTACATTTTCCTTATTATCATCCCCACTTAAAGTGTGGTGAATTAACTAATTTACTTACTGGGTGCCGGTGGCTCACACCTGTAATCCTAGTTACTCAGGAGGCTGAGATCTGAGCATTGAGGTTCAAAGCCAGTCTGGACAGGAAAATCTATGAGACTCTCATCTCCAATTAATCACAGAAAAATGCTTAAGTGGCACTGTGGCTAAAGTGGTAGGGTGCTAGCCTTGAGCAAAAAGGAGCCTGGGGACAGTGCCCAAGCCCAGCAAAGCGACATTACTCAAAGGCACACAGCTGATAAGGGACAGAGCTGGGATTAAATCCATGTGTGTCTCATCTATTACTCTGCTCCCAGCCTTATGGCTCACATTCTCTAGATTTAAAAGGCAGGTTATGGTTAATCTGGAAATTTTGCATAATTTTGTGCTGGTATGGGGATTTGAATTCAGGCCTTGTGCTCTCCTTAAGCTTTTTCACTCCAAGCTAGCATTTTACGACTTGAGCCACATCTCCATTTCCAGGTTTGTTTTTTTTTTAATTGCTGCTGATAGTGGGACTTGAACTCTGGGCCTGGGTGTGCTCTGCTGTAGGCTAGCACTGTACCAGTTGAGCCACAGCGCCACTTCCGGTGTTCTGGTGGTTCATTGGAGAGATGAATCTCATGGACTTTCCTGCCTGGGCTGGCTTTGAACCGCGATCCTCAGATCTCAGCCTCCTGAGTAGCTAGGATTACAGGCGTGAGCCACCAGCATCCTGCTGCCACTTTCCTGCCTTTAGAGCTCAAGGGAGAGCCTTACTTTCTTCTCAGGGCCTTGGAAGAGACAAAGAGGCAAAAGAAAAATGATTTATGGATCTCCTTCTGAGAAGCTAGAAAGCCAAGGAGAAACAGGTGAGAGTTTCATTTTCCTAAAAAGCAATCTGTCTTGGAAAGACTGGATATATTTACTGCACCTACTTGGTAGTGATGTTGGCATCTGCTCTTCTGTCAGTCAACAAACACTTCCTGGGCTCTTTACCCAGCGTGTCATTTTTTTAGAGGAAAAAATTATGACTTTCATTTGGTGTTTGTCAAAAGGCAGTCTCTGTTCCTTCTTCCCATCCATGGCACCTAAGCACTTTCTCCGTGGAGTTTAAATGCCTTAGCTCACATAATTATCAGAATGAGACAGCTAAGTACACATTATTTCCACTCACACATGAAAAAAAAAAAAAAGGAATATCAGAGAACTTCAATAAATCAAAAAAATTTGAGGACTGGCCAGGTGCCAATGGCCTCATATCTGTAATCCTAGCTATTTAAGAGCTAAAATCCAGGGGGCTGGGAAGGTAGCTCAGTGGTAGAGCGCTAGTCTTGAGCTGAAGAGCTGAGGGATAGCGCCCAGGCCCAGAGTTCAGGCCCCACGACTGACTCCCTCCACCCCCCCCAAAAAAAAAAAAAAGAATTCACTGAACTCCAGAAA
>NW_012267222.1:12029499-12044135 GCF_000151885.1 Dipodomys ordii | reverse complement strand
TGGCGCTGTGGCTCAAGTGGTAGAGTGCTAGCCTTGAGCTGAAGAGCTGAGGGACAGCGCCCAGGCCCAGAGTTCAGGCCCCACGACCGGACCCCCCCCCAAAAAAAAAAAATCCAGAGACTATCCATTTAGTCAGCCACAGAGAAAACTCTTCAATACTCCATCTCCAGTTAACCAGCAAAAATGCCTGGCTAAAGGTGTGACTCAAGGGTAGAATGCTAGGTATGAGTAAGCAAGCTGGGTGTGAGTTCAACCACAGTACCAGCAAAGAAGGAAGAAGGAAGGAAGGGAGGAAGGGAAGGAGGGAGGGAGGGAAGAAGGACAGAGAAAGAGAAGCAAGAAAAAGAAAAAGGAAGGGAGGAAGGAGGGAGAGAGGAAAGAAGGACAGAAAGAGAATCAAGGAAAGGAAGGAAGGAAGGAAAGAAGGAAGGAAAGGGAGGGAAGGAGAGAGGGTAAGAGTTAGGCAGGTATGGGCAGAGCCATAAAGAGGAAGGATGGAAGAATTCTGGGTTGTTGAGTCATTACTTAGAAGACATTAGTCAATTGGAGACATCTGTTTTAGACTTTTACATTAGCAAGAAAAATTTATAAGCCAGGTGCTTGTGGCTCACAACTGTAATCCTAACTACTCAGGATGCTGAAATCTGAGGATCACGGTTCAGTGCCAGCCCAGAGAAAAGTCTATTAGTCTCTTACCTTCAGTCCAGCAAAAAACAAAACAAAACACCCACAAATGAAGCTGTGGCTCAAGTGATAGAGCGCTAACCTTGAGCAAAAAGCTCAGGGACAGGCTGGGAAGGTGGCTCAGTGGTAGAGCGCTTGCCTTGCATGCCTGAGACCCTGGTTTCCATTCCTCAGCACCACATAAGCAGAAAAAGCCAGACATGGCGCTGTGGCTTAAGTGGTAAAGCGCTAGCCTTGAGCTGAAGAACTGAGGAATAGCGCCCAGGCCCAGAGTTCAGGTCACAAGACCAAACCCCCCACCACCAACAACAAAAAGCTCAGGGAGCCAGGTATTGGTGGCTTATGCCTGTAGCCTGTAATCCTACCTACTCAGGAGGCTGAGAGCTAAGGATCATGGTTCAAAGCCAGCCGGGGCAGGAATGTCTGTGAGACTCTTATCTCCAATGAACCACCAAAAAACTGGAAATGGCGCTGTGGCTCAAGTGGTAGGGCGCTAGCCTTGAGCTGAAAAGCTGAGGGGCACCACCCAGGCCCAGAGTTCAAGCTCCCCCCACAAAAAAAGCCCAGGGACATTGCCCAAGCCCTGAGTTCAACCCCATCCCACCCCATAGAAAATAGAAACATAAAAACAAACTAAAAAAAAACACACACAAAACAGCCTTTATACAACACCTCACAGAAGATTCTGACAAAAAGCAGGAACTAAGGACATGCTTAGTCTCACACTGGGGATTCTCAGAAGCCGATTCTGAGCTGGGGTCTCCTAGGTAAGAGATTTAGTAAGGACAGGCATGCTCCAAGGACAAGCACCAGGGAAGTCGCATAGCGAACAGGGAGGGGGGTGGGGAATAAGCAAAGATAAGATTTCAGGCAAAAACCCAGAGAGGGGAGTTTAATCCCTAAAGGAACTTAATCCCAAAGGGAACTCAGGAGTGTAAATTCTATCCGGAAGCATGAACCCTGAGCTTTCTAACTCCCTCAACGAATCCCTCAATTGCCAGATACTGGGTAAAGGGTAGGATCAAAGCCATTCCAGTAACTTGAGGACCTCCTCGGCTCTCTAGAATTGTTATTAGAAGCAAAAGCCAGAAGTGACTAAGGAAGGGGCCAGGGTAAGATCAGACAGAGCCTGGCGCCAGTGGCTCATGCCTGTAATCCTAGCTACTCGGAAGGTTGAGATCTGAGGATCAGGATTTGAAGCCAGGAAGGGGCAGAAAAGTCTGTGAGATTCTCATCGCCAATTAACCAGCAAAATGCTAGGTGGGAGGTGTGGCTCAGAGTACCCGCCATCGGGTGGGGGAGGGGGAGTGTTGGGAGAGGTTGGAAGGGGGAGGGGCAGAGAAAAGCCTAGTGAGAGGAGGATCAATAGTCTATGCTGGAAGGTTTGGCTTTTTTTTTTTTTCCTCTCCTTGCAGAAAAGTGGTGCAAAGGAGAATTGGGCAATTCCACAAGGCCAGGGAGGTTTCAAGAAGAGTTCACATTTACACTAAGTCTCAAAAGATGGGCAGGAGCTTGTGGGGGCAGACAAGCCAGAAAGCACGTGGTTGTAGAAACAACAATAGTAAATCAAAGAGGTGGGAAATCATTTGACACATCTGAGGACTTAAATTCAAACTTGAATGCCAAACTAGTATTTTGAACTACTGAATGATTCTGATCTGGGATTTGGCTTAACTAACTGTGAAGTTGGAGGAGCATCAATGCTCTGACTCTGGGGTAAGCAATATATTAAAGGAAGGGGGACCAGCCAAACAGAACACATCAGAGACCATTTAAGGTGGTAGACCATCCAAAGCTCTGAGAAAATATTCAGTAGGACTTGAACTATTGAATGGAGGGTGGGTTGTTTTTTTTTTTCTTTTCTGTCCATCATGGGGTTTGAGCTTAGGGCCTGGGCACTGTCCCTGACCTCTTCTGCTCATGGCTAGTGCTCTATCACTAGGAGCCACAAACTCCACTTCCAGTTTCCTGGTGGTTAATTGGAGATAAGTCTCACAGACTTTCCTGCCTGGGTTGGCTTTGAACCACGATCCTCAGATCTCAGCCTCCTAAGTAGCTAAGTTACAGATGTGAGTCATGGGTACTTGGGTTTTTTTTTCTAATTGTCAATAGTGATGATTGAACTCAGGGCCTCACATAGACCAGGCAGATATTCTACTTGAACCATATGCCCAGTTCCAACTGTGCCTTTTAATAATATATTCAAGTCTCATTATTTAGCTAAGTGAAAGGAAATTTAATTTTTTTTATGTTGAAGCTTATTTTTTCCCTTTTCTAATGTTAGGGAAGAAATCAGTAATGTGGATAAGTTGGGAAGAATTTGTAGATAAAAACGAATTATCGGAAGGAAATCATATAAGATATTATATTCTTCAGGATATTATATTCTTCAGGATATGTTCTCATCCACTACTGGGCTGGTCATGATCCATCCTGGAAAGGGAAGGAAATGAATGGCAGATGGGAAGACATGAGCTTCAGAATGCTGAAGAAACTTGCTCATGGTCACCTAGGAGTTTTTAGGTGTTTTTCAGTAAAATACAGAATTAGAGCCTTGTCAGCTTTGAGGGGAACTAAATTTTGCCTTCATTCTGTAGTTAATATATACTCACTAGAAGCAATTTGGACAGCCTAGGGATGTAGTTCACTGGCAAAGCATGTGTTTCGCAGGGAGAGGGGAAAGAGAATGAGAGAGAAAGAGAGAACCTGGCATAGTAGTATTTGTCTGTAGACCCCAGCTATTTAAGAGGCTGAAGTGGGAAAAATTCAAAGTCAGCCTAGGTTGTATTATGAGTTCAAGCCTCAAGACACACACACACACACACACACACACACACACCAAAAATAAACAAAAAGAATTAAACGGGCCAGGCTTCAGGAGGCTGAAATCCACAGGATCACAGTTTGAAACCAGTCTGGAATGAAAAAATCCTTCAGACTCCATTTCAACTATAGAAAACCCTTTCTTCAATGGAAGGACACCTTGGAGCTAAGTTTTACATCTACCTCCATCCTGTTTTTGCTGCTGTTTCTCTTTTGAACAGCAGATGGCAGACTAATCCCACAACAGGTGGTCATCACTTAATTGCAATGAGATGAAAATTGCTTTTTCCACATGTATTTCTTTTCTGCGATAAACAGCACACAGGGTATCTGCCTCGTGATTGGAAGTAAGATACTGAAGAAGGTAGATTTTCAGCAAGAAATATCAGGGTAGCCAACACAAATTCTGAACCTTGTTTTTTTTTTATTACACCCTCTACAAAAAACAAGTTCTTCAAAAAGAAGCAAATAGAGGTTGAAAGCCAATTATTAGCTAGCACCAGTGGCTCCTGCTTGTAATTCTAGCTACTTATGAGGCTGAGATCTGAAGACTGTAGTGGGAAGCCAGCTAGGGCAGGAAAGTCCATGGCATTCTTTTATCCAGTTAATCACCCAAAATGCCAATCCGGAAGTAGAGCTGTGGGCTCAAGTGGTAGAGCACCAACCTTGAGCAAAAAAGCTCTGACACATTACCAAAGCCCTGGGTTCAAACCCCAGCACCAACACAAACAAAATAAAGCCAATTGTTAAAATTCCACATATTCTAGATTTCCCCAGTTAATAATCATAAAAACTTTATAGCCAGAAAGTCACAAAGGCCCTTCTGTTGGAATTCGTTAGGGTTTTAGAGTCAGTGGGAACACCCTTCTCGCCCAGGGGATTTTAAAAGCCCAGCTCCCCCCTCCCCACACTCTTCCAGCACTCATTTCCCATCCCGTCACAAAATTGCCAGGGTAATTGACTCTTAGATGAGTTTAACTCTCTACCCTGATTTTGTAACAGAAGTTCTTTTGGTGAGGTTCTTTGTTTGAAAATGCACAATAAAAATGGCTTTCCAGTGACTTCAGAGGACTCTTTCTGGTGCCAATAACAGATTCCAAAGCTGCTATTATCTGAGGTGGGGTGATAGGGAGCCCTTGAGCCTGTTTAAGTATCAGCTTTCAAAGTGCTTAGGAACCTGAAATGTCTTGTATGGTATATTTGCAGGTGCATAATTGGCCAAGTGCTCCAGGGGTTAGAAAGGCTGCTTTCCTGTAGTCAGGCAGGCCCGGGACAGATTTAGCTTCTTGTTGAAATTGAAGGCTGTAATGTCGATAACAAATCTGATTCAAACTCTCCCCTGTCACTTCAGCCCAATGGTACCTTTGTCTCCCAGGAGAAAGAGGTGGGAGGTAAGTGAATGGCCCTAAGCCAGAACCATGTAGAAAACACTGCGAAGGAAGACTTTTGTCCTGCCAGTGGAGGTTTAGAGCTGTTTACTCGTGAAGCAGATTTGCTTTGTTCCCAAGCTACCTGCCTGAATACCAGGCTTGCTGAGGTGACTCTGGTGGCGGTGCAGTAAAGGGTTTTCAAAGCTGCTTTCACTAGGAAACTTGGAGCACACAATGGCTTTATTTTTGTTAGACATAGTTCTCCAACCTTGCTTTTTTTTGTTATTATGATTATTGCACAAACCAAAATAAGTCTGGATAAACTTAAAAGGCTGCCTTGATGTCAGTAGGAAAATGGATATTGTCTCTTCCCAATGTGATTGAATGGTAGTACATAATCCTAGCTCTATCCAGATAAGAATATACCCAGGCCCAGAAAAAGCCTTTCTGGACTGGAATAACACAGAGTGTTTACTGTGGGTCTCCATGGTTCCAGCCTATCTTACCAAAGCTCAGAAAGAATTAGGTTGCCTGCTCTTTACTCATCTGTTTATAGTTAACACTTATGTAGACTTTGGGATGGTGCGAACCCCTTTTATACCTGAAGCCCCTCCCCACCCCAGCCCCCAGCATTTACTGATACCTGTGCTGCTCAAGCTTCTCTCATCCCAAACACAGGCAGGTGACAGGCTAGGAGAAAGGGAAAGGCCTGTGTGTTCTCCTAAATCATGTGACTTAGGAAATCAGTAGACTCCTCTGAAGATTATATGTATCCCAGAACATTAGGATCTTAGAGAGAGAGAGAGTGATCTGTACCCTTAATCTTAGTTACTTAGGAGGCTATTTAGGATCATGGTTCAAAGCCAGTCAGAGCAGGAAAGTTTGTGAGACTCATCTCCAATTAACCATCAGAAGTGGTGCTGCAGCTCCAAGTGGTAGAGCACTAGCTACTCAGGAGGCTGAGATTTGAGGATCGCAGTTCAAAGCCAGCCCAAGCAGAAAGGTAAGACACTTACCTTCAATTAACCACTCAAAAACTAGGAGTGGGGCTGGGAAGGTGGCTCAGTGGTAGAGCACTTGCCTTGCATGCCTGAGGCCCTGGGTTCGATTCCTCAGCACCACATAAGCAAAAAACAAAAAACAAAAAAAAACTAGGAGTGGTGCTGTGGCTCAAGTGGTAGAGCACTAGCCTTGAACACAAAGAGGTTCAGAGACAGAGCCCAGGCCTTGAGTTCAAGCCCTATGACTGACAAAAAGAAAGAAAGAAAAAGAAAAAGAAAGAAAGAAAGAAAGAAAGAAAGAAAGAAAGAAAGAAAGAAAGAAAGAAAGAAAGAAAGAGATGATCTCGGATTGACTTCCCAGAATCAGCTGCCAGGTTTGAACGTTCACTTGTCTGTGTTCCAGGCAGGAGACACTGCTAATTATGGGAGCAATTCCCATGGATACAGAGGAGAATTGTCAGCACTGTGGAGTCAAAGCTCTGAAGGAAAAATGCCCTTAACATTCTCAGAGGAAGTTCCAGAGTTGTGAAGGTGCATACCTTCCATATAGAAATGTTCCTTATCTCTGTCATTTGAAGATCTGGAAACATCCTTTTCATCACTTTCCTAGCAATCAAGAAGCTAAGGTAGGGGGCTGGGAAGGTGGCCTAGTGGTAGAGTGCTTGCCTTGCATGCATGAGGCCCTGGGTTCGATTCCTCAGCACCACATAAAAAAGAAAAAAGCTAGAAGTGGCGCTGTGGCTCAAGTGGTAGAGTGCTAGCCTTGAGCTGAAGAGCTGAGGGACAACGCCCAGGCCCAGAGTTCAGGCCCCACAATTGGACCCCCCCCCAATAAAAAAAAAGAAGCTAAGGTAGGAGAATCATGAGTTTGGTGTTAACCTGGGCTACAGAGGGAGAACCTATCTAAAAACCAAAAACAAACAAGAATCCCTTGGCTTGAGAAATAGAAATTTACAAGTAATTTTTTTGGGGGGAGTTTGGTCGTGGGACCTGAACTCCAGGCCTGGGCGCTGTCCCTCAGCTCTTAGAGCTCAAGGCTAGCACTCTACCACTTGAGCCACAGTGCCACTTTGGGCTTTTTCTGTTTATGTGGTACTGAGGAACCCAGGGCTTCATGAATATTAGGCAAGCACTCTACCACTGAGCGAGCCACCTTCCCAGCCCTAAAAGTAATTTGTTGGTGGTGGTGGTGGTTGTGGGGCTTAAACTCTGGGCTTGGGCGCTGTCTCTGTGCTCTTCAGCTCAAGGCAAGCGCTCTATTGCTTGAGCCACAGCTCCACTTCCGATTTTCTGGTGATTTCTTGGAGATGTCTCACGAACATTCCTGCCTAGGCTGGCTTTGAACTGTGATCCTCAGATCTCAGCTTCCTGAATAACTAGGATTACAGGTGTGAGCCACCGGCACCTGGCTATAAAAGTAAGTTTTTAAAAAATCAAACAGGTCAGGCGCTGGTGGCTCATGCCTGTAATCCTAGCTACTCAAGAGGCTGAGATCTGAGGATCGCGGTTCAAAGCCAGCCTGGGCAGGAGAGACCGTGAGACTCCTATCCCCAATAAACCAACAGAAAACCAGACGTGGTGCTGTAGCTCAAGTGGTATTGCCTTGAGAGCGCAGGGACAACACCCAAGCCCAGAGTTCAAGCCCCACGACTGACCAAAAAAAAAAAAAATCAAACAGTATCTTGTAAATTTAGAAAAGCCCAGAATGAGGACTTTGCCAAGAGTGATTCTCAGAAATTATAGTACCAAAAACAGAGACTGACTTGGCCACCAGTGCAGACAACCTTGAGAAAAGAACAAATCACTGGGAACCTGTTGCCTTATTTTTGGCAGACACTGCGGGAACCCTTCCACTCCTGTAGTTGCCTTTATAGTGGCACAAAATCTAGACCCACAAGTGATTATTTTTTCACCATCAATTTGAATTTATAATCTGTCCTTTACCTTCCTCCATTCTGCAGGGCAGCTGCTCCCTATCCCTCCCCCACTCCTACAGTTGTCTGTCTGTGTCTCATTTGTGTCAATTAAGAACTTACTACTGCTTGATTTAATTGAATGAATTTCCCTGAACAAAACTCTAGCCACAGATAGGGACCATCACTATCATTGCCCAGAATAAAAACTCTAAAAAAACCCCAAAAGCATACAAGGAAGATTGCTTTAGACAAAAGCCAGGGATCCTAGCTAGCTTTGCCAGGGAAAGATAGCAAGGGAAAGAAAGGAAAGATAGCAAGGAAAAAAATAGCAAGACTAAATTCCCTGACAATGCCAAACTATGTAGTTTGGTGGCCTTCCAAGAGTAAGCAATGCATAGACCAAGACCATTTGAGACTACTGGATTTAGTGAAGACTTTCAGAATTGGATTTTTTTTTTCTTTCTTAAAAACAAAAAAAACTGTAGGGCTGGGAAGGTGGCTCAGTGGTAGAGCACTTGCCTTGCATGCCTGAGACCCTGAGTTTGATTCCTCAGCACCACATAAGCAGAAAAAAGCCGGAAGTGAAGCTGTGGCTCAGGTGGTAGAGCACTAGCCTTGAGCTGAAGAGCTGAGGGACAGCGTCCAAGCCCAGAGTTCAAGCCCCATGACCGGAAAAAAAAAATGGAAAGGAAAGAAATGAAAAAGAGTCAAGGATTTGTTCTGAACAACTAGTAGACCAGTAGATAGTTTAGTAAGAAGAACTGAGACATAGGATTGGGAATGTGGTTAGTGGTAGAGTGCTTGCCTAGCATGCAGGAAGCCCTGGGTTCCATTCCTCAGTATCACATAAAACAGAAAAAACCCAAAGTGGCGCTGTCACTCAAGTGGTAGAGTAACTAGCCTTGAGCAAAAGAAGCTCAGGCCCTGAGTTCAAGCCCCAGGACTAGCCAATAAATAAATAAATAAATGGACTGAGATGCTAAGTCAGGTTAAGGTAAATCTCAGGTATATAGTTTCTGAATTATGTAATCTTGGGCATCAGTAAAAAGTCTCTGAGCATCAGTTTGTCAGTAGGAAAGTGGTAACAATAGCTGGACATGGTGACCTCCTCCTATGACTCTGGCTACCAGGGAGGCAGAGATATTAAAGATTATGGTTCCATTCCAGCCAGGAGCCAAATTAATAAGACCTCATCTTAACAAAGAAGCTAGACATTGTAGCACATGTCAGTCGTCCCAACTATACAGGAAACATTAAAGGGCAATCATAGGCAAGACCACCCTGAATAAAACCTGGAGACTCTTTCTAAAAATAAAGTTAGCCGGGTGCCAGTGGTTCATGCTTATAATCCTAGGATCATGCTTATAATCTGAGGATCACGGTTCAAAGCCAGCCTGAGCAGGCAAGTTCATGAGACTCTTATCTCCAATAAACCACCAGAAAGTGGCACTATGACTCAAGTGGTAGAGCACTTGTTTTGAGCTGAAGAGCTCAGGGACAGAGCTCAGGCCTAGACTTTAAGTCTCACGACATAAAAAAAATAAAAAATAAAAAAAGATATATGGCACGTGGTGTGTGTGCTAGCTGAGGCTCACACGGATTTATTTTATGGTTACAGGAAGGGTAGCTAAGATTAGGTGATTTAGAGATGGTGGAATGAGTTGAAAATGTCTCCTCTTTCTCTATATCTTAAAGGTTTTCTTTTCTCTTCTTTTCTTTTTTTTTTTTTTTTGTGGGTTGTGGGGCCTGGATTCTTAGGCTTGGGTGCTGTTTCTCAGCTCCTCAGCTCAAGGCTAGCACTCTACCACTTAAGCCACAGCGCCACTTCTGACTTTTTCTGCTTATGTGGTGCTGAGGAATCGAACCCAGGGCCTCATGCATGTGAGACAAACACTCTACCACTGAGCCACCTTCCCAGCCTATTTTCTTGAAGGTTTTTTTTTTTTTGGGGGGGGTCTGGTCGTAGGGCCTGAACTCTGGGCCTGAGCACTGTCCCTCAGCTCTTCAGCTCAAGGCTAGCGCTCTACCACCTGAGCCACAGCACCACTTCCGGCTTTATTCTTTTTGCTTATGTGGTGCTGAGGGCTGAGGAATCGAACCCAGGGCCTCAGGCATGCAAGGCCAGCGCTCTACCGCTGAGCTGCTTTCCCAGCCCCTATTTAGGAAGATTTTTAAAATCACAAGTTCAATTTTTATCAAACTCTCCATTTCTATATAGACAGAGGACAATTCAGTTTTGTTTGTTTTGTGGTATTGGATTTGAACCCAGGGCCTCACACTTGTTAGGCAAGTGCTCTACCACTTGAACTAAACTCTTAGTCCTTTTTGTTTTTATGACGGAGTCTCTATAATGTTTCCCAATCGGACTTTAAATTTCTATCCTTTTGCATGTGCTTCTTGAATAGCTGGGATTACAGGCAGGATAGGTTCTACCATACCTAGTTCCAATTCAAATTCTCTATTTCATTTTGTATCAGTTTTAGGAAGTTGAATTAGATAAGGAAGGCCTTAAGTACTATACTGAATTCTACCTTTTCTTTTTTATAACAGGCTATATTTTAGAATAGTTTTAAATTTATAGGAAAATTGGGAATTCCCTCACTCATGGTTGGTGCTCCTATTTAACGAATGCCTCCAAGCACTTTCTTGCTGGTTAATTGGAGATGAAATTGCTTGAATTTTCATGTAGGCTGGCTTCAAACTGTGATCCTCCAAATCTCAGCTTCCAAAAGCAGCTAGGATGACAGGCCTGAGTCATCAATGCCCATCTCTTCCTAAGTTCTCATCTAATGTCCTTTTTTTCCTATTTTATGATCCCACCCAGGTTACATAATGTAACTTTTTGACTGTAGCAATTTTTTCAGATTTTCTTGGATTTGATGATCTGCATACCCCCAGGAGTATAGGTTATATGTTTTGTAGGATATCCTTTTATTTGAATTTGTGTATATGTATGTATATGTGTGTATATGCCAGTCCTAGTGCTTGAACTCCTGGTTTGAGCACTGTCCCTGAGCTTTTTTTTTTTTTTTTTTGGGGGGTCCGGTCCTGGGGCCTGAACTCTGGGCCTGGGCGCTGTCCCTCAGCTCTTCTGCTCAAGGCTAGCGCTCTACCACCTGAGCCACAGCGCCACTTCCGGCTTTTTTCTTTTGGCTTATGTGGTGCTGAGGAATCGAACCCAGGGTCTCAGGCATGCAAGGCACGCACTCTACAACTGAGCCATCTTCCCAGCCCCTGTCCCTGAGCTTTTATGCTCAAGGCTAGTGCTGTACCACTTGAGCCACAGTACCACTTCCCAGCCTTTTTAGTGGTTAATTGGAGATAAGAATCTCATAAAGGGGCTGGGAAGGTTGTCAGTAGTAGAGCGCTTGCCTTGCATGCATGAGGCCCTGGGTTCGATTCCCCAGCACCACATAAGCAGAAAAAAAAAAAGCCAGAAGTGGCGCTGTGGCTCCAGTGGTAGAGCACTAGCCTTGAGCTGAAGAGCTGAAGGACAGTGTCCCAGGCCCAGAGTTCAGGCCCCACGACTGGACCCAAAAAAAAAAAAAGAGTTTCATGGAGTTGCCTATCCAGCTGGCTTTTTTTTTTTTTTTGCTAGTCCCTGGGGCTTGAACTCAGCGCCTGAGCATTATCCCTAAGCTTCTTTGGCTCAAGACTAGCACTCTACCACTTGAGTCGCAGCTCCACTTCTGGCCATTTCTGCTTATGTGGTACTGAGGAATCGAACCCAGGGCTTCATGCATGTTAGGCAAGCACTCTACCAGTAAGCCACATTCCCAGCTTTAGATTAGACTTTTATGCAGAAGAGTGACAGTACTTTAGAAAGGCTTCATCAGTAGAATGGACAATAAAAGTTTAAGAAAAAGATTGTGGCAAAAGTAGAAACATCACCAGAAGAACTACATAGTATTTTACAGAAATGTGAGGAAGAAATATCTAGGGGTTTGAAATAAGGGCAAAGAATCAAATTCAAGAAACATAACCACTTCTTTCTATCTCCTTTTGCCTGAATTAGGTTAGTCATAAATTTTAGTCTTTAATGGATGAGTGTACTGCTTTTCAGCATCTACTCTACTCAGCCCCAAGTGGAAAGCATTCCTTGTACCAGAGCCCAGGGGTAGAAAGAGGGATACAATTTCTGCCATGATTTAGACTTCCAGCCTTAAAGACCTATGCCTAGGAACTGGTGCCAAGTGTCTGTGCTTTCACTTTTAAGTTTAACTTCATCACCAGCTTTTCCAATACACTGTTGATTTTTCTCTTTGTTATATGCCAGATGTGGTTTCACAGGGCATCTAGGGGTTGCTTAAATTCTGTAAGTAAATACTGTGGCGTAGCTGTTTTCCCAGTTGGGGAACTGAAAAGACAACTCTGACAGAGAGGAGAAACATGGGACTTGGAGTCAAAAGATCTGAGTTTTAACACTTGGCTCAACCACTTTTTAGCTGTGTGACCTAAGGTAAGACATTTAATCTCTCTGAGAACTAGCTTCCTTCTGTGTAAACTAGCATAATACTCTTACATATTTCACAGTATGGTGTTGAGAACCAAATGAGATAAACTTTTTAATTTCTTTTTTTAAAAAAATTATGGGCTGGGAGCTGGACACTAGTGGCTTACACCTCTAATCCTAGCTACTCAGGAGGATAAGATCTGAGGATCACAGGCAAAAAAAGTCCCTGAAACTATTATCTCCAATTAATCACCGGAAAACCGGAAGTGGCACTGTTGCTCAGATGGTAGAGCGCTAGCCTGGAGATGAAGAACTCAGGGACAGCACCCAGGCCCAGAGTTTAAGCCCCATAACCAAAAAAAAAAAAATGCGCTGGGAATGTGGCTTAGTGGTAGAGTGCTTGCCTAGCATGCATGAAACCCTGGGTTTGATTCCTCAGTACCACATACACAGAAAAACCTAGCACTGTGACTCTAGTGGTACAGTGCTAGCCTTGAGCAACATAAGCTCAGGGACAGTGCCTAGGCACTGAGTTCAAGCTGTATCATCATCATCAAAAAAAAATTATGGTCAAGTAGTAGTTGTACAAAGAAGTTACAATTCTATAGGTTATGAATACAAATGCTTCCCCAACATCACCCCTCCCATTGTTCTCTCTCATTTCCCCCCTCCCATCCCTACCCTCAAGAGAAACTTTTTAATTTCTTAAAAACAAATAATCTACTTAAAAATTCAATATCTAATTATTCCTGTGACTGTGTTGAAGTAAATTAGTTAATTAGCATAAATGAGAATCTATCATTAGAGTATTGCAATCAATTTTGTGTATGTCAGTACTAGGGCTTGAATTCAGAGCCTAGCCACTGTCTGCTTTTTTGCTCAAAGTTGGTATTCTACCACTTGAGCCACAGCTCAACTTCCAGCTTATTTGTCGTTAATTAGAGCTGAGAGTCTCACAGACATTCCTTCCTGTGATCCCTCAGGTCTTAGCCTCCTGAGTAGCTAGGATTACAGGTATGAGCTACCAATACCTAGCTGTTTTGTTTGTTGTTCGTTGAAGGTCTGTATAGCCCAGTGAGGTGATGGTAGGAAGAATGCAATTTGAACCCAGGGCCTTACACATGCCAAGCATGATGGTATAAACCTGTAATCCCAGCATTCAGAAGGCTGAGAAAGGCCAGGTACTGGTGGCTCACGAACTATTTAGGAGGCTGAGATCTGTGGTTCGAAGTCAGTCCAGGCAGGAATGTCCCTATGAGAGTCTTTTTCTGAGGAATCAAACCCAGGGCTTCATGTATACTGGACAAGCACTCTACCACCAAGCTACATTCCCAGCCGCTCCATGAGAAGTTGTTTTTAATTTTATTAATTTATTTTTATTTTTTTGCCGGTCGTGGGGCCTGAACTCTGGGCTTGGGCACTATCCCTCAGCTCTTTAGCTCAAGGCTAGCGCTCTACCACCTGAGCCATCACACCACTTCAGGCTTTTTCTGCTTATGTGGTGCTGAGGAATCAAACCCAGGGCCTCATGCATGCAAGGCAAGCACTCTACCACTGAGCCATCTTGCCAGCACTCCCCTCCCCCATGAACATTTTATCTCCAATTCACTACCAGAAAACTGGAAGTGGAGTTGTGGCAGAATGAGAATGAGGGAAAGAGTCCAGGCCCTGAGTTCAAGCCTTACTACCGACAAAAAAAAAAAAAAAAAGACTGAGTCAGGAGAATCACAAATTTGGGGCTAGCCAGGCTTATATCAAATTCCAGGCTAAGGTCATGCCTCTAAACAAACAAATAAGAACAACAAAAGAGAATGTAGGGCTGGGCATGATGGCTCAAGACTATAATGCTAGCTATTCAAGAGGCTGAGATCTGGGGATCATGGTTCAAAGGCAGCAGGGACAGGAAAGTCTATGAGACTCATCTCTAATCACCAACCAGAACTAGATTCCGGGCACCCGTGGCTCACATCTGTAATCATAGATACTTAAGGAAGAAGCTGAGATCTGAGGATCTTGGTTTGATGCCAGCCCGGGAAGGAAAGTCTGTGAGATTTTTATCTCCAATTACCCACCAGAAAACCTGAAGTAGAGCTGTGGCTCAAAGTAGTAGAGCAGTAGCCTTGAATGAAAGAGCTCAGGGACAGCTCCCAGGCCCTGAGGTCAAGCCCCAAGAACAACAACAACAAAAGAAATGACCAACAACAAAAAAGAGAATCTAAAGCTGGGCGCTGGTGGCTCATGCCTATAATCCTAGCTACTCAGGAGGCTGAGATCTGAGGATCTTGGTTCAAAGCCAGCCTAGGCAAGAAAGTCCGTAAAACTCTTATCGCCAATAAACCACCAGAAAACCAGAAGTGGCGCTGTAGCTCAAGTGGTAGAGTGCTAGCCT
>NW_012267222.1:11991970-12028604 GCF_000151885.1 Dipodomys ordii | reverse complement strand
AAAAAAGCCGGAAGTGGCGCTATGGCTCAAGTGGTAGAGCGCTAGCCTTGAGCTGAAGAGCTGAGGGACAGGGCCCAGGCCCAGAGTTCAGGCCCCGCGACCGGACCAAAAAAAAAAAAAAATCAATTCTATGCACCTTGTGTGGCTTTTCACCATATAAGCTGTGTGTTAGCTGCATTCAGGTCAGTAGGGCTTTATGACTGGAATCCTCCTGTCACCTGCTACCCGCCAGGGCTCTAGTAAAGACTCCAAATTCAGAGTGGTGGCTTCTCTGTTCTTGAGACTGGATCTACCATACAACACTACTTCTAAGAACATTCAGAGACAAACACATTCCATCTTAGCTGAAAGGCTCCCACTCTCCCAGCTTGGAGAACAGTAGGACTTGTGTTCACTCCGCTGAATGGTAGAGTAGGGGCAGATACAGGGCTATGTCCACAGGCTTATCTGACTCCTTTCCAAAGTCTTAGACTCTGGGCAGTCTTCCTGTCAAGTAAGGTTGGGAATCATTAAGGTAATCCTCTCCTCTCCCATCCAGAGGATTCCCTTTGAAACACAGTACCCCAGAGGAGATCACAGTTTAATCCTCCATCATCTAACATCTGAGCTAGATTTAGGATATGGACTGAGCAGTGGGCAGGAGGAAGCATTTGACTAATTTTGCAGTTGTGGTTGGGGGCAGAATCTGACTCTTTCACATGCCAGACTCCTGAGCTTCCTAAATATCATTCCACAAATGCTGTAGACTGCAGCTGATGGAGTAGGATAGGAAATAATTCTACCTAAACCAACTATAATTCTATCAGCCTGAACTCCTCTGCATCTGTAATTACCAAGAAATCATAAGGCCAAGAGGAAATGCTGTTTGCCCATATACCAAACTAGTGCCACAGAGGGTAAACCAGATTATCTGCCTTCTAGTTTGTGACTAAAGGTTGAGGTTTGGTTGTGGAGAGCTCATCTATGAGGTCGCTATGTGATATCCATAAAGCCCTCCTCCTTGTTTGCTTTCTATGCTAGGGATGGAAACCAGTAGCTCCCAGCCTATGTGATATAAATAAGCATGTACACATGTGTAGTTTATGCCCAAATGGTCACATGTAAGGGTCTCCTATGCCAAGTGCTGTAAATAGTGATTTTTTCAGCACCTAAGTGGGACTGGCTAATCTTGGGGAATATGTAAGAGTATAGATTCCTGGGCCCAATCTTATACCTAACAATATAAAATCTCAACAAAATGACTATTTGCTAGTCTGTTTTTGGGGGTTTTTTTAAGAGAGAGAGAGAGAGAGTGTGTGTGTGTGTGTGTGTGTACTGGTTGTAGAGCTTGAATTTAGGACCTAGGTGCTGTCCCTGAGCTCTTTTGCTCAAGGCTACCACCTGAACCACAGCTCCACTTCCAGTTTTTTGGTAGTTAATTGGGAATAAGAGTCTCATGGACCAGATGCTGGTGGCTCATGCCTGTAATCCTAGGAGGCTGAGCTCTGAGGATCATGGTTCAAAATCAGCCCAGGCAAGAAAGTCCATGGGATTCTGTTTGCCAATTAACCACTAGAAAAGCAGAAGTGGCTCTGTGGCTCAAAGTGATAGAGTGCTAGCTTTGAGCAAAAGAGCTCAGAGATAGTGCTCAGGCCCTGAGTTCAAGCCCCACAACCAACAACAACAACAAAAGCATATCATGGACTTTCTTGCCTGGTTTGGCTTTGAACTGTGATGCTCAGACCTCAGCTTCCTGAGTAGGTAGGATTACAGGCATGAGCCATGGGCATCCAGTTTCTTGTGTATTTTTAAAAGTTAAGTCTCCAGCCTGCACTTAGTGGACTCTCCAGCAAGGGAACACTATTAGAGACCATTGGGGGAAGGATGCTGTGTTTCATCCAACTCTACTACAAACCTCTCACAAATTCCTTTTGGCTCATCCTATTGGATGAAAGGTGGAAAAAGCTCCCAGAGAAGCTGAAAGCTATTTCACAAAGACACTACATCTAACCCTAGAAACCCACATGGGCCTGTCTGGATCCTAAGACAGTTTTCTAAATTCTGAACACATACTGGTCTGGAAATTCCCCATAACTCAAGAAGAGAGTTTAACTCTATTGAGCATTTTATGAATGTATTGCTCCACTTCTCTTAGGACAATGACCTGTGTTTTTGTGACATTATGAAAAGCCATTTTGAGGACAGAAGGATACTGGGCTATGGCATGCACCAAACTAGGTAAACTTTTTTTTCCTTTCTCTTGTTTCTGTGCTCATAATTGCATAAGAAGTTTCAGAAACCAATGCTTGCGCCAGAAACCCAGGCTCCTGGGTGTTTGAGGATTTTCTGGTTTCAAATTAAACAGAAAACCAAATTAGCAAATTAATTGTTGGCTGTGTTTTCCTGGGCCCTTCATCAGCTGCTGCAGGACCAGCAGCCAATGAAAGATGACTTCAGCTGCCCTGGAGAAGCGACAGGGTTCAGAATCAGGTTCTGCCAGCTACCAAGTGTCAGACATGTTAATTTTAAATTACTTTTGTACAGCCTGGTGTCAAAATGATTAAAGCATGAAGAGAAAAACAGAACCAAAGGAGAGAGAAGTGAAAACCATTACCTTGTATTAGGAACAGGGATATGCAATTCCACTTCAGCTGACTTTGTCATATATGTAATGGAAATTCTGGGTTTAGGCCCTAGAAGTGACCACCTTAGTTGGGGAGAGTTGTATAAAAGTCATGGTTCCCCATTCCCTTTCTATAATGTCACCCCCTCTCTAAGGCAGAGCCAATATTAAACACCTTTTCCCAAAAAAATATTTTGTCTGGTTATATATTGTACTAGTTATATTGGTTATACTGGTTATGGGTGTTGGTGACTTACATCTATAATCCTAGTTACTCAGGAGGCTGAGATCTGAGGATCATGGTTGAAAGCCAACCCCGGGCAGGAAAGTCCATGAGATTCTTTTTTTTTTTTTCCCCTGCGGTCCTGGAGTTTAAACTCAGAGCCTGGGCAATCAATGTCCTTGAGCCTCTCTGTGCTCAGGGCTAGCACTCTACCACTTGAACCACAGAGCCACTTCTGGCTTTTTCTGTTTATATGGTACTGAGGAATCAAACCCAGGGCTTCATGCGTGCTAGGCAAGCACTCTAAGCCACATTTCTCACTTTTTTTTTTTTAATTGTAAAGATGTTATATAGAGAGGTTACAGTTATATGAGTAAGGTAATGAGTACACTTCTTTTTTTTTTTTTTTTTGGTCCAGTTGTGGGGCCTGAGCTCTGGGCCTGGGCACTGTCCCTCAGCTCTTCAGCTCAAGGCTAGCGCTCTACCACCTGAGCCATCACACCACTTCAGGCTTTTTCTGCTTATGTGGTGCTGAGGAATCGAACCCAGGGCCTCAGGCATGCAAGGCAAGTGCTCTACCACTGAGCCACCTTCCCAGCCCCATGAGTACACTTCTTGTCAAGCATCGTTACCCACTTTGTTTTTCTCCTATTATCCCTTCCCTCCCCTGAGATTCTTTTTTGTTGTTGGTCATAGGGCTTGAACTCAGAGCCTGGGCACCGTCAACTTAAGGCTCTACCATTTTGAGCCATAGTACCACCTCTGATTTTTGAGTGGTTACTTGAAAATAAGAGTCTCACAGACTTTCCTGCCCAGGCTGGCTTTGAACCATAATCCTCAGA
The DNA here is from genome assembly GCF_000151885.1 of Dipodomys ordii. Lineage (NCBI taxonomy): Eukaryota > Metazoa > Chordata > Mammalia > Rodentia > Heteromyidae > Dipodomys > Dipodomys ordii. Next base: position 12,024,937 of record NW_012267222.1, on the reverse strand, counting down.
TCTCTGCCTACTGAGTAGGTACGATTACAGGCCTGAGGCATTGTGCTCAGCTCATACATAATCATCTCTGGCTGTATTGGGAATTGAACACAGGGCCTTGCACTTGCTAGGTAGCTTGTCTACCACTTGAGCCTCCCCTCCAGCCCATCAACTCTCCTTTATCTTCTTTTTTTTTTTTCTGGTCCAGGAGCTTGAACTCTGGGCCTGGGCACTGTTCTGAGCTCTTCAGCTCAAGGCTAGCACTCTACCACTTGAGCCATAGCAGCCACTTCCAGCTTTTTCTGTGTATGTGGTGCTGAGGAATCGAACCCAGGGCCTCATGCATGCAAGGCAAGCACTCTACCACTAAGCCACCTTCCCAGCCCCATCAACTCTCCTTTATAAGCCAGGGTTTCAAGTCGTTTCTCCACTTTGGTTGGTTATCCTGTTTACATATCCCTCAAAAGGAGAACATGTTATTTAGGTGGTCTGACACAGACCAAAGTAGAGCTCTTTCATTTTTTTTTTCTTCCTTTCTGTTGGTCATGAGGCTTGAACTCTGGGCTTGGGTGCTGTCCCTGCTCTCTTCAGCTCAACGCTAGCACCCTACCACTTGAGCCACAGTGCCACTTCCAGTTTTCTAGTGGTTTATTGGAGATAAGAGTCTCATGGACTTTCCTGCTGGGGCTGGCTCTGAACCGCAATCCTCAGATCTCTGCCTCTTGAGTAGCTAGGATTACAGGCGTTATACTGTATTTCTATTAACCCAACCTAAAACTACTTGTTCAAATGCTCTATCTGGAGACACACACACACACACACACACACACACACACACACACACACACACACACCTGAGTACTCAGTTTTCATGTTATGCTCCTTTTCTGGTTGTCTTCACATGCCCACACACTTCCCTTTGCATGACCGTGAGGTCTCATCCTTTGTAGTGCGGTATTGATCTCTCCATGTGCATATGTTACATTTATCTCCACTTGTATCATGGTCTCCCTTTTCACTGTCACTTCCTGATTTCTACTCGGTCCAACATCAGAGAACCTGAACTGCTTTCTAACCATCTTGCTCTTTATAATGTGAAGTAGGCATGTTCTCCAACATTATTATCCAGTGAGGTTGGATGTGTCTATCCTGGTTAGTACTTACACTGCATAGGTTGGCAGTCTGAGGCTGGCTTCCAAAACAGTAATATGATTTGGGGAATACTTTCTCTAAGCAGATCTCAACAAATTTCACTCCACTGGATTTCCAGAGGGAAAAAAACCTGGCTTAGGATTTGGTCACATATTATGTGACATTCAAAATACAAAGGTAGTTAAATAATGGTGGTGCTTCACTGTGGACTATTAAACTGATTCCAGTATAAGTGATGAGAAGCAATTGGAAACAGCATGGGGTTTAAATCCTAAATCTGTAACTTCCAGGCAGGTAATCCTTTTTTTTTTTTTTCTGTTGGTGGCTTGAACTCTTGGCCTGGGCCCTGTCCCTCAGCTCTTCAGCTCAAAGCCAGGGCTCTACCGCTTAAGCCACAGCGCCACTTCCAGTTTTCTAGTGGTTTACTGGAGATAAGAGTCTCACAGTCAAGGGGCTGGGAAGGTGGCTCAGTGGTAGAGCGCTTACCTTGCATGCATGAGTCCCTGGGTTTGATTCCTCAGTACCACATAAGCAAAAAGAAGTGGCACTGTGGCTCAAGTGGTAAAGTGCTAGCTTTGAGCTGAAGAGCTGAGGGACAGTGCCCAGGCCCAGAGTTCAGGCCCCACGACCAGACCCCCCCCCAAAAAAAAAAGAGTCTCACAGCCAGGCACCGGTGGTTCACTCCTAGCTACTCCGGAAGCCGAGATCTGAGGATCATGATTCAAAGCCAACTTGGGCAGGAAAGTCCGTAAGACTTTTTTTTTTTGTCGGTCGTGGGACTTGAACTCTGGGCCTGGGCGCTGTCCCTCAGCTCTTCAGCTCAAGGCCAGTGCTCTACCACTTGAGCTACAGCGCCACTTCCGGTTTTCTGGTGGTTTATTGGAGATAGGAGTCTCACGGTCTCTCCTGCCCGGGCTGGCTTTGAACCGTGATCCTCAGATCTCAGCCTCCTGAGTAGCTAGGATTACAGGCATGAGCCACCAGCGCCCGGCTGTCCGTGAGACTCTTATCTCCAATAAACCACTAGAAAACCGGAAGTGGCGCTGTGGCTCAAGCGGTAGAGCGCTCACCTTGAGCTGAAGAGCTGAGGGGCAGCGCCCAAGCCTAGTGTTCAAGCCCCATGACCGACAAAAAAAAAAAAAAGTCTCACAGATTTTCCTGCCCTGGCTGGCTTTGAACCATGATCCTCAGATCTCAGACTCCTGAGGAGCTAGAATTACAGGCATGAGCCACCGGCTTCTGGCTCAGGCAGGTAATCTTAAAGTCTTTCTTGTTTTATCCGGAAAATGGTGGCAGTAATCATATCCACTCTTAGGCCTATTCTGAGGACTTTATATATATAAATATAAATACATGTATGACTATGGTCAGGGTTTGGCTCATACATAGAAGACCAGCTATTATTATTTTCTCATGTTAGAAGAAAATATAAAAAGTATGGGCTGGGAAGGTGGCTCAGTGGCAGAGGGCTTGCCTTGCATGCATGAGGCCCTGGGTTCGATTCCTCAGCACCACATAAGCAAAGAGATAAAAGCCGGAAGTGGCGCTGTGGCTCAAGTGGTAGAGTGCTAGCCTTGAGCTGAAGAGCTGAGGGACAGCACTCAGGCCCAGAGTTTAGGCGCCAAGATCGGACCCCCCCCCAAAAAAAAAAAAAAAAAGAAAAAGTAGGATAGAAATAAGATTATTTCTCCTAGGCACTTGGGTTTTCTGCAGGGTCACAAACCTTGATTGATTAACCTTTGATATGGAAGTTTTGGCTTTATAAGGAAACAAACATTCCAAGAAGGCTCTAGTCATTTGTGAATGAATGCCCCTCAATCCAGGGCTGGCCTTGAGTAGAATTAAGAGATTATAAAGGTGAGAAGTAAAATCTACTTGAGATCTAAGGTGTACCTTACTTTTCTCTCACTGGAAACAAAAACAGGACAAAAAACCCCAGAAAACAAAACCAAAGCACTTTGTTTCCTTTTCCTGGAATTCATTTCAATATTTTATATGATCATAAGTACATAGACTGTGCCTTTGTGTTCCTCCCTTAAGAGTATCTTCCTTTGGTCTCACTGTGTGTGTGAGTCCTGTATAATTTACCATATAATAAATGTGGCTACTAGCTGATCTTTCCAAAAGAATTAAATGGTCTATGTGGCCAAACTTTTGTGCTTTAAAAAAAAAAACTCAAGGTTAAAAAAAATTTAAAAATTGCCTCCTTTTCCCCACTTCCAAAATCTTATTTAATATTTGGTCTTATCAGCTGGTGTAGTACAGAATTCTACCTAATGTCAAAAGTTCCACAGACACTGATGTTTGGTTATCGTTTATGGTTCACTTGTAGACTACCCTAACACAGAAGAAATTGGTTTAGTTTGTGTCAAATCGTGTTAAAACACATTAAATAAATGCAAAGAACCAGAACAAAGAAAGTGATTAAGCTGGTTTAACGGCATTCAAGCCCACTATGCTAAATCCCCTTAAGGGGCTCACGTTAAACAACAAATTTGGTTTCTTGGTCTACATCTTTTTTCTTCAAAGAAGAAATTATTCTTGCAATTCTGATAAGTTTGTTTTCATCTTTTTCGTTTTTCCGTCCTAAGGGAATCTCGAAGAGTAGGAAGAACTTATCTGATTGGGCTGCATTTTAGGAAGAGATCCACTACCGAGTGGAAGAGGGTGGAGAGTTACTCAATTCCTTGAACTAAGGTTAGGGAGGTGTGTGATGGTTCAGCCTCAGGGAAAGAAAGAAAAAAAGCCAGTTAGTGACACCCGGAATGAGGACTTTATCCTGCTGCAGTGAATTAAACTAGGGTGTGAGGGAGATAATAAGGTGTAATTAAGGCAGTGCTGTGAGTGCCTGTTTATGGGGTCTGGCAGCAATTTGGCTGAACACCCCTCATTTTGAGAAATTTGTAATTTGGCTGTAAGAATTGCCTTTTTTTTTTGGCACAAGCCCGCCCAGTTTAATATTGCAAAATCTGGGAAATGTTGAAATTGAACTTTTTCAGGCTCTTTCAAAAAAAAAAATCCCCCCCCATCTCCCCCTGTTGGATTCAGAAGCAAACGCCTCTCCTTTTGGGGGTGGGGTGGGGTAAGTGCACGAGGCTTTTCTAAACCACAAACTCGAGGGAGCTCACAGGCCAACGTACTGCTCTAATCAACTCCCGTGACTTAAGGCTTTGTGCACACGTGCGTGGTTTGTGTGTGTGGGGGGGGGAGATCACTTGAAAAACCCGAGTTCTCCGTTGGTTGCCCTTTAAACCCCCCCACAATCAGTATTCTGTTCGATTTTCTTTGAGTGCGAGCAGCGCGCCGCGGCGCCGCGCCGCCTCCGCCGGCCCGCCGCTTCCTCCCAGCCCCCACGGTGCCCGCCCGGGCTTCAAAGTGGAAGGGAGGTCACCGAGGCCGGGGAGACGGGCCCAACTTCGGCTGGCTGGGGCCCACACTGGCCCTGAGCGCTTTCCACCCTAACTGCAAGTTTTGTGACCGGAAGCCGATCGGTATCGCACGTCCCGGGCTCGCGTTCCCACGGCCCCGGCGGCCGCGGCGCCCCCGACGCCCACCTCGGGAGCCAGGCAGGGGTGCGGGGCGCTGCGAGCGGCAGGGGGCAGCAGCGGGGATCAGTTGTGTGGGGAGGGGTGGGGCGGGAAGCGGGGCGGGGGGAGGCTTCCGAGCCCGGCTCCTTCCCCTCCCCCGCTGCGCTCCCCCCGGCCCTCAGCGGGGGAGCGGGAGGGCGCGGAGCCCTCCCCCGGGACGGGGGGGGGCGCGCGTCCCCCCGCACCCCTCCCCCCCACGGCCGCTCAGGGCTCCCCGAGGCGGGAGTTTCCAGGAAGAGCGCAGAGCGCGGCCGCACCACCGGGCGCACGGAGACGTCAAGTAGTCCCTCCAAGCGACCTCATTAGAGGGGAGTTCGAGACCCCAGGGGGCTGCCTGAGTTGGAGTTCCGAAGTGGCCGCGAGTGGCGGTCTGGCCGGTGGCGCGTCAGCGAAGCGGGACCGAGCGCCCACTTGCCGTTCCTGCCAAAGGCGGTGTGGGGGAGGCGGAACGAGTTCCGGCGGAGGGCTCGGGCGCGCCCCGTGGAGTGAAGCGCCGCGCGGTCGAAGCGCTCACAGAGTTAAAGTGGGCGGGAAAACCCGGAGCGGACTCTCTCCGAATGACACGCCCAGGACCTCCCGCCCTGCTCCCCGTGGGGGAGGGGAGCGCCCGGGGGAGGAACGCGCTCCCTTCCCCAGCACCTAACCGCCCACTGAAGAAACAGGTGTCCGCCCGCCCCTTCGAGGGATCTGCTGGCGGTGCGGAACTCTCAGGTCTCGGCCTGGGCCGGGAGTGTCCTACGGCTCCTCCCGTTCCAACGTGCGCACCGTCGGTGCTGCGCGCGCGGTCAGCAGCAGCCTAGGCCTACAGACCGGAGGAGCGGGGCGCGCGCATGCGTACGGTGGGCGCGCGCGCTTCCCGCCCCTTTCCTGAGCGCGTCCGCCCCTCCCCTCCCCCCACGTTCCTCAGCCGCCACCTCAGAGCCTCCCCCGCAATCCAGCGCTCGCCGGATTGTGGGGGGGGGCGGCGCGTCGGGCCGGTCCCTGCCGAACCCCTTCACCTCGGTTTCGCCCCGCCTCTCGAGAGCGGAGGACAAACTCCGCAGTTAGAGCGCGGCTTCTCGGTTCCCGCCTCCGCCCTCGGTCTCCCCTCCCAACCCCGCGGCACTTCCTGCCTATGGCGAGGCCGGCCGCGCCCGCCCCGCCCCTGACTGGAGCCCGGCTTCCACGGCTGGGGGCCGCGGTTACCGGCCCGCGGCTCCGGCTCGGGCCGCGGAATCGCCTGTTCGACTCACACTGCAGGAAGCGAACAGCTAGCGTCCCCGAGTTGGTCTAACTGGAAGGGTAAAGTGTGGACTTCCGGCAGTTGAAGCGCGTTGGAGGGCCTGGAGCCCAGCCGTCCCTCCGGGACCCGTTACACCAACAAGTACCTACGCACACGTGTTACACGCACACGTGCACACACGCACGCACGGCGCTCGCTTTAGCCACCGCCTTGGGGACGCCCTACCCACGGCCGCACCAGGCTCGGAGAGCACGTGGACGTGGTCGCTGGCGCGGACGTTTAGATCTGACTTTATCCTAAAGTCGTTTGGTTTTTACTACTTTACCAAAAATTTGATCTCAGAACCGCTTGAACCCATATTAGTCTTCTGTAGTCTCACCTATTTGTAGACTTGCCTGATTTTTTTAAAACTTTTTAAAATACTTTCGTCATATATATAAGTTAGGGGGGGTGTTGATCATGAGGCTTGAACTCAGGGCCTGGGCACTATCCCTCACCTCTTTTGCTCAAGGCTATAGCTGTCTACCACTTTGACCCACAGCTCCACTTCCGGTTTTGGAGTGGTTAGTTGGAGATGAGAGTCTCCCAGGGACTTCTCTGCCTGGGCTGGCTTCTACCGGTCAACCTCAGATCTCAGACTCCTGAGTACCTAGGATTACACGGGTGAGCCACTGGTGCCCCCCCCCCCCGTCCTTAACTTTTTTTTTTTTGGTTGGTCGTTGGGCTTGAACTCTGGGCCTGGGCGCTGTCCCTCAGCTCTTCAGCTCAAGGCCAGCGCTCTACCACTTGAGCTACAGCGCCACTTCCGGTTTTCTGGTGGTTTACTGGAGATAGGAGTCTCACCGTCTCTCCTGCCCGGGCTGGCTTTGAACCTCGATCCTCAGATCTCAGCCTCCTGAGTAGCTAGGATTACAGGCGTGAGCCACCAGCGCCCAGCTCGTCCTTAACTTTTTAACTTGTATTGGGTCGTAAACTCAGAGCCTGGGTGCAGTCCTGTAACTTTTTAGCTCTAGGCTGGTACGCCACCAACTTGAGTCATAGCTCCATTTCCCTGAAGTTGTTTTTAAACGTCATGAGTGGTGTTTTAGATCTTGTACTCATTCGTTGTTCCCACTCCATACCATTCTCTTTTGGTTTTGAAAACATTTTCCCAGAAACAAATTGTGTGTGTGTGTGTTTTCTGGGCCTTGAGCTGCTGTTTTGCTGTTTTCTTTTTTTTCCTTTTTTTGGTACTGGTCCAAGGGCTTGAACTCAGGGCCTTGGTACTATTCCTGAGCTTTTTTGCTCAAGGCTAGTACTCTACCACTTGAGCCACAGCTCCACTTCCTGCTCCTTAGGTAATTAATTGCAGATAAGAGTTTCCTGGACTTTTCCTGCCCAGGCTGGCTTCCTGATCCTCAGATTCCTGCCTCCTGAGTAGCTAGGATTACAGGCATAATCCACTGCACTAGGGGTTTTTTCTTTTTCCCCCCGTTTTTATTTCTTATTTATTTTCTATTTTTATTTTATTGTTTTGTCCGTCGTGGGGCCTGAACTCTGGGCTTGGGTGCTGCCCCTGTGCCCTTCAGCTCAAGGTGAGCACTCTACTGCTTGAGCCACAGTGCCACTTCCGGTTTTCTAGTGGTTTATTGGAGATAAGAGTCTCAGGGACTTTCCTGCCCTGGCTGGCTTTGAACTGTGATCCTCAGATCTCAGCCTCCTGAGAAGTTAGGATTACAGGTGTGAGCCACCCGTGCCTGGCTTCCCCTGTTTTTATGCAAGGTTAGTGCTTTATCACTTGAACCCCAGTCCCACTTACAACTTTTTCGTGGTTATTTGGAGATGAGTCTCACAGACTTTCCTGCCTGTGGTTGCTTCAGACCATGAGCCTCAAACCTTAGAGTCCTAGTGGGATTACAGGCATCAGCCACATGGGCCTGGCCTTTTTAGTTTTTAATTTTGTTGTACAGAGGGGTTACCATTACATAAGGTAATGAGTACATTTCTTGTTGAACATTGTTACCCACTCCTTCATTTTTCTCCCACTATCCCACTCCCATGCCCCACACCTTTTTAGTCTTTGAGACTATGAGACTACTATGTAGTCCACACTGGCCTCTGGCTGGCCTGGAACTCCAACTGGACATCTTACTTCCTCAGCCTCCAATTATTGGGATTGTACCACTATGCTTGGGTGCATTTTATCTTACAAGATAACTTTTGTTAATGTCATTGGTAACATGATCCTTAGCCCCCACATTCCCAATGTTCTTCCCTCAACTTCGGTGCTGATGATAGTTGCCTAGAGTCCATGTGAGCCTTGGCAGAAACTTGATGGAGGCCACAGAGAATCTTGAAACATCTCCTTTGTCAACCTTTTGTGCACCACAAACTTTAAAAGTTCTCACCAGGAATTCAAGCTAACAGAAGATAAGTCATTTTATGTATATTTAGAGATGTATTGTTTAAGAACTAAGTGTTCTTGATGGTCTTATTCCAAATACTGCACATGTGGATCTGGGTTTATCATAATTTTACACAAATTTATTACTAAATTTTGTTTTGATGATGGCGCTGGGGCTTAAACTCAGGGCCTGGGCACTATCCCTGAGCTGCTTTTTGTTCAAGGCTAGCAATCTCCCACTTGAGCCATAGTACCACTTCCAGCGTTTTCTGAGTAGTTTATTGGAGATAAGATTTGCATGGATTTACCGGGCTTACACCTGTAATCCTAGCTACTCAGGAGGCTGAGATCTGAGGATCGCAGTTCAAAGCCATCCTGGGCAGGAAAAACCGTGAGACTCCTATCTCTAATAAACCACTAGAAAACTGGAAGTGGCACTGTGGCTCAAGCGGTAGAGCGCTTGCCTTGAGCTGAAAAGCTGAGGGACAGGGCCCAGGCCCAGAGTTCAAGCCCTATGACTGACAAAAAAAAAAAAAAAAGATTTATTTTTTTATTTTTTTTTTTCATTTTATTTTGTGAACATACTAAAAAAAAAAAAAGATTTACATGGACTTTTCTACTTGGCCGGCTTCAAACCACTATCCTCAGATCTCAACCTCGTTAGTAGTTGGACTCATGTCTTTCAAGCATACAAGAGTGTGTGTTTGCTGGTCCTGGGGCTTAAACTTGGCTTCAGCACTGCCCCTAAGCAATTTTGTGCTCAAGGCTAGCACTCTACAACTTGAACCACAGCTCCACTTTTGTCTTTTGGGTGATTAATTGGAGATAAAAGCCTCATAGATTTTCCTGCCTAGGCTGACTTCCAATGTTGATCTTCAGATCTCAACCTCCTGAGTAGTTAGGATTACAGGCGTGAGTCACAGGTTCCCAGCTGCATATTCTGAAGAATTGCTGCATAGATTTGTTACTATACAATTTTTGTTGAGTAGATGGAATGTTGCATGCTATACTTCCTGTACATTTATTTGGTAAATCATTTTTCTGTGTGTACAGCACTAAATCAGGTAATTTGTGGAATACCAAGTTGTCCAATACAAAGTTAAAAAAATTAACAGTTGTACACAATGGAGTTTGTTTTGCCATTTACACACACACACACATTGTCTTCCAATCATTCCATCATTATCCTTTGCTCTCTCTTTTTTCTAAAACTAGGTCCTGAGTTTAAGCCCCAGGACTGGCACACACACACAAAAAAACTGAAGGGACGGTGCCTAAACTCTTAAGTTCAAACCCATTACCTGCACATATATTTACAGACACCAACAAAAACAGTATTTAAATTGTGTGACTCAAAGTTACCCTGTTTTTTGTTGTTGTTGTTGGTCCTGGGGCTTGAACTCTGGACCTGGGCATTGTCCCTCAGCTCTTCAGCTCAAGGGTAGTGCTCTACCACTTGATCCATAGCACCACTTCTGGTTTTCTGGTGGTTCATTGGAGATAATAGTCTCACAGAGGTTACTTCTTGGCTGGCTTTGAACTGTGATCCTCAGATCTCAGCCTTCTGAATAGCTAGGATTACAGGCATGAGCCACCAGCACCCAGCTCTAATTTATCCTCTTAATGTTAGCTTACAAGTTTTAGTTTCATTCAGCTCCTCTAAATGTTTTTACTGGGTCTGCTTCTGCTTCCAGAGCTTCCTCAACTTCTTCTTCCTGCATCCTAGTTTGTAAATTGATGCCTCTCATAGGGTTGTTGCTATAAGATAATATAACTAGGTTTTCAGCTCAATGCTATTTTATATCTAACATTTAAATTCAACAGTTAAATTGGAAGAACCTCAAGAACATTCTTTCTTAAGTGAAAAAATTACATATGAAATGTATTACTTATTAAATTCAAGTAAATTTCAGAAACTCTTGTATGTTACTTATTACTATTCATAACCTACACTGGGTGTCCCATAGACATTTGAGTCAAACTGCTGTGGTTCATATATTATTTAGCTGGGAGTACAGTGGCACTATCTGATTTCTTGAGGAAAAAAATCACATAAGACTAAATCCTGGGCTGGGAATATAGCTTGATGGTAGAGTGCTTGCCTAGCATACATGAAGTCTTGGGTTTGATTCCTCAGTACCACATAACAGAAAACGCTGGAAGTGGCACTGTGGCTCAAGGGGTAGAGTGTTAGCTTTGAGTAAAAGAAGCTGAGGGACAGTGCCCAGGCCCTGAGTTCAAGGCCTCGGACTGACCAAAAAAAAAAAGACTAAATCCTATAGAAAAAGTGATACAAGGTGAATGTGGTGGGATGCACTTGTAATCCCAGTACTCTGGAGGGTGAAACAAGAGGATCACAAATTTGAGTCCAGCCTAGACTACACAAGGAATCTGTCTTTTTTTTTTTTTTTTGAGTCTAGTCGTGGGGCCTGAACTCTGGGCCTGGGCACAGTCCCTCAGCTCTTCAGTTCAAGGCTAGCGCTCTACCACTTGAGCCACAGCGCCACTTCCAGCTTTTTCTGTTTATGTGGTGCTGAGGAATCAAACCCAGGGCCTCATGCTTGCAAGACATGCACTCTACCGCTGAGCTACCTTCCCAGCCCCATGATTTGCACATTTTTTAGTGGTCCCTTTGACCACAGAACAAAGACCAAGAGTTCAATCAATTATAGCTACCTAAAATTATGAACACTATCTAGCAGATGTGTCTATACATTTTTGCTTATGTGGTGCTGAGGAATCGAACCCAAGGCCTCAGGCATGCAAGGCAAGTGCTTTACCACTGAGCCACCTTCCCAGTCCAAGGAGTCTGTCTTTAAAAGCCAAAAAAAGGAATCCATCTCTTTATCATCAGCTTGTATGTCATACAGCAGAACTTTATTTTCTTTTTGTTGTTGCTGTTTGTTTGTCAGTTGTGGGGCTTGAACTCAGGGCTATGTACTGTCCTTGAGCTCTTTTGCTTAAGGCTAGTGCTCTACCACTTTGAGGCACAGTACTACTTCCAGGTTTTTTTTTTTTCCCCCCAGACCTGGGGCTTGAATATCTGGGCACTGTCCCTGATCATCTTTTGCTCAAGGCTAACACTCTACCTCTTGAGCCACACCACCACTTCTGGGTTTTTCTGTGTATGTGGTACTGAGGATTTGAACCCAGGGTTTCATGCATGGTAGGCAAGCACTCCACCACTAAACCACATTCACAGCCCTATTTCCAGTTTTTGAGTTGTTTATTGAAGATCAGAGTTTCATGGAGACTTTTCTGCCGAGGCTGGATTTGAACTGAGATCCTCAGATCTCAGCCTCCTGAGAAGCTAGGATTACAGATGTGAACAACCAGCTCAGGCCCTAAATTTAAATCCCAAGATTAGCACACAAAAGAAAAAGAAACTACATCAGGAGTTCCCAGCATCCAGGTGAGGGCAGGGTGGTTAATATAGTCCACATGGGTGAATGGAGCAAAAAAGTACATATCTATTTTTACTAATTTGTAATTGACATTTAGCATTTCCTTTTAATATGAATATAAGAAAGACAGCATTAGCAATATAGAAATTATGATTATCACTATCAGAAATCAGAGATAATTTTGTATCATATTGCAGTTGTTACAAATATAGCTTTCACTCCTCACTAGTGGATCTTGTATTTTAATGTGTTAATCAACATATTTATCATACATTTAATATTTTGATAGTTATTTTATTATGGAACAGAACAAGAAGTAAGAATCTCTCTCTTTTCTTTATTGCCAGTCCTGGGGCTTGAACTCGAGCCTGGGTACTGTCCCTGTGCTTCTTTTGCTCTGCCTCATGAGCCACTAACACTTCTAGCTTTTTCTGTTTATATGGTACTAAGGAATCAAACCCAGGACTTAATTCATGCTAGGCAAGCACTCTACCACTAAGCCACATTCCTCAACCCTCCCCCCCTCCTTTTTTTATGCCAGTCCTGGGGCTTGATCTCAGGGCCCGGGTGCTATCCCTGAGCTTTGTTGCTCAAGGCTAGCACTCTACCATTTGAGCCACAGTTTGTTTTTTTTTCAGTCTTGGATCTTGAACTCTGGGCTTGGGCGCTGTCCCTGAGCTCTTCAGCTCAAGGCTAGCCTAGCACTCTACCACTTGAGCTTCAGCGCTACTTCTGGTTTTCTGGTGGTTTTTATTGGAGATATGAGTTTCACAGACTTTCCTGCCTGGGCTGGCTTTGAACCTCCATCCTCAGAACTCAGCCACCAGCACCCCACCACTTAAGCTTTTTTGATGCTTAAAGATAAGGGTCTCTTGGACTTTCCTGCCTTGACTGGCTTTGAACTGAAATGTTTGTATCTCAACTTCTGGAGTAGAATTACAGGTGTGAGCCATTGGTGCCCGGCAAGAACCCCTTCTTTAAAACAATTTTAACAGGCTATAAACCATTTAATAACATAAGAGCATATGATTCTATACTGACAGATCAGTGAATAATTATACAAATGTAGAAGGAAAAGATTTTCCTTTCAATAAAATTATAACTAATAGAATAGTGAAGAAACTCATGCAAAGATGCTAAAAACTAAGGCAAAATTTTGCTAAGGTAAATATTTGCATGGCAATGTGTCTTTCCATAAATTACTCAAATAGTTACAGAGTGAAACATCACTAACCCACCTTACTCAAGTCATCCCCCATATTGAAATATAATGACTTCACCCCTAATTAGAAGTGGTAAAGATATAACATTGCTTTAGTGGTAATCCTGTCAGAAATGCACACATAGCATCTAATCACTAATGAATGTCAGATAAACCCAAATTGAGGGCCATTTTATAAAATAACTGACCTGTACTGTTCAAAAATGTCAAGGTCAAGAAACAAAAAGAAAAGGCTGGGGAACTAACTGGTCAAGATTAAAGGAGACAAAAGAGACATGTCAACTAAATGTAATGTGTGATCTTGGATTTGATTTTGGAAAAATTGCCTTGGTAATAGTTTTAGGATAACTGACAGAATTTAATATGAACTGTGGATTAGATAATATTCTATCTGTTAAATGTTTTTACTCACATCTATATTATGGTTACATGAGAAAATGATCTTGATGATAAGAAATACAGTTGGTCAAATGGTCCAGAAAAAAGGTACAAATATAACTGTGTAAAAAGATTGAATAATAACTGGGGTGAAAGGTAAATAATTTATTATTTGAGGGGCTGCAAATGTGGCTTAGTGGTAGAGTGCTTGCTTAGCATGCAGGAAGCCCTGGGCTCCATTCCTCAGTACCACATACACAGAAAAAAAGTGGTGCTATGGCTCAAGTGGTAAAATGCTAGCCTTGAGCAAAAAGAAACTCAGGGGAAGTGGTGCTGTGGCTCAAGTGGTAGAGCACGCGCCTTGAGCTGAAGAGCCCAGGGACAGCGCCCAAGCCCAGAGTTCAAGCCCCACGACCAACAAAAAACAACAACAACAAAAAAAAAAACAAAAAGACGCTCAGGGACAGTGCCCAGGCCCTGAGTTCAAGCCTCAGGACTGGCAAAATAATAATAATAATTTGTGATTTCAATAAAGAAAGTACAAGAGCCAGGCGCCAGTGGCTTATGCCTATAATCCTAGCTACTCAGGAGGCTGAAGTCTTAAGATTTTGGTTCAGAGCCAACCTATGCAGGAAAGTCTATGAAACTTTTATTTCCAATTAATCACAGCTTAGGCACAATTTTTTTTTTTTTGGTCGGTCATGGAGCTTGAACTCTGGGCCTGGGTGCTGTCCCTGAGCTCTTCAGCTCAAGGTGAGCACTCTACTGCTTGAGCCACAGTGCCACTTCCGGTTTTCTGGTGGCTTATTGGAGATAAGAGTTTCACAAACTTTCCTTGCCCTGGCTGGCTTTGAACCGAGATCCTCAGATCTCAGCCTCCTCAGTAGCTAGGATTACAGGCGTGAGCAACCGGGAAATCTTTCTTTCTTCTTTTTTTTTTTTTTTTTGGGTCCGGTCGTGGGGCCTGAACTCTGGGCCTGGGCGCTGTCCCTCAGCTCTTCAGCTCAAGGCTAGCGCTCTACCACTTGAGCCACAGTGCCACTTCCGCTTTTTTTCTTTTTTGCTTATGTGGTGCTGAGGAATCGAACCCAGGGCCTCAGGCATGCAAGGCAAGCGCTCTACCGCTGAGCCAACTTCCCAGCCCCCTTCCTTTCTTTCTTTCTTTCTTTCTTTCTTTCTTTCTTTCTTTCTTTCTTTCTTTCTTTCTTTCTTTCTTTCTTTCTTTCTTTTCCATTGTGGGGCTTGAACTCTGGGCTTAGGCACTGTCCCCCAGCCATTCAGCTCAAGGCTAGAGCTCTATCACTTTATCTACTAGCTTTTTCTGTTATGTGGTGCTGAGGAATTGAACCCAGGGCCTCAGGCATGCCAGACAAGCACTCTCCCACTGAGCCACATTCCCAGTCCCCAGAAATTTCTTTAGACCATTTGTTCCATTCCCTCATTTTGAAGAGATGAAATTTCAGTGTGGTTTGTGTGCCAGTCCTGGGGCTTGAACTCAGGGCCTGGTGTTGTCCCTGAGCTTTTTTTGCTAGCACTGTACTTCTTGAGCCACAACATCACTTTCAGATTTTTGGTCCTTAATTGGAGGTAAGAGTCTCATGGACTAGACTTTCTTGCCTAGGCTAGCTTCAAACCACAATCCTCAGATCTCAGTCACCTGAGATTACAAGCATGAGCCACTGGTGCCCAGTTTTTTTTGCTTGTTTTTGGAGAGTGTGTGTGTGTGTGTGTGTGTGTGTTAGTACTAGGGTTTGAACTTAGGGCTTGGGTGCTGGTTCCTCAGCTTTTTCAGTCAAGGCTAACACTTTACTACTTGAGGCACAGCCCTACTACTATGGGTTTTGTTTGTTTGTTTGTTTTCTGGTTAATTGGAGATAAGAGTCTTATGGATTTGTCTGCCTGGGTTGGCTTTGAACCTTTATCCTCACATATCAGCCTCCTGAGTAGCTGTGATAACAGGCATGAGCTACCCATGTCCAGCTGGGATTTTTGGTTTTGATGGTTCTGGGGATTGAATCTAGGGTCTCAGTTCAGATTTGGAAACATGAAGACTTGTTTAATAGAACACAACAAGTTAATGGAAAAGTTAGGGTCAAATGCCAGATCCCTTGCTATCAAATCTCTTTTTACAATACCAACCGAATTCGTTGGTGTTTGTATTTGAGCCACTTGTTTTACTTCTCTTTTTCAGTTTTGTAGTTCCTTAGAGCTAGTTCCTTCTACCCGGGAACCAGAGTAATGTAGTTAGATGCTTCTTTCAGTTCCTTTATGATTAGGCAAGGACTGAAGTTTTGAGCAGTACATTTGGGATATGCCTTTTCTCTTGTATGTTCAGATTTTTTTTGGGGGGGTGGGGTTTATGGAGCTTGAATCCTTGGCCTGAGCACTGTCCCTCAGCTCTTCAGCTCAAGGCTAGTCCTCTAGCACTTGAGCCATAGCACCACTTCTGGGTTTCTGGTAGTTAATTGGAAATAAGAGTTTCATGGAGTTTCCTGCCTGGGCTAGCTTTGAACACCGGGATCCTCAGATCTCGGCCTCGTGAGTAGTTAGGACTACAGACGTGAGCCACCGGTACCCAGCAATTTTTTGTTGTTGTTGTTGTTGGTCATGGAGCTTGACTCAGGGCCTAGGTGCTGTTCTTGAGCTCTTTCGCTCAAGGCTAGTGCTACTCTTTGAGCGACAACACAACTTTCAGTTTTTGAGTGGTTAATTGGAGATATTAGTCTCACGGGGACTTTTCTAGTGGTCTGGCTTCAAACCGAAATCCTCAGATCTCATCCTCGTGAGTAGCTAGGATTATAGGTATGAACCACCAGTGCCCAGCTCAGGATAATTTTTTTTTCACTTTTAAAATTTGCTTTGTTATTTTAGAAGGGATATACAGCAGGGTTACATTTACAAGTGTCAAGTAATAAGTACATCTCAGGGGCTGGGAAGGTGGCTCAGTGGAAGAGGGCTTGCCTTGCATACCGGAGGCCCTGGGTTCAATTCCTCAGCACCACATAAGCAAAAAGAAAAAAGCCCAAAGTGGCGCTGTGGCTCAAGTGGTAGAGTGCTAGCCTTGAGCGGAAGAGCTGAGGGACAGTGCCCAGGCCCAGAGTTCAGGCCCCACGACTGGACCCCAAAAAATAAAAAAGGAATAAGTACATCTCAGAATAATTCTTTTCTTTCTTTCTTTCTTTTTTTGGTCGTGGGCCTGAACTCTGGGCCTGGGCACTTAATTTTTTTGTCCCTCAGCTCTTCAGCTCAAAGCTAGTGCTCTCCCACTTGAGCCACAGCGCCACTTCCAGCTTTTTCTGCTTATGTGGTGCTAAGGAATCAAACCCAGAACCTCCTACATGCAAGGCAAGCACTCTGCCGCTGAGCTACCTTCCCAGCCCTCAGAATAATTCTTATGACCAGTATTTCCTGCTACTCGATCCTAGCTACTCAAGAGGCTAAGATCTGAGCATGGTGGACTTGTTGTATAATGGTGTTATGTTTCCAGCTCTTCCATAGAGTGATGCATTGTTGTTTAAAGTTATTTCCCCTGGCTTCTTTAATATTAGTTAATCTAAAGAGAATTCTGTGATTCCATTTATGTGATTGATTATATGACATAGTATCCTTAATTGGTAGAAAATTAAAAAAAACATTTCATTTTTATTTTTACTTATGTTTATTTATTTATTTTTTGTCAGTTTTTGGGATTGAACTCTGGGCCTACGTGCTGTCCCTGAGCTCTTCAGCTCAAGGCTAGCACCCTACAATTTGAGCCACAGTGCCACCTGTTTTTTTCTCGTGGTTAATTGGAGATTAGAGTCTCAGGGACTTTTCTGCCCAGGCTGGCTTTGAACCTCTATCCTCAGATCTCAGCCTCCTGATTAGCTAGGATTACAGGCATGAGCCAGCAGTGCTTAGCTTTATTTTTACTTTTAAAAATTGCACTGACATTCTTTTGAAATTGTTATTATAAAGGTGATGTACAGAGAGGTTACAGTTTCATAAGTCAGGTAAAGAGTACATTTTCTGGACAATGTTACTCTTTCCTTTGCTGTCTCCTCGTTTTTCCCTCCTGTTCCCACCCACAAATTGTTTGGTTCATTTTTAACATAGTGTCTCATGAATACCACTGGTGCATTTGTTTACCCTTTGTCCCCCTTGCTTCTCCAAAGACAGGTAAGTGAATAAACAAAACAAAAAAGGAAAGAAAAAAAACCCTCTTGTTTCCATTTCCTGGAGTTCATTTCAATAAATATTATTTTATAGGATCAGAGGCATGGAAACATTGCGCTTTTGTGTTCCTCCCATAAGAGTATCCTCCTTGGAGTTGGGTGCCCGTGGCTCCCAAGTGGTAGAGCACTAGTCTTGAGCTGAAGAGCTCAGGGACAGTGCCTAGGCCCAGAGTTCAAACACCATGACCTACAAAATATAAGTATCCTCCTTGTCCAAGTGCAGGTGGCTCACGCCTGTAATTCTAGCTACTGAGGAGGCTGAGATCTGAGGATCACAGTTCAAAGCCAGCTGGGGCAGGAAAGTCCCTGAGACTCTTATCTCCAATAAACCACTAAAAAACCAGAAGTGGCATTGTAGCTCAAGCGGTAGTGTGCTCACCTTGAGCTGAAGAGCACAGGGACAGCGCCCAAGCCCAGAGTTCAAGCCCCACGACCGACTGAAAAAAAAAAAAAAAAGGATCCTCTTTGGGTTTCACTGTGTATAAATGCCTGGAGTCCTGTATAAATTGTCATGTTCTATATAATTTATCATAATATAGTTCATATATATATATATATATATATATATATATATTTTTTTTTTTTTTTTTGGTCACGGGGCCTGAACTCTGGGCCTGGGCACTGTCCCTCAGCTCTTCAGCTCAAGGCTAACGCTCTACCACTTGAGCCACAGTGCCACTTCCGGCTTTTTCTGCTTATGTGGTGGTAAGGAATAGAACCCAGAGCCTCATGCATGCAAGGCAAGCACTCTACCACTGAGCCACCTTCCCAGCCCCATAATATAGTTTTTTTTTCTTTTTGGTCAGTCACGGGGTTTGAACTCTGGGCTTGGGCACTGTCCCTGTGCTCTTCAGCTCCAGGCCGGTGCTGTACCGCTTGAGCCACAGCGCCACTTCTGGTTTTCTAGTGGTTTATTGGAGATAAGAGTTTCAGGAGCCGGGTGCTGGCACACGCCTGTAATCTTAGCTACTCAGGAGGCTGAGATCTGAGGATCACAGTTCAAAGCCAGCCAGGGCAAGAAAGTCTGTGAAACTCTTATCTCCAATAAACCACCAGAAAACCGGAAGTGGCACTGTAACTCAAGTGGTAGAGTGCTCGCCTTGAGCTGAAGAGCTGAGGGAAAGCGCTCAGGCCCAGAGTTCAAGCTGACTTTGAACTGCCTGGGCTGACTTTGAACTTCGGTCCTCAGATCTCAGCCTCATGAGTAGCTAGGATTACAGGTGTGGCCCGGCTTACTATAGTTTTTTAAAGGGAGAATAAGTCTGGATATGAGTGGTTCACACCTGTAATCCTACTCAAGAGGCTGCGATCTGAGCATCAAGGTTTGAAGCCAGCCCAGGCAGAAAAGTCTGTAAGACTCTTATCTCCAGTTATCCAGCAAAAAGCCAGAATGGAGGTATCGCTCAAGTGGTGGAGAACAGTTTTGAGTGAAAAAGCTAAATGAGAGAGGACCTGAATTCAAGCCCCAGTACCACCACTAACCAAAAAAAAAAAAAAGGAGAATGAAAGATTTTAAAATCATATGTTCTCCCCCTTTTTGCAGTCCTAGGAATCAAATCTAGGGTCTCAACTATGTTAGGTAAATGCTGTGCCACAAGGTACAACTTTATGTGTGTACTTTTTTTTTTGGGGGGGGGGTCCGGTCATGGGGCCTGAACTCTGGACCTGGGTGCTGTCCCTCAGCTCTTCAGCTCAAGGCTAGCGCTCTACCACTTGAGCCACAGCACCAATTCCAGCTTTCTTCTGTTTGCTTATGTGGTGCTGAGGAATCGAACCCAAGGCCTCATGCATGCAAGGCAAGTGCTCTAACACTGACCCCCCTCCCCCAAAATATGGAGGGATATATTAAACCACAATAGATGTAAGGTCCATGTAATAGTAATTATTTTACTAGTTAACTGGGTAGTATCTGCTTTGTCAAAAAAGCAAGAAAAGAAATCAAATTTATTTTTCCATTTAAATCAGCTAATTAGTAATTGTTAGCTATGTGAACTCCTTAATCTACAAATGAAATACTGAAAAAAATTAAGTTGTGCTGGGTGCTTATAATCATACCTCCTTAAGTGGCTAAGATCTAAGGATCATTATTTGAGGCCTGGGCAGGAAAGTCCATGAGACTCTTTTTTTTTGGCTAGTCCTGGGGCTTGAACTCAGTGTCTAGGCACTGTTGCTGAACTTGTTTTTTTGCTTCAGGCTAGCATTCTATCACTTGAGCTATAGCACCACTTCTGGCCTTTTCTGTTTATGTGGTATGGAAGAATTCAACCCAGGATTTCATGTGTGCTAGGCAAGTACTCTACCACTAAGCCACCTTTTCAGCCCATCCTTGATACTCTTATCTCCACTAAAACTACTAAAAAAAAAAAAAGCTGGAAGTGGAGCTGTAGCTAAAGTGATAGAGCTTTAGCCTTGAGCACAAAAGCTCAGAGCCAGTACCCAGACCCAGACTTCAAGCCCAGGACCAGAAAAAAAAAGTTGAAATAGCCATTTTGTAAAACTGAATAGCAACAATTTCATATGGTTCATACTAATAACAGTATATAGCAGGGTAGTAGTGTGTGTTTTTTCTTACTGCATAGCACTCTTGGCCTCTGGCTGTACTCTCCAACTTGTCAGTTTTTCTATCCTGTTTCTTTATCCTGATGATCTCCATGAGATTCTTGGTAAACTTCACATTCCTTCAAATTTATCTTATCTTGTATTAGCTTCCTCTGTTTGGGGGCCTTCTAGGGATTCATAGAAAGCTAGAGATAGCATATCATAGTCTGTGTGTTCCGTCTCCTCACACAGTAGATGAGGAAACGGAGGCTTAGAGAGAAAAACCTGGATAGCCTCTCAAAGCTGATGACACAAAGGAGGATGGCATAATTCCATATTCTGATTCCCAGTACAGTGGTCTTTCCTAGAATTCACATATTGTCAGCACAGTTACAAGGACATGTGTCTACCTGTTATTCTCCTTTACTCTTATGTTTTTCTTAGCTTTCAATTCTCTCAGTCACCTACATCATCTTTTTTTCCTCAGGCTTATTTCCCCATTCAAGAATAGCTTTTGGCTAGATGCCGGTGGCTCTCACTTGTAATCCTAGCTACTCTAGAGGCTGAGATCTGAGGATCAGCATTTCCTGCTAGCCTGGGCAGGAAAGTCAGTGAGATTCTTATCTCCAATAAGCTACTCAAAAAAAAAAAAAAGCTGGAAGTGGTGCTGTGGCTCAAATGGTAAAGTGCTTGCTTTGAGCAAAAGTTGTTCAGGGAAAGTATCCAGGCTGAGTTCAAGCCTGGATTAAAAAAAAAAAAAAGGAGTAGACCTAGCTTGTCTGGTCTTTCTCTTTTCATCTTTGCCATTGGTGAAAGTTGGGGGAGGGAGAGGCCTGTCTGCTTTGATTTTTACTTCCTAGGATGATAGAATGAAGGGTTGGGGGTAGTTGGGATAAATTTATTTTTAAAAATAACCAGGGTTAAAAATGTAGCTTGGAGGCAGAGCCTAGCATGTGTGAGGTGATGGGTTTGACCTCCAGTGCTGAAACAAAGAAGATGGATGGATGGATATAAGGCAATGGAGGCTTTTTAGTTTGTTTGTTTTCAAGATAGGGTCTTGATATGTAGCCCAGGCTGGCTTCAGATTTCCAATCCTCCTCCTGTCTCAGTCTTCCCAATGCTAGGATTTAGATATCTGCCTCTTTTATAATTTTTTTGGGCCAGGCACTAGTGGCTTACATCTGTAATCCTAGCTATTCAGGAGGCTGAGATCTGAGGATCACAGTTCAAAGCCAGCCTGGGCAGGAAAGTCCCTGAGACTCTTTTTTTTTTGGTCCGGTTGTGGGGCCTGAACTCTGGGCCTGGGCGCTGTCCCTCAGCTCTTCAGCTCAAGGCTAGCACTCTACCACTTGAGCTACAGCGCCACTTTCGGTTTTCTGGTGGTTTATTGGAGATAGGAGTCTCACGGTCTCTCCTGCCTGGCTGGCTTTGAACCATGATCCTCAGATCTCAGCCTCCTGAGTAGCTAGGATTACAGGTAGTGAGCCACTGGTGCCTGGCATCACTTTTTTTTTTTGGTGGTTAATTGGAGTTGAGTCTCAGGGACTTCTGTTCCCAGCTGGTTTCAAACCATAATCCTCAGATTTCAGCCTTTTGAGTAACTAGGATTATAGGCATGAACCACCAGAGCCTGGCTGGCCTTGTTTTGTTTTATTTTGAGATAGAGCTGTTTTTTGTTTTGTTTTCTTGACAATGATTCCCTAAATAGCTGAAATTACAGACATATATTACCATGTCCAGATTTATATTTCCTTCTCTGCATAATAATTGGATTTTCTTTATTAATCTTTTTTCAATTTTTTTTAGTTTTTTAAAATTATTTTTATAGGACTGGGAATGTGGCTTAATGGTAGAGTACTTGCCTAGTGTGCATGAAGCCCTGGGTTTGATTCCTCAGTACCACATAAACAGGAAAATCTGGAAATGGTGCTTTGATTCAAGTGGTAGAGCACTAGCCTTGAGCAAAAGAAGCTTAGGGACAGTGCCCAGGCCCTGAGTTCAAGCCCTAGGACTGTTCAAAAAACAGTGTCACCCTTCCATTTATTAGTCTTTTTTTAAATTGATTTTTCTTGACAAAGCCCCTCTGTGTAGCCCAGGTGCTGAAATTACATATGAACTCCATGATACTTGAATCTCCTTTATTAATCTCTTTACTCTTACTATCTTATAGTAAACCAAGGATTTGTTGAAAACAATATATGGCAATATTATATAATTTTCTTTGGCAAATACAAGATTTAATTAACTATGGCCTCTCCTTTTCAAAGTTTAATCATTCTGTTTATTCATGGACCTAATTAGGAAAAAAAATTAAGAGAAAGACTTCTTCATTGAGACTAAACAGAGGTACTATCCATAACTATAAATAGATTTAGAGATTTAATGATTCTATTCTAATCAATAAAGTAGCAGTGTTTACTCTAATTTTATCACCTACAACTAGTAGAGAGTTCTATCCCACTGCCAACCTGTTAGATAGCTAGAGTTAAAAAGGTAACAGTAAACCGGGCTGGGAAGGTGGCTCAGTGGTAGGGTGCTTGCCTTGTATGCATAAGGCCTTGGGTTCGATTCCTCAGCACCACATAAGCAGAAAAAGCCGGAAATGGTGCTGTGACTCAAGTGTTAGAGTGCTAACCTTGAGCTGATGAGCTGAGGGACAATGCCCAGGCCCAGAACCTACAAAAAAGCAAAACAAGACAAAAACAAAAAAAGATATAATGAAAGAAACAGATAAAATATTTGTTTCACGGGGCTGGGAAGGTGACTCAGTGGTAGAGCGCTTGCCTTGAATGCATGAGACCCTGGGTTCGATTCCTCAGCACCACATAAGCAAAAAGAAAAAAGCCAGAAGTGGTGCTGTAGCTCAAGTGGTAGAGCACTAGCCTTGAGCTGAAGAGCTGAGGGACAGCACCCAGGTCCAGAGTTCAGGCCCCATGACCGGACCCAAAAAATAAATAGATAAATAAATAAAAATATTTGTTTCAGGATGTGTTCATAGTCCATAACAATACTGAGATGTAGCAAATGTGATATTAGGTATGTATCAAATAGGGAATCAGTCACTCATTATTCAAGTTTTATTTTATAGGTGTTCCCTATAAAAAATAATGGACAATAACAGATTAACTTTTTTCACCTTAGCATATTTTACAAATAATTATTTGTTAAACTTGCTCTATGCCTCCAGAAAAAGAGCCTTATTAATCAACGTTAAACAATAACTTTTTTAAAGAGTAATTCACTGCTAAGAGTACCCTTTCAGGCTGCTTCTTTTTTTTTTTTTTGGTTGTGGGGTTTGAACTCTGGGCCTGGGCGCTGTCCTTCAGCAATTCAGCTCAAGGCTAGCGCTCTACCACTTGAGCAATGGCGCCACTTCCGGTTTTTCTGCTTATGTGGTGCTGAGGAATTGAACCCAGGGCCTCATGCATGCAAGGCAAGCATTCTACCACTGAGCCACCTTCCCAGCCCTTCAGGCTTCTTCTTGACTAGAGAGCTTAACTGATGAGCTTGACTAAGTCTTGAAGCTGCCTAAAATGTACAAGTAGATATAGACACTAATTTTTAATGAATATTTTTGGGTATGCATGGTAGCTCATGCTTGTATTTCCAGCTACTCAAGAGGTGGAGATAAAGGAAAATTTGGTTCAAGGCCAGCCTAAGCAAAAAGTTAGTGAGACCCCCCCCATCTGAACCTATAAAAACTGAACCTATAAAAAAAACTGGACATGGTGTTATGTGCTTGACATTCCAGGTAAGTTGAGAAGCATAAATAGGAGAATTAGCTGGCCTGAGCATGATTATGAGACTCTATCCCCAAAATAACTAAAGGAAAAACTACTGGAGGCATGGCTTAAGCAGTGAAACACTTACCTTATAAGCATAACGCCTTGAGTTCAAACCCAGTACCATCTCCCTCAAATTAAATACTATTGCAAGTGCTCTCACTTTTATAAAAACTTCCTAATATGTTAGCCCAATGATCTGTTCTTCTAGTTCTCCATTAACATACATACATTAACCTCTTTCTTTCTTTCCTTCTTTTCTTCCTTCCTCCCTTCCTTTCTTCTTTCCTTCCTTCCTCCCTTCCTCCCTTCCTTCCTTCCTTCCTTCCTCCCTCCCTTCCTCCCTTTCTTTCTTCGTTTCTTTCTTTCTTTCTTTCCTGAGGTTTGAACTCATGCTTTTTGAGCTTTCTTGCTCAGTTGTCATTCTACCACTTGAGCCATGCTCCAAGCCCAGCTTCTTGCTGGTTATCTTGTAGAAGGAGACTCATGTACTTTTTTGCTCAAGCTGGCTTCAAACCTGATCCTCTGGATCTCAGCCTTTAAGTAGCTAGGGTTACTCATGTGAACAGTCTTTGTTTGGTCCAATGTCTTTATTTATTTTTGTCGGTTGTAGGTGTGAACTCTGGGCCTGGACGCTGTTCCTCAGCTCTTCAGCTCAAGGCAAGCGCTCTACCACTGAGCCATATCACCATTTCTGGTTTTCTGATGGTTAATTGGAGATAAGAGTCTCATGGACTTTTGTGCCCAGGTTGATTTTGAACTGTGATCCTCAGATCTCAGCCTCCTGAGTAGATAGGATTACAGGCATGAGGGTGCCTGGCCAATGTTTCTCTTTAATTAGAAACACGTACAGCTGCTGAGTCACATCTTCACAACTGAAAGTCCAGTTTAAACTCAAAGATGATGATGATTATAGGTACTATTTCACAGGCTGGTTTTGAATTTCTGGGCTGAAGTAATCATCCTGTCTCAGGCTTTCATATAGCTGGGCTCACAGGCACACATTCCGTCCCCTGGCTTCAGAGATTATTCTTTGGTTAATTTCCTTTGCAACTTGTCACATGCACAGATACCAGGAAAGTGCTGGTCAGTCCATGTTTTCCTCATCCGCACTATGTACTGATTTTACTTTTTTTTTTTTTAACCAGTCATGGTGCCTGAATTCTGGGCCTGGGCACTGTCCCTCAGCTCTTCAGCTCAAGGCTAGCACTCTACCACTTGAGCCACAGGGCCACTTCCAGCTTTTTTCTTTTTGCTTATGTGGTGCTGAGGAATCGAACCCAGGGCCTCGAGCATGCAAGGCAAGCGCTCTACCACTGAGCCACTTTCCCAGCCCTAAATTGTTCTTTTGTAAAATAACCGGGATGCTGACTTTAAGAGTTTACATGGGAGCCAGGCACTGGTGGCTCACACCTGTAATCCTAGCTAGTCACGAGGCTGAGATCTAGAGATCTAGATTCAAAGCCAGCTGCTAACCACCAGCAAACCAGAAGTGATGCTGTGGTTCAAAATGATAGAGTGCTCACCTTGAGCAAAAGAGCTCAGGGAAAGCACCCAGGCCCAGAGTTCAATCCCCATGACAAAAAAAAAAAAAAAAGTTGACATAGACAGGAACTGACAAGAAGGCTGATAACTGAGGATTGAAGTTTGAAGCCAGCTCTGGCAGAAAGTCATGAGATTCTTATCTCCAATTAACTACCAAAAAGCCAAAGTAGAGCTCAGGGTCAGCACCCAGGCCCTGAGTTCAAGCCCCAGGACCACCACCACCAACAATAATAACAAAAGAGTTGGCAGTCCTGACCAAACTTTTCATTTTTAAAAAGTAAAATTTAATTCTATATAACAATGGAAGATTAGAACAATGATCATGCCATTATTCCCTTCACCTAAAATTATCAATCACTAATACAAATATTTTAGCTTTTTTACTATATTATATATATATGTGTGTGTGAATATATATGTGTGTATACATGTACATTTGAAATATACACAAGTGGGGCTGGGAATGTAGCTTAGTGGTACAATGCTTGCCTAGCATGCATGAAGCCCTGGGTTCCATTCCTCAGTACCACATAAACAGAAAAGGCTGGAAGTAGAGCTGTGGCTCAACTGGTAGAGTGCTAGCCTTGTGCAAAAGAAGCTCAGGGACAGTGCCCAGGCACCCTGAGTTCAAGCCCTAGGACTGGGAGGAAAATATATATATATATATATATATATATTTACACACACATACACACAAGTGAAAATGGAGGTGTGGCTCAAATGGTAAAATGCCAATCTTCAGTGAAAAAGCCAAGTAAGAATATAAGCACCAGGCTGGGATGTAGCTCAGTGGCAAAGCGCTTGCCTAGCAAGTGCAACGTCCTGGGTTCAATCCCCAGTACCAAAAAAGAAAAGACAAAAAAAAAATACAGCTAAAAAAAGAATGTAAGTACCTAAGTTCAAGCCCTAGTGTGCACGCACGCACACACACACACAAAACCTGGTGTTGATAGATGCTGTGATCTTTTGATTTTTTTTTGTGTGTGGGGGGGTCCGGTCGTGGGGCCTGAACTCTGGGCCTGGGCACTGTCCCTCAGCTCTTCAGCTCAAAGCTAGCTCTCTACCACTTGAGCCACAGCGCCACTCCCAGCTTTTTGCTTTTTGCTTATGTGGTTCTAAGGAATTGAACCCAGGGCCTCATGCATACAAAGGCAAGCACTCTACCACTGAGCCACCTTCCCAGCCCTTGATAGAGTTTTGAGGCCAGCAGGGCAGAAAAATCTGTGAGATTCTCACCTCCAGTTAACCAGAAGAAAGACAGAAGTTGAAAGTATAGCCTTTACCAGAAAAGACTAGTAAGCCAAAGGGCAAGGCCCTGAGTTCAAGTTCTAGTACCAACACTAAAATAACATTAATCACAAAAGTGGGTGGGGAGGGGGAACGTAGCCCAACTGATAGAGCACCTGCCTAAAAGTGTTAAGGCTCTGAATTGAAAACCTAGTACCAAACACATATACATAAAATATTTATTTATTTGTCGTGGGGCTTGAACTCTAGGCTTGGACGCTGTCCCTGAGCTCTTCAGCTCAAGGATAGAGCTCTACCATTTGAGTCACAGCATCACTTCTTGTTTTCTGGTGGTTAATTGGAGATTAGAGTCTCACAGACTTTCCTGCTGGGGCTGGCTTTGAACTGTGATCCTCAGATCTCAGCCTCCTGAGTAGCTAGGATTACAGGCATGAGCCACCAGCACCTGGCTTATAACTCTATTTTTCAATTTCTAGATATCAGACTCAGAGCCTGACACGTGCCAGGCAAGCATTCTTCTGAGCTACTCCTATAGTCTTCACCTACCTTAAAGTGTATTTGTGTGTATGTATGTATGTATGTATGCTTTTTGTTTTTGTTTTTTTTTGGGGGGTCCGGTTGTGGGGCCTGAACTCTGGGCCTGGGCGCTGTCCCTCAGCTCTTCAGCTCAAGGCTAGCGCTCTACCACTTGAGTCACAGCACCACTTCCGGCTTTTTTCTTTTTGCTTATGTGGTGCTGAGGAATCGAACCCCGGGCCTTGAGCATGCAAGGCAAGCGCTCTACCACTGAGTCACCTTCCCAGCCCCTGGTGGCACATGCTTTTATTCCCAATGATTGGGAGGCCTAGTTAAGAGGATCAAGAGTTTAAGGTTTGCCTAGGAAACATAGAAAGCACCTGTCTCTCTTTGCCAGGTGCTGGTGGCTCACGCCTGTAATCCTAGCTACTCAGGAGGTTCTGATCTGAGGATTGAGGTTCAAAGCCAGCCTGGGCAGGAAAGACCTGAGACACCTATCTCCAGTAAACCACCAGAAAACCAGAAGTGGCGCTGTAGCTCAAATGGTAGAGCACTGGCCTTGAGCTGAAGAGCTGAGGGACAGCACCCAAGCCTAGAGTTCAAGCCCCACGATCGACCAAACAAACAAACAAAAGAAAGCACCTGCCTCAAAAATCAAAACAAAGTGATACACGTCAAAATAAAATTATAAATTTTAAACTGGACACTGATGGCTCATGCCTGTGATCTTAGCTACTCAGGAGGCTGAGATCTGAGGATCAAAGTTCAATGTGGTCAGCATAGGCAGGAAAGTTTCTGAGATTCAATTAACGCCAAAAAGCTGGAAGTGGAGCTGTGACTCAACTGGTAGCTACCCTTGATCAAAGAAGCTCAGGGATAGCACCCAGGCCCTCAGCTTAAGCCCCAGGATTAGTGTTCTGTGTGTGGGCATGTGCACACTATAAACTATGTTACAAATACTTGACTATTATTAAAATACATGGCATGGCGGAATGTATGTATAATCCCAACACTTGAGAGACTGAGGTCCAAGTTTAAGGCCAGCTTGGACTATATATCAAGTCCTTGTCTCAGAAACTAAAATAAAATGTCCATTTTATGTTTCTCTGAGTCATAGCGTAGTTGAGGATCTGATTTGAGGACATTATTTTTGGTTATTTCTTTGGGGAGGGAGAGCATTTTTAAATTCAGCTTTTATACATTGTCTGACTTTGCTGGGCCTGGTGGTAAACATTTGTAGTCCAAGAAATTTGGAGTTGAAGTTGAAGGATTATGAGTTCAAAGCTATTTGGGCCCACACATTGAGACCCTGAGACAGGTCCTCACTCTGCAGTCTTGGCTGGCCTTGAATTTTTGAACTTTCTGCCTCAGTGTCTTCAATGCTAGAACTATAGATATTTCTAACACATACATCTTAGTTCTGTGTTTAGCATCCTATCTAACTCTTTCACTGGGTCACAGACTACATCTAATTTCTTTGATCAAACTTCTAATATACAAGCAAGATGCAAATACTTTTTTTTAGTAAATACCAAGTAACAAAAAATTCTAAAAGTGATTGATTTGCTACCAATACTTTTATATTCCTGAAATGCATAGCTGGTACCAGAAATAAGATATGTTTCCCCAAATCTTCCTTCACATGAGATTAATACATTTAATGCCTCCATTGTTGTATTTGTTACATCAATTGATAATAGTAGTGAGCAGTCCGTGTGGTACTTCAGGATAACATCTTAGTTGTAGTCCCAGCATTTGTAGGTACCCACTGCAAAAGGTGTTCAATCGGGCTGGTAATGTGGATTAGTGGTAGAGTGCTTGCCTAGCAGCCATGAAGTCCTGGGTTCCATTCTTTTTTTTTTGTCGGTCGTGGGGCCTGAACTCTGGGCCTGGCGCTGTCCCTCAGCTCTTCAGCTCAAGGCGAGCGCTCTACCACTTGAGCTACAGCGCCACTTTCGGTTTTCTGGTGGTTTATTGGAGATAGGAGTCTCACGGTCTCTCCTGCCCAGGCTGGCTTTGAACCGCGATCCTCAGATCTCAGCCTCCTGAGTAGCTAGGATTACAGGCGTGAGCCACCAGCGCCCAGCCTGGGTTCCATTCCTCAGTACCACCTAAACAGAAAAAGCCAGAAGTGGTGCTATGGCTCAAGTGATGAGAGTGCTAGCCTTGAGCAAAAGAAGCTCAGGGACAGTGACCAGGCCCTGAGTTCAAATCCTAGGACCAAAAAAAGTGTTCAATGATAAATTAAGAAAGGTAAAGCCAGGCACTGGCTTTGAGTAGCCTAGCTACTCAGAAGGCTGAGATCTGAAGATTGTGGTTCAAAGCCAGCTGGGGCAGGAAAGTCCATGAGACTCTTATCAAACTGGAAGTGGTGGTTGCGCTCAAAGTGTTAGAGCACTAGTCTTGAGCATAAAAACAACAACAAAACTCAGGGATAGCACCCAAGCCTTGAGTGCAAGCCCCAGGACTCACATAAAAAAAGAAGAAAAAAAGAAAAAGAGAGATGCAATCAATATATGGAAAAGAAGGGCTTTCTGTTGAACTATTCAAGATTTCAGTTTAGTGTCATCTCAGTAAATATTGCAGTTTGGGGATACTTTGCTATGATATCATGTGTTACCCTGAATTAAAAATAAAGCCATCAGGACTGGGAAGGTGGCTCAGTGGTAGAGTGCTTGCCTTGCATGCATTAAGCCCTGGGTTCGATTCCTTAGCACCACATAAGCAGAAAAAGCTAGAAGTGGTGCTGTGCCTCAAGTTGTAGGGCACTGACCTTGAGCTGAAGAGCTGAGGGACAGCGCCCAGGCCCAGAGTTCAGGTCCCATGACCAGCAAAAAAATAAAAAATAAAGCCATCAGGCTGGAGTCATAGCTTAAGTGATAGAGTACCTGCTTAGCAAGAATGAAGTCTTGAGTTAAAACCCCAGGGTTACCAAATGAAAATGAAAGTATGTTCTCTCACTTGTGTGTGTGTGTGTGTGTGTGTGTGTTTTCCTCTATCAAGGTGTGATGAATTGTGCATACCTGTAATCCCCAGTGCTAGGGAGGCTGAGGTAAGAAAAGTGAAAAATTCCAGAAAATCTTGGGTTACATAACAAAACACTGTCTCAAAAACTAAACAAATAAAGCCCTCTATTGACACCTGGTAACTAACCAAATTAAATAAAGGTTCTAAAGAGGGATACAATAGATCAGAGGGAGGAAGGTAGTGGCTCTTATCCAATTGGCTTTCCAGTTTGGCAAGTGGAGAGCACAGAAAGTACATAATGCATCAGATCCACAGATCCAGCAAATCCAAGATCCCAGGTACAGATCCTACAAATTAGAAAAGCTCCCTTGAGAGAAAATGCCATTCAAAATGTGTAGAAAGCCCAAGAGATGACAGATGATTTAGATGACTCACGATAGAATAGTAAAGCATAGCTCTAACTTCAAGACTGTAGACTATTTACAGTAATACCCATAAATGGCTATGAGTACAACTATAATTTTTATGATGTCAAGGAATCAGCAGATGTGTGTGTGTGTGTGTGTGTGTGTGTATGTGTGTGTTCGCCTACTGATATTGAGCTTGAACTCAAGGCCTCAAGGCCTATGTGCTGTCCCTTAGCTTTTATGCTCAAAGTTGGTGCTTTACCAGCAGATACTTGTTTTGAAATTAATTTTCACTTTTGTTACTGTACAAATTTATAAAGGAACTGAAATAGCTATTCTCACAGGAGGGAAATATATATCTAAAGCATCCTATTATGTTAGAACATATCAAACATGATCTGTTCTGACCTCAACCATAACTACATTATACAAATTATGTAGTAAGTATACATACTCATTAAAACTGGCAAGGATATCAATTGAGTTAGGGATGACATAGAGTTGAATTAGTTCATTTTCTCCTGTTAACTTCCACTTTCTATTTCAGTGACTCAGATTTAACCAATTCATACTAATGTATACATATAGAGTTCCATCATCTAAATGAGAGTGTATTTTCCATTGGCTGCCTTTCTGACTTATTAGTGACTTCCTTCTATCATATAGAAGGAACTGTCATACATTGGAACCTGCCTCTAACTTTGCCACTTTTTTTTTTGCTGGTCCTGGGGCTTGGGCCTAGGCTCTGTCTTGAGCCTTTTTTGGGCTCAAGGCTATTATTCTACCACTCCAGCCACAATGCCATTTCCAGCTTTTTCTGAGTAGTTTATTAGAAATAAGAAATTCACGGCCTTGGGCTGGGAAGGTGGCTCAGTGGTAGAGCACTTGCCTTGCATGCATGAGGCCCTGGGTTCCTCATAAGCAGAAAAAATAAAAAAGCCGGAAGTAGTGCTGTGGCTCAAGTGGTAGAGCGCTAGCCTTGAGCTGAAGAGCTGAGGGACAGCGCCCAGGCCCAGAGTTCAAGCCCCATGACTGACATTTTTTTTTTTTTTTTGCCACTTCTGGTTTCCTAAGTAGTCTTATTGGAGATAAGCGTATCATGGACTTTTCCTACCGAGATCTTCAGATCTCAGCCTCCTGAGTAGCTAGGATTACAGGCGTGAGTGACCAGTGCCTGGCCAAAAAAAAAAAAAAATTAAAGAAAGAAATGTGGTGTCAACCCTGTGTTACGTTAGTAAAAACATTCTAATCTCTGGAGATGCTCTGATGCTCAGACATTTTTCATTTAGTTCATCTATAGCCAAAATGGGAAAAACACAGTAATGTAGACCACACAGCTTTGAGGAGCTGTCCTAACAATGCACAGGAGTCACTGCTATGCCCATGGGGTTGAATGGAACATTCTTTTTTCTTTTTTGGCCAATCCTGGGGCTTGAACTCAAGGCCTGGGCACTGTCCCTGAGCTTCTTTTGCTCAAGGCTAGCACTCTATCACTTGAGCCACAGTGCTACTTCTGGCTTTTTGTGTTTATATGGTACTGAGGAATTGAACCCAGAGCCTCATGCATGCTAGGCAAGAAATCTATCAATAAGCCACATTCCTAGTCCTTTTTTGGTTGTTCCTGAGGCTTGAACACAGGGCCTGGGTACTTACTGTTCCTGAGCTCTTCAGCTCAAGGCCAGCACTCTACCACTTAAGCCACAGTGCCACTTCCAGTTTTTTCTGTTTTTGTGGTACTGAGGAATGGAATCCAGGGCTTCATGCATGCTAGGCAAGCAATCTACCACTGAGCCACATTCCCAGCCCCAGATGGAATATTCTTATTTAGAACTGTAGGACTGAACTCTGTTTATACCATGCTAAGATTAAGTACATCTCAACTTCAAATTCAGGCTTGCTCTCCAAGCATCTCTTTCTTTGCCATGGTCATGATGGAGCCAGCTTAATCAAAACTGATAAAGGAGATAAAGTAGTTAACAGTTCTAAGAAGTTCTGAATTCTGACTTTCACAGAAAGTTCACTATATACAGAAAATTTCCATATATTCAAATTAATATGTTCACTTTCATTCTATAGTCTCAGGCAACAATGGCAGTCATTTATTGAACATATACTGTCTGATTTGTCTAGTACTATTCTAGAATACAGTTAGGAACAAAGAGGACAGAGTTGCTGTCATCTGGCATTGTATGTATGTATATAATTATGTATATTATATATATATATAATGCATTGGAGAAGAATAGAGCAGAGAAGAGGAATAGGGTGTAGCAGAGTTCATTGTTGGACAGGGTTGCAATTTTAAATAGGATAATAAGAAAATACCTCAGCCGGGCGCTGGTGGCTCATGCCTGTAATCCTAGCTACTCAGGAGGCTGAGATCTGAGGATCGCGGTTCAAAGCCAGCCCGGGCAGGAAAGACC
>NW_012267222.1:11987554-11991145 GCF_000151885.1 Dipodomys ordii | reverse complement strand
AGCTCAAGGCGTGCGCTCTACCACTTGAGCCACAGCACCACTTCCGGTTTTCTGGTGGTTTATTGGAGATAGGAGTCTCACGGTCTTTCCTGCCCGGGCTGGGTTTGAACCGCGATCCTCAGATCTCAGCCTCCTGAGTAGCTAGGATTACAGGCGTGAGCCACCAGCGCCCGGCTCAACCTTGATTACTTTTTTTTTTTTTTTTTGTCGGTTGTGGGGCTTGAACTCTGGGCTTGGGCACTATCCCTGCACTCTTCAGCTCAAGGTGAGGGCTCTACTGCTTGAGCCACAGCACCACTTCTGGTTTTCTAGTGGTTAATTGGAGGTAAGAATCTCATGGACTTTTCTGCCCAGGCTGGTTTTGAGCCTCCTGTGTAGGGAGGATTGCAGGCCGGAGCCACCAGCACCCAGCCTTAATTACTTTCTTAAAGGCTCTCTCTCCAAATAGGAAATAACATTGGAGCTGAATGTCTCAGCATGTGAATTTGGGGGGAATATAGCTCAGTCTGCAACAGGAAGTAAGTGCATAATGCTGTATGTAGGGAAAGAATGAGGGGCAGAGATATAAATTAGGAATTTATATATAAATATATGTAAACTGGATATTAGTGGTTCATGCCTATAATCCTTGCTGCTCAGGAGGCTGAAATTTGAGGATTTGAAATTTGAGGTAGACAAGTCTCTTATCTCTTAGATTAACCAGCAAAAATTTGGAAGTGAAGATGTGGCTCAAGTGGTGGAACAACAGCTGTCAGTGAAAAAGCCAAGTGAGAATGAGAGAACTTGAGTTCAAGTCCCAGTGCCAGCACACAAAAACAAGCAAAAAGCATACAAAAAACCCCAAAACTTATCTCTACTAATTTTTTTTGGCAGTACTGGGGATTGAATTTAGAGCTTATATATTTGCTAGCCACGTGCTCTACCATTTGAACCAAATCTCCAACCCGTTCCTCTGACTTCCCTTTTTTTTTTTTTTTGGTTTGTTGTCAGGCTTGAACTCAGGGTCTGGGTGCACACCATCATACCCAGCCATTGATTGATCTAGTGTCTTACTGACTTCATTTTGTTTGGCTGGCGTTGAACTCAAATAATGGGAGCCTTAGATCTCAGTCTCCTGAGTAGCTAAGATTACAGGCATGAGCCACATGCACTCATCCAGGGAAGGATTTATTTAAGGATTAAGGAGAGATACATATTTAGAGACTTTGTTGGATTACAAATACACCTCTCTTCATTTCTTCTCTTTTAGAACAAAACATAAGATACCTAAAGTTTTAATACCTAAAGTACCTAAAGTTTTTATACCTAAAGATATGATGATTTGATCGTTATATGGAATAACTTAGTTTCCCTTTGAAAACTTCTTTATCCTGTGGATGCTTTATATGATTGTTAATTTCTAATAATTTCAATGAGTTGGCTTCAATGTACTATACATGGATTCCTGGTGTCAGAGCTTTTTTCAAGAAGTGTCGGGGTTCACTCTTTGGATGAAAAATTGAAAGCTTCCCCATAAATAATTCATTTTCTACACTTACCACACAGCTGCTAAAAGCTGGACAACTTGAGCTTGACTTACTTGCCTTCTCTTTGTTTACCTGGCATTTATATGTCCCGAAAGAGAGAATTTGGTTGGATTGATTTACCATTGCTCCATGTTGAGGCTGCTTTTGAACTCGAAGCTATTGCCATGGTGAGGCCAGCCTACACACAGCTGCTTTGGAGTTGTGTTAAAGTCATTGGTTAATCAGATGTGATAATAGCTAGTGGTAGCCAGATCCTGGTGGCTCACACCTGTAATCCTAGCTACTTAGGAGGCTGAGATCTGAGAATCTCATTATAAGGCCCTGAGTTTAATCCCCAGCACCACAATAAATAAAAAGAAAAACAAAAAACAAGACAGATGTGAGTCATAGCACTAGAGCAAGAAAGAATCGTTTGGATCACTTTGTCTAGAAAGGGGCTATGTAACTGATGAATATGTATGGCTGTATGGACTTAAACCATTCCAGTAAATTGTTTGTTTTCTTTGTGTCAGTATTAGAAATCTAACCTATGTAGTAGGCATTATAATAGAGTAATTAAGAACATGCATCTGGGCCCTGGTGCTTCACACTTGTAACCTAGCTACTTTGAGAGGCTGAAGTTGCAAGAATTATGGTTAAAAAAAATTATGGTTCAAGACCAATCATAGCAGGAAAGTCTACAAGAACAAATCTCAATGAAAAATCTGTGGTGGCAAGCACTTGTGATTCCAGGTAACATGGGAAGCCTAAAATAAGTGAATTACAGTCCAGATACCTACCTGGACAAAAAAGCAAGGCCTTACATCAAAATAATCAGTGCCAAAATGGCTGGAGGTGTGATTCAGCAGTAGAATGCTTGCCTAGTAAGCACAAAGCTCTGAGTTCAAATGCTAGTATTACCAAATTGCCAAGCAAAATATCCAGGCAAAATATCCAAAAATATCAGCTGGGCACTGGTGGCTCATGCCTGTGATACTAGCTCCTTAGAAGGCTGAGATCTGGGCTGGGAAGGTGGCTCAGTGGTAGAGTGCTTGCCTTGCATGTATGAGGCCCTGGGTTCGATTCCTCAGCACCACATAAGCATAAAAAGAAAAAGCTGGAAGTGGGGCTGAGGCTCAGGTAGTAGACTGCTGGTCTATAGCTGAAGAGCTGGGGGACAGCGCCCAGGCCCAGAGTTCAGGCCCCACAACTGACAAAAAAAAAGAAGACTGAGATCTGAGGATCATGGTTCAAAGAGCGCAAGCATAGGCAGGAAAGTCCATGAGATTCTTATCTCCAATTAACCATTAGAAAGCCAGAAGTGAGCCGGGCGCTGGTGGCTCACGCCTGTAATCCTAGCTACTCAGGAGGCTGAGATCTGAGGATCGCGGTTCAAAGCCAGCCCGGGCAGGAGAGACCTTGAGACTCCTATCTCCAATAAACCACCAGAAAACCGGAAGTGGGGTAGCCAGATCCTGGTGGCTCACACCTGTAATCCTAGCTACTTGGTAGGCTGAGATCTGAGGATCACAGTTCAAAGCCCGCCTAAGGCAGAAAAGTCTGTGAGACTCTTATCTCCAAGTAACCACCAGAAAGCCAGAAGTGGCACTGTGGTTCAAAGTGGTAGAGTGCTAGCTTTGGGCACAAAAGCTCAGGGACAGTGCCCAGGTGCATGCACCTGTTTTGAAGTCAGATTCACTTAGAATTGAATCCTAAATGGTGATGTTGAATACACATCTAGAATTTTATTTCCCTGTTCCTCAACTCATTTGCTATGCAATTAAAATTTTTTTTCATTGGGAAAGAATTATGCTATGAAATTTACTCATTTAAAATATGCAATGTGTGTGTGTGCACGTGTGCACACACACGCTCCAATACTGACGTTTGAACTTAGGGTCTGGGTGCTTTCCCTTAGCTTTTTCTCTCAAGGCTGGTGATGTGCCACTTGAGCCACAGATCCACTTCCAAAAGCATATAACTTAAAAAATATAGCATTTTTAGCCCGGCGCTGGTGGCTCATGCCCTGTAATCCTAGCTACTCAGGAGGCCCAAATCTGAGGATGGAGATTCAAATCCAGCCCAA
>NW_012267222.1:11981981-11986439 GCF_000151885.1 Dipodomys ordii | reverse complement strand
TGCTTATGTGGTGCTGAGGAATCGAACCCAGGGCCTCATGCATGCAAGGCAAGCACTCTACCACTGAGCCACCTTCCCAGCCCCTCTGTTGGTTTTTCGTTTGTTTACTTTGTTTTATTTTGTTTGAGACAGGGTTCCTGAGTGGTGTTACGGTGATCTCAAACTCCTAGCCTCAGGTGATGGTCCAGTCTTAGGCTCTCAAATAGCTGGACTACAGTTGCATACTACTGTGCTTGACTTTTTTTCCTTCTTCCTTTTTCTCTCCCTCCCTTTCTCCTATCCCTCCTTCCTTCTATTCTTTCCTTCCTCCCCCCTCCTCACCCTACCTCCTTCCCTTCCTTAAGACAAAGTCTCACTATGTAGCACATGCTGGCCTTAAATTTTTTTAAGTTTTATTGTAAAGATGCTGTACATAGGGGTTACAGTTATATGAGTAAAGTAATGAGTACATTTCTTGTAGAGCATTTTTACCCCTTCCTTTGTTGTTCTCCCACTGTCCCTTCCCTTCCCCTGGCCTTGAATTTATTTACAGTCCTTTTGCTTCAACCTATAGTTGCTGAGATTGCTAATGTATACTATCATGCCTGGCTAGTAGTCAAACATTTCTTTTTTTTGGGGGGGTCCGGTCGTGGGCCTGAACTCTGGGCCTGGGCGCTGTCCCTCAGCTCTTCAGCTCAAGGCTAGCGCTCTACCACTTGAACCACAGTGCCACTTCTGGCTTTTTGTTTTTTGCTTATGGGTGCTGAGGAATCGAACCCAGGGCCTCAAGCATGCAAGGCAAGCGCTTTACCACCAAGCCACCTTCCCAGCCCAGTCAAACATTTCTTGAATAAATATGTCAGAATAGAAATGAGTGTGAGGTGAAATAGGTACCTGGAGGTGTAACTTGGAAGGCCTTTCCCAGGAATAAGGGTATGATATGGGCATACATGAGCTACTTGGGGTGATAATCTATAATGGAACTCTCTGTACCCAAGTGACCTTAGATAAGGTCTCAAATCCACATATGAACATTTAAAGAAAGCTTTGTGCGGGGCGGCGGGTGCATGCTTGTGTGCTAGTACTGGGGCTTGAATTTAGGGCCTTACACTCTTGCTTAGCTTTTTTTGCTCAAGGCTGGTGCTTTACCACTTGAGCAGTACCTCCACTTTGGGGTTTTGCTGGTTAATTGGACATAAGAGGCTTAAAGACTTTGCTGTGTGGGCTGGCTTTCAACTATGTTCCTCAGATCTCAGTCTTCTGAGTAGTTAGTAATATAGGCATGAGCCTGTCAGAAAAGTATTTTTGTTATTATACAAGTTTTTCTTTGGAACTGATAGTTAAAGCATGTTTCATAACAACAACAAAAAATGAGTTTAGGCTAGGGGCTGGTGGCTCATGCCTGTAATCCTAGCAACTTAGGAAGTTGAGATCTGAGGATCGTAGTTTGAATCCAGCCTGGGCAAAATATCTATGAGACTTTCTTCTTTTTTTTTGTCTGTTGTGGGGCTTGAACTCTGGGCTTGGGCGCTGTCGCTGCTCTCTTCAGTTCAAGGTGAGTGCTCTACCGCTTGAGCCATAGCACCACTTCAGGTTTTCTAGTGGTTTATTGGAGATAAGAGTCTCACGGACTTTCCTGCCTGGGCTGGTTTTGAACTGTGATCCTCAGATCTCAGCCTCCTGAGTAACTAGGATTACAGGCGTGAGCCACTGGCGCCCAGCTTAGTCTATGAGACTTTTATCTCCAATTACCCATCAAAAAGTGAAAGTAGAGCTGTGGTTCAAGTGGTAGAGTACTAGCTTTGAGTGGAGATGAAACTTAGGAACAGTGCTCAGGCCCTGAGTTCAAACCCTAGGACCGGCACCATAAAAAAAAAAAAGATTTGACTTTAGGTAGGTTCCTTTGTTGTTGTTGTTGATTCTTGTTGGTTGTTGGGCTTGAACTCAGGGCTTGGGCACTGTCCCTGAGCCTACTTGTGCTCAAGGTTAGGACTCTACTACTTGAACCACAACGCCACTTTCAGCTTTTTCTGAGTAGTTTATTGGAGATAAGAATCTCAGCTGGGCTAGGGTGACTCACTCCTGTAATCCTAGCACCTGTAATCCTAGCTACCAAGGAGGCTGAGATCTGAGGATCATAGATCAAAGCCAGCCCGGGCAGGAAAGTCCATGAGACTCTTATCTCCAATTAACCACTAGAAAACTAGAAGTGATGCTGTGGCTCAAGCGGTAGAGCGCTCACTTTGAGCTGAAGAGTACAGGGCTAGTGCCTAAGCCCAGAGTTCAAGTCCCACAACTGACAAAAAAAAAAAAAGAAAAAAGAATATCAGAGTTGGGCACTAGTGACTCACGCCTATAAGCCTAGCTGCTCAGGAGGCTGAGATCTGAGGATCAGAGTTCAAAGCCAGCCCAGGCAGAAAAGTCTGTGAGATTCTTATCTCTAATTAACCACTCAAAAACCAGAAGTGGCACTGCCCAGTGCTAGACTTGAGCAAAATCGCTCAGGGACAGGGCCCAGGCCCTTAGTTCAAATCCCACGACAAAAAGAAAAGAATTGCACAGACTTTTCTGCCCAGGCTGGCTTTGCACCATGATCCTCAGATCTCAGCTTTCTGAGTAGCTAGGGTTACAGGTGTGAGCCACTGGTGCCCGGCTGACGTTGTTGTTTTTTAATATGAGTCACTCAAAAATGATCATCATTCCAATACACAACTGTTGTGCTCCTAGGAAGTGAGAAGAAAGGAAAATGCAGTAGAATTGAACAGGAAGAATAAAGTTTTAGAAAAATAACATAGGGAAACGAGAGTGAGCTCAGGAGAGGCAGACACAGGTGAGGGCAGAAACAATAGAGTGAACCAGGAAGAAACTGGAGGGTTGTGCTCCTCTCTTCATGCAGTGGTAGGTGCTTCTTTCTCTGCCTCTTGGCTGTTTGCAGGTACCATGCATTAGTTGCAGCACAGCCTCAACCTCTCCTGGTCATACTTGTCATGAGTCATGATCTTGATTGCTGTGAAAATAGAGAAGAGCAGGGCTCTCTAGAAGGAAGACAGGGCCTGACCCAGTGTCCACTATTTCAAGAAATGGGCATAAGGTGGCAGCACTGGGTGTGCCTGCAGGTGTCTTGGAGAGGAAGCTTGGCCAAGGGCCAGCAGCACTTGAGCTGCTAAGTCCTAGGGAAAACTTGGGGGGGGGGAGAATTCCACTGAAGGACTCTTTATTAGGGTAGTTAGTAATGAGAGAAAAAAGACTTCTCTGACACATATCATATGATTCCATTAGTATGAAATGTCCAGACTAGGCAAATCTATAGAGACAGAAGTAGATTAATTGTTGACCAGGGCTTGAGGCTGGGTAGAAAGGGACTGCTAAAAGAGATGGACTTTCTTTTCCAATGAAAGGTTCTGAAATTGATTGTGGTGATGGTTGCTCAACTCTGAATATGCTTGAAAAAAAATCATTGAATTGTACACTTTCAGGGGTGAATTATAATTATACATCAATGCTGGTATTAAAAAAAAAAAAGCTGGGTGCTGGTAGTTCATGCCAGTAGTCCTAGCCACAGGCGGCTGAGATCTGAGGATTACAGTTAGAATCCAGCCTGGGCAGGAAAATCCATGAGACTCTTATCTCTAATTATCCCAAAAAGCTAGAAGTAGAGTTATGGCTTAAGTGGTAGACTGCTAGCCCTGAGCAAAAAATCTCGAGGACAGTGCCCAGGTCCTGAGTTCAAGCCTCAAGACCAGAGAATATGCATATACAACCACACATAAAACTAGGCACTGGTGGCTTATTCCTGTAATCCTAGCTGCATGGGAGGCTGAGATCAGGAGGATCACAGCTTGAGACCAGCCTAAGCATAAAAGTTTGAGAGACTTCTCAGCCAGTAGTTTGTTATAGGGGTGATGCGTACTTGTCATCCTAGCTGTGTGAGAGGCTGAGTTTGAGAAGACCTGATCTAGAACAGCCTGGGCAGCAATGTCCATGAGACTCCATCTCAGTGGAAGAAGTTGAGCTTGGTGGCATGTGCCTATTATCCCAGCTATGATGAAAAACCTAAAATAGGCAGACTGTGGTCTAAATATGCACCTGGGCAGGAAGTGAGACCTGAGACCTTATCTCAAAAATAACCAGTACATAAAAAATGGCTGGAGGTGTGATTCAATGGTAGAGTGCCTGCTTAGCTTAGCAAGTACAGGCCTTGAGTTCAAACTCCTGTACTGCCAAAAATAAAAGCACTAGGGAAGTAACTCAGTGGTAGAGCAGTTGCCTAGCATGCATCAGTAAAAACTAGCACTGTAAAAACAAATTCCATAATAAACAAAAAGAATGACTACTGAACATTTATTCAAAGATGAGGAAAGCTGGGCACCGCTGGCTCTTACCCCTAATCCTAGCTACCAGAAAGCTGAGATCTGAGGATCACAGTTTGAAGCCAGCCTGGGCAGAAAAGTCTGTGAGACTCTTTTTTTTTTTTTTTTT
>NW_012267222.1:11978242-11980240 GCF_000151885.1 Dipodomys ordii | reverse complement strand
GCCCTGGGTTCGATTCCTCAGCACCACATAAGCAAAAAGAAAAAAGCCAGAAGTGGCGCTGTGGCTCAAGTGGTACAGCGCTAGCCTTGAGCTGAAGAGCTGAGGGACAGTGCCCAGGCCCAGAGGTCAGGCCCCATGACCAGACCCCCCCAAAAAACAAAGTAAAACAGGTTTAAAGTAGGGAGAAATGGAAAAAGAGAAAATATTTTCTGTTTCTCTGGTGAGAAATAGAAGTAAGGAATTAAAAGTAATTGTTCAACATGTTTAGTGAGGACTTACAGCCTCCTTGATTTTTAGTGTAAAGTTGAAATAATTAATCAAAAGTGATTCTTTTTTTGTTGCTTGTAGGGCTTGAACTCAGGGCCTGGGCACTGTCCCTGAGCTTTTATGCTCAGGGCCAGTGCTCTACCACTTTAAGCCACAAGTCTGCTTCCAGTTTTCTAGTGGTTAATTGGAGATGAAAGTCTCATAGACTGTCCTGGCTGGCTTTGAACTGTGAGCTTCAGATCTCAACCTCCTGAGTAGCTAGCATTGCAGACATGAGACACTGTACCTGGCTGATTACTATTTTTGTTGAAAATTCTTTCTCACACTGTTTGAGGCCTCTGTTGTTCACCTTTAGAGGTATGCAGGCAAGTTTCCCCAATGCCTGGGCCTTGGGAGAAGCCTGTAGAGTGAGGCAATTTGGAAAATCCTGCTGTTCTTCAATAGCTCCCAATAGAAGAGGGACTGTGAACTGCATGGCCATAATAATGAATTTGACTTCCTACTTGAGGCCATCTGACCTGGGACCTAAGAGGTACATGAACTGTATCCAGGTGTCTTGTTCTCTGGATTATCTCCATGGATTATTCTCCAAGTGTGGTAGAGAAAGACTCCTTTCTCTTCCTTCTCTTCCTTTTCTTTTCCTTCTTATGACCTTGTGATCACTTGGCTTGCTTGTTGGGCTTCTGTTCTATCACTTGAGCCACACCTCCCACCAGACTTTTTGCTGGTTATTTTTGGGGATGGAGTCTCCTATACTTTTCTGCCTACACTGGCTTCAAGCTTCTATCCTCCTACTTTCAACCTCCGGAGTAGATAGGATCATAGTGAACCACTATTTTCATTTTTATTTTGACTTTTAGGCCAAATTCAGCTCTGATTTTTCTGGACTGTGGAAGATGTTAATTGTCATAGACAATACAGCATTACTAAAATTTGTGTTTCTCTCTTTCTCTCTCTCTTTCTCCCTCTCTTCCTCTCACTCACTTTTTCTTTTCCGGTCCTGCGGCTTGATCTTGGGGCCTGGGTGCTATCCCTGAGTTCCTTTTGCTCAAGGTTAGTACTCTACCACTTGGCCACAACTCCACTCCCAGGTTTTTCTGTGATTAACTGGTGATAAGAACTTCATAGACTTCCCTGCCCCAGCTGGCTATTGAACTGTGATCCTCAGATCTCAGCCTCTTTTTTTTTTCTTTTTCTTTTTTGCCAGTCTTGAGGCTTGAACTCCAGGCCTGCGCACCTTCTTGATCTTCTTTTGCTCAAGGCCTAGCACTCTACAACTATGAGCCACAGCCACTTCTGGCTTTTTTTTTTTTTTTTTTTTTGGTCAGTCATGGAGCTTGAACTCTGGACCTGGGCGCTATCCCTGCACTCTTCAGCTCAAGGCTAGCACTCCACTACTTGAGCACAGTGCCACTTCCGATTTTCTAGTGGTTTATTGGAGATAAGAGTTTCATAGACTTTCCTGCACAGGTTGGCTTTGAACCTGGATCCTCAGATCTCAATCTCCTGAGCAGCTACGATTACAGGCATGAGCCACCAGCGTCTGACCCACTCCTGGCTTTTTACCTTCATTTGGTAACTGAGGAATCGAACCCAGGGCTTCATGCGTGCTAGGCAAACACTTTACTACTAAGCCATTCCCAGCCCCAATCTCAGCTTCTTGAGTAGCTAGGATTATAGGCCTATGCCACAAGTGCCAGGCTTATTTCTTCTTTTTTTTTTTTTTTTTTT
>NW_012267222.1:11974787-11976192 GCF_000151885.1 Dipodomys ordii | reverse complement strand
TGAAAAAGAATTAAAGGACTGGGAAGGTAGCTCAGTGGTAGAGCGCTTGCCTTGCATGCCTGAGGCCCTGGGTTCGATTCCTCAGCACCACATAAGCAAAAAGAAAAAAAGCCGGAAGTGGTGCTGTGGCTCAAGTGGTAGAGCCATGGCCTTGAGCTGAAGAGCTGAGGGACAGCGCCCAGGCCCAGAGTTCAAGCCCCACGATGGACAAAAAAAAAAAAAAGGAGTTTCATAGACTTTCCTGCACGGGTTGGCTTTGAACCTGGATCAGTGATTATAACTAATTGAAGGTGAGTAAGATTTTTAAATGTAAAGTTTTATTAAAATACATGAAAGAAGTAAAAAAAGAAAAAAGAAAACCTGAGTGACCCAGAAACAAAAAAGAGGAGAAAGGATGGACATGGCAGGACAACATGGGGAAAAGTTACTTTGTGTGTGTGTGTGTGTGTTTGTTGGGAATGGAGAAGTTACCTTATTCCTCTTCTTCTCAAGGGGAAATGGAAACTTTAGTATAAACCTGAGTATTAGTATAAACCTAAGTATAAGTAGAGTAAAAATATTAATAATAACCACCCTTGATAATTATAACATCAATCCCAAGGTCCTCATCAAAGTCTCCTTAAGATCTCATAGAACAAAAATTGCCATGTCTTCTCTTCTTCCTTGTTT
Source organism: Dipodomys ordii (assembly GCF_000151885.1). Taxonomy (NCBI): domain Eukaryota; kingdom Metazoa; phylum Chordata; class Mammalia; order Rodentia; family Heteromyidae; genus Dipodomys; species Dipodomys ordii. The sequence goes on along the minus strand of NW_012267222.1, from coordinate 11,975,523 downwards.
TTTTATTTCTCTTTATGATGAGATCTTGTGAGCCTATTTAAAGTCTTGGTCATTGTATGTAAATGGATATAACCATTTGGAAATCTCACAATGAAAGTTGAGCCATTTGTCTGTTTGAGGCTCAAACTGTAGGCTCCTTGCTTAGATATTAAATAGACCACAATTCTTCAAGTCTTTCTTTTTTTTCTCATCCTCCCTTACTCCCACTTACCTCCCAGAGGAACATTTCATAGAATTTTTGTGTCTACACTGTCCATTCCTGTAAATTCCTTTCCATGTTTTTGTTCTGTTTCATTTAGATTTAGAAAATGGCAGTGCAGAATATGGTATAACCTTAATCCTGACCAGTAACTGTGAAATGTGGTGAACTGTGATACTTTTTTTGGCCAGTCCTGGGGCTTGAACTCAAGGCCTGGGCACTGTCCCTGAGCTTCTTTTGTTCAAGGCTAGCTCTCTACCACTTGAGCCAGTGCCACTTCCAGCTTTTTGTGTTTATGTGGTACTGAGGGATGGACCCCAGGGCTTCATGCATGTTAGGCAAGCACTCTACCACTAAGCTACATTCCCCAGCCCCTGTGATACTTTTTTTTTTTTTTTTTTTTGTCGGTTGTGGGGCCTGAACTCTGGGCATGGGCGCTGTCCCTCAGCTATTCAGCTCAAGGCTAGTGCTCTACCACTTGAGCCACAGTGCCACTTCTGCTCTTCTAGTGGTTTATTGGAGATAAGAGTTTCATAG
>NW_012267222.1:11962413-11973556 GCF_000151885.1 Dipodomys ordii | reverse complement strand
GCTGTGGCTCAAGCGGTAGAGCGCTAGCCTTGAGCTGAAGAGCTGAGGGACAGCGCCCAGGCCCAGAGTTCAGGCCCCATGACGGACCCCCCCCAAAAAAAAAAAGAAAAAGAAAGAAAAAATGATGAGGCTGGGAATGTGATAGAGTGCTTTTCTAGCATGGGTTCAATTCCTCAGTATGACATAAGCAGAAAAAGCCAGAAGTGGGGCTGAGGCTCAAGTGGTAGAGCGCTGGTCTACGGCTGAAGAGCTGAGGGACAGTGCCCAGGCCCAGAGTTCAGGCCCCCACAACCAACAACAACAACAACAAAAATCTTAATAGATTCTTACTATGTTTTTGTTTGGCTAGAAATGCCTTCTCCTATTAAGTATTTCTTGTATTTTGATATCACCAAAGTATAATGTCAGAAGAGTTTGTACATGGGTGATAGTGATGAAGAGGGATCCTAGTATGTTCAATGGTAAAGAACTTTTTTTTTTTTTTTGTCGGTCATGGGGCTTGAACTCTGGGCTTGGGCGCTGTCCCTCAGCTCTTCAGCTCAAGGCGAGTGCTCTACCGCTTGAGCCACAGTGCCACTTCCAGTTTTCTAGTGGTTTATTGGAGATAAGTCTCACAGAGCTGGGCACCGGTAGCTCACACCTGTAATCCTAGCTACTCAGGAGGCTGAGATCCGAGGATCGCGGTTCAAAGCCAGCCCAGGCAGGAAAGACCATGAGACTCCTATATCCAATAAACCACTAGAAAACCAGAAGTGGCTCTAGCTCAAGTGGTAGAGCGCTCTCCTTGAGCTGAAGAGCCGAGGGACAGCACCCAGGCCCACAGTTCAAGCCCCACAACTGACAAAAAAAAAAAGTCTCACGGATGTTCCTGTCCGGGCTGGCTTTGAACTGTGATCCTCAGATCTCAGCCTCCTGAGTAGCGAGGATTACAGGCATGAACTCATCTTCGGTTAGCAGACCACTAAGGATATGAATCACTCACAGTCAGTCAAAAGTAATGTTAATGAATGATTGTGGCTCAGTATGGCTGTTCCTCCTTGTAATTGCCTTTAGTCCTGCTACTATTGTACTGAAGAGTTTTCCAGTGAATTTCATCATGGGACTTTATAAATTTCTCCTGTCAAGAAATAGAGAAAAAAAGCCATTTCTACAGTATTTACAAATATTCCAGAAGAGAGTTAAAGCAAAGAACAAGGTACTTCACCATTTATAAGTATGGCTTTGGTATGATCTTATCAGTAGCAATACTATTCATTTCTAGTTGAAATAACATGATTGCAAGATTTTTGAGCCTCTAGAAGACAGATTTAGGTGGAAAACTGGGTCAGAGCCACACGTGCAAGTCAAGGATTGCTGAAGATGAGCAGGTGCATTGGATAAAGTTGCTTCATCATGAAAGAAAAGTATTGAAGGAGGATACTGCACACCCTTCTATGGTTATAAAGTGGTTTTCTTTTTTCTTTTGTGTAGTTACTGGTGCTTGAACTCAAAGCCTGGGTTCTGTTACTTAGTTTTGTCACTCAAGACTGGTGATATACCACTTGAGCCACAGCTCCAATTCTGACATTTTTCTAGTTAGTTGGAGATGAGTCTTTTATTGAAGCCTGGGCTGACTTGGAACCACAATCTTCAGATCTCAGCCTTTTGAGTAGCCAGTATTACAGTTGTGAGACACCAGTGACCAGGTGTAAAATGGTTTCCATCTAGCTTCTCTATAGTTAATTGATAGTGACAAACTGTACTAATGATGAGTTACTAAAAAAATTTTTTGGGGGGACACATGGGGCTTGAACTCTGGGCTTGGGTGCTGTACCTCTGCTCTTTAGTTCCAAAGCTAGCGCCCTACCACTTGAACCACAGCACCACTTCCGGTTTTCTGGTGGTCTCACAGACTTTCCTGCCTGGGCTGGCTTTTGAACTGTGATTCTCAGATCTCAGCCTCCTGAATAGCTAGGATTACAGGAGTGAGCCACTGGCACCTGGCAATATTCTTACATTTCTTTCTTTCTTTCTTTTTTTTTTTTTTTGGTTTTGGTCGTCGGACTTGAACTCTGGGCCTGGGCACTGTCCATCAGCTCTTCAGCTCAGGCTAGCACTCTACCATTGGAGCCACGGTACCACTTCCAGATTTCTGGTGGTTTATTTTGTTTTTTATTTTTTGGTCAGTCGTGGGGCTTAAACTCTGGGCCTAAGCACGATCCCTTAGCTCTTCAGTTTAAGACTAGCACTCTACCACTTGAGCTACAGCGCCACTTCTGGTTTTCTGGTGGTTTTTATTGGAGATAAAAGAGTTTCATGTACTTTCCTGCCCGGGCTGGCTTTGAACCTCCATCCTCAGATCTCAGTCTCTTGAGTGGCTAGGATTACAGGCGTGAGCCACCAGCACCCAGCTTCTGGTGGTTTATTAGAGGTAAGTCTAACGGACTTTCCTCCCTGGGCTGGTTTTGAGCCATGATCCTCATATCTCAGCTTCCTTCCTTAGTAGCTAGGATTGTAGGTGTGAGCCACAGGTACCTAGCTGGGAGTATTTTCTTTCAGAAGGCCGTGTGGTACCTCAATTACCTCAGAATTAAATCTTCCAAACATGAATACTATTATAAAGAACTAAAATGTAGGTGTAGAGTCAAGGAATCTCTTTTTTTTATCTAGAAAATTTTGGACTTGGACTAAATGTATAGACACATCTGCTAGATAGTGTTCATAATTTTAGGTAGCTATAATTGATTGAACTCTTGGTCTTTGTTCTGTGGTCAAAGGGACCACTAAAAAAATGTGCAAATCATGGGGCTGGGAAGGTAGCTCAGCGGTAGAGTGCATGTCTTGCAAGCATGAGGCCCTGAGTTTGATTCCTCAGCACCACATAAACAGAAAAAGCCGGAAGTGGCGCTGTGGCTCCAGTGGTAGAGCACTAGCCTTGAGCTGAAGAGCTGAGGGACAGCGCCCAGGCCCAGAGTTCAGGCCCCATGACCGGCAAAAAAAAAAAAGTGCAAATCTATATTTGGGTTTGGTGTTTAGGGAAAAAGTAGTGCCTAATGCTGCATGACGTTGTATATTTTTGTTTAAGAGTTATTTATGTTCAAGAGGCTGAGATCTTAAGAATGGAGGTTCAGAGCCAGCCTGGGCAGACAAATCTGCATGATTATATCTCCAATTAACCAGCAAAAAGCTAGAAGTAGAGCCTGGAAGTAGAGGTGTGGCTCAGTAGTAGAGACCAGCCCTATGAGTAAGCAAAGTAGAAGGCCTTGAGTTTAAACCACTGTACTGACTAGACAAAAAAAAACAATGAAAAAGAATAAAGGACTGGGAAGGTAGCTCAGTGGTAGAGCGCTTGCCTTGCATGCCTGAGGCCCTGGGTTCGATTCCTCAGCACCACATAAGCAAAAAGAAAAAAAGCCGGAAGTGGTGCTGTGGCTCAAGTGGTAGAGCCATGGCCTTGAGCTGAAGAGCTGAGGGATAGTGCCCAGGCCCAGAGTTCAGGCCTCATGACCAGACCCCCAACCCCCCCCAAAAAAAAAAAAGAAAAAGGAACTTATGGCCAGGTGCCAGTGGCTCACCCCTGTAATCCTAGCTACTCGGAAGGATGAGATTTGAGGATCATGGTTCAAAGCCAGCCCAGGCAGGAAAGGCTGTGACACTCTTACCTCCAATAAACCACCAGAAAACTAGAATTGGCACTGTGGCTCAAGTGGTAGAGCTGAAGAGCTGAGGGACAGCCCCCACGCCCAGAGTTCAAGCCCCATAACGGACAAAAAAAAAAAAGTTTCAGTTGTGCTTATTGGAGTGTGTTTGGGATGTTTTTTAATGGACTGTTGGTTAAGCTAGACGAAGTGTGTGAAGTTATTTCTTCCTTTGCCTTCTGTTCTCTCCCTCCCACAGCAAGGCTGGAAGGGCCACAACATATTTCTTCAGAGGCCTCCAGTGACCTCTTTGAGGAGGCCAGCAAAAACTAACCTTCTGCTCTCATACCCGAACTCCTCTAGTGGCTTCCGAATCTACTTCCAATGTTGTTACATTTCAGGAAAGAAAATGATAATGTGGAAAAGTGCCAGAACTCTCTGTAATTTCCTGGCAGCTTTCCCTTGGTGTCACTGTTTAGTTCTTTCTCTGGAGTGTAGTGCCACACTACCACCACTACTTACTATAGTGATCAAGACTAGTTTTTTGTTTTTTTAATGTGGTCCATTTTAGTTTTTGTTTTTGTTGTGTTTTGCCAGTCCTGGAGCTTGAATTCGGGGCCTGGACACTGTCCCTGAGCTTCTTTTGCTCAAGGCTAGTATTCTACGACTTGAGCTACAACACTACTTCTGGCTTTTTGTGTTCATATGGTACTGAGGAATTGTACCCAAGGCTTCATGTATGCTAGGCAAACACTCTACCACTAAGCCATACTCCCAGCCCTCACTTTATTTTTGAAAGAATCTATTTTCTTTTATTTATTTATTTATTTTTGGTCCGGTTGTGGGGCCTGAACTCTGGGCCTGAGCACTGTCCCTCAGCTCTTCAGCTCAAGGCTAGTGCCCTACCACTTGAGCCACAGCGCCACTTCCGGCTTTTTTCTTTTGGCTTATGTGGTGCTGAGGAATCGAACCCAGGGCCTCAGGCATGCAAAGCAAGCGCTCTACCACTGAGCCACCTTCCCAGCCCCCAAAAAATCTATTTTCTGTAGGGATAAATAAGTTTGAATTATGGTCAGATCTAGTTAGAATGCTTTTCCTGAGGCTATTCCCTTCTTAATGCCTGAGAGTAGGTTGTATTGGGTATTATTGATTCTACCATAAAAAGCCTAGGGTAGGGGCTGGGAAGGTGGCTCAGTGGTAGAGCGCTTGCCTTGCATGCCTGAGACCCTGCGTTAGATTCCTCAGCACCACATAAGCAGAGAAAAGAAAAAAGCTGGCAGTGGCGCTGTGGTAGAGCGCTAGCCTTGAGCTGAAGAGCTGAGGGACAGCACCCAGGCCCAGAGTTCAGGCCCCATGACCGGACCCAAAAACCAAACAAAGCCTAGGGTAGTCATGCTAGAAAATTCACTTGAGGTGTTCTCTGTAACATGGTCACCTCACCTTTCCTTTCTTCACCTCTCCTCTTCTTTCCTTTCTCTCACTCCCTCTTTCTCTCCCTTCCTTCCTTTTGCAGGTACTAGGGAATCAAACTTGGGGTCTAGGCACTGTCCTTAACTTTATCTGCTTTATGTTTGAACTGCAACTTTCATCCTTTTGGTGGTTAATTGGAAGTAAGAGTCTCTCAGATTTGTCTACCTAGGCTGGCTTCAAATGATGGGATCCTGTGATCTTAGCCTCTTGAGTAACTAGGATTACAGTCAAGAGCCATCAATGACTTGGCCCACATTTAATTTTTTAATCACTTGTCCTATTTCATAGGACTGCATGTCTGTCTTCCTCTGATTTGTCTATGACCTCAATGTGTTTTTGCTTCATTTTCCAACTCTTTCTTACAGGATTTGTGATGAAGTAAAAGACTCCATTCCAGATCCATTCCAGAATTGCTGTCAAAGAACTTCTACACCCTGACTTTTCCCTATCAGTAAAATGGCAGTATAAAAAAGCTTTATAGCCAGATGCTAGTGGCTTATGCCTATATTCCTAGCTACTCAAGAGGCTGAGATCTGAGGGTCACAGTTTAAATATAGCCTGGGTAGGAAAAGGAAATGTTTATCTCCAATTAACCACCAGCAAACTTGAAGTGGAGCTATGGCTCAAAGTAGTAGAGTGCTAGCCTTGAGCAGGAAAGCTCAGGGACATCTACCAGACCTGAGTTCAAGCTCCAAAACAAAACAAAGCTTTATATAGGCAAGGGTGAAAAGACCCACCTAGAATAGAATATTTGATTTTCCTTCTCTATCCTCAAATTTCAAAACAAAAGAAAAATAAATTAAAAAAAAGAAAAAAGAAAAAATACATTTTTTTTTTGTGTATATGCCAGTCCTGGGCCTTGAACATAGGGCCTCAGTACTGTCCTTTAGCTTTTTTTTACTAAAGGCTAGCACTCTATCACTTGAGTCAACAGTTCTACTTCCAGCTTTTTGGTGGTTAATTGAAGGTAAGAGTCTTATGGACGTTCTTGCCCAGGCTGGCTTTGAACAGTATGTGATCCTCAGATCTCAGACTCCTTGAGTAGCTAGGATTATAGGCATGAAACATCAGCATCAGGTTCTTATATGCATTTTATGAGTGAAAATTTCCTAGGTTAGCTTTACAGAAAGATACAAACCAAAAGCAATCTACTTGAGAAGTCAAAAACAACAGACTTCTCCTATTGTGAGCAATCATCTCCTTCTGTATTAAGCTTGGTGACCTTACCTTTTCCTGATTGATATTGTCGGTGCTTATCCTCCCCCCCCCCCATCTAAAAGCAGTTTAGTGTCGTAAGCACCAAGTACAAAACTGATATTTTTCTTTTGATGGGTGATGAAGTGGCTATCAAGCTCTTTGCCAAGTAGGTTTTTCAAAAACTATTTTTGTGTCAGTTCTTCAGTCTTCACTGAACCCTATCCCAATGGCTACCTCCTGTAATCTTAGTTACTCAGGCAGCATCTTGAGTATCAGGGTTCCAAGCCAGCCTGAGCAGGCAAGTACATGAGTCTCTTATCTCCAATTAACCAGCAAAAAGCCAGAAGTGGAGATGTGTCTCAGATGGTAGAAGCCAGCTTTAAGCAAAAAAGCTAAGAAAGAAAATGAAACTCTTGAGTTTAAGCCCCCAGTACCGATACCACAATCAACACAATAAAAATCTTGTTAGACTAAGCAAAATAGAGAAATCCAAAAATCTTGATTTACCAAGTACTTACACAAGACTTGTCCTTGTTTTCATTTTTAAATATTAGTGGTAGTTTTAGTCTTCATAAATATCAAATTAGATCACCAGTGAGCTTGGTGAATGAGAGGATATATCTACAGTATTAGATTCCGGTATCTTTTTCTTCTTGTTGGATTGATGCTGGGAGCTATATCTGGGAGCTATATTTTATTGAAATTTGTCACAAACCAAACCAGCATGGCCCTTTGGTTTTGTTTTACTCTATTATTATTTTTTTTTTTTGCACTGCTAGGAATCAAACTCATGTTTCATCATGATAGGTGATAACTTTACACTGAACTTTACTTGTTTCTTGGTTTTCATTTTGGGGGAAGTAGTCAGTAAGGTAATAGTTATATTGGTAAAAGATAAGCTAGTTGATTTATGCCCAAGTTGTTTTTTTCATAGCTGCCCTAGTGAAAATAGGCCCAATCAAAAATGCACATTTCTGGGGCTCTGGTGGCTCATGCTTGTAATCCTAGCCACTCAGGAGGCTGATATCTGAGGATTGTGGTTTGAAGCCAAATTGGGGCAGAAAAGTCCATGAGACTCTTATCTCCAATTAACCAGCAAAAAGCCAGAATTGGAGGTGTAGTTCAACTGGCAGAGCTACATGTAGCCTTGAGGGACAGAGGCCCTGAATTCAAGCTTCAATAGTAGTATCTCCAGCCCACTCCACCCACTCCACCCCCCCAAAAAGAAGAAAGAACATTTCTCCAAACATGTGTCCTATTACTGTGAACTGTACATTCTCCCGAATTACGACTTTAGAATTGAGTGGAAAGGAGATCTAGAAAATCAGTTGCCGAGCGCCCACCAAGCCAGAGGCCTCTTGGTTCTGTCTTCGGAATCTTAGATCCGTGGCATAATGTTAAGACCGAGTGCTACGAAGCGCCATTCGGGTTCAGTTCCACTTTTCCCTGTGTCGATCCAGTTCAGATCTTACCGCTCCCGCCTGGAAGCCGGGAACGTAATGAATTGCCTTGACTCTCGCTTCAATCCACTTTCCTCGCTTAATATGCAGCCCAAAGTTTTGCGGCTTGCTGTCAGATGGTAGTGCTAGACTTTCACACTGATCCCAAAGCCTCCGCTGGGGCTGTTTCTTAACACGGAGTTGAAAACTTTAAGAAACAGACAGCTCCAGACGGAAATCCACGCCAGGCTTTGAACTCTGCTTCTGGCTTCCGTCAACTGACACAGTTGCCCTTTTGCTCAAACTCGCAGCTCCAGTTCGCACGCACTCCGGAGCGCTCGGCTGGGCGTCTGCCGCGGTGGCTCCGCGGGGAAGGTGCGGGGGCCACGGCCCGCGGGCGGAGGTGCGCCTCGGCCGCGAGCCCTCCGCCGGGCCCCAGAACTCAAAAACGTTATTCCCCAAAGGGAGCGAGGGGAGAGGGCTCGCGGAGGAGGCGAGTCCGATCTTTTGTTTGTGGAGTTTTGTGTTTCAGACATTTAGGGGGAGCACACAGCGAGAGAGAAAGGACGGCCCTTCCCGCAAACGCTTCCTTCCCTTGGCAAGGCCTCCAGGCCCCACTTCCACATTTTGCAGTTGACTCTGTGGGATTTTCATAGGTTTGTTCCTCGGTTCTCGAGCCCAATCCACGCACGCTGTGCAGCCGCAGAAAGCGAGAGCATATCCTCTGCCATTTTCAGCCGGTTGGTTCTGGCAGCCCTCCCCCCTCCCCCCCATCCTTGGCTGCCACAGCCGCTGAAGTTCCTGCGCCCCGAAACTCCGTCCGATCCGTAGGGCGGCAGATCCAGTCCGAGTTTGCCGAGTGCCGTCCGGCCGGGCTCTGCGATAAGAACTCTCCAGTGAGGGAGAACTAGCGAGACTTTAGTCCGGTTTCCATGTCAACGATTCAGTCCGTATTTGCCATCAGGCTGTTGGTGGCCCGGGCGCTTTCGCGAGGGGTGCGCTGTCCTAGTCCCACTTCTCTAATCTGCGCCGGGATTCCTGAGCTGCCTGGGTGTGGGGTTAAAAGGCAGGGGCCGTGGGGGAGAGAACTCCGGGGAGGGGAGGATCCACGGCCCCGAGCCCCGAGCCCGGCGCTCGGGCCAGCCACGTGCCCGGCCGCTCCCCTCCCCCCTTCCCGTTTCCACTGCCCCTGGGGAAAGCGGATGGGCCAGTTTCTAAGAAAGTTCCTCAGCTCACGAGTCCCTAGTTTAGTGGCTTGGGTTTCTAAAGATAGGACTGCAGGAGCCCCTAAATGATTTGAGATCTAGAGGGGGGGAAAGTGAGAAAGGAGAAAGCTCACGTTACCTCTTCTGACCCTGTGAATGTTTTTTCCTCCCCCCCCCTTTTTTGTGCACTTTACCTATTGCTTGATTAAAATGGTGTCTGTTTTGAAAACAGCGTGCCCACGTGTAGAAACAAGGATTTTTGGCGCTTTCCATATTTCGCAACCCTGGACAGAAAGGAATTAGGGCTTTCTTTGCAGACAAATCCATTCTGGCTTCCAGATTTTCACTGGGCTCCAGGTTTCCCATTACACTCCAGCTCTGAAGAAAATGGCAGGGTAATTGCATGTAAAAAATTCCTCATTTGTGTGCAGGACTCAGAACTGTTTGCCAGCTCCGAGGCAGTTGATTAAATAGCCAAGCTCCATTTATAAAGCAGCCTATAATTTGGTTTCTAGGACCTAATGCACCAGGAGAGTTGTTGCCCCTGAGGATGGAGCCTGAAAAGAGGGAACTGGCCCATACTAGTCAGTCCCATCCACTTTGTAAGCTGATTTGGTTCTTGGCTTAGGGCATAGAGAAGGGTTTTGTTTTTAAGCTCAGAACTCTAGGTTTTCAGGAAGATTTGCCTTTGTGATGTGAGATGGTCTCAATTTTCTTGAGGGTAGAAATAAATTCAGGCTTTTGGAATTATTTACAGTGACTGGTGACCTGGTCAGAACTCCAGGCGCCTGCCGAATCTAGAAATTCGAAGGTTATGGTCTGAGGCCATGAGTCTCCATTTTAAAGATCTGAGGGAAAGGGGTGCTGGTGCCTAGTGACGCTGGCCTGGTGAAAATCTGGAATCCTGATCTCCCAAACTGGTCGAGTTAGAGCACTCCCAGACTCCGGGACTTGGAGTTGGGACAACACTGTGTGTGTGTGTGTGTGTGTGTGTGTGAGTGTGTGAATACCTTGATCTTTTCAGATAAACCTGGCCTTAGGGTCTCTTAGAATGGAATGGTAAACTTCAAAGAATCTTTACACTGAAGAATTGAAAACAAATCTGAGTAGCATCCGTTTTCTTAGTGGCCTGTTAAGACTGTGCCTTTTCTCTCTTTAAACAGAAAATGGCATCCCTCTTATGGAGTGGTTTGAACACTCAGGTTCTGGCCAGTCCCTGGAGCCTCTTTTGTGGACTGTTTACAGTCTTACAAGGTACTGCCTTTGGAGACTGGGGCTATTGGTCACTGTCGGCTAAATTCCCCTAGGGATAGAGGACCTGGGCTCACCGAGGACTCTCCCATGCCCCCAAAGCTGCTTCCATGGCCACCATTTTAAGTCAGTGGTGAGATGCCCAGTTTTGATTTCAGACATGACACTCCAATCCCATTGTTGGGTTTGTTCTCAGCCTTTTTTTCTTAGTACAAGTAGACAGGAGGCAGCTTTGGGTACTTCACTTGTTTTTGTAGCCACTGCCCTCTGACTTTTAAGTGACCTGGGCAGTCCCCTCCCGCCTTTCTGTGAAATGGGGCTAATCCGGACCTCATGCCCTCAGGGCCTTGTCAGGGCTGGCTAATGAGGGCAGGGCAGTGGGAAAACGGATAGTCTGAACAATGACCGGTCCTGGCCACCGGCGTGAAAGGCAGGGCTCGCTCAGCTGGGTCTTTGGAGCAGGTCTGTAAAAGTCTTTGAAGAAAAAGTGCTGTAGAGGTGCTCGGCAGCAGCCCAGGGACCAGGCCCGGTGCCAGGGGTCAGGCTTGGGCCGGGGCGGCCGCGGCCTCGGGTTCAGGCCAATTTTGCAGGCACGGGTAAAGTTCACGCAGCCCGCTCGAGCCCTCGGTGCGGCGGCGGGGAAGAGGCCAGGCCAGGCCAGGATCGGAACACCAGCAGGGAAGCGGGCGCAGGCTCCGGAGAGGCGCGGGTTCCGGGCCAGGTTTTTCCCGAAGCCATCGTCGGCGGCGCTGCGGAGCGAGAGAGGCAGAAGGCCTGCCGCTGCCGCCGAGGCTCGCTCTCTCCCCTCCTCCTTTGTGAAGGGGAAAAGGAGCGAGTCCATTCCACGGCCGGCGCCCGCTCCGCACTCCACTCCGGGTTTTCCGGGCGGCCGCGACGGCGCTGGGTAAAATGGCAGTGCTGAGCCTCGTGTCGGAGTGAGGGGGACTCGGAGGAGAGTGGGGCG
>NW_012267222.1:11961933-11962182 GCF_000151885.1 Dipodomys ordii | reverse complement strand
GCGCGGCGGTTGCGGCCTCTCCCCCCGCTCCCTCCCTCCGCCCCCTCCCCCTCGCCTCCCTCCCTCCCTCCTCCTTTCTCCGGCAGCAGAAAGCGGAGAGTCACAGCGGGGCCAGGCCCTGGGGAGCGGAGCCTCCACCGCCCCCCTCATTCCCAGGCAAGGGCTTGGGGGGAATGAGCCGGGAGAGCCGGGTCCCGAGCCTACAGAGCCGGGAGCAGCTGAGCCGCCGGCGCCTCGGCCGCCGCCGCC
>NW_012267222.1:11937791-11960799 GCF_000151885.1 Dipodomys ordii | reverse complement strand
CCAACAAAGGAGCCACCACGCGCCCATGAGCCCCGGGAGCAGCAGCGGCGGTGGGGGGCAGCCGCTCGCCCGGACCCCTCAGGTACACAGCTGGGCCGGGAGGGGGCTGGGGCGAGTGGGTCCGGGGGGGGGATTGGGTGGGCGGCCGCGGGGAACAGGCCACAAGCCGTGGGGTCCCCTCGGGCCCGGGCCCCCACTGCTGGGGAGCTGCCATTGTCTGGCTCTTCTCTCTTAAAATGGCTGCCTGTCTGCCTTCCTCTCCTTCCCTCGTTTCAGCCTTTGTGTGGGGCTTTTCCAGAGGTGTGTGCTCTGCTTCTCCCCCCTCCCTGGGTCCCTTCGGAGGCCTGGGGCCTTCAGGGGGGTGCGAGGTAAAGTGGGTCCGGAAGGGCCCGGTCGATCAAGAGGGTGTTGGGGGTTCAGATTGGGGTGGTAGGCAGTGCTGGGAGGCCGGGAGTTGAACGGACGTTTCTTTGCTCGCTTGGCGTTTCTCTGTTCCCCCTGCCGCCTTCTAGGCTGTCCCCCCATGTGTGCTCGCAAAGAGGGGCCCCTGAGGCTCGGGGGGACTTTGAGGGAGGGTAGGGACCTGCTTGGGGGCAGCTAGAGGCCGGCTGGGGTTCACCCAGGGCAGCCCCGGCCATCTCCTGTCTTAGTCTCGGCCGGCCCAGTGGCCTGGGCTCTCTCTGGAAGTGCTGGTAAACAGCTGAGTGATTGGAGTAGTAAGTGCAGATTGCTTTGGTTTGGGATTTGAATTATGGAGGTAAAATCCTTCTGTCAAAGCCAGGAGACAGTTGGTCTTAGGTTGACATCCTATCTGTGATCTGATTGGCTCCCCATCTCCTGCTCTTGGCCATTTATAATTGCCTCTGATGTAATGGTACAACAATCCTGATGAGCTCATAAACTTTTACACTCTGCTTTTCTGCCAGTGATAACCCAAACCATTGCTGCCACTATCTGCCTTTTATTTCAGAGCTGAAATTGGCTGTGACCTTGAGGAGGGAGGTTTAAGCAGCAATACTGTATCAGCAGGAGCAGAGCCCCAGACAGGCTGCCCTTGTTATATTGTGCCCGAAACAAAAGAGGAGGCAGTGGCATTTTGCTTGTACCTTGGATTTATTTTGCTTGTTATGTTTTATGCAGCCTGAAATAGATTCTGTGTTGTTGGAACAGTAGCTGAGTTTTTCTCTACAATGGGTTTGCTGTTTGTTTTGGTTTTGTGACTTTCCTGATGGTATAAATGACTTCTTTGATGGCTCTGAAGACACATTTGTCTTGAGTAATTTTGACACTGTTCACTTTGCAGAACTGAAATTATTTTACTGACTTTTTAAATTGAGTGGCAAATGTGAGATCTGTATAGGGGAAGAATACATTTCTGTTAATATTTTTGTTTAGAACTGAGAGCTTTCTGACAATTTCATATTAGGTTCAAGGGTTCTTTTAAGCAAAGGTGGCCTCATTCTTTGTTTACATGTAGAATCTTGTTAACACTTTCTTTTGTTAAGTGAACTTTGGGAGAGCAGCTCAATTTAAAAGGAAGCTGATGTCTTTCTTGATCTTCAGAGAGGAATTTTGGCTTCTCTCTTAAGGGCTTGATTTGGTGGAATTTATTATTGGTTCCTGGAATGCAAAAAAAAATCTAGTTTTGTCATCAATCCTTTTAAAACCAGCAAATAGAGATTGGCTAATTTTTTTCTCCTCTGTATATTTTTTCTTTTCCTTTTTTCTCCCCCGAGGTAAAAAAAGACATGACCTACAATGATAATGTAGGCTTGCAACTTTTAGATACCTACCCTACCTTCTTCATCAATGCTTTGGTCTGGAATATTGTTGGTATTCCATGGAGTCATGGATCTTTTCAAAGTGGGGACAGAAAGCTCCTGTGGGTCACCACTCCCAGCAGTTGTGCCTCTGCACTGAGATTTTATTCACTTATAACAAAATAATTAATTAGCTGTATTCTTTCCCAATCCCATAATTACATTTCTACTCTAATCTCTACTGAGCTGGGAATTTTGAAAATAACTGCTAGTGGGCATAAAGCTCTGAGCCCTTGACACTGCATCCAACCTGGATGAAAAATAGGGGAATGTTATTTATTTACTTATTTTTGCTGCTTATAGGATTTTAGGCTAGCGGACTGGAGATCTATGATCAATCTATAATATGTACCTGTTTTGCCTCATCTCCTGTTTTGTTTTGGCCAAAAAATTTTCCTTTTTTTTTCTTTTCGTGTGTGTGTGTGTGTGTGTGTGTGTGTGTGTCCACATGGTGGGAGGGAGTGCTGTTAAACTGAAGGACTAGGCGCTGTTCCATAGCTGTTTTTCATACCAAGCTGGTGCTGTACCATTTGAGCCACAGCTCCACTTCTTGAGTTTTAATGGTTAATTGGAGATGAGTGTCTTCATGGACTCTCTTCAAACTGTGATCCTTAGAGCTCAGCCTCTTGAGTATCTAAGATGATAAGGCTGTGTCACCAGCCTCTGGCAAAAATTTACCTTTCCTAAAACTTATTAAAGGAAATGATTTGGGGTATGTCAAGGCCCAATTAAAATATTTGAAGTTTATCAGTATGGGTATATTTAGACAAAGGTTTTTGTGTGTGTGGTTTTTAAAATTGTGCCAATCCTGGGGCTTGAATTCAGAGCCTGAACATTGTCCTGAGCTTCTTTTGCTCAAGGCTAGCCACAGCTCCACTTTGTGTTTTTATTTTTTATTTTTGTAGTTTTAGTGGCTTTCCTTCTCCGGCTAGCTTCAAACTGTGATCCTCAGATCTCAGCCTCCTGAGTAGGATTACAGGAATGAGCCACCAGTGCCTGGCTAGAGAAAGAGAAAGGACACACACACACACACACACACACACACACACACACACACACACACACACACACACACACACACACACACACACACACACACACACACGACCAGTGCCTGACTAGAGAAAGGTTTTATATATACATACACATACCTTTCCTTGTGGAAGAGATAATATTTTAGCTTTGTGAATTTCTTCAGTTGTGTGACAGTAGTCTAGGAAAAGGTTGTGGGGGACAGACTTGTTCTGAGATCCTCTACCTGTCAGATTATGTGATGTCCTACTGTGAAGTATTTTTAAGTAAAAACTGGTTCCCTTCTTTCTCTAACCCAGTCTTAGATGAATATTTTTCAGATACATGTTCCAGACACATGATTATCATAGTCCAGGTGATAATTGTTATTTGGTCTTTATGAAATAAAGATTAAGTGTGTTTTTTGGGAACAAGGATGATCTGAGCAGACAAACTTAACCCTTTCCTAAGTACATTATTGGTATCTTGTGAATTGATCTTTCAGACTTTTTTAGGTTCCTTTCTTTGTGAGATATAAAGTACCCATGACAAGCAGTACCTATTATTACAGGTGTGAATTCTGGTACTGATGAAATCCTTTTGGTCACTTGAACTTCTTACTTTTGATATTTTGAGCAATTACACCTGGAAGAGTACTATTAGTTGATGATGGTAAAAAATGAAATGTAATAAATAGTTTGGAATTGAGTTGGGTTTGATTGTAGAAGCTTGGCTGTTAGTTTCTGCTATGGAAATATCAAATGATGTTCCCAGTCCCTGGGAAACGTATACAGGAATCCTGGATTTATTATGGGAATGCCTACTGGCACAAATTCTGAGCTGGCTGAAATACAGGGCTCTTGGATCTCTCTCAAGTAGGAGGGACCAGAAAAACTTCACTCTAGTAACACTTTTAATTTTGGGGGCTTCATATTTCTCCTATGAACTGAAGTGATACGAGTGGGGATGGTGGTGTGAGAAGAAAGAATGCAGCCAGGTTAGTTTCTTGTGAATTGTTCTTTCAGGACTTTTTAAAGTTCCTTCAATTGTATGTGATACAAACTAACCATGACAAGCAGCCCCTATTGTCATAGGATGTCTTAGATTATATTGTATTAAGCATTCATGTGTTGGATTGACTCCTGAGTAGGATGTGACGTATACTACAGTAAGCCTTACACAAAATTAGTGTGATATTTATTTTATTTTTACCATTATTACTATTATTATTATTATTTATTATTACTGTTATTGCCAGTCTTGGGGCTTGAATTCAGGGCCAGAGTCCTGTCCCTGAGCCTTTTTGCTCAAGGCTAGTTTGTGCTCTACTACTTGAGCCATAGCTACATCTGCTGTTTTTTTTTTTTGCTTCATGGGAGGAAAGAGTCTCCTGGACTTTCCTGCCCAGGCTGTTTTTGAACTACAATCCTCAGATCTCAACCTCCTGAGTAGCTAGGATTATAGGTGTGAGCCCAACTTTTGTAAGCTTTTTAAAAATGTGGGAATAGGGACTGGGAAGGTGGCTCAGTGGTAGAGCGCTTGCCTTGCAATGCATGAGGCCCTGGGTTCGATTCCTCAGCACCACATAAGCAAAAAGAAAAAAGCCGGAAGTGGTGCTGTGGCTCAAGTGGTAGGGCACTAGCCTTAAGCTGAAGAGCTGAGGGATAGTGCCCAGGCCCAGAGTTCAGGCCCCACAACCGGACCCCCAAAAAAAAAACAACAAAAAAAAATAAGTTTTATTGATTGGCTTCAAATCTCAAAATTGTAGAAGAAATGGAAGCCTACAGATATGGTTAAAATATGATAATGAAAATAAATTGTCATTTGAGTAGTTCTTTCCTGACAATGAACTGTGATACCTGAGGCTCTGAAGCAGTCTGGATTCCCTTTGTTGCTTTTTTAAATGTTTTTTATTTTCCTGAACTCTGGGCCTGGGCGCTGTCCCTCAGCTCTTCAGCTCAAGGCTAGCACTCTACCACTTGAGCCACAGCATCACTTCCGGCTTTTTTCTTTTTGCTTATGTGGTGCTGAGGAATCGAGCTCAGGGCCTCAGGCAGGCAAGGCAAGCGTTCTACCACTGAGCCACCTTCCCAGCCCCCTCCCCTTGTTGCTTTTATCACTGTCTTTTTCCTTGTTTAGATTGGTCATTATCATTATTGATGCATACTAAGTTGTTACATGTTGCTTAGTGGTGAAAGAAGATAGTTTCAGAAGAAAAGAAGGAGGGTAGCAGTTTAATTTCCATTTACAGCTCCAGAAATAAGCTGCATGACATGGGGCAAGTAATTTGCTTTCTCTTTATTTTCTTAGGGAAAATGAAACTGGCAGACTTTTTTTTTTTTTCTCCTCTTCGTTCATAAGGCTTGAACTCTGGGCCGATGTCCCTCATCTCTTCAGCTTAAGGCTAGCACTCTACCACTTGAGTCATAGGGCCCTTCCAGTTTTCTGAGTGGTTTATCTTTTCCTGCCCGGGCTGGCTTTGAACCGTGATCCTCAGATCTCAGCTTCCTGAGCCACCAGTGCCTGGCTCTGTGACCTTTTTATTCTGTGACACTATTATCTGTTCTTTTTTTTTTTTTTGTGGGTCGTGGGGCTTGAACTCTAGGCCTGGGCACTGTCCCTGCGCTCTTCAGCTCAAGGTGAGCACTCTACCACTTGAGCTACAGCACCACTTTGTTATCTGTTCTTGAAGAAGCTTCTTCATCTACACCATGTTGGGTCATAACTTCCCCTGGCCTTAAAGAACTCAAGGCCATTTGTTTCCTCAAGCCATTATTCCTTAAGTATTTTCAGGAACCAGGTGCTTAACAGTTGGGTGCTATAGTAGTCTGTGCACCTTTACAGAAAAAGCCCTCCCAGATTGTTGTCTCAGAATTGCTAATCTGTTTGTCATTAATCATTCCACCTGCCTAATGGTTTTATTTCATTTTAAGAACTTGGGGCCTGGGCACTGTCGCTAAGCTCTTTTTATTCAAGCATGATGCTCTACCACTTTCAGCCTCAGTACCACTTCTGGTTTTCTGGTGGTTAATTGGAGATAAGAATCTCATGGACTTTCATGCTTGGGCTGGCTTTGAACCATGATCCTCCTATCTCAGCTTTCTGAGTAGCTAGGATTACAGTCATGAGCCACCAGCACCAGGCTTGGCTGATGGTTGAACAGTAGTTGAAAAATTTAGTAGACTTCATTAAACCCTGGAGGCTTCATACTTGGGGGTGGAATAGGGAGTAGATAGTCAGAATTGAACATTAACTCTCTAGTTAGTGTATGGAGAGAGGTAATATTTGGTTCTTGAGACTCTTATTGTTTAGGCAGGTCTGGGTCTGGTTTGGGCAGTTGGTTGTAATCTGAGTGCCTGGACTTGCCCTCTACGTTTTGTTAAGAGAAGAGCAAAGTTCCTGAGCCTGGAACAGGAAAAGCTAACTGCTCCAAGATCAATTCTATAGACATATTTGTCTTTTCTCGTACTTTTGGTTTAAGGAGCCATGTAGTGTGGTTTGCATGTGGCCTTGGAAATGCTGTTCATTCTTCTCTCCAGCACACCTGAATTTCCCTTCTTTCACCTTCTGGCTTAGTAGTTTGGAAGTGTAATTTAGACATATGGAGGGAAGCTTCCTTCCATAAAAGAGGGAAAAGATAGAAGGAAAGGTAGTTGGTAATTCTCTGCTTGACACAGCAGCTTCTTCCTCTCTGAAGGAACCAAATGTTTCAGAGCTTTGTGTAAATACTTGCTGAGCTGTCAATATGTACCCAGGAGGTTTCTGTAGCGAGATGTAAACGGCTCCATAGAATGTTTGACAGGCAAATTAATAAACAGAATTTTCAAGCAAAGATAATGCTAGTCACCTCAAGTAGTAGAATAAAATAACATTCTCTTAAAAGACAAAGGGGTAGGGAAGAGGATAGTGCTGGGGGGTAGGAAACTTAAAAGAGGTGATTTAAAGGAGATTGATAGTAAAGATGCTTCAGTAGAAGGAAATCTCTGTGGCTTTAGGTCTGTACTAAGTTCAGGGTGTGTGAAACATTTTATCTGTTGTAATCATGTAGTGAAAATCAACAGAAGTTTGGAAAGAAGTTAACCTAAGTTTCGATATTATAGTAAGTGTGCTCCAAAAGCTTATTTTATGAGATGTAGTGTGTTAAAATTTCTTGCTTAAGGTAAGGTTTGGTAGTTTGGCAAGATTTTTGGGGGGGTTGGATTTTCATTTTTGAAATAGGAAAACAAAAACCCTGCAAGTTAAGCATACATACAGGAACCCTCTGTTTCCTGCGTCAGTACAAGGCTCAAATATTAGGGATTCACTAGATTGTTTTTGTTGTTGGTGGTGGTTTTTGTGTGTGTGTATGTGGGGACTGGCACTTACATTTAGGGTCTCTTGATCTCACCTGACTTTTTTGCACAAAGTTGAGATTCTTCCACTGGAGTTACACCTCCACTTTTTTTTTTTTTCTGTCATAGGGCTTGAACTGGGCCTGGGTGCTGTCCCTGTGTCCCTGAGCATTTTCCCTCAAGGCTAGTGCTCTCCCACTTTGAGCCATAACACCATTTCTGGTTCTCTGTTGGTTATTTGAAGGTAAGAGTCTCACAGACTTTCTTACCCAGGCTGGCTTCTAATCACAATCCTCAGATCTCAGTTTCTTGAGTAGCTAGAATTACAGGTGTGAGCCATCAGTGCCCTGCTTACTTCTGGCTTTTTTTTTTTTTTTGGTTGGTTGTGGGGCTTGAACTCTGGGCTTGGGCACTGTCCCTGAGCTCTTCAGCTCAAGGTAAGCACTCTACCACTTGAGCCACAGCGCCACTTCCGGTTTTCTAGTGGTTTATTGGAGATAAAAGTCTCAGGGACTTTCCTGCCCAGGCTGGCTTTGAACCGAGATCCTCAGATCTCAGCCTCCTGAGTAGCTAGGATTACAGGCATGAGCCACTGGTGCCTGGCTTTTTTGCTAATTATTTAAAGACAAGAGTCTAATGGACTTTTCTACCAAGGCTGGCTTTGAACATTGGATCTTCAGATCTTAGCCTACTGAGTAGCTAGGATTACAGGCAGGAGCCATCAGTGCTCAGCTAGAACCTGTTTGAAGGATTATATGGGTAGATGTCCTTTCACACATTCCTTTGTTGTTGTTGTTGTTATTGTTGGCCATGGGGCTTGAACTCAAGGCCTCAGTGCTGTCTCTGAGTCATGTTCCTCCCACTTCTCCCTGCTCAAGTCTAGTACTCTTACCACTTTGTGCCACAGTGAAACTTCTGCTTTTCTGGTGTTTTAATTGGTAACCACCAATTAAATCATGGACTTTCCTTCCAGGGCTGGCTTTGAACCTCAGTCCTCAGATCTCAGCCTCTTGAGGATTACAGGTGTCAGCCACCAGTGTTCAGTTTACACATTCTTTTTGAATATTTTAGCTGTCTGCCTACTTTGGTAGCCTTCTAAGATGACCAAAATAAGCTTCTCAGTCTCTTTTTAAAATAAATTCACTGACTCTTATAACACTAGTTTACTTCACAAAAAGTATTTTTTTAAGCTGAAACTCTGGAAATGCCTTTTTGACTTAGCCAGTAGATAGTAGCAGGGAATATAAATGTAAATATGGTCCTTACCATTATTTAGTTATTTTATCAAATGCATCAGCTTGTGTTAAAACAAAATAGATAAACATACGTCAGTGCCAATGTTAGTTATCTAGTATTGTCAAGGTCTTTCCCTGTCAAGTGATGTTAAGGGTATTAAAACTTGATTCTTTTTTGTTGTTGTTGTTGTTGGTTGTGGGGCTTGAACTCTGGGCCTAGGCGCTGTCCCTCAGCTCTTCAGCGCAAGGCTAGTGCTCTACCACTTGAGCCACTTCCAGTTTTCTGAGTGATATACTGGAGATAAGAGTCTTGCAGACTTTCTTCCCCAGGCTGGCTTTGAACCATGATCCTTAGATATCAGCTATCAGCCTCCTGAGTAGCTAGGATTACAGATGTGAGCCACCGGCGCCTGGCCTAAAACGTGTGTGTGTCTGTGTGTGTGTGTCTGTGTGTGTGTGTTGATCCTGGGTTTTTAATTCAGGCTTGGGGACTGTCCCTGAGCTTTTGTACTCAAGACTAGTGCTCTACCACTTGAGTCATAGCTCCATTCTTGGCTTTTTGGTAGTTAATTGGAGATGAGAGTTTCATGGACTTTCCTGCCCATGCTGACATTGAAACACCATCCTCAGATCTCAGCCTTCTAAGGAGCTAGGATTATAGTCATGAGCCACCAGTGCTCCTCTTAGAATTTCATTCCTTATTGCTGAAAGCATCATTTCTAGGTCAGGTAGATCTGGGATTTCAGTAGGGTAGGAAAAATAGCCATATACCATTATCTGAATAGGTATTGAAAACGAATTTAAAAGGTAGAGGCAATACTGCTTCAGAGAATTTAGTCTTGGGAAAGCATGCTTATGTGCACACTTCTGGGAAAATTGATAAAGCAAAGTTAAAAAAATTATTAAGTAGTTGTAGAAAGCGATTTCATTTTTTTTTTTTTTTTGGTTGGTTGCGGGGCTTGAACTCTAGGCTTGGGCACTGTCCCTGTGTTCTTCAGCTCAAGGTGAGCACTCTACCGCTTGAGCCACAGCTCCAC
Organism: Dipodomys ordii; assembly: GCF_000151885.1. Taxonomy (NCBI): domain Eukaryota; kingdom Metazoa; phylum Chordata; class Mammalia; order Rodentia; family Heteromyidae; genus Dipodomys; species Dipodomys ordii. Next base: position 11,951,365 of record NW_012267222.1, on the reverse strand, counting down.
TTCTGGTTTTCTAGTGGTTTGTTGGAGGTAAGAGTCTCACGGACTTTCCTGCCCGGGCTGACTTTGAACCTCAGATCTCAGCCTCGTGAGTAGTTAGGATTACAGGCATGAGCCACAGGTGCCCGGCTGCGATTTCATTTTTATAAATCAGGTTATGAGTACATTGCATCTTGAGCAATGTCACCTTCTCTGCAAAGCCAAGTTTTATAAATGGGTATAGGATGAACTAAATATGGATTGGTCTAGGAATTGAAGACTGAGGAGCAATCAGAGTTGGACAGGATTAGCCTGGGATAGCTGCTTAAATGTAGTGTTTGTGAGGCTAACTTCAAGAAGGGGAAAGTTAAAAAAGTATTAATTTAGCTTTTATCCATAATCTCACTCTCTTGAACCCCTCCCCCCCCCAAATGAGGAGTCCCATCCCACCAGGCTAATGTTCTACCACTTGAGCTGTAGCTCCACTTCTGGCTTTTTGGTGAATAATTGGAGATAGGAGTCTCATGGATTTTCCTGCCTGGGCTGGCTTTGAAACTCAATCACAGTGCCACTTCCGGCTTTTTTCTTTTTTCTTATGTGGTGCTGAGGAATCGAACCCAGGGCCTCATGCATGCGAGGCAAGCGCTCTACCACTGAGCCACCTTCCCAGCCCTGGACTTCTTTCTTAGTAGAGTTATTTGACCTTTCTTCCAAAATAAATCATGCAACTCTTTTTTTTTTTTTTTGGTACAGTCCTGGGTCTTGAACTCAGGGCCTGGGCACTATACCTGAGCTTCTTTTGCTCAAGGCTAGCAATCTATCACTTGATCCACAGCGCCCCTTCAGGCCTTTTCTGTTTATGTGATACTGAGGAATGGAACCCAGGGAGTACTCTACCATAAGCCACATTCCGAGTCCCCTGTTTGAAACTCTTATATTGCTGTTTCTAAAGAGTTGGAAGTTGAGCTTAAGCTGAGTTGCTTGGGTTAGACATCATATAAAGAATGGATAGGTTGGATAAACTTGCACATATGCAGTTTGCCCATTAATCAGATCAGAAAAATAGCCCTTTTTGTGTGTATATGTGTTGGGGCTTTAACTCAGGGCCTAGGTATGTCCTGAGTTTCCCCCTTCCTTTGCCCTCCCCTCCCCCCAGACTAGTTCTTTACCACTTGAGCCACAGTTTAAACTTCTGGCTTATTCTGGCTATTTTGATACTTTATTGGAGATAAGGGCTAAAAGGAGGGCTGGGAATGTGGCTTAGTGGTAGAGTGCCCAAGCCCTGAGTTCAAGCCCCAGGACTGCCCACCCTCCTCTCTCCCCCCCAAAAAATCACGGACTTTCCTGCCCAAGCTAGCTTTGAACCATGAGCCTCAGATCTCAGCCTCTCTAGTAGCTAGGATTACAGGTTCCTGGCAGAAATAGCCTTAGATACTGTATTTGATAAAGTTGGCTAGTATTTGATGAAGCTCATAGTCTGTAAATACTTGCTTAATTCTATAGAGCCTATGAAATGTAGTGATTTTGATTTCTCATTGCCTTCTAATCTTTGTGTAGTTTGGCCTGGCACTCATCAAGATCAATCAGTGGACACTTAATAGCTGAAAATGCATGAGGTGTCACCAGAGCGCTTTCTCCTGGAAGAAGAAGATGGGTTATATTTCACCAGTATAGAAATTTAAAATCTTTCTGGGTGTTGGTGGCTCATGTCTGTAATTCTAGCTACTCAAGAGGTTGAGATTTGAGGTTCACAGCCAGCTTGGGTCAGAAAAATCTGTGAAACTCTCATTGCCAATCAACCACCAAAAAGCTAAAAGTAGAGCTGTGGCTCAAGTGGCAGAGCACCAGTCTTGAACAAAAAAGCAGAGACAGTACCTAGACTGAGTTTCAGCCTTAGTACTCAATCCTCCCTTGCCCCCTGTCCCCAAGAAAAATAAATATGAAATATTGAAAACAAAATTTTTTTTGACATGATATTTTGCAAAAGCATGTTTTCAGTCACTCAGAATCAGGCATGATAGTAAATTGCCCTGGACAATAAATGTGTAAGGTCTTGAGGTGAGCTCCTTATTCAGTCCTCAATTGTAGAGGAATCCAGATTTGAATGAACATCTATTTAATGGCTTTGACTAGTCTCTGAAATCACCCCTCCCCCCCACTTAAGTGAATGAAATTAGTTTTTTTTTTTTTATTGAATGTGAAGGAAGAGACATCTAAGTGAATTTGTTTTTGTTAGTCACTTGTGCATAGCTGAAAGATTGTCTTGGGACAGATTGAGTCTTTATTTCCCGGTGGCTTCTGCGTTTTCTAAGGGTAGACTGGGAAGAAGTCTAATGCCAAAAATGCATTCCAACATACTGTAGAGTAGGAAATTTGATCCTTAAAATGTTGATTTAGTGTTGGTTATGGTACATATTAGAAATTACCCAGTAATCCAGGACAGATTTTTGTCGCCCTGTGGGAAGTTGCATTGATATTAATAAGAAGCTTTGGGTACTGACTGGGCTGTGTGCTCTGTAGGCCCAGAACACTGCTTTGATTTGCCACCCTATGAAGAGAAAATATGCCATGTGCTTTTTTACCCCTTCTCGTTTGCATTTGAGCTTCCTTGTAAAGTTTTGTTGTTTCTGTGTTCAAGTCTGCAATGTTAAGATATTGGAGTTTCTTTTCTCTTGTCAATGGCACTTTTATGATTTGTGTGTGTTTGTGTGTGTGTGCATCATCACCAACAGCCAAGTTTTGTATGCTTTTTGCTTTTAAACTTGTTAGCTTTCAGCTTGCTTGTGTTTGTCTTACAAGGAGCCTTCTCTCCTCAAAAAACAAGCACCAATGTGATGGCAGCAGGCAAATTGTGAGGATCATGTAATAACAGTCAAGTTTAGAACTCATTTGCTGTGTGCTTAGTTGTTTTTATTTTGCCTCCTATTTTCCTTGAGTTCACGGCTTGTTTGCTGGGTATGAATGCAGTTGAGCACAGCTGTTAACTCTCAACTGACTCAAGCCTGGTATATCGTAACTATAACAATGGTGTGGAAGCTGGGTGCCAGTGGCTCATGCCTGTAATCCTACCTACTCAAGAGGCTGAGATTTGAGAATCATGGTTCAAAGCCAGCCTGGGCAGGAAAGTCTGTGAGTCTCATCTCCAATTAACCACCAAGAAGAAAAAAAAAAACCGGAAGTGGCCCTGTGGCTCAAGTGTAGAGCTCTCTCCTTGATCTGAAGAGCCTAGGGACAGTGCCCAGGCTGAGAGTTCAAGCCCCACGACCAACAACAACAACAAAATTGTAAAATGAGCCATGTGGTAGAGGATTAAAGACTACAATGTTCTAGGTACATCCTTTTGAAGGAAATGGTCATTTTTGGGCTCTTGTTGCCCAGAGATTTCCCTATCTTTGGGATAGACATTACAGCTCTCTCTTGTCCTTTGAGATCAGGTTACCTGGGCAGAACTGCTGGGAATTAGTTGCTGTGTATTACCATGTTTTCTCTGCAAATAGAGAGGGCTTTTGTTCTTGCCATTTGGACAACATTTTGTTCTGGTCCAGATGTGATGGAATTCATAGGTCGGTCCAGCATTAGTTTAATAGTCTGAAACTCTAATTCAGGTTTGGATAACTTGCCTTTCGTCTTCAGACTTCTTGTTTAGGATTCTAGACTACCCAATCAAACTATATTATAAAGGATTTAGGGAATAATTCTGTAGGTAGTTTATCTAAAACATTGTCCTGGGGCAAGGATCCTCACTAAGATTTTGACTTTGAAACGATAGCATGCTGGGTATATTGAGTGCTTACTTTGTGTTAACCACTATATTTAGTTTTCTTTTGAGTTTCCTCATTTAATCTTTAAAATTTTAGAAAGTTAGGTTATATTATTTTTCTCTCCCGTTACAGTTGAGAAAATAGAATAAGAAATAGGCTCTAGGGGAAGTAGTTTGAAGTAGAGTTGGAATCTGAATCATGGTTTGTCTGATTCTCCAGAGTCTTAAACCCAGGGCTTATTGATATAAGCAAGTGCTATATCCCTGAGCTACACCCCAGTATAAAATACTAATTTTGCTTCTTCAAAATAAATTATTCAAGAACCAAGACCAATTGAGACATCTTTTTATTTTTTTTTTGGTCAGTCGTGGGGCCTGAACTCTGGGCTTGGGCACTGTCCCTCAGCTCTTCAGCTCAAGGGTAGCACTTTACCACTTGAGCCACTTCTGGCTTTTTCTGCTTATGTGGTGCTGAGGCATTGAACCCAGGGCCTCATGCATGCAAGGCAAGCACTATACCACTGAGCCCCGTTCCCAGGGCTCCTCCCCCCCTTTTTTGGTGTCAGTTGTGGGGCTTGAACTTTGGGCACTGTCCCGGAGCCTCTTCGTGTTCAAGGCTAGTGTTCTACCACTTAAGCCGCAGCACCACTCAGGGTTGTTTTTTTTTTTTTTGGGTCTGGTTGTGGTGCCTGAACTCTGGGCTTGGGTGCTATCCCTCAGCTCTTCAGCTCAAGGCTAGCGCTCTACCACTTGAGCCACAGTGCCACTTCTGGCTTTTTTCTTTATGTGGTGCTGAGGAATCAAAACCAGGGCCTCAGGCATGCAAGGCAAGCGCTCTGCCACTGAGCTACCTTCCCAGCCCGTCCACTCAGGGTTTTTGAGTGGCTAATTGGAGATAAAAATCTCACCAGAACTTTTCTGCCTGGGCTGGCTTCAAAACACGAGATCTCAGCCTCCTGAGAGAGACAGGAGCTCCTAGAGTTTTTTTTTTTTTGTGCCACTCCTAGGGCTTGAACTCATGACCTGGGTGTTTTTTTTTTTTTTTTTTGCTCAAGACTAGTGCTTTACCACTTAAGTCACAGTGCTACTTCTAGCATTTTTTAAATATATACATATATATATATATATATATATATATTTGTCGGTCATGGGGCTTGAACTCTGGGTTTTAAATATTTTTTTAAAGTCACAAACACCTTTTAATCTTCACAATGATAGTTATCATTATCTTAATCTACATTGCGTATACACTTCTACCTTTTTGATATTTTGTTGAGAGATTATCATTATCTTAATCTACATTGCGTATACACTTCTACCTTTTTGATATTTTGTTGAGAGATAAGAGTCTATGGACTTTTCTGCCCTGGCTAGCTCTGAACTTAGATCTTAGCCTCCTGAGTAGCTAGGATTATTAGTGTGAGCCACTGGTGCTGTGCTTTCTTTAGAGCTCTTAAATGAAGTGAAAGACTGAAAAACTTTTAGTTATAATTTGATATCACGCCTAGATCTTGTTCATATTTGCCCCTGCCATTTATGGTTTTATTATTCTGGGTATCTGATGAATGGTGGTGACATTTGGTATATTAGCTTTATGCTTCCAATGAAGAACAGTTCTCAGAATTTGAACCTTAAGTCCTCTCATCTGGGGCTGGGAAGGTGGCTCAGTGGTAGAGCGCTTGCCTTGCATGCCTGAGGCCCTGGGTTTGATTCCTCAGCACCACATAAGCAAAAAGAAAAAAGCCAGAAGTGGCGCTGTGGCTCAAGTGGTAGAGCGCTCGCCTTGAGCTGAAGAGCTGAGGGACAGCGCCCAGGCCCAGAGTTCAGGCCCCTCGACTGGATCAAAAAAAAAAAAGATTAAGTATAAGATATAGATATATATCTTATATTTATCTTATATATAAGATATATAAGATAAAGTTGACAGGGAGCTCTAAAGGCTAGTTTTAAATTTCCCTTAGGCTATGTGACTTTAGACTAGTCACTTCTCTGAATCTGTATTCCTGCTTACATATAGGAAGAATTACCTAGTTTACAGGCTGTAGTTAATAATAAGTAAATGTGAAAATAGTATTAAGCAAATAATTTTTTTTCGTTGGTCATGGGGCTTGGACGCGGCTTGGGCTCTGTCCCTGCGCTCTTCAGCTCAAGGTGAGAGCTCTACTGCTTGAGCCACATCGCCACTTCAGTTTTCTAGTTTTCACTTTCAGTTTTCATGAGATAAGAGTCTCATGGACTTTTCTGCCCAGGCTGGCTTTGAACCTTGATCCTCAGATCTCAGCCTCCTGAGTAGTTTGGATTACAGGCATGAGCCACCCGTGCCCAGCCCAAATAATTTTTGGTGGGAGTAAAGGTTCCTATACTGTGGCTTGAATTGAGGGTATGGGAGTTGACCCTTAGTTTTTTCACTCAAGTCTAGCACTTGAACCACACCTCCACTTGTGGCTTTTTTTTTTTTTTTTTTTTTGTCAGTCATGGGTTTGAAATGGGTTTGAATTCAGGGTACTCTCCCTGAGCTTTTTCACTCAAGGCCAGTGCTCTCCCACTTTGAGCCACAGCTCCATTTCTGGTTTTCTGGTGGTCAATTGGAGATAAGAATCTCATGGACTGCCTTGGCTGGCTTTGAACCTGTGCTCCTCAGACCTCAGTATCTCAGTAGCTAGGATAATAGGTGTGAGCCATCAATGCCAGCCACTTTTTTTTTTTTTTTTGCTGGTTAACTGGAGGTAAGAAGCAAATGACCTGTACAGCATCTTTACAATAAAATAAAAATAAAGAATCAAATGATCTTTCCTGCCCAAGCTGGCTTTGAACTGTGGTACTCAGATCTCAGCATCTTAGATCTCAGTAGCTAGGATTATAATCGTTAGCTACCCTCACCTGGCAGCTTATAAAATGTTTTTTTTGAGGTATGGTTTGCTACACATGTGTGGCACAGACTACCTTCAAGCTTGTCCTGCCTCAGCAGCATCCTCAGTGCTGGGATCACATGTGTTTACTAGCATGCTTGCAAATTTTATTAAAAGAAATTTTATTAAACACCAGTTGTTCTAATGTGAGAGATTGTTAGTGCAGTGGTTCTAGAATACCTGGGTGCTGTTCAGAAGTATAAATCTTAGACGCCCAGTGGATGGGGAATGGGAGGAAAAAACTGGGAGACAGCAGGAAAGGGGTGATATTGTCCAAAAAGAAATGTACTCATTACCTGACTTAAATAACAGTAACCTCTCTGTACATCATCTTTATAAAACAAAAATAATCTTAGGCCCAGACCTACTAAATCCAGAACTCTGGCTGTATGTTTTAACAAGTTCTTCAGACCATGCTGATGCACCATAGGTTTGAAAGTTACCAGATTTATGCAGTTGAACTAAACTAGGCTGCAGAGTATATCTGAATTGCCTAAGAGGCTTCTTCCAATTACATACAGATGAGTGATTCAGATGGAGAAAAGGCTAGAAGTGCTTGTGGTTGTATTGGTCTGCTTGGATTGCAATAACAGAATCCCTTATACTATCTATGTGTCTTAAACAACTGAAATTTATTTTTCACAGTTTGGAGGTAGGAAATGAAAGAAAGATTAAGGCATTGGTAGATAAATTCCTGGTGAGGGCCCTCTACTTGGTTTGTAGCCAGTGGTCTTGACATTTCTCATGTGCTAAAATGTCCATCTTTCACCCTGAGAATCAATCCTCTTGTGTCTTTCTCTTGCTTTCTTCTTTCTTTTCCCTTCTCCCTACTTCCTTCCCCTTTGTTAGCATGGGTCTTGAACTCAGGGCCTAGGCATTGTCCCTAAGCTCTTTTGATCCAGGCTAGCGCTCTACCACTTTGAGCCATAGACCTACTTCCAGTTTTCTGGTTAATTGAAGATAAGAGTCTCATGGAATTTCCTGCCAGGGCTGTCTTCTAACTGTGATCCTCAGATCTCAGCCTCCTGTGTAGCTAAGTATTACAAGCATGAGCCACCAGCACTGGCTCCCTTCTTCATAAGGGCACTAATTCTGTTATGAGAACCTACCCTTGTGAATTAATCTAAACCTAATTACTTTCCAAGACCCCACTTCCTAATATCATTACTTTAGGGGTTAGGGCTTCAACATAACATTTTAGGGACACCCAAACATTCAGCCCATAATAAAGAAGAAAGATGATACTTTTAGGATAGATCTTCTATGAAGTGATGATATAGTGACAAAAAAACATGTTTATAAAAATTTAGGGGTTCCTTGCCTTTTTCCTTTCTCCTAGTTTGACGAGATGGCATGAGAATAATTTGGATCTGTGGGCCTTGGACGGACTTTGGGGAAGATGGGAAAGAATATTTTAAGATGATGACTAATGATTCCCCCACCCCTTTCTCTCTCACCGGTCATGGGGCCTGAACTCAGGGCTTGGGTGCTGTCCCTGAGCTCTTTTGCTCAAGGCTAGTGCTCTACCACTTTGAGCCACAGTGCCACTTTAAATGGTTAATTGGAGATAAGAGTCTTATGGACACTTTGATGCCTGAGGTGGCTTTGACTATGATTCTCAGAACTCAACCTCCTGAGTAGCTAGGATTACAGGTATGAGCCATCAGCACATGGCTACGACTGATAATTCTGAGTATAAACAATTCATTAAGCTTTGCCTAAGATGTGCTTCCTGAAAATGCTACCTAAAACCAATGTTATAGCATTAATTAAATGCCATGATATCTCTTGTGGGCAGATGATCTAAGAACAGAGTCTTTGGTGATGGATGATTTTTCATTAACATCTCCTTCACTCCCAACTCTCCAGTGGCCAGCAGCCTGAGTTTTGCTGTACAATCCTTTCTTTGTATTCCTTGTGAAATTCTAGCAAATAAGCCTAAGTTCGAGCCTCACAAGTCATCTCATCTCTGAAGTAGTTAAGACTTCCTTGAGGTAAAGACATTTGAACCAAGACCTATCCCTTATTTGAATAACTTTGTGTTTGCATAGAAATAGAAGTTGTAGAAATGGTCAATTAATAAATATTAACAATCCAAAGACCAAGTGGAAGTATTTCTGTTCACTGGAGTTTTCTAAAAATAAAAGCTTCCTGAATAGGTAGGATTACAGGTGTGAGCTACCAGCACCCAGCTAATAAACTCACTTTTTTTTGGGGGGGGGTCCGGTCATGGGGCCTGAACTCTGGGCCTGGGCGCTATCCCTCAGCTTTTCAGCTTAAGGCTAGAACACTACTACTTGAGCCATAGTACCACTTCTGGCTTTTTTTTCTGCTTATGTGGTGCTGAGGAATCGAACCCAGGGCCTCATGCATGCAAGGCAAGCATTCTACCACTGAATCACCTTCTCAGCCCAATAAACTCACCTTTTAAAAGTTCATCCTTTTGCTTTTTAGTTTTTTTTCTCCTACCTTTCTTTTCTTCTTTTTCAGTCTTTCACTTGGTATCTAACACAAGTTTAGAATGCAGAACCTACGGAGACCTCAGTAACTTTATCAACACAGAGATGACCTGGAGATTTTTTTTTGTTGTTGTTGGTCGTGGAGCTTGAACTCTGGACCTGGGCACTGTCCTTGAGCCTTTCAGGTCAAGAAGAGCACTCTACACTTGAGCCACAGTGCCACTTCCGGTTTTCTAGTGGTTTATTGGAGATAAGAGTCTCATGGATGTTCCTCCCTGGGCTGGCTTTGAACTATGATCCTTAGATCTTAGCCTCCTGAGTAGCTAGGATGACAGGTATGAGCCACCTGCACCTGGCCTGGAGATAAATTTTAAAACCACTTTTAGAACATTATTTCAATTAAGAGTCCTAGTATCTTATGTTAGAAAGGCCTAACTAGAGGCAGAAAGTACATTTGTCGAATTAACTAATAAACCAAAGTATCTGACTGGTTTCTGTTCTTGTTTTATTGCCTTTAGTCGAGAGACAGATTCTTAGTCTCCCTAATCTATTTTTAGGGTTCTGTTGGGCCTGCACAGATTTAAAGCATTCTTGTTTTTCTTTTCAGTTTGTGGTTTGAATTCTTTGCTTTCCCAGTGCAGCTTTGAATAGGCTTCATTAAAACCCTAACACAGGAACTGGAGGCCTGGTTTAAGTGGTAACGCCCCAGTCGGAAGCAGAAAAAGCCAAGAAAGCCTGAGTTCAAGTCCCGGTACTGCAAAAAAAAAAAAAAGAAGAAGAAGAAGAAAGGAAAACTTTTTTTTTTTTGGCAATTGTGGGGCTTGAACTCGGCCTGGATGCTGTCCCTGAGCTCTTCAGCTCAAGATTAGTGCTCTACCACTTCAGCCACGGTGCCACTTTCGGTTTTCTATTGGTTAATTGGAGATAAAAGCCTCACAAACTTTCCTGCCCAAGCTGGCTTTGAACCTTGATCCTCAGATCTCATCCTCCTGAGTAGCTAGGATTACAGGCGCGAGCCACCTGCACTGGGCTAAAAGGACAACTCTTACACACTACTTTGAATGACCAATAGTGGTGTAATTATATGACTTGAGATTAAAATGAGATCAGATTGGACTCCCTTACTCAGAAACAAAAAGGGAAATTTTTTGTACTTTGAGGAAGATAATTTTGAGAACATGAGCCAAAGTAGAATAAGAAAGGAGTTGGAAAAAGGAAAGGAAGGTTAGATGTTGCTAGATTTTCATAGCCTGGTATGCTAAGTATCCATTCTAATGTGATTATACCAGCCGGAGTGCACTTAAGAAGAGGCAGCAAACTTCTCAAAAGATGACTGGTAACTTTTGTCCAGTGTATTTCTATGGTAAATCGTGAAGTCAGGGTCTCCTGTATGTATTTGTTTAGACAGTAATTAGTATACACATTGTTGGTAACAACATACTTTACATACTTCGTGTGTGTGTGTGTGTGCACTGTCTCTGAGCTGGGTTTTTTTTTTTTTCCTTTTTCTAAAGGCTAGTACTCTATGACTTTGAACCACAGCTCTATTTCCAGCTTTTTGGTAGTTAATTTGAGTCAAGGGTCTCACAGGCTTTCTCCCCTAGCCAGGTTTGAAACTTGATGGATTTGATCCTTGGATCTCAGCCTTTTGAGTGGCTAAGATTACAGGTGTGAGCTACCAGCACACAACAACTTTTTTGCCAATTGTGGGGCTAGAACTCGGCATGGGTGCTGTCCCTGAGCTTCTTTTGCTCTAAGCTAGCACTCTAGCTCTTGAGCCACAGTGCTACTTCTGGCCTTTTCTGATTATGTGGAACTGAGGAATCGAACCTAGGGCTTCCTGCATGCTAGACAAGCACTCTAGCAGTAGGCCACATTACCGGCCCACACAGAACTTTAAAAAAATTTTTTTTGGTCAGTTGTGGGGCCTGAACTCTGGGCCTGGGCGCTGTCCCTCAGCTCTTCAGCTCAAGGCTAGGGCTCAACCACTTGAGCCACAGCGCCACTTCCAGCTTTGAGCCCAGGGCCTCATGCATGCGAGGCAAGCACTCTACCACTGAGCCAGTTTCCCAGCTCACCAACACCCTTTTTAAACGGAATTAAAAAAAATTGGCAGGAAATAGAACTGTGAACTTAAATATATTTAAGGTTTTTTTTTTTTTTTTTTGCTAGTCCTGAGGCTTGAACACAGAGCTTGGGCACTGTCCCTGAGTTTTTGCTCAAGGCTAGCACTCTACCACTGGAGCCACAGCACAATTTCTGGCTTTTTTTGTTGTTGTTTTTGTTTATGTGCTACTGAGGAATCGAATCCAGGGCTTCAGGCATGCTAGACAAGTACTCTTATCACTAAGCGACATTCCCAGCCTTTAGTATGTTTTTGTATAACTCATGCAAGACCAGCCTGTTTGGAATTGAAGATAAAATAAGTATGGGAGAAATTGTTTTCATTGGAGACAGGTTCTCACTAAGTAGTCCAGGCTGGCCTCAAAAATGTGATCCTGGGGGCTGGGAAGGTGGCTCAGTGGTAGAGCGCTTGCCTTGCATGCATGAGGCCCTGGGTTGGATTCCTCAGCACCACATAAGCAGAAAACAAATAAAGCCGGCAGTGGTGTTGTGGCTTAAGTGGTAGAGCCTTGAGCTGAAGAGCTGAGGGACAGCATCCAGGCCCAGAGTTCAGGCCCCACAACCGACTAAAAATACATACATACATACATACATTCATACATACATAGTGATTCTTCTGCTTCAATCTCCCAGTTTGTGACACTGTAGCCCAGCAGAAATGAGAGTTTTTGAAGAACACAGGGACAGTTTTTGCCTTTACTTGTTTGTTTGATTTGAACACTATTTGCAAATCAGTTTAGTATAGAACAGGAAGGAGTAAATCAGAGGAGTTAGGGAAATCAAAATGTGTTGTCTGCTGAAAAGTTGAAATACATATATACTCCTGGATGAAGCTCCTTTCACTATATATTCCTCAAGTTCACTGTAACACTTAATGATAAATATAACAAAAAGGGTAAAAGAACTGTCCCGCTTATCCAAGCTTGGGGTCCACCCACACCAAGGTCCTCTTTCTGGTCAAAGAACCTGAGAATGGTTTCTGGGAGGAAAAGTGTGTGTGTGTGTGTGTGTGTGTGTGTGTGAGTGTGAGATGCCCGTGTCACCTTATGGATAACAAGGTCTGTAATTAAGTTCTTTATTTTTGAACAAGTGTTGGTATGCATTACACCAGCTTGTAGATTACCATCAAAATGTTCTAGTCTTTGATGAAATTACTTAATTCTCAATTTTTTTTTTTTTTTTTTGTCGGTCGTGGGGCTTGAACTCTGGGCTTAGGTGCTGTCCCTGTGCTGTTCAGCTCAAGGTAAGTGCTCTACCGCTTGAGCCACAGCACCACTTCCAATTTTCCAGTGGTTTATTGGAGATAGGAGTCTCATGGACTTTCCTTTTCGTTGCCCGGGCTGGCTTTGAACCTCGATCCTCAGATCTCTGCCTCCTCAGTAGCTAGGATTACAGGCATGAGCCACCAGCATCCGGCCCCAAGAATTTTTAGGATAACATTTTTAATGCTCACATAATTGTGACCTGAAATGTTTTATTTATTTTTCAGTCGGTTGTGGGGCTTGAACTCTGGGCCTTGGCGCTATACCTCAGCTCTGCAGCTCAAGGCAAGCTCAAGTGTTCTACCACTTGAGCCAAAGTACCACTTCTGGTTTTTCTGAGTGGTTTATTGGAGATAAGAGTCTCACAGCCTTTCCTGCCTTGGCTGGCTTTGAACTTTGATCCTCAGATCTCAGCCTCCTGTGTAACTAGGATTACAGGCGTGAGCCACCTCACCTGGCCCTGAAATGTTTTAAGGCTTAAAATAGTTGCAGACTTGCTAATGTAAAATTTGTAAAATACCTATGGCAGAGAATGTGGCTTAATATTAGAATGCTTGGCTAGCATGCCTGAGGCCCTGGGATCACTTCCTTGATGCCACATAAATAATAAATAAAATTAATAGGATAAAAGGAAAAAAAATTACATTTTTTTGGGGGTGGGTGGGTCGTGGGGCTTGAACTTTGGGCTTGGGTGCTGTCCCTCAGCTCTTCAGCTCAAGGGGAGTGCTCTACTGCTTGAGCCACAGCGCCACTTCCGGTTTTTGAGTGGTTTATTGGAGATAAGAGTCTCACGGGCAGAGCGCGGCTGGCTTTGAACTGTGATCCTCAGATCTCAGCCTCCTGAGTAGCCAGAATTATAGGCATGAGCCTATTTTTTTTTTTTAAGTCTGTGACAAATCTTTGAGTACCTACAATTGCTAGTTGCTTCCATTAGTGTAACAAGTACCTGTTGTGCTGCAGGGCTGTCAGGCAGCATGCTGTAAGCATAAGATTCATAATTCCTGCATCCATGGAGTACCACCACCACCACTATCACCACCACTTCCTCCTCCTCCTCCTCCTTCTCCTCCTTTTCTTCTTTCTT
>NW_012267222.1:11920926-11937466 GCF_000151885.1 Dipodomys ordii | reverse complement strand
AAAAAAAAACCCCAAAACAAAACAAAAACTATATTTTAGCCAGGCGCTGGTGGCTCACAATCCTAGCTACACAGGAGGCTGAGATCTTAGTATCGCGGTTCAAAGCCAGCCCAGGCAGGAAAGTCCCTGAGACTCTCATCTCCAATACACCACTAGTAAACTGAAAGTGGCGTGTTGGCTTAAGAGCGCTTGCCCTGAGCTGAAGAGCACAGGGACAGCGCCCAAGCCCAGAGTTCAAGCCCCACCACCAACAAAAAAACAAACAAAAAACACACACAAAAAACCCCCTATATTTTGGGGCTGGGAAGGTGGCTCAGTGGTAAAGTGCTTGCTTTGCATGCATGAGGCCCTGGGTTCGATTCCTCAGCACCACATAAGCAGAAAAAGCCAGAAGTGGCACTGTGGCTCAAGTGGTAGAGCCTTGAGCTGAAGAGCTGAGGGACAGCACCCAGTCCCAGAGTTCAGGCCCCAAGACCGACAAAGCAAAACAAAACACTATATTATGAAAAACAGAGAAGAAAGTCTATTGTGAATTCTTTACAGACTGATACTGTGTATAACAGTCATTTCATGTGTTGTACTTATCAGTTAAACTCTCATATCTATTTTAATGTTTTTGTTTTTGTTTTGAAAGGAAGTCTTGTTATATTGTCCTGGCTGGTCTTGAACTCACCTGCCTCAGCCTGGTGAGCAACTAGTTACTGGCAGGTATTACCATATCTGGTTAAATAGGGTTTTGTTTTTTGTTTTTGCCTGTCCTGGGGCTTGAACTCAGGGCCTGGGTACTGTCCCTGAGCCTCTCTGTGCTCAAGGCTAGCACTTTACCACTTGAGCCACAGGACCACTTCTGGCTTTTTCTGTTTTTGTGGTACTGAGGAATCAAACCCAGGGCTTCATGCATGCTAGGCAAGTACTCTACCACTAAGCCACATTCCTAGTCCCTAAAAATGTTTTTAATGCCTGTTTTTATGGATAATTTAATGCCAAGGAATGAAATGACTTGATAAAAAGGTGTCAAACTCTCTACATGGTTTGTTTGTTTTTTAAGTATGCCCTTAATTTATTTAATTGCTAGGTACCTTCTAGTTCACCAGTTTGAACTTTTAGTCTTTTGAGTGTGGTATACCAGAAATTTGGGACTTGTGCAAAACTGTGACAGCTGAGGGTGCTAGAGTACATAGCAGTGAATAAATATACCCGGATATATTCCACCTTCTGGAATTATTTATTTTTGTGCAAGTTTGGGTTTGAACTCAGCGCCTGGTTGGGCTTGAACTCAGGGCTTGAAATCAGGGCTCTGATTGTTTTGCTTGAGGCTAGTGTTCTACCACTGAGCCAGAGCTCCATGTCCCAGGCTGGCTTTTAACTGCGATCTTCAGATAAAGCCTCCTGAGTAACTACAGTTACAGGTATAAACTACTGGCACCTGGCTTGGAGTTATTGTTATTAACATACAATAGTAATATTGTTATATTAACATACTAGGTTAAGGGGCTGGGAAGGTGGCTCAGTGGTAGAGCGCGTGCCTTGCATGCATGAGGCCCTGGGTTTGATTCCTCAGCACCACATAAGCAAAAAGAAAAAAGCCGGAAGTGGCGCTGTGGCTCAAGTGGTAGAGCGCTAGCCTTGAGCTGAAGAGCTGAGGGACAGCGCCCAGGCCCAGAGTTCAGGCCCCACGACCGGATCCCCCCAAAAAAAATTAAATAAAAATTTAAATTGAGTTCACTAGAAAAGGCTATATTGAAGCCAGAAGCTGGTAGCTTTTGCCTGTAATCCTAGCTACTCAGAGGAGGCTGAGATCTGAGGATCAAGGTTTGAAGCCAGCCTGGGCAGGAAAGTCCATGAATTTTTTTTCTTGTTTTCTTTTTTCTTTTTTTGCCAATCTTGGGGCTTGAACTCAGGGCCTGGGCACTGCTGTTGAGCTTTTGCTCAAGGCTAGCACTGTACCACTTGAGCCACAGTGCCATTTCTGGCTTTTTCTGTTTATGTGGTACTGAGGAATCAAACCCAGGGCTTCATGCATGCTAGGTAAGCACTCTATCACTAAGCCGTATTTCCAGCCCCATGAGATTCTTATTTCCAATTGCACAGAAAAAGTCAGAAGTGGTTCTGTGACTCAAGTGGTAGAGCACTAGCCTTGAGCAAAAGGAGTCCAGAATTGGCAAAAAGGAAAAAAAAAGTATGTTGATGATGTATCTGACATAAAATATTGAACTGTTCTAATGTGGGAGAAGAAAGGGTATTCTCAGTGGTGGGACCAGTGAATTCAAAGTCTAAATCTAGAATATGTCCATCTGGATTGAGGATTTTTTTTTTTTTTACTTCATTTAACTTCATACAATAAATATGCCTGGCCATCCTAGTTTCATGTACCTGAAGTCGGCTGTTATCTGTTTATATTAGTTGTTTTTAACTTCTTGCTGTGCTTAATATGTACCTAATATATAGTATAGCTACTATATATGTATGTATAGGAAAAAGTGGCTTGTTTATACATACATATATAAATTATATAGAGAGAGCTTAGTACTATCTGTAGTTTCAGATGAGGAGAGACTTATAATACTATTAGGTCTATTCTCTTGGGGAAGAAGCAGAGTCCGAGAAGTTGAAGGCACTGAAGGACAGAGCTCTTAACTACTCACTGTGCTGGAATGGCCATGTAGCACCCCAAAGAATTTCCTCTTAGCACGAATAAGGATAAGAATGGTAAGGTAAGGCCTGCAAAGTTTCATTGTCTCTTCTGAGGTTGTCTTTCCTTTCCTACTTTGAAGTGGCTCAGTGGTAAAGCGCTTGCCTTGCATGCATGAGGCCCTAGGTTCGATTCCTCAGCACCACATAAGCAAAAAGAAAAAAGCCGGAAGTGGCGCTGTGGCTCAAGTGGTAGAGTGCTAGCCTTGAGCTGAAGAGCTGAGGGACAGCACCCAGGTCCAGAGTTCAGGCTCCATGACCTCCCCCTCCCACCCCCAAATATGATAACCATGTTAGTGATACATGTTCAGATGAACATATCTAAAACTGTAAAAATCAGAGATAGCTTGGCTTTGAGGATGATGCTAATTAAAAATCTGGGAATCTGAGTTAGTGTCCTTATTTTTCTTCGTTGGCCAGCCACTGCCCTCTTCAGACTATTGTCTGACCAAGGAAATTGAATGTGTATCTGAATTCCAGAGTCACTCTGTGCTGGAGATGGGAGGAGCTTTGGAAGGAGAACATTTAGCCAAAGAATCTCCTGAGATGAAAAACAAAGATTTGTGGCCCCATTTTAGAGGTGCTCATTCAGAATCTGTAGAGTAGGATTGGATTGTGTAGCTGAGGAGGTTGAGTTACAACCTGATTTCAATGCCTTGCCTGCTCTCTCAGTAAATTGGGTCTGTGAACTGGGATGGGAACTTTAGTGTTCTGCATCTCAGCTTAGTACTCTTCCTACCACTCCCACTGTTGTTACCTGTTTTATTTTGTTTATTTGCTTTTCTTTTTAGTGTCTTGAGACTGGGAGTTGAATTTGGTATCTGGTGTTTTTGCTCATTGTCTGGCACTCTACCACCTGAGCTATGCCTCCAACTCTACTTGGCTGTACTGGGGTTAGATATACTCAGAGCTTCATGCTTTCAAGGCAGACATTCTTACCACTTGAGCTATTTCTCCAGCCCTACTTTATTGCAATTTTTTAGACAGGATCTCTCGTATAGTTCAGGCTATCTTTAAACTCTAGATGTTTTTGCTTCAGCCTCTTGAGAATATAGGTGCATATCATCACACTGACCTCTCACTCTTTTTATGAGGGATGAGAGAGCTGGTCCTGGGATGTAAATTCAGGGTCCTAGAACTGTCTCTGAGATTTTGTGCTCAAGGCTAGCCCTCTACCAATTGAGCCACAGCTTCACTTCTGGCTTTTTGTGGTTAATTCGAGATAAGAGTCTCTTAAGACTTTCCTTCCTGGGCTTGATTTGAACTGTGATTCTCAGATCTCAGCCTCCTGAGTAGTAGGTATAAACCACTGGTACTGGGTGGGATGTTCAAATTTTGATACTAGGCATTTTAATCTTGTTTAATCTTCTTGGGAGCCTTAATAATTGTTCCTAGTAGCCCTGTTTTTATTGTTTCTTTCTTCTTCTTCTTCTTCTTCTTCTTCTTAGTGTTGGGATTGAACTCAGGGACTTGATGAATACTATGGCTTTAGGACAGATATTCATCCCCCAGCCCTGACCCTGGGTTTGAAGCAAAACCTGAAGAGCACCCTTCCCACCCTGTCCAGTCACAAAGACGTTTGCTTGGTTTTCTTAGAGGCTATGATACTTAGTTGGAAACAGGAAGAAATTGGCAATGCATGATCCTACAAAAAAGTGATCTTTATCACTTTACCAAGAAAAGGACTTAAAATTTGTCAGGAGATTGATTGTTTTGGTGTGTTAGCTGCTTTATTTGAAGACCTCTTTCTGGTACCATTTGGTTGTGGTTTTTCTGGCATGCTTCCTTTAGGTAGACAGCTGTGAAGTGGTTATTACAGTTGGCTCTCTTAATCTGTTAAGAGTTTTGCTGTATGAGTTAATTACTGTTCCCCTTTGGTCTACTAACTTTAGTGAGTTTTCGCTGATCTTTTGGTTTGGAAATATAGAATAATTGTTCTATATCTTTTTGCTGTGGTTCTATATCTTACTTGTTTATTATTATTTATTTTGGTATGTGGGTTTGAATTCAGGTCCTTGTGCTTATTAGGCAGGCCATTTACCACTTGAGCAACTTTCCCAGCCCTTTTTGTTTTATTTCTTTTGGGTAGCATCCTTTGTTTTGCCTGGGTGGGACTGAGACGTCAGTCCTGCCTCCACTTCTGTAGATGGGATTACAGGCATGTTTCCATGGTGGCCAGCTTTTTTGTTGTTGTTGTTTTGGTCCAAGCTGGCCTATAAGGGAAATCCTCCTGATAGTTGTGCCATGATGCTCAACTCTTTATTTGGACAGTTCTAGGGTATGTACTCAGGTCCTTGTGCTCTTGTGGTTTATTTGTTCATGGCTGGTATTCTACCATTTGAGCAATGCCTACAGTTCAGCCATTTGCTGGTTATTTTGGAGATAGAATCTCAAAGACTTTTCTGCCCAGGCTGGCTTTGAACCTTGATCCTCAGATCTCAGCCTCCTGAGTGAGGATTATTGATGTGAGACGCTTGTCTCTTTGGAATTAGGACCATATGTGATTGCTGAGTCACATCTTAGCAACTATGAGTAAGGATGAGGAGGAGGAGGAGATCCTTTTACCTCTCTCTTACTGTTTTGGGATTACAGGTGTGTTTTGCCATGTAGATTTATTCTTACCATTTAGAAATAGTATGAGTTTGGAAGGTTCTGAGTCAGGTCTGGTTGCAGCCCTTTCTGGGTATTTCCTCACACTGCTGCATTGGCTGTTATCTTGGAAATGGGCTAATTGGGGGGATCAAATAGAAAGTTATGGGTCTCAGTATCTTAGGGTTACAATGTCCTGTTTCCCTATTGTGCAAGCAGGACATGCTGGCTTCAACTATTTAGAAGGCATAAATAGGATGATCATAGTCCAAGACTGCCAGGCAAAAGCAAAAGACCCTATATGAAAAATAACTTCAAAAGACTTTCATATGGTAGAGAATCTTCCTGGCAAGCACAGGCCCTGAGTTCAAATTCTGTACTGCCAAAAGCAAATAGCTGGGCATGGTAACTAGCTCATGTCTGTGTTCCCAGCACTTGAGTCTGAGATAGGAGGACCACTTGAACCATGTTGTAAGAAACTAGCTTGGGCATTTTTAGGAAGCAGGGTCTGGGTGAAAAACTGAAATAAGTAAGTTTCTAGACAGTTTCGTTTTAGTTAGGGGATAGAGGTCTTTGATCAGTCTTCAAAGCCATAAAGTGCTGAAAGAAGAAAGGAGCAAAGAAAGGAAGCAAGTAAATAAGTAGGATTAGAGGGTGTTAGATACCACCAATGCCTATGTAAGAGAAGAAACAATGGGAATGACTTATGCGCTTCAAATGGTGTGTATCCCAGGATCTTAGATCCCAAGTCCTGGGATCTAAATGAGCCCATGTAGTTGGAATGTAAAAGCTTGTTGGTTCATCTTTAACTTTATACTTATCTCTGCCTGAAATGCCTCTTAATAGGGGAAGAACTAGATCAACAGCTGCTGCCAGTCTCTGGAATCACAGGAAGCCAAGGCCTGGTGCCTTTGTATAGGAGCTGTGCAGCCAGACAATACTTTTGTGCTGGCGGGGCCATGTGGCAAGTCATGTGACCCAGGGCTGTTTTCTGCTGGGGTCCTTACCCATCTGTTCTCTCGGCTCTTTCTGGGTTATCAGGCGCCAGTCCAAGTCCTCCCAGGCAGCCAGCTTCATGGCCAGAGATTACGAGCACTAACCTTCCTGGCAGGGGCGGTGTGGCTTCGAGTTTATGCAGATTAGCCATGTGTTTCTCACTTTAAGGCGTTCCACAGGAAAAGCCTTTTCCTGTGTTTGGCTCTCAGTGGGCGGTTCCCAGCTTACTGTACTGGGACTCAGCAAGCTGCAGGCATGCATGAGAGGGATCACAGTACACTGGCCCCCCTCTCCCATTCCACCTCCAGTGCTACGTCACCACAACACAACCACTAGCGCTCTCATACTGTTGGTGTCATTCATTCGGTGCCAAGATTGCTTTAAAAAATTCCCTTGGCCCCAGTTCAAACAGGAGTACAGCTGGGATGTGTTAGATTTTAGGCAGTCTGCCCTCAATTTGAGATGAGTTATAAATAGCAGTGCCGACTTCCTTAACTACCGCTCTCTGAGGTAAAATGCAGGTTAATTACTGTGGGAATCAATTAGGGGGTTCTTTCGGTTAAAGAGCCAGGGATGCATTTTTTATTGTTATTATTAAAAGTCATACAATAAATCTAGCCAGGAATAAATTGAAGGCATGAGTAAGAAATAATATTTAAATATCCCAAATCTTAGGTTTTGGCTCTTAAGTTTATACTGGCCCTAACTAGTTGGCATTTAGTTAGGGAAACAGAACAAGTAAGTGATGGTCAAGATTTCTTTTCTGAGGGACTTTTTTTTTGGCGTTCCTTGGCCCATCCCTCTCTACTTTTACTTTTTTATTTTTTGGTTGGTCGTGGGGCTTGAACTCTGGGCCTGGGCGCTGTCCCTCAGCTCTTCAGCTCAAGGCGAGCGCTTTATCACTTGAGGTACAGTGCCACTTCCGGTTTTCTAGTGGTTGATTGGAGATAGGAGTCTCACAGTCTTTCCTGCCCAGGCTGGCTTTGAACCTCATCCTCAGATCTCAGCCTCCTGAGTAGCTAGGATTACAGGCTTGAGTCACCTGCACCTGGCGAAGGTGATTTTTCTTTAGTCTTTCTTTAAAAAATCTTTTCACTGGGGCTGGGAAGATGGCTCAGTGGTAGAGCGCTTGCCTTGCATGCCTGCGGCCCTGCGTTAGATTCCTCAGCACCACATAAGCAAAAAGAAAAAAAGCCGGAAGTGGCGCTGAGGCTCAAGTGGTAGAGCACTAGCCTTGAACTGAAGAGCTGAGGGACAGCGCCCAGGCCCAGAGTTCAGGCCCCATGACCGGACCCCCCCAAAAAAATCTTTTCACTCTGTAGCCCAGGCTGTTGCCATCCTCCTGCCTTTGCTACCTAGGTATTGAGAGGGCATGTGCCAGCTTGTTGACCTTTGTTTTTAAACAGTGTGTTTTGGGGGGATGTCTGCAGTTTTGAAGTCCTGTCTGGTATAGTATAGTTATTCTCAAAATATGTGTTCTTCCTTTATTGTTCTAGTCTTTTTAATATATTAGCATATTAGCACTTTCTTTTTTTTTTTTTTTTTTGGGTCAGTCATGGGGCCTGAACTCTGGGCCTGGCACTGTCCCTCAACTCTTCAGCTCAAGGTTAGTGCTCTACCACTTGAGCCACAGTGCCATGTCTGGGTTTTTCTGCTTATGTAGTGTGCTAAGGAATCAATCCCAGGGCCTCATGCATGCAAGGCAAGCATTCTACCACTGAGCCATCTTCCCAGCCCTGCAATTCTTTTTTTTTTTTCCCCCCCTCAAAGTCATAACCTATCTTAGGGTTGAATTTAGGGTGTGTCTCTTGGGCTTATGGCTAGTTTGATCTGGGCTTTCTCCCAACAGTATTCTTGCAGTCGGCAGCATTACAACTTAACAGTTATTGAGTCCTAGCTCTGCATATGGGTATTTGAGGAACCTCTCAAGATAAACTACCTGAACTCTGGCTTCTTAGAACTTAGCCTTGAACCTATAAGTTTATCGGTAACCTGGGTGACATAGTAGACCTCTACCTGCCCTCAATAAAAAGAAAAGAAAAGAAAGATAGACAAAGAAAAAGAACTTAGTCTTGAGAAATGTAATTAGTTGTAGCAAGGCAGAGATCTGGAGGATTGTGTTTTGAAGCCAGCCCAAGCAGAAGTTTGTGAATGTCCATCTCCAAAAATTGCCCTCAGAAAGGCCAGATGCCAGTGGCTCATGCCTGTAATCCTAGCTACTTAGGAGGCTGAGATCTAAGGATCACAGTTCAAAGCCAGCCCTGGCAGGAAAGTCTGTGAGACTTTCCAGAAATCCGGAAGTGGTGCTGTGGTGCAAGTGGTAGAGCACTTGCCTTGAGCTGAAGAACTCAGGGATGGCGTCTAGACTCTGAGTTCAAGCCCCATGACCAATCCTCCCCCCCCCCAACAAAAAAAATTGCCCTCAGAAAGCTGGGTTGGAGGCATGACTCAAATGGTAGAGTACCAGTTGAGCAAGCAAGCTGAACAAATTTGAGGACTGATTTCAAACTCATACCAGCAAAATAAAAAAAAATGTGATCAATTGGAATACTTAGGTATAAGTAAATATCAGATCTCATAGCCTACTCACTATAAGAGGGACATTGGAAATGTGTGAAATCAAGGTATGCATAAAGTGTGGGAAGAGGCTTCATGCAGAAAGATTGAGGGTTTTGGTTGTTGTTACCCCCCCCCCCCGGCGGGAATAGGTCTATAACTTTCTGGTACATACGTGCCTGTTTGATAGATATACTTGCCTGTTGTGTGTGCAAAACCCCTGGGTTTGATCACCAGCATGAGGGTTGGAGGTAGGCAAGCTACTTGAGCAAGCCTTGTGGACAGGAGGGCAGAGGAATATGCCGTTAATTACATATAGCTGGGAATATACAATATTGGGCAACTACGGGATGAGAATGAAAAATGTGTAGAACTGTACCATACCATTGAGCTAATATAGAAGCACTATTGTTGTTGTTGTTGGTGGTGGTGGTGGTGGTGGTGTGTGTGTGTGTGTGTGTGTGTGTTTGAACTGCAGTCCTCAGCTTCCTGAGTAGCTAGGATTACAGGCGTGATCCACCAGCACTTGGCTTCAAGATTTAATAGATAGAAAGTTTGGAACTGTTATTGAGCTGAGAGTGAGAGAAAACATTTGT
Source organism: Dipodomys ordii (assembly GCF_000151885.1). Taxonomy (NCBI): domain Eukaryota; kingdom Metazoa; phylum Chordata; class Mammalia; order Rodentia; family Heteromyidae; genus Dipodomys; species Dipodomys ordii. Next base: position 11,928,038 of record NW_012267222.1, on the reverse strand, counting down.
ATATTGCTCTAGCACTGTACTATCAGTATGATAATGACTAGCTACAAGTTAAAGAGCCTTAGTTTATTTTGTAAATTTTAATTACAAAAGCAAACTTGGCAGGTGGGTCACACCTATTTTCTCCAAATAATCAGTAGAATGGCAGATTTAGGGTTGTTTCAAGTGGTAGAGCACCAGCTTTGAATGAAAAAGCCTAGCAAGAGCATAAGGTTCTGAGCTTAAGTCCCAGTACAGACTGTCTGTCTATTTATCTGTCTGTCTATCTATTATCTATCTGTCTGTCTATTATCTATCTATCTATCTATCTATCTATCTATCTATCTATCTATCTATCTATCTATCTATCTATCTATCTATCTATCTATCTATCTATCTATGTAAAATAGCAGGTGAGATACATACCCATAAGGTCAGTACTAGGGAGGCTAAAGCCGGAGGGTTGGGAGTTAAAGGATAAGCAGCTTGGGCTATGTAGTAAAACCGTGCTTTAAAAAAAAACAGACAGGGGCTGGGAAGGTGGCTCAGTGGTAGAGCGCTTGCCTTGCATGCCTGAGGCCCTGGGTTCGATTCCTTAGCACCACATAAGCAAAAAGAAAAAAGCCGGAAGTGGCGCTGTGGCTCAAGTGATAGAGTGCTCGCCTTGAGCTGAAGAGCTGAGGGACAGTGCCCAGGCCCAGAGTTCAGGCCCCACAACTGGACCCCCCCCAAAAAAAAACAAAAACAAAAAACAGACAGCCTATCACCGGTGGCTGACACCTGTAATCCTAGCTACTTGGGAGGCTGAGATCTGAGGGTTAAGGTTCAAAGCCAGCCTGGGCAGGAAAGTCTATATGAGATTCTTATCTCCACTTAACTAGCAAAAAGCTGGAAGTGGGGCTGTAGCACCAACTATGAGTGATAAAGCTCAGAGATAGTGCCCAAACCTGGAGTTCAAGCCTCAGGACCAGCATGTGTGTGTGCATACACACAGAGTAAATTGAAAAAACAATTCAGTTCCTTAGTTATACTTCGTACTGTAAATACTTAATAATCACACACTGCAGAAAATTTTATTGAATTTGCCTCAATAAAGTTGCTGTATCAATGATTCCTAGCTTAAAAGCACTTCAAGGACCTTAAAAGATGATCCAGGGAGAAGTCTGAATTTTTCCAGACACATTAAATTGGAATCTGTATTGAGAAACTTAGGCATTTGTTAAGCTTCACAAAAAATTCCAATCTGCTTCATTGGTTAAATAGCTACTTCTCTAGAAGCTCAAAGGTAACTATAGTAATGACTGTCATTCATGTTGTGGAGAGACCTAGATTGACAAATACCCAAAGCAGGTTGATATCTGTCCAGCAAATGTTGTCCCTTCACTTGGGGACAGCAGAGATGACAGCTGCAATCTGGGCTGAGATGAGGTCCTCAGTGTGATATGTGGCATGGTATGGCTCTTTACAGGAGAGAATGGGGGTATTTTAGTTCTGTTGCCAGCTGTATTGGAGAAGAGCACATGATATTTATTACTCACTAGTCTGTTGTTGTTAAATTTGAAGTTCCTAAATAGTCCCAAAAGAATCCAAGTAAGCTCAAATTATGATTGGGAATGTTATTGGATCACCTAACATAGATGCAGGACTTGGATGGATATTGTTAGGATTGTTGAGAACAGCCCTTTAATAACACTTAACATTTAGTAGTGATTTGGGACATGGCTTTATTGAGATTTTCTAGTCTGGGAGGGTAGTACTCCCATCAACACTTTTTAGCTGAAATTTCAAATTAGCTTGAGAGAACTCTGCTTCTACCTTTTTGTTCTCGATATTTAGAACAGCCTTTATAAATGATCATCTTGTTCATTTTCCCTTTGTAAACACTCTACTTCATTTCCTCTATTATCAAACAGTGTTCTTTTGTGTGCTTGTGTGCTGATGCTAGGGCTTGACCTCAGGGCTTGTGTGCTGCTCAAGCCTAGTGCTCTACCACTTGAGCCACAGCTTGCTCCTTTCCTCTCCTTTCCCCTTCTTTCCCCTCCTTTCCCTTTTCATTTCCTGTTCTCTCCTTTTTGTTAGTTTAGTGGTGATATGAGTCTCACAGACTTTGCTGCTGCCTGGGCTGGCTTTGAACCATGATCCTCAGATCTCAGCCTCCTGAGTAGCTAGGCATGAGCCACTGGTGCCCAGCTTTAAGACAGATATGCCAGCTGTAGGTGGCTCATACCTATATTCCTAGTTACTCAGGAGGCTGATATGTAAGGGTCACAGTGCAAAGCTGGCCTAGAAGTATAAGAGACTCCTATCTCCAATTAACCAGTAGAAGGTCAGAAGTGGGGCTGTGACTCAAGTGATAGAGCACCAGTCTTGAGCAAGACAGCTCAGGGACAGTACTCAGGCACTGAGTTCAAGCCCCAGTGCTGTCACCACATTTACAGTTTGAAAGAAAAAAGGCTGGAAGTCATAGTTGAAGATAAGTACCCATGATTGGAACTTTTGAGTTTAGTGTTGGTGCTAGCTTTTCAACATTAGTTTCTAGAAGGAGTGTGTCATTGTAACATTTCACACATGTATACAATATATCCTGACCAACTTCATTGCTATCACTGTCCTTTATCCCTTGTCTCCCTAAAATAATTTTGAAAGATTTCCTTGTTCTATATTCACATGTATGCAGCAGACTGCTTTGAACACACTCATCTTCATTCACCCTCTTCTTTAACCCTCCTACAGTTTCTCTTCCCAGGAGAGCCTCTTTTGCTTTCCTGTCATTCATTTTTTTAAAAATACGTATTTACTGCACCAAGGAGTTTCAACATATTTCAGACCTGTGTATATTCTATATTTCATCAGACTAATCCTCTTCTTGATTGCTCTCCTGTAACTTACTCTTTAAAGAAACAAAAGTTCTATCTTTTTTTTTTTGGTTGGTTGTGGGGCTTGAACTCTGGGCTTGGGCGCTGTCCCTACGCTCTTCAGCTCATGGTGAACGCTCTATTGCCTGAGCCACAGCACCACTTCTGGTTTTCTAGTGGGTTATTAGAGATAAGAGTCTCACAGACATTCCTACCTGGGCTGGCTTTGAACCATGATCCTCAGATCTCAGCCTCTTGAGTAGCTAGGATTACAGGCATGAGCCATCGGTGCCTGGCAAGTTCTATCCTTTTTTTTTGGGGGGGGGTCTGGTCGTGGGGCCTGGGCACTGTCCCTCAGCTCTTCAGCTCAAGGCTAGCCCTCTACCACTTGAGCCACTGCGCCACTTCTGGCTTTTTTCTTTTTGCTTATGTGGTGCTGAGGAATTGAACCCAGGGCCTCATGCATGTAAGGCAAGTGCTCTACCACTGAGCCACCTTCCCAGCCACAAGTTCTATCCTTTTATCTCCCCCCTCCCCCCTAAGTCATGGGGCTTGAACTCTGGGCCTGAATGCTGCTCTTCAGCTCAAGGTTAGGGCTCTACCACTTGAGCTACAGCCCCACTAATGGTTTTCTGGTTGGTTTATTGGAGAGAAGAGTCTCACAGACTTTCCTGCCAGGAGTGGCTTTGAACTTCGATCCTCAGATCTCAGCCTCGTGAGTAGCTAGGATTACAGGTGTGAGCCATCGTCGCCCGACTTTTTTTTGTCAGTTGTGAGGCTTGAACTAAGGGCCTGGGCTCTGTCCTTGAATCTCTTTGTGCTCAAGGCTAGTATTCTACCACTTAGAGCCACAGCACTTCTGATTTTTGAATGGTTAATAGGAGGTAAGAGTCTCATGGGGACTTTTTTGCTCAGGCTAGCTTTGAACCATGATGCACAGATCTCAGCCTCCTGAGTAATTAGGATTATAGGCATGAGCCACTTGTGCCCAGCTCAGATTCTTAAATACTAAAAGAAACCACCTTTTCACTTAAGCTTTACAAAAATCTAAATTAATTTACTTTTTTTTTTTTTTTTTTGTCGGTCATGGGGCTTGAACTCTGGGCCTGGACGCTGTCCCTCAGCTCTTCAGCTCAAGGCGAGTGCTCTACCACTTGAGCTACAGCGCACTTCCGGTTTTCTAGTGGTTTATTGGAGATAGGAGTCTCATGGTCTTTCCTGCCCGGGCTGGCTTTGAACCGCGATTCTCAGATCTCAGCCTCCTGAGTAGCTAGGATTACAGGCGTGAACCACCGGCGCCCGGCTTTAATTTACTTTTCTTTCAATCACTATTACTTGGCCATGTTGTTCCTTGGAGAAAGCATAAATTTAATAACATTTTGTGCCATAGTGCAAACAGGCTACAAATGTGCAAAGGAAATGTGTCCACTAATAGAAGAATAGAAATACCTGGATGCTTATATGTCCTACTCTCAATCATAGTATTGAAGCATCAGTTTAATGTTGTTGAACAAGGTTATTTAGTTTTTGTTGGTCGTGGGGCTTGAAATCTGGGTCTGGGTGCTGTCCTCAGCTCTTCAGCTCAAGGTGAGCATTCTACCACTTGAGCCACAGCCCCACTTCCAGTTTTCTGAGTGGTTTATTGGAGATAAGAGTTTCATGGACTTTTCTGCCTGGCTGGCTTTGAACCTTGATCCTCATATCTCAGCCTCCTGAGTAGCTAGGATTATAGGCATGAGCCACTGGCGCGTGGCTAACAAGGTTATTTTTAATGCATACCAGCACTGTCCTCTCCAAGTGAAAAGCCTTTGTTCTGTTCTGTACTAAAGAGTGCATATACTAATTGCTCTACTCCTGACTTTTCCATTGAATCTTTAGTAGTACCATACTTACAAAGTAACTTTTTAGATCTTTCAGATGGTATTTTCCTTTTATACATGACAAAATCAAAATCCTTAGGAGAGTTAAATAATTTACTTAAGGGTTATTGGGTCTGTTGCTTTTTCATAGAAACTGTTTCCTATGTTGCATAGAGACTTCAAAAGATATGTGCTTGGGTTGTATGTTCACGTTGGCCAGAGGCCATCAAAGCTTAAGGTTAATGAAATGCTCTTTATTTTGTAGCCATCCAGTCCAATGGATCAGATGGGCAAGATGAGACCTCAGCCATATGGCGGGACTAACCCATACTCACAACAACAGGGACCTCTGTCAGGACCACAGCAAGGACATGGGTACCCAGGGCAGCCATATGGGTCCCAAACACCACAGCGGTACCCAATGACCATGCAAGGTCGGACGCAGAGTGCCATGGGAGGCCTCTCTTATGCACAGCAGGTAGATGGTTACTGATTACTCTGACCCTTGTTGGTATCCAGGGTCTGGTCTCAGGTATAGAATCAGAATGTTTCCTTATCTTCCAAACAAAGTGATAGGAGCACATGCTAGGTGGTTCAGCTAGTTAGAACGTAGTACTGGCCAAGATTATGAGCACCATCCCATATGTGTTCTGTATGTCTTGTATGTGTCTTTATGCTACTTACCCTTGGGATTGAATTCAATTTACTACTGAGCTATATACCCTAGCCTGTCTTTTGACCTGGCTGCTTGCCAGTACCCACCTAAGAGCTGATCTCTGAAGGAAGTGAGACAAATAGGGCATTGGCTGAGCACCTATCACTGCTGCTATAGTGAAAACCATGCCATCTGCCTTGGGGATGGAAGCGGTCCTTTGTGTTTTACTGTCAGGGTCAAAAACTGTTTAAGAGGGACTTAGAACAGAAAGTGCAATATTCAACAATAAAGATGCTAATAATCTTTTATAAATGTTCAGGTATCTTCTCATCTCTGTTTGGCAGTCTGCCCTATTACCTCCCCTTCTCTCCCTCCCTCCCTCCCAAAAGTTGAGTAGTCTCAAATTCTTTAGTCCTCCTTCCTCAACTTCCCAAGTGCTAGGATTATAGGCATGCATAACCATACTGATTTAAATGTGTTATGTGTATATATGTATGCCTGTCAGTATTGGGCCTTGAACTCAGGATGTTGTGCTCTTTCCTGAGTGTGTGTGTGTGTTTGTGCGCGTGTGCGCGCGCGCATGTGCGTGCGCCCCAGTCCTGGGTTTGAACTTATTCTGTCTCTGAGCTTCTTTTGTTCAAGGTTAGTGCTCTACCACTTGAGCCACAGCTCCACTTCTGGCTTTTTTTGGTAGTTTAGTGGAAATGAAGTCTCACTTTCCTGCCCTAGGCTGGCTTTCAGCCCCCTGAGTAACTAGGATTATGTGTGAGACACTAGTGCCTGGCTTTTTTTTACACAGGACTAGAACTCTGCCATTTGAGCCATACCCATTTCCAACTAGCACCACTGTCTTTCAACTGTCATTTTTATGTTAATTGAAAATGGTGAGGGCATAAAAAAATATCTTTAAAACTTTAAAGCAAAGATGCCCCAAAATATAGAGAATGATATCTGGTGGATTTTTTTTCACCTCCTTTCTTCTCTTTATCCATTCTCCCTTTCTCTTTTCTTCTCTTAACTCCCTTCTTCAAGAAGAAAGTTAGGAAGAGATGGGGGTAAAACTTTTATATAGGGGAGCCCAAAGGGGTACTACTTACCAGATAAATCCTCATTGCCTGAGATAGTATAGTCGTATAGACAGTATAAGTAAGCCAACAGGCCCTTAAATTATTATTATTTATTATTATTATTATTATAATCGTGGGGCTTGAACTCTGGGCCTGGGCACTTTTCCTTAGCTCTTCAGCTCAAGGCTATTGTTCTACCACTTGAGCCACAGTGCCACTTCCGGTTTTCTGGTGGTTTATTGGAAATAAGTCTCAGGGACATTCCTGCCCATTCCTGTGATCCTCAGATCTCAGCCTCCTTAATAGCTAGGATTATAGACATGAGCCACCAGCATCTAGCTGCCCTTAAATATTTTTATTTTTTATTTTTTGGGGGCCCGAACTCTGGGCCTGGGTGCTGTCCCTCAGCTCTTCAGCTCAAGGCTAGCGCTCTACCATTTGAGCCACAGCGCCACTTCCAGCCTTTTTTTTTCTTTTTGCTTATGTGGTGCTGAGGAATCTAACCCAGGGCCTCATGCATGCAAGGCAAACGCTCTACCACTGAGCCACCTTCCCAGCCCCCTTAAATATTTTTTGTTTGTTTTTGTGGGTTTTTTTTGAGGGGTGGGGTCCAGTTGTGGTCCTGAACTCTGGGCCTGGGCACTGTCCCTCAGCTCTTCAGCTCAAGGCTAGCCCTCTACCACTTGAGCCACAGCACCAC
>NW_012267222.1:11919562-11920876 GCF_000151885.1 Dipodomys ordii | reverse complement strand
TTTCCTTTCCTTTCCTTTCCTTTCCTTTCCTTTCCTTTCCTTTCCTTTCCTTTCCTTTCCTTTCCTTTCCTTTCCTTTCCTTTCCTTTCCTTTCTCCTTCCTTCTCCTCCCACCCCCCTTCTACACTTCTGTTGTGGAGCTTCTTTTTGCTCAAGGCTAGTACTTTACCACTTTGAACCACAGCCTCACTTCTAGTGTTTGAGTAAATTGGAGATGAGACTCTCATGGACTTTTTTCTGCCTTGGCTAGCTTGGAAAGGTGATCCTCAGGTGTGAGCCAGTAGCACCTGGCTAAATCTGTTCTTTGGGATTGTTTTCTGGTCACTTCCTTTATATATCTTTGAATGGGGCCTAGAGTTTTCTTGTTGCACTTCCATTTCAGAATTATGGTCTTTCCCTCTGCCTATTATCACATAATGTGATGCATTTTGGTGAATAGTTTCTAAGTTCTTAGACCTTAGAGTACTTAGACCCATCTTCTTTGTAAATAATTGATGTTCAAATTGAGAATTTGTCACTATGTTTAATCTGTGAATTGTTACTTTTGGTTATCTGATACTTAGCCCAGAGGCACCTAAAGTTCAATCTGTTATATTCAGCAATCTTGGAGAGCCATTGTGGCTTCATTGGTACAGAAAGAAGTTGTTAGGGATTCTAGTAACCAGAATGGTCTGGAGGGACTTATAGTTCTATTTGCTTAGAGCAAGAAAACTGTGCAAATGATTAGTCTGCAAGCTGTTTCTGAATATATTCAGAAGACAAGTGTACTAGCATCCTTGCCTTTGATGGCCCTAAACTGCATCTTTGATGCATTTCATTTGGCAGGCAGTTTATAACACGGTCAGTGATCTGGAAGGAGATAAGTGGTAGATTGAGATGAAGAGTTTTTCTGGCTCTACTTTTTTTTTTTTTTATGAATGCAATAGAGTATATAGCAGGGGGGCCCCTGACTTCCCTGATCAAGGGGCAGCATTTTCTCTCAATTATGTGTCTCTTTCGAAGACCCTTTGCTTTTGAAGTGTAATCACAGTAATCTACTCCTGTGGTTTTCCATTGAAAAGATTTCCTCTGTGTCTTTCCCAGAGTAGAATCTCTGGCTCTTCCTAGCTGTTTCCTACCCTCTTCCTCGTGCTTTTACAGTCTGCTGATACTGGCTTTTCTATTTTGCATGTAGTAGGGGTTTTTCTGTTCTTAAATTGCAACTTTACAATAAAACTGATTAATAAAAATTTAAGGTTCTTTATTACAAGGGATTGAATGGGGGCATGCCATCTTATAACTGCAAATCACAAATCCTTCACAGTGGGTTTTTTTT
>NW_012267222.1:11900256-11904117 GCF_000151885.1 Dipodomys ordii | reverse complement strand
TTTCTTTTTGCTTATGTGGTGCTGGGGAATCGAACCCAGGGCCTCATGCATGCAAGGCAAGCACTCTACCACTGAGCCACCTTCCCAGCCCCCCCTTAAATGTTTTTAAATGAAGACTCAGTAAAAGAAGAAATCAAAGTAACTTAGTGTTTTGTACATTATCTGGATTAGTTATTAGTTAAGCCAGGCTGATATTGACCCATTTTGGTTTGATTCTTTTTTTTGGGTCCGGTTGTGGGGCTTAAACTCTAGGCCTGGGCGCTGTCTCTCAGCTCTTCAGCTCAAGGCTTGCACTCTACCACTTGAGCCACAGTGCCACTTCCGGCTTTTTTCTCTTTGCTTATATGGTGCTGAGGAATCGAACCCAGGGCCTCATGTATGAAAGGCAAGTGCTCTACCACTGAGCCACCTTCCCAGCCCCCCATTTTGGTTTGAATACAAAGTCTTAACCCTGAAAAAAAAATTTGCCATGATTAAAAAAAGAATAAGCTCATTGGCAAAAATCTTATTCTTGAACGTCTGTCAATTGCTCAAATATTAAATAGGATACATTTTAGCTGGACGCCAGTGGCTCATGCCTATAATCCTAGATACTTAGGAGGCTGAGATCTGAGGATCGCTGTCCAAAGCCAGCCTGGGCAGGAATGTCCATGAGACTCTTAACTCCAATTAACCACCAGAAAACTGGAAATGGCGCTGTGGCTTCAGCCTTGAGCTGAAGAGCTGAGGGACAGCGCCCAGGCCCAGGCCCAGGCCCAGGCTTCAAGGCCCATGACTAACCAAAAAAAAAAAAAAAGAAAAGAAAAAAGCATACATTTTCAATGAATGACTGTAGTCTACTAACTAGTTACCAATTTTGGCCATTCTTCCTGGCAGAGTTTAGACAGTTTGTATAAGAATGCTGCACCTTCTTACTATGAGGACTGGCTTGCCTGCTTGCTTGCTTTTCTCTCCTTTTAATTTTTTCCTTATGAATCATTTATTTCCTTTGAAACTCTTAGAAACGTGCTAGAAAATCTTAAGATAGGATGGAATGATAAAAGAATAAAGAATTAAAAAAAAATGAAATGAGTCAACATCTTAAAAACCATGCTACCATCTCCAGTCATCAGAATACCAACCTCAAATTAAATTGTGTTGCAGAAACTTTTTTTTTTTTTGGTTGTGGGGCCTGAATTCTGGGCCTGGACAGTGTCCCTCAGCTCTTCAAGTCAAGGCTAATACCCTACCATTTGAGCCACAGCACCACTTCTGACTTTTTTTTTTCTGCTTATGCAGTGCTGAGGAATCGAACCCAGGCCTCATACATGCAAGGCAAGCACTCTACCACTGAGCCACTTCTCAGCCCTATGCAAAAACTTTTAACAACAGAAAATTAAAAGTTAAAATTCACAATTGTCAATGTGCATGATTGCCTGCTTTCTATACAAATCCTGGAGGCACAGTTTCTGATAGGAGAGACAGTTCTAAAGAATTTTTTCCTTTTCCACAGATTCCTCCTTATGGACAACAAGGCCCAAGCGGGTATGGTCAGCAGGGCCAGACTCCATATTACAACCAGCAAAGTCCCCACCCCCAGCAGCAGCAGCCACCTTACTCCCAGCAACCACCATCCCAGACCCCTCATGCCCAATCTTCATATCAGCAGCAGCCACAGTCTCAACCACCGCAGCTTCAGTCTTCTCAACCTCCATATTCCCAACAGCCATCCCAGCCTTCACATCAGCAATCCCCAACTCCATACCCTTCTCAGCAGTCTACAACACAGCAGCATCCCCAGAGCCAGCCCCCTTACTCACAGCCACAGGCACAGTCTCCCTACCAGCAGCAGCAACCTCAGCAGCCAGCATCCTCGACGCTCTCCCAGCAGGCTGCATATCCTCAGCCTCAATCTCAGCAGTCCCAGCAAACTGCCTATTCCCAACAGCGCTTCCCTCCACCACAGGTAAGATCCCCCTGCCTCCTTCTCTGACCTGTGTATAACCACAGACAGCAAGGAAGTTTGTGTTGCCAGAATTTTGCCATACAAATTAATTCTCCAGGGTGCACTTAAAAATCAGTTAAACTCTGGGTAAACGTCCTAACTGGATTGATTTGAACTAATAAAGGAAAAACCTTAGCTGCACGCCATTGGCTAATTCCTGTAATCCTAGCTACTCAGGTGGTTGAGATCTGAGCATTTTCAGTTCAGAGCCAGCTTAGGTAGGAAAGTCCATGAGACTCTTGCCTCCAATTAACCACCAGAAAACCAGAACTGGTGCTGTGGCTCCAAGTGGTAGAGCACTAGCCTTCAGTGAAAAAGCTTAGGGATGGTGCCCAGGCCCTGAGTTCAAGCCCTGTGACTGACCAGAAAAAAAACCAAAACTGAACTTTAACTACATAAAGACCTATAGCCCTTCTTACTGATGAAGAAATAAGACAATGGAGAATTAATTACATGAACAAATTAAAGGCGTAATATATATATATATATATATATATATATATATGTACATACACACACATATATACATACATATATATATATATGTATGTATGTATTTTTTAAAGCAATATCAGTACTCCAGCACACCCAAATGATGTTAGTCTTTTCTCAGCTAGTCACTTTGGTAGAATGTAGTGTATGTTCTTCATTCCAGCTGCTATTCTGTTCCATTGATAGTTAAAATATTCTGGATCCTTTCATTTGAAATTATAACTAGAGCTGATACACATTCTTTAGAATATTGTCATAGGTGGCAAATCTTTTTATGTAAGTGAGTATATGTGTGCCAGTCCCAGGGCTTGAACTTCAAACCTGTCCCTGAGCTTCTTTTGCTCAAAGCTAGTACTCTATTACTTGGGCCACAGCTCTACTTCCATCTTTTTTGGTCATTAACTGGAGGTAAGAGTCTCGTAGACTTTACTGTTCTGGCTAGCTTTGAACCACGATCCTTAGTTGTAGGTGTGAGCTACTGATGCCCAGCAACATCTTTTTTTTGGGGGAGGGGGGGGCGGGCCTGGGACTCAGGACCTGGGTACTGTCCTTAAGCTTCTTTTTGCTTAAGGCCTGGTGCTCTACCATTTGAGCCACAGCACGGTTTCCTGCTTTTGCTGAGTAGTTTATTGGAGATAAGATTCTTGTGGAGTTTCCTGCCTGGCTTTGAACCACAATCCTCAGATCTCAGCCTCCTGAATAGGTAGGATTACAAGTGTGAGCTATTATCACCTGGCATCATCTTACTTTTTGAAAGATAAGTTTGAAGCCTGACAAAGGGACATTGCCCAGGCCTCTAGGTCAAGCCCCCCAGTACTGGTACAGTAAATACATAATTTTTTTGTTTATTTTTGTGCTGATACTGGGGCTTGAACTAAGGGCCTTATACTTCTCTTGGCTTTTTTACTCTAGGCTGGTGCTGTACCACTTGAGCCACAGCTTTACCCCCAGAGTTTTTGATAATTAATTGGATATAAGAGTCTAATGGATTGGCTTCAAACCTGATCCTCAAATCTTAGCTTTCTGAGTAGCTAGGATTATAGGCATGAGGCACTAGTGCCTGGCTGCTGAATTTGATTTTAGGAAGAAGCAAAAATTTACTTGGTGCTATATACTTAGTGAGCAAGATGTAGATAATGGAGCCTAAAAATAGTAATTTGGGTTTTTATTTATTTTTTTTGTTTTGTTTTGTTTTTATGGTTTTTTTGGGTCCGGTCGTGGGACCTGAACTCTGGGCCTGGGCGCTGTCCCTCAGCTCTTCAGCTCAAGGCTAGCACTCTACCATGTGAGCCACAGCGCCACTTCCGGCTTTTTTCTTTTTGCTTATGTGGTGCTGAGGAATCGAACCCAGGGCCTCAGGCATGCAAGGCAAGCGCTCTACCACT
>NW_012267222.1:11893344-11897721 GCF_000151885.1 Dipodomys ordii | reverse complement strand
AAGAGCTGAGGGACAGCACCCAGGCCCAGAGTTCAGGCCCCACGACCGGACCCAAAAAAAAAAAAAAGATGTGGAGGTGTGGCCCTGTTGGTAGGATGCGAGCTTGAGCTTGAGTTTAAGGTAATTTAATTTCTGGTGTTGGGCTCCCCCGCCCCCCAAAAAAAGAAAAGTCTGGGCTCAATCCAGGTGCCAGTGGCTTACTACCCATAATATTAGCTACTCAGGAAGCTGAGATCTGAGAATTTTGGCTCAAAGCCAGCCCAATCAGACAAATCCAAGAGACTCTTATCTCCTCCTTTTTAGCAAAAAGTCAAAGTAAAGGCATGATTCAAGTGGTGGAATACCAGTCATGAGCTAAAAAGCTGAGAGTTCAAGCTCTAGTATCAGCAAAAAAGGAAATAAAGGAAAGGAAAAAAAAGGTTAGGTCTTGAGTCTGCTTCTTGTTTTTGCCACTAGCTTTGTAGCTTGGACAAATCAATTTCTTTGTAGCTTAGTTTGTATATCTATAAAATGTACATTACTTCATTTGTGATAAACATTAAGTAGGTTAATAGAAGAAAGCTTGGTGATGGCAGACCCTTCGTAAATGTCTGCCATTACAATCATCATCTCATAGGACACAGCAACTGCTTGATAGCTGAAAGGTAGTTAATACCAATTGTTTAATTATAGGCTGATAATAGGAATAGCTTTAACTCTGTCACTACACAAGGGTAAAAAAATATTAGGCTCTGAGCCAGGCACTGGTGGCTCATGCCCGTAATCCTAGCTACTCAGGAGGCTGAGATCTAAGGATCATGGTTCAAAGCCAGCCCGGACAGGAAAGTCTGTGAGACTCTTGATCTCCAATAAACTACTAGAAAATTGCAAGTGACTCTGTGGCTTAAGCAGTAGCGTGCTTACCTTGAGCTGAAGAGCGCAGGGACAGTGCCCAAGCCCCACGACCGACCCCCCAAAAAATGATAGAGAGAGAGATTTTATAAGGCTCTGAAAAGTTAGTCTTATTAGGCACCATAAATAAATAAAGTAAAATTCGGTGGCCGTGTTCTGATGATTCCATACCTGTAATCCTAGCTACTCAGGAGGCTAAGATCTGAGGATCAAGATTTGAAGCCTGCCTGCCTGGTCAGGAATCTCCAATTAACCGCCAGAAAAATTGGAAGTGATGTTGTGGCTCATAGTGGTAAAGCACTAGCCTTGACTGAAAAGGCTCAGGGACAGCTCCCAGGTCCTGAGTTCAAGCCCAATGATAACAAAAATAAATAGGCTGAGTTGCTAAATAGTAAACCTTCTATTATAAATCCTGCTTCAGTTATAAAATGAAAGTTCAATAATTTTTTAAAATTTAATATACTGGCGACTATGCTTAAGGCTGGTTGGTGCTCTACCTCTTGAGGTACACCTGACTGAATTTCCCTTTTGTTTTGTTTTGTTTAGTTTTGTGCCAGTACTGGGGCTTGAATGGTTGGCCTCTGCCTCCCTTTGCCCTTTTACTGGTTTAATGGAAATAGAGTCCCATGGATTTTTCTGTTCAGGCAGGCTTTGAAGTATAATCCTCAACTATCAGCCTCCAAAGTAGCTAGGATTGTAGGTTTCTGAGGTCAAGATGGAGAGTCCCTATCAGGTTGGGACTTTGAGAGATGAATTAGGAGAAAATGTCATAAAATAAAGCAATCATTCCTTATTCCCTTCTCATTGGTGTATTGCAGTCCTTTTCTGCATCTTCAGCTTCACTTGAATATGCTTTTTTAACCTGATTTTGTCAGAAGTGTGTAACCACTCCCTGAGCATCTTTGGTCTGTGCCAAAATCTGAGTGGTATGCTATTGTGACAATAATCCCAATCAGTGGATTTGTATCAGTGTTGTAGTTCATTTTCCTTCAAAAAGTTACTTCTTGCTTCTGGTGATTCCCCCAGGGCCATACTCGCAACAGTATCTCAACATGTAACCCAGGCTGGCCTCAACCTGGTCATCACCCGTTCCCCCCTATGTGGGGCCTGAGTGCTGTCCCTGAATTCTTTTTGCTCAAGACTGGGACCCTACCACTTTGAGCCATAGCTCTACTTTCAGTTTTCTGGTGGTTAATTGGAGATAAGAGTCTAACAGACTTTCTTGTCCGGTCTGGCTTTCAACCATGATTCTCAGATCTCAACCTCCTGAGTAAGTAGGATTATGGGTGTGAGCCACCAGTACCCAGCTGGTGCCTTTTTTTCTCTTTTTTTTTGTGGTCATGGGGCTTGAACTCTAGGCCTGCGTGCTGCTGTCCCTCAGCTCTTCAGCCTAAGGCTAGTGTTCTACCATTTGAGCCACAGTGCCACTTCCAGCTTTTTCTGCTTATGTGGTGCTAAGGAATCAAACCCAGGGCCTCATGCATGCAAGGCAAGCACTCTACCACTGAGCCACCTATGCAGCCCTGGTAATCTTTTTTTTTTGGTCGGTTGTGGGGCCTGGACTCTGGGTCTGGGCGCCATCCCTGAGCTCTTCAGCTCAAGATTAGCCTTCTACCACTTGAGACACAGTGCCACTTCCGGCTTTTTCTGCTTATGTGGTGCTGAGGAATCGAACCCAGGGCCTTATGCATGCAAGGCAAGCATTCTTACCACTGAGCCACCTTCCCAGCCCCTGGTGATCTTTTTTGATAAACATGTATTTAATAATTTTCAGTTTTAAGGATGGTCATAAACAGAAAAAACATGTTTTTTCCAGGGACATGGAATCCAAGAGCTCTTGGTTTGACCTTCTGTAGCCTTGTAAGCCTAGAGAATATTGTTCCTGGGAATCCCAAAACAAAAACTAATCTCAGTCTTAGGTTTCTGTTATGGATTCATCCAGCTGTATCATTTTCTCTGTGATAGAAGCTTGTGTAGAAGATGAGCTAACCAAGTCAGTAACATCTTGTTTTCTGAACTGCTTTTAGTCCTCTTTCTCTTGAACCAAGGAACCAAAGTTGTTTTTATAAATTTTAGATTCCCTACAAGAGCCTTTCCCTTTATTAACCAGTTGTGTAAAAGAATTACTAGGGCTAGGTGCCAGTGCCACACTCTTATAATCCTAGGTACTCAGGGGGCTGAGATCTGAGGATCACAGTTGGAAGCCAGCCCCAGGTAGAAAAGAACCTATGAAACTCATCTTCCACTCAAAAACTGGAAGGGGGTTGGGAATATGGCTCAGTGGTAGAGTGCTTGCCTAGCATGCATGAACCTCTGCGTTGGATTCCTCAGTACCACATACACAGAAAAAGCCAGAAGTGACACTGTGGCTCAAGTAGTAGAGCGCTAGCTTTGAGCAAAAGAGCTCAGGTACAGCATCTGGGCTCTGAGTTCAAGCCCACAACCTATCAAAAAAATAATAAAAATAAAAAAGAATCACTAGGCTTGCCAGTACATTCCTTCATTGAGTGGCAAGGATTTGTGGGTCACTGTTTGAGTTTGGTACGAGAGCAGATTCTAGCCTCACTAGACAGCGGTCCCTTTAGTTTCAGTTTTTCTGTTTTTGTTTTATTTTTGGTTCTAGTCCTGGGGCTTAAACTCATGGCCTGGGTCCTATCTCAGCTTTTGTGCTCAAGGCCCCCACTGTACCACTTTGAGCCACACTCCACTTCCTGCTTTTTTTTTTTTTTAATGGTTAATTGGCGATAAGAGTCTCCTGGACTTTTCTGCCCAAGCTGGCTTGGAATCATGATCCTCAAGTCTCAGCCTCCTGAGTAGCTAGGATTACAGGCCTGAGCCACTGGTGCCTGGCTACTCTTCTCTTTGAATCACATTATTCCTCATATGAATCCCTTTTATATCCATCCACATAGTAAAGATAATTTCCTCAAAAAACTCCTAATCAAATTTCAGGACTCAAATTCTATCATGATTTTGTTTAGTAAAGGCAATTTTTATTTTATCATTTAAAAATGTGCATGCCAAATCCTGATGACTTGTGTCTGTAATCCTAGTTACTCAGGAGGCTGAGATCTAAGGATCTAGTTTAAAGTCAACCTGGGCAGAAAAGTCCATGAGACCCTGATCTCCAGTTAACCACCAAAAAATTGGAACTGGAACTGTGGCTTAGTGGTAGAGTTGTAGCCTTGAGCAAAAATGCTTTGGGATAGTGCCAAGGCAGAGTTGTAACCTTAGTCCTAAGGTGTGCACTTGCGCATGTTCACACACACGCGCACACACACACACACACACAGTTCAGTGCTGGAGTTCCTGGAGGGCAGGAATGATAATTGTCTAACCTAAGGGACATTTAAGGCCCTCAGAATTATTTGCTATATAACACGCTTCTTTTTTCTTTCTCTCTTTCTTTCTATCTTTCTCTCCTTTCTTTCTCTTTCTTTCTTTCTTTCTTTCTTTCTTTCTTTCTTTCTTTCTTTCTTTCTTTCT
>NW_012267222.1:11834263-11892324 GCF_000151885.1 Dipodomys ordii | reverse complement strand
GCCTGGGCGCTGTCCCTCAGCTCTTCAGCTCAAGGCTAGCGCTCTACCACTTGAGCCACAACGCCACTTCTGGCTTTTTTCTTTTTGCTTATGTGATGCTGAGGAATAGAACCCAAGGCCTCAGGCATGCAAGGCAAGCACTCTACCACTGAGCCACCTTCCCAGCCCCTAATTTTTATTAAAAAAAATTTTTTTTTTGTCGGTTGTGGGGCCTGAACTCTGGGCTTGGGCGCTGTCCCTCAGCTCTTCAGCTCAAGGCTAGCACTCTACCACTTAAGCCACAGTGCTACCTCCAGCCTCTTCTGTTTATGTAGTGCTGAGGAATCAAATCCAGGGCCTCATGCATGTAAGGCAAGCACTCTACCACTGAGCCACATTCTCAGCCCTGTCTGAATTAATTTTTAGATCTGTTAAACTTCCTGTCATTGATAGGATCACAGGCAGGCACCACTATGTTCAGTGTTCTCCTGTATAAATGGGGTCTTGATTCTTCTACCCAGGCTGGCCCTAGAATAGATGTCTTCCTGTTCTGAGCCTCCATCACAGATTGGGATGACAGGCAAGTGCCACTATAACTAGCTATAGGTTAAGAAGGTATCTGACTTTTCTTCTTGTGTTGACCATGAACTGTGATCCTCTTGATTCAGTCTGCCAAGTAGCTAGAATTATAGGAATGAGCCAACTGTACTCAACCATTTTTTTTTTATGTTTTTATTTTGCCAGTTGTGGGGCCTGAACTCTTGGCCTGGCACTGTCCCTCAGCTCTTCAGCTCAAGGCTAGCACTCTACCACTTGAGCTACAGTGCCACTTTCGGCCTTTTCTGCTTATGTGGTGCTGAGTGAGGAATCGAACCCAGGGCCTCATGCATGCAAGGCAAGCGCTCTACCACTGAGCCACCTTCCCGGCCCTACTCAACCATTTAAAAAGTAAAAAGTCTTCTATTTATTCAAGTGTATGTGGTTTTCCTAGAATAATGCATAATCCCTGATTTTTCTTACTAAGGAACATTTGGGAATTTACATTTAGTCTTCTAAAGTACCTTTAGTTGTACAAATGGATTTTCATACATCCATACAAAATACTTGTTATACCAATGGGCCCATCACCTCTTTCCTCCCTCTTCTTTTTTTTTTTTTTCCAGGTAAGGGGTAGGTTTATTCAGTAGACCTGCTGGAACCAGGCCAGATTGGCCCTCCACGCGGCTGGGAGAGAGCTGGGAAAGAGAGTGGGAGAGAGAAGAGAGAGCTGGGAAAGAGATAGCTGGGAAAGAGCTCCTCCCTCTTCTTTATTGTTCATTCCCTTTGTCCCCCACACAAACTTTTTCCCCTAAAATATAAAGGAGTCAAGCTGTGGCTCAAGTGGAAGAACACCAGCCTTGAGCAAAAAAGTTAAAGGAACAGCACCCAGGACCTAAGTTCAAGTTCCAGTGCTAGCATACCCCCCCCCAAAAATATATATATATATAATTATGTGTAACATATAATGTATTAAAGTTTAAAATATACAAGTTTATACACATACATACAAAACATATGGTATTGAAAGTGTACCTGTGATTGAATGATGAAAGATGGATACAGGAGTTCAAGCCCAAATCTGGAGTGTTAAATAGTGCTTCTTATTTAGCTTATATTAAGAATTACATAAAGCCAGATATCAGTGGCCCACACCTGTAATCTTAGCTACATAGCAGGCTGAGATTGGAGGATTTCAATTTAAAGGTAACCAAAGCAGGAAAGTCTGTGAGATTTATTTCTAGTTCATCTTCCAAAAAGCCAAAAGTGGAGTTACAGTAGTAGAGCATTTGGCCTTGAGCATAAATGTTCAGAGACCCAGGCACTGAGAAGAGCGTGAGCACACACACACACACACACACAAACAATTGAAACAACACTAAGCAACTAGTCCTATGAATGGGAATAAAAATAAATATACTAAACTAGGAGGTTGCATTGGTAATCCAAGTAGTGGTGACTATTAGTGGTCTAGAGAGAGAGCACACTGTGGATTGAAGAGATTTGTTCCCCCACATAGTGGAAAAGGAGACGTTCTTTTCTTTTTCCTTTTTTTTTGGTCGGTCGTGGAGCTTGAATTTGGCTTGGACGCTGTCCCTGCGCTCTTCAGCTCAAGGTGAACACTCTACCGCTTGAGCCACAGCACAGCACCACTTGTGGTTTTCTAGTGTTTATTGGAGATACGAGTCTCTAGGACCGTGAAACAAAGGAGGACGCAACTCACTGGGCTGGGAAGGTGGTTCAGTGGTAGAGCGCTTGCCTTGCATGCCTGAGGCCCTGGGTTCGATTCCTCAGCACCACATAAGCAAAAATAAAAAAGCCAGAAGTGACGCTGTGGCTCAAGTGGTAGAGTGCTAGCCTTGAGCTGAAGAGCTGAGGGACAGAGCCCAGGCCCAGAGTTCAGGCCTCACGACCGGACCCCAAAAAAAAAAAAGAAGAAATGTACTCACTATCTTGCCCATATAATTGTAACCACTCAGTATGGTATTTTCACAATAAATAATAATAATGAGTCTCATGGACTTTCCTGTCTGGGCTGGCTTTGAACCATGATCCTCAGATCTCAGCCTCCTGAGTAGCTAGGATTACAGGTACGAGCCACCAGCGGGAAAGGAGACTTTGAAGAGTCTTCCTTGCAGTTGAGAACTCAAAGCAGATTATTCCTGGGTTGAAGCAGCACTTGCACTGCTAGCATCACTCTTGAGAGCTCTCTTCTGCTCTGCCATGCTGATCACTGGATCCTTCCCATCAATGCAGCTGACCCCAAATCCAAGCCTATCTCATAAATTTCATTTCCTTTGTCCTTACCCACTCCTCCCACCCCCAGGTCCCTGTTACCTCTTAACTGTTATCTAACCACATACTCTTGACTGTTATTTCTATTCCTCTACTTTCTTTTCCAAATCTTTGTTCAACATAATCTCTAGGGGACCACAAAATCAAATAAAAGAACAACCAGATAAGTTACATACCTACTTTTAAAATCTTCTAGCCAGTCTATAGGTTTCAGTACAGGCAGGTTCTCATTGTGTAGCCTTGGCTGCCCTCATACTCCACAGCTCATGATCTTCCAGCCTCACCTCAATCTCTCAAGCACTCAGGTTACACCTGTTGTATATTTGTTTCTTTGTGTGGGGTCTTGTTTTATTTTGTATTGGGGATTAAATTTAGACTTTCATCCTTATTAGGCAAGCACTCTACATATGTGGGGCTCTGTTGTCTGTTTTTGTTTCTCTCAGTGTACTTAAGTTCTCTGTTCCTAGAGTAAAACCTAGCATACTTTTTGCTATAGGTATTATAGAAAATGAATAAGTATTAGACAGGGATGGACTTTAAAGATCTTTTTTTTTTTTTAATTGTCAGTTCATTTTTATTACAAATAGAAGATCCGGGCTGGGAAGGTGGCTCAGTGGTAGAGCACTTGCCTTACATGCATGAGGCCCTGGGTTCAATTCCTCAGCACCACATAAGCAAAAAGAAAAAAGCTGGAAGTGGCGCTGTGGCTCAAGTGGTAGAGCGCAAGCCTTGAGCTGAAGAGCTGAGGGACACCGTTCAGGCCCCATGACCGGACCCCCCCCCCAAAAAAAAATAGAAGATCCTTTGATTCTGAATATGACATGTTTCTTATCTTCATGGACCCTCCTCTCTTTCATTAATAAGATATAATATACATGAAACAGAAGAGCATATCCCTGAATGTTATGAAGAGTGCTGTCAGTCTAAAGGAATTATGAAAGAAGGAGGGCATCATAAAATAGTTTGAATATGAACTAAAATTGTTGAAAACTTTATCCAGGTAGCTCACACCTTAGCTGCTCAGGAGGCTAAGATCTTAGAATCAAGAGTTGAAAGCCAGTCCTGGCAGGAAAATCTGTTAAACTCTTAGCACTAATTAACCACAAAAAAGGAAATAGAGCTGTGGTTCCAGTGATAGGGTACCCAGAAAAGAGTAAGGAACAGTGTCCATACCTGGAGTCATTCATGGGTTTTGGACTCAGGGCTAGAGGTGCTGTCTCTGAGCTTTTTTGCTCAAGACTAGTGCTCTACCACTTTGAGCCACAGAACTCATGATCTTTCCTGCCCTGGCAGGCTTCGAACCATGATCCTCAGATCTCAGCCTCCTGAATATCTAGGATTACAGGCGTGATGGTATGAGCCACCAATACCTAGCTTCATGAAGCATTTTTTTTGGGGGGGGGGCCTAAAACTCTGGGCCTGGGCGCTGTCCCTCAGCTCTTCAGCTCAAGGCAAGTGCTCTACCACTTGAGCCACAGCGCCGCTTCCCCTTTTCTGATGGTTAATTGGAGATAAGAGTCTCTCGGACTCTTCCTGCTTGGGCTCGCTTTGATCTGAGATCCTCAGATCTCAGCCTCCTGAGTAGTTAGGATTACAGGCATGAGCCACTGGTGCCGGGCTTCATGAAGCATTTTTAATGGGGTCCTTTTACATGGGGAAAGGGCCTAAGTTCTAAGAGCTTAAAAAAGGAAATGCTTGGGGCTGGGAGGTGGCTTAGTGGTAGAATGCTTGCCTACCATGCATGAGGTCCTGGGTTGGATTCCTCCGTGCCACATAAGCAGAAAAGGCCAGAAGTGGTGCTGTGGCTCAAATGGTAGAGTGCTAGCCTTGAGCTGAAGTGCTGAGGGACAGCGCCCAGGCCCAGAGTTCAGGCCCCACAATTGACACACACACAAAAAAGGAAATGCTCAAGAGAATGGTACCTTGAAAGGTAACTTGCAAGTTAGTATCTGAGAAGGAAAAGTGGTTACATCAGACCAAATTCTTTTTTTTTTAGTTTTATTGTAAAGATACTATACAGAGGGATTAGAGTTACATGAGTAAGGTAATGAGTACATTTCTCATCCAACATTGTTATCTACTCCTATGTTTTTCTCCCACTATCCCTTCCCTCCCCCATCATCAGACTAAATTCTTCAGAGTGATCTCAGAGCCCACATGTATATAAGGCAGATAGAGGAAGGGTAAAGATGTTGACAAAATATTCATAAGGAATAAAGATAGACATCTTTTCTGGAATTGTGAGGAAAGAGAATTAGCTGCATCCCAGTGGCCTAAAATGGGCTGGGCGCTGGTGGCTCACACCTGTAATCCTAGCTACTCAGGAGGCTGAGATCTGAGGATCAAGGTTCAAAGCCAGCCCGGGCAGGAAAGTCCATGAAACTCTTATCTCCGATTAACAACCAGAAAACCAGAAGTGGCACTGTGGCTCAAGTGGTAGAACTCTAACCTTGAGCTAAAGAGCTCAGGGACAGTGCCAGGCCCAGAGTTCTAGTCCCATGACCAACCTCCTCTCCCCGCCCCCCCCCATAAAAAATAATAACCTGAAATAATGCTACAGCTTAAAGTGGTAAACCACTACTAGCCTAGAGCACAAAAGCTCAGGGACAGTATCCAAGCCCTGAGTTCAAGCCCTAGGACTGAGGCTTTTGGCTAGAAACAGTCTTTTTTTGGGGAGGAGGGTGGGGTGGTCCTGGAGCCTGAACTCGGCATGGGCACTGTCCCTCAGCTTTTCAGCTCAAGGCTAGCGCTGTACCACTTGAGCCACAGCACCACTTCTGGCTTTTTTCTTTTTGCTTACGTGGTGCTGAGGAATTGAACCAGGGCCTCATGCATGCAAGGCAAGCGCTCTACCACTGAACCACCTTCCCAGCCCCATAGAAATAGTCTTAAGAGGCTGCTGTTGAAGATCTGCATCATACTTGCTTCTTCTGGCCAAATAGGAATGGATATTTTAAGATCTGCATCATACTTGCTTCTTCTGGCCAAATAGGAATGGATATTTTCTTTTTTTAATGTGTTGGTGCTGGGGAGACTGTTCCTTAGCTTTTTCTGTCCAAGGCTAGTGCTCTACCACTTGTGCCACAGCTCTACTTCCAGCTCTTTTCTGGTTAATTGGAGATAGAAGTCTCATGGAATTTCCTGCTGGGGCTGGCTTCTAACCTTGATCTTCAGATCTCAGCCTTCTGAGTAGCTAGGATTACAAGCCTGTGTTTTTAATACACAGCAAATATTTTTGGTTTCAAAACCTGTGAAAATAACCTTCTCTTAAGACTTCATCTTTTTTTTTTCAAAACCTGTGAAAATAACCTTCTCTTAAGACTTCATCTTTTTTTTTTTTTTGGCTTAAAACCTGTGAAAATAACCTTCTCTTAAGACTTCATCTTTTTTTTTTTTTTGGCTTGAACTCAGGGCACTGTCCTTGAGCTTCTTTTGCTCAAGGCTAGTACTCTACCACTGAGGAATCGAACCCAGGGCTTCATGTACGCTAGGCAAGCACACTACTACTAGGCCATATTCCCAGCCCCTCATGTTTTTTTTTTCTTCTTTTCTTTGTTTCCCATGTTAGCAGGCATTGTGGTAGTACCTCTGCATGAGAGCAAACAAAAGTACATCTGATAGCTAAGTATGATGGAGCATGCTTATAATCCCAGTATTTGAGAGCCTGAGCCTCTCAAGTAGGAAGCTCAAAGCCACCCTGGTATACATAGTGAGAACGTGTTTCAAAAAAAGAAAAAGAAGCCAGGCATTCTGGCTCATGCCTGTACTCCTAACTACTCAGGAGACTGAGATTTGAGGATGGTGATTTGAAGCCACCAGGCAGGAAAATCTGTGAGACTCTTCAGAAAACAACAGAAAAAAAGCCAGAAGTGGTACTACGGCTTAAGTGGGTAGAGCTTTAGCCTTGAGCACAAAAAGACTCAGGCACAGCTCCCAGGCCCTGAGTTCAAGCCCTAGGAAGAACAACAACTAAAGACAGAAACACAACAAGGAACTGTATAAACACCTGTTACCTGCCCATTCCATCATTCATATTGATTGCTAGATTTTTGCTACCTTACTGAACTTAGGGCTAGATTTTTGTGGTCTAGGTCTCTTGGAAGAAACAACAAATCCTCTAATGCTTAAAAATGTTTAAATCCTCTGATGCTTAAAATATTTAAAAGATTTTAATGTTATCTATAGTAGCTTTTTTTCCCTTTCGTCTATTTCATGATGTGAGGGAAAGACAACAGTTCTTGCATAGGATTTTGACAATTTATATGTTAAAAGATAACAAAAATACCACTAGCAATTTTTTGTGGGGTGGGGGTTGGTCAGTCCTAGAGCTTGAACTGGGTGGTGTCCCTAAGTTTCTTTTGCTCAAAGCTAGCACTCTACCACACTAGCCATAGCTTCACTTCTAGCTTTTTGGTGGTTAGTTGAAGATAAGAATCCCATAGACTTTTTTGCCCAGGCTGACTTTGCTGGGTAACCTCAGATTCCAGCCTCCTGAGTAACTAGGATTATAGACATGAGCCACCTGTGCCCAGTGCCACTAGCAATTTTGATAACTAAAGAAGCTAAATGTACTGAGGTTGATGACTTGTTTGCTTTACATGCAACTATTTTTCTATGCTTGTTTCCCTTGATTTGTAGTTCAGATGTTCTCATAATCTTGAAAAGGAAATCTTTCCCTCCCTCTTTTCACTCCCTCCTCCCTCATTACTCCCAGCTACCTCTGCCTTAGCTTCTCAGAGCAGAATTTATCCTGTGTATGTAGCTATCTTTCTCTAGAACTCTTATTCTCTGGCAAGGCTGACCAGTCCACTTCTTCATGTTAGTCACAGTACTTCAGCTCTGATACTGCCTGGTGCCTGCTTGAGCCTGTACTGCTTGCCACACATTACTGTATGCTTGTTCCTGGGCCCATTTCCTGTTTCTATTCTTGTATTGGTGGCTCAGCTATGCTTCCTGCCTGTGTGTGTGTCTCACACAGATTCCTCTTGCTAGAGCCTTTTGTTTTCTTCTGAACAACCTCAGTCTGAAAAGAAGCTGAACCTTACCTCTAGTATGATGGCTCCTAGAGTCAGATCTATAGAGAAATACTAACTCTGCACCAATCTTAGAACTTGAATTTGACTGGTTTTTGTTTCTTGTTTTTGGTGATGGTAGTTGTGGGGCTTGAACTCTGGGCCTGAGAGCTGTCCCTGAGCTCTTCAGCTCAAGGTGAGTGCTCTACTACTTGAGCTCTACTACTTGAGTTAATTAGAGAGAAGTGTTTCATGTACTTTCCTACCAGGGCTGGCTTTGAACTGCGATCCTCAGATCTCAGCCTCCTGAGTAGCTAGGATTACTGACATGAACCACCAGTGCCTGGCTTGACCTTGTTTTTTGTCTCTACCTTGCTACAGGAAACTATAGACCAGAAATTGGCATAAGAACATAAATTGGGGGGGAGGGGGGAATTGGGCTGAACCTCTCACTTCATATTCACACAAGGTTGTTAGAACTGATGTACCCTGGTTTTTCTTTATCTGGGGCATATAAATATATTTCCTACTATGGAGAAAGACATTTGGTTCCTATCTAGCTCAAGCATTCCTAAAGTCCAGATGATAACCTTTATTTTTTTGTGCTGATACTGGGTTTGAACTCAGACCCTGGGTGATATCCCTTTATTTATTTGTTTGTTTGTTTGTTTATTTTTGGTCGGTCATGGGGCTTGAACTCTGGGCTTGGGCGTTGGCCCTGCGCTCTTCAGCTCAAGGCAAACCGTCTACTGCTTGAGCCACAGCGCCACTTCCAGTTTTCTAGTGGTTTTATTGGAGATAAGAGTCTCACAGACTCATGCTTGCCTTGCATGCATGAGGCCCTGGGTCGATTCCTCAGCACCACATAAGCAAAAAAAGAAAAAAGCCGGAAGTGGCACTGTGGCTCAATTGGTAGAGCGTTAGCCTTGAGCTGAAGAGCTGAGGGACAGCGCCCAGGCCCAGAGTTCAGGCCCCACGACCGGACCCAAAAAAATAAAAAATAAAATAAATAAAATAATAGCCTATAGAGCAAATGAGAACGAAAAGCAAAATATATACTGACTCAACTTCATATCCTATGCGAGCAATTCAACTCCCATGCCCGTTTCTCTAGTTTATAGCTGAAGGGAAAAAATGCATGGATGTTGTAGAAAGGAAGAAATAAAGGAGGCTGTCCTGGACAAACACATTTAATGGTCTAAGTTAACCTACCCCTTTCTGCCTCACACTTCGCCCATTTCCCCCAAGGTAGGCGTTTCACTTAGCAGAGAATGTGCTTTGTGAATAAATCTCTAATTTTCACAACTACTCTTCATATCATTTGATAATACTAGATCAGATGGAAGTGAAAGTGCCTTAGTAGGGAGCCCTGGGCCTAGAGAGGAGTTTGAGTTAAGGAGCTTGTACTTATGAAGGAAAGATACTAAAAAGGAACATATTCTATCAAAGATTCAGTTAAACCAATTTGGAAAGTCCATTAGTCTCTTACTAACCACCAAAAAGCTAGACATAAAGGTGTGGCTCAAATGGTAGAGTGCCAGCTTTAAGCAAAAAATAAAATAAAATAAGATAGTGCCCACGCCCTGAGTTCAAGCTCTAGGATTAGCCACAGTACTGATCAAATAAATAAATAAGCAAGCAGCAGTTGTTGCTTCCAAAACTAATACCCAGTTCAGCTAAGTAGAACCTAAAAGCTCCTATAGAAACAAGTGAAGGAGACAAAATATGGTCTACATCACAGTTTTAATCTTACCTCATGAGTCTGCTTTTTAATTAGCAGAATCTGAATTGTATCCAAAATCCATCTGCAAGGATGTCTTGCAAATGTACTTAAAAAAAAATTCTCCAATTAGGGAAAGAGAAAAATGGAGATAACATGAACTAATCCAATAGAATATTCACCATATTAACACTTCCATCACATGCCTTCCATGTCCCATTTTACATATGAGGAAATTAAGGTACATAAAGGTACCTTATGTGCATAAGGTAGGAAAGGGACTTAGCCAAAGTCATTCAGTAAATGAAAATATTGTATTCTCTAACTTCTGATGGTTTTTGTGTATCATGCCTATAATTCTAGTTACTCAGGAGGCTGAGATTGAGGACTGCAGTTCAAAGTCAGTTGGGGCAAGAAAGGCCATGAGCTGGGCACTGGTGTAACCCTAGCTACTCAGGAGGCTGAGATCTGAGGATCACGGTTCAAAGCCAGCCCGGGGCAGAAAAGTCTGTGAGACTCTTATCTCCAATTAACCACCAGAAAACTGGAAGCTGTGGCTCAAGCGGTAGAGCGTTCGCCTTGAGTTAAGAGCACAGGGATAGCGCCTAAGCCCAGAGTTCAAGCCCCACAACCGACAAAAAGAAAAGAAAATCCATGATACTCTTGTCACCCGTTAACCACCAGAAAACCAGAAGCCACTCTGTGGCTTAAAATGGTAGAGCTCTAGCCTTGAGCAAAAAGAGCTCATGAAAATGCCCAGCCTTCCCCCCCCCCCAAAGCTAAAGCCCCACAACCAATAAATAAATAAAAAATAATTTTTGCCTTCTTTATCCTCCTTTCTTTGGAGGAAGGGAAGATGTGGAAGGGATGTGAAATTGCAATTTTTAGGCAAACTTAGTGGTATAGTAGCTTCTGGTTTGTGTCTGTTCTCTGGGATAATTTAAGGAGTATTTACCCAAAAAGCATTAAGTTCTCCAAATCCGGAATCTTCTGAAATTCTTGAATCAATGTATGGAAGATCTTAGGTGCCTTAGTGACAATGGCCAACCTCCTCCCATTTCTCCTTCCCTTTTTTCTCTATTAGAACTTACGTAAACTGCAGAGCTAGCTGAGAGACTCCCCCAGTGAAGCAAGTGCTCTAGCTTCTGCTGTTGAACCTCTGCAAGAAAAAATAAATTAAAAATCAGAAAGCCATCCCATATGTGTGTTTTATTGTTCATCCTTGGAGGGCTTGGGGCTTTGAAATAGGAAATAAGCCAAGTCCAGGGCCAAAGATGTCTCTCAGATAGTAGAGCACCTAGCTACCAAATGCAGGGCTCTGAGTTCAAACTTCACTTACCCTCCTCTACTCTTGTAAAAAGCCAACCTAGAAAAATTCTTTGTAGAAGATCCTTAAGCCAAGCTGAGACTCTGTTCTATTAAACTTGGTCCAGAAAGGAAGGACCCATAGATGTAGAACTGTATTAATATAACTGGTAAGTCAAGCATAGAATTTGTTGTTTTGGGGGTACTGTTATTATATGTTAATTTTTGTTGTTGGTGATCATGGAGCTTGAACTCAGGGCTGGGTGCTGCCTCTGAGCTCTTTGCTCAAGGCTAGTGCTCTACCACTTTGGCCACAGCACCACTTCTGATTTTTGAATGGTTAATTGAAAATGAGAGTCTCATGGGAACTTTTCTGCCTGGGCCGAGTTTGAACCACAATCCTCAGATCTCAGCCTCCTGAGTAGCTAGGATTACAGCCATGAGCCGCTGATGCCTGACTCCAGTTGGGAGGCTCTCCAGCAGTTAACTGGCAAAATGCCCAACTGTAGATCTGGCTAAAGTGGTAGAGTGCCAGCCCTAATTGAAGAAACCAAGAACTCAACATCCTGAGTTCAAGCCCCAGTACCAGCACAAAAATGTGGACTCTAGCCAGGGATTGAACGCTTGAGCTTGAGAATCAGTGAACATATCCCTTAAAGCTAACCTGATAAAGTAGGAATAATGCATATTGTTTACTGAGATGAGCAACAATAATTTCCTGACATTTTAGGAAAGAGAAGGTAGAAGAGAAAAACAAGTTTCAAATGAGAAGGAGGGATCCAGCTGGGCGCTGGTGATTCATGCCTTGTAATCCTAGCTACTCAGAAGGCTGAAATCTGAGGATTGAGGTGGCTGTGAGACTCTTATCTCCAATAAACCATTAGAAAATTGTCAGTGGCACTGTGGCTCAAGTGGTAGAGCACTAGCCTTGAGCTGACGAGCTGAGGGACAGTGCCCAGGCCCAAAGTTCAAGCCCTATAACCAACCCACCCCATCCCACCCCCCCAAAAAATAAGGAGGGATCAAAATTGAACAAAAGGATTATTAAGAATGTTTGAAACTGGGCCTTGGTTGGCTCATACATATAATCCTAGGTGTACTTAACAGGTTGAGATCTCATGACAGCCCAGGGAAATAATACTCCAAGACTTATATCTCCAATTAGCCAGCAAAAGACCGAAATAGAGCTGTAGTTCAAGTGCTAAAGCCCGGCATGAGTAGAAAAAGCTAAATGAAAGACCCTTGAGTTCAAGCCAGTATCTTGTAGAATCTTTTTTCTTTCTTTCTTTTTGGTTGGCTGTGGGGCTTGAACTCAGGGTCTGGGTGCTGTCTCTGAGCTCTTTAGCTCAAGGGTATACTCTACCACCTTGGGCCACAGTGCCACTTCTGATTTTTGAGTGGTTAGTTGGAGATAAGAGTCTCATGACTTTCCTGCCAGGGCTGGCTTTGAACTGTGATTCTCAGATCTCAGCCTCCTGAATAGTTAGGATTATAGTCATGAGCCATCAGTGCCCAGCCTTCTTGTAGAATTTTACTGAATTGTTCTTTTCATTCTTTGAGGATAATAGCTATCTTTTTTGCTTTCAGGTTCTAGCCATTTGCCATTTTCAGATCTATTTGTTCCATTAAAATACTTGGATTTTTATCTAGACAAATAGCTGTAGTTAGAAAAACTACTAGCTAATATAAATTTAGAGCTTTACAGAACCTAGGAGGCTCTGAGTCTCCTAATTCTAAATCCTGTTTATCTTATTGCCAACTTTGTCTTGCTGAGGTGACCGTGCTTGTTTTCTGTTTGCTACAATTCTAAGGAGCAGCCAAGCTTGCCTTAAAGAGGAAAGCCAGAAATATGGAAACTTAAGAAAGGCAACAAGCACCCTTTCCTGTTACACTTATCATACCTAGAACTCCACTTATATTTTTTCCCTTTGTTTCTTTCTTTTCATTCCTTTCTTCCTCCCTTCCTAGCTGAAGTTCTAGGACCATAGCAAATGGTCTTCATAGAATTATAGCAAAGAATGCTTGACTTTGAGAAATTAGTGGTTCCTAATTTCCTTACCTTCTCTAACTTTACCATGTTATTTTCTACTGGTATTAGAATAGCCCCTTTCCATAAATAAGCACTGTTCTAACTCAGGCCCAGCACTGACCCAGTTTTGTTTTTTTCAAATTTTAATCTGTTAACTAAGACATTCATTTCCCCTGACCTAAGTCAAAAGCCTTGAAGAGGACCAGGAAACTGGTCAGGTAACATGGGGGACTGACTGTACAAGCTGAAAGCAAGGTTTCAATTTATGCCTCATGACCTTCTATGTATTTGGAGAAAGTTATAGACCTAGATTTTTTTTTAATATATGACATCTCCCAAATTTGAGATGGACCTGTATAGTTATTAGACAATGTCAAATTAAAATACCCATTAAAAGGTTCTTTGGGACCTGGTAATTTCTTGTGAACTGCCGCATTAACTTTGGCTTCTCTCTGGCATTTACTCCCTTTGCGCTGGTTCCTAGAATTTCTCTTGACTTAGGGGTTACTGGGTATACCATCTCATCTCTCCTTTGCCAACTGTCATTCTGTTCAGTGTTTCTTTTATTTATTTTTTTGTGGAGGGGTTACATAGGGAAGATGGTGATCCAGAATCATTCTGTGTGGTTAAACCTCCAATAGAGAAGATCTGTGGGAACAAGATATCAACCCCTGGAAAATCAATGGCTGCTGCAATGGCCAAGATACTGTTTGTAGGAGCTCCCACCACAGGAATGTAAGCAGCCCTGAAGTCTTTCTTTTTGCTCTTTTTCACCTCAGCTTTGCCCTTAGCCTCTACCCTGAGAGTCAGACCTACCTCCAGATTTTGCTGAGATGGACTAGAACAGCAGGTTCTTGTTTTCTTGCAATTAGATTTAAATTTCTTTAGTCACATAGAGCCCCGCCTCCCAGTAGCCTCTTTTCCCAAACATTCCTTCTCTGCACTGCTGCAGTTCTAGCAACAGTCTTACTCAAGTTGCCAAGGCAACTTTAAGGTTGTACTTCTTTCTTTCTTTCCTTTTTTTTTTGGTCTGGTCATGGGGCCTGAACTCTGGGCCTGGGCGCTGTCCCTCAGCTCTTCAGCTCAAAGCTAGCACTCTACCACTTGAGCCACAGCGCCACTTCCAGCTTTTTTCTTTTTTTGCTTATGTGGTGCTGAGGAATCGACCCAGGGCCTCATGCATGCAAGGCAAGCGCTCTACCACTGAGCCACCTTCCCAGCCCAAGGTTGTACTTCTTTTTACATGGGAGTTATTTCCCAAGGTGGCAGCACTCACTCAAGTCAGACCTCAGTCTAGAGGTCTAGCATTCAGATGCTGGGTAGAATAGGGAAGGTCATATTAAGTCTAAAGAAAAGCTTTTGGTGAGATGAGGGTTAGGGGGTGTTTTCTGGTTTTTTTGCCAGTCCTGGGACTTGAACTTAGGGCATAAGTACTGTCCCTGAACTTCTTTTGCTCAAGGCTAGCACTCTATCCCTTGAGCTACAGCACCACTTCTGGCCTTTTCTGTTTATGTGGTACTGAGGAATGGAACTCAGGGCTTCATCTATGTACTCTACCCCTGAGCTACATTCTCTGCCCTAATGAAATTGTTCATTGAACAATATTTATCAAACATTTTGTCTTTAATGTGACTGGCATTTTTCTGCTAACCAATGTCCTTATCTTTTTCTGGTCTTTGAAGAAAGGGGACAAATACAGCATAATACTATCACACTGAGTCTAGAAGAGCCTTAGAAAACCTCTGGGCTTTGACTGTGAGGAACCAGGGAAGTTGTCCTGTGGTCTTAATTCAAAATAGATTTTCTAAGCCGGGGCGCTGGTGGCTCACGCCTGTAATCCTAGCTACTTAGGAGGCTGAGATCTGAGGATCGCGGTTCAAAGCCAACCCAGGCAGGAGAGACTGTGAGACTCCTATCTCCAATAAACCACCAGAAAACCGGAAGTGGTGCTGTAGCTCAAGTGGTAGAGCGCTCGCCTTGAGCTGAAGAGCTGAGGGACAGTGCCCAGGCCCAGAGTTCAAGCCCCGCAACCGACAAAATAAAATAGAAGAGATTTTCTAATAGAAGGCTAGCAAAGCACTACTCTGGGGAGGCCTCTGATTTCGCCACTGTTCCACAAAGCTACTTTTTGTTTTGTTTCATATTGTTTAGTTAGATTTCACTATATTGCTTAGGCTGACCTTGAACTTCTTGACCTCATAGGGTCCTTCTGCCTCAGCCCCCTGAGTATTTGGAACTACAGGTGTACATCACCATGTGCAGCTTAGTTCTCACCCTTGATGTTTCTAAAGCCAAAAAATTATTTTAGACTATACTTACTACTTCTTTTTTTTGGTCGGTCATGGGGCTTGAACTCTGGGCTTGGATGCTGTCCCCGCGCTCTTCAGCTCAAGGCTAGTACTCTACCACCTGAGCCACAGCACCACTTCCTGTTTTCTAGTGGTTTATTGGGGAAAAGAGTCTCACGAACTTTCCTGCCAGGACTGGCTTTGAACCGCAATCCTCAGATTTCAGCCTCCTGAGTAGCTTGGATTACAGGTGTGAGCCACTGGTGCCAGCTTAATTTTATTTTATTGTAAAGATGCTAAACAGAGAGGTTACAGTTTCACCAGTAAGTTAATGATTACATTTCTTGTTGAACATTGTTACCCCCTTCTTTGTTTTTCTTCTACTATCCCTTCCTACCCCCACCTGCTCTACTCTTCCCCCTCCCCCAAGTTGTAAAGTTCATTTCAAATATAGTGTCTTGTGAATATCATTGTTGCAATGGGTAGACCATAATTATTGTACCTATAGTGTATAGTTAAGTCATTGGTCCCTTCCCAGTTCTACAATTTAGTGACTAAAAAACCAACCAACTTGGTGTGTTATAGAGAGTTCTGTTGTCCTGTTGGAGCATTTCTGTGCTCTGAGGCCAGTTGACCTATATAATTAAGATGGATCACTACAAGGCTGGTGAAGGAAGAAAATGTGAGTTTGAAATCTGAAATTAGGCCATTCACAGGAATATATCCTCTATCTGAGCCACACCCTCATGCTTGATAAGAAAAATAGAATACGGGGTTTAAATCCCCAATAGAGACCAGACCCTTCCTTCATAGAAATTAACTTGTTCCCTAAATTCCACATTATCTCCCTGATTCTCTTGAAAACCCAAGAATGAGAAAAAACACTATACCCTTTAGTGTAGGGAAAGTAGGATTGGAGGTAAGAAGGAAATAGGTGAAAGGGCTGATTTTAAAATAAACTGATAAGTATAGGAAGAGTGGCTAGAAAAAAGGGAACATACAGCATTGTAATTGTATGAGGCTGTTTTTTATTTGTTTTTGTCCGTCATGGGGCTTGAACTCTGGGCCTGGGCATTGTCCCTCAGCTCTTCAGCTCAAGGCTAGCACTCTACCACTTGAGCCACAGTGCCACTTCCGGTTTTCTGGTGGTTTATTGGAGATAAAATTTCTGAGCTTGCATCTTTGTTAAAATGAAGGGTGAATCTGGAGTTGTGGCACATGCCTCAAATCCCATCACTTGGGAGGCAGAGGCAGGAGGCCAAGGCTAGCCTGGGCTGCAGAATATCAAGTGGGAAAGTTTGATAAACTAAATCAGAAGATAATTTTGAAAATTAAATGTGAATCAAACACTCATGTTACAGGCAAATAGATGATAGTCACATATTTGTGTCAATTTTGTTTTCTTACAAAAGGGAGGGAGAGAGAAACTTAATTACTTCTTTTCAGCATCCTTTGAATTTGGAGATTTTGTCTCCAAGACCTTCTCTTTGAATTCTTACACATGTACAGAGGATTTCATTTGGAATACAAATCCCCATCAGGCAGCCAAAAGGTACCAGGAAGAATGAACTATTATCTTCAGAACAATAGCCCATTATAGAAAAAAGAAAAGAGGGAATAGATTTGGGGGTGGTCCTCATACTATTTGGTAGTGTCTGGGATAGTAACCAAGTTTTTGAGTGGTGAGGCAAGTAGCAAAGAAGTTCTCAGAGACATTGCTGAAGTAATTTCTGCTGTTCTAAACAGTGACATTCAGGCATAAAGCAGTGCTAAACTTCTGCAGTTTTCTTCTCCTTTATTACCTACTTGACACCTGTCCTGCTAGTACCTTCAGGAGTAAGAAGCAACCAACCCTAGAAAGACTGTTTTTAGCCATAGATAAGAAAGAACATAACTGAAATGTTGCTGTACTGAAATATTCGACAAGTAAAGTCCCCTCAGCTTCTCCTGTTAAACCTCTTCTTTGCCTTAATTGTCTCAGTCCTTTTTCCTTGGAGTTCTGTTTAAGCTGTTGTCTTCTTTGCTACATTTTGTCTTGTTTGTTTGTTTATTTTTTTTGTTTTTGTTTGCCAGTCATGGGGCCTGAGCTCTGGGCCTGGGTGCTGTCCCTCAGCTCTTCAGCTCAAGGGTAGCACTCTACCACTTGAGCCACAGCGCCACTTCTGGCTTTTTCTGCTTATGTGGTGCTGAGGAATCAAACCCAGGGCCTCATGCATGCAAAGCAAGCACTTACCACTGAACCACCTTCCCAGCCCATACATTTTGTCTTTTAAAGGGTTAATTTTTGCCAGTTTCTTCTGTGGCCTTCAGGATTTCCTCCCATTCCCCAGCATTGGAGCAGTCTTTTGCCAAGTCTCAGTCAGTGAGACTAGACTAGGATGGGGGAACTTGGGAAATTGCTGGTATAGATCTCATCATTTTAGGCTTTTGTACATTTTTTATTTAAGGATTATCATTTAAGTAGGTATAGCTTAGTTGCAGAGTTCCACCTACATGTAAGAACAATAGGATTTACTTGACCATCTCCCTACCCCATGTTGGTAATCTAATTCAGAGCCTACCATATGATAGGTAAGTGCTGTACCATTCAGCTACATCCTCAGGCTCTATGTGTATTTCTCAAATAATCTATAGAATGAGGCAAAAACTTTATAACTAAGTAGATGTAAGTGTAAGTACTTCCGCAGGAAGCCCTTCAAGAATTGATCCAAATTTATGGGAAAACTCTAATTACAAGCTTATCTAAATAAATCCATTCTTTAATTTTATTATCAGCATATATTAGTTGGATAAGGGAATATTTGCTTGTATGGAAATATCATAGTAATAATCTTATCATTCTCCCTTATCCTAATCTCCCTTCTTAAAACAGTTTCAGCAGGTTTCATTTTTCTGTTTTCATACATGCAAATAAACTATCATTAACTAATTCTTTAGACTTGTCTATCAGTGTTATTTAATCTGCTCAGCAGAATGAACCAATGCTATCTCTATTGGGAGATCTTAAAACAAAACACAAACACACATACACATCTGGCGTCTTCCTGATTGAAAACGTGCTTCATTGAGCAGCCAGTTCATGTTAGAGCTTGTGGTTCTTCCTGTGAGAACACCAGCATACGCCTTCCCCCACACTCAAATGAAGTATGGACTGTGATTTCAAGCATGGTTTTGTTGTGGTGTGAAGAGAAGGTGTTAGCTGCTGAGTTCTGTTTGTCAGCAGAGCCTGACAAACTCATGCTGGCACTCACTGGGGCTGGGCAACCAATCACAGCTGGAACAGTTATCGTCATGGAGTCCCTATGGGCTTTCTCTATCAGGTCACATCCCAAAATAACATTGGGAAGTATTTCAAATGAAGAAATGAAGGCTTTCGGGGCTGTAGCCAGCCTGGAGCGTGAGATTCTGTGTGAAATAGTTGGACCTGCTCCAGCGCTTTTGATCTGCATGGTAGATGAGCAATAAAATGCATGAAACACGTTGGAAACACGTGAGGAAATTCTTCTGGCCCTGCTGCTTCCTTGGAACTGGCAGGGCACTTAGTGGGCTGATCATCGCCGCCCATCTCAGCAGTATTGTACTTGGAAAATAGTACACCTAGGAAAAAAGAGCTCTCCACTAGAGGAAGACATCAGTATAATTTTATCCAGCAGATACTAACCAGGTGGACCCTTTTGGTAGAGCTAAGAACCTGGAGTCCTGAAACACCAAAGGCAGCTTCTATTGAGTAGAATGGGTTTTAGATTGATTGGACTTCTTAGTTATTTATAACTGTTATAGAAAACTGAACTTGTTCGGCACATTGAAGTCTGACTCAACAACCAGGTATCTGGCTTTTTATGGAACAAAAGACCTGAAAAACTGGCTTTTCTTTTCTTTTTTTTCCAGGATACAAAACAGAGGTGTGTCCTGTACAATAAAAGGATAAGGAAGCTGCCAGGTGCTGGTAGCTCAGGAGGCTGAGATCTGAGGATTACAATTCAAAAGTCATGTAATTCTTGCCTCCAGTTAATCACCAAAAAGCCAGAAGTGAAACTATAGCTCAAGTGGTAGAGTGCTAGCTAGCCTACAGCAAAAAAATCTCAGAGATAGCAGCACCCAGGCTGAGTTCAAAAAAGGACCAGGAAATAAAAAGGATAAAGCAGAAATCCAGAGAAGTTATCTTTATGTATGATAGAGTTGGGGACCTCTTTTAATACTTCTTGACACCCCTCCTCATTTTCCATAAAAACATTGGTTGGGTACTGGTGGCTCACATCTGTAATCCTAGCTACTCAGGGAGGCTGAGATCTGCAGTTCAAAACCAGCCTCAGCAGACAAATCTGTGAGGCTCTTCAGTGAATCAGCAAAAAGCTGAAGTGGAGCTGTGGCTTAAATGTTACAGTGTTAGCCCTGAGCAAAAAAAGGACAGCACCCAAAGTTCTATCCCAGTACCAGCACCCCCTCTCCCCCCCCAAAAAAAAAGCCAGGCTAGGTGTCAGACTGAAACATGAAGATTATGGATCAAAGCCAACCCTAGCAAGAAAGTCTCATGACCAAAAAGCTGTGGTTCAAAGTGGTAGAACACTAGCTTGGAGCACAAAAGCTCAGGGACATTGCCCAGGCCTTGAATTTAAGCCCCGGGATCTCTCTCTCTCTCTCTTTCTCTCTTTCACACACACACACACACACAATGGTAAGTCAAGCTCAGAGAGACAAATGGTATGTGTTTTCTTCATATGTGGATGCTAGATCTAAAATATAACTGAATTTGACAACCTGTATAGGACTCTAGGCATTCTCACAGTCAGACTAAAGGAGGTCGCTCCTAGAAGAACAGCACTATTTATTGAAATATTTATTGAGACAAACTCCAGGAAGTGAAAACATAGAGTTT
Organism: Dipodomys ordii; assembly: GCF_000151885.1. Lineage (NCBI taxonomy): Eukaryota > Metazoa > Chordata > Mammalia > Rodentia > Heteromyidae > Dipodomys > Dipodomys ordii. The sequence goes on along the minus strand of NW_012267222.1, from coordinate 11,872,283 downwards.
TTTTCTTGTTATTATTGTTGTCATTAATAGTAGTGGTATTTGGTTTTGCTTCCCCCCTCCTCCCCTTTGAGGGGCTAATGAGGGTATCAGAAGGGAGGGAGGAAAGGTCAACAGGTACTGTTGTACTATTATAATTGTATTATACACTGTGGAAAATGACCTATGCCACTTATGGGCAAGGAAGAGAGGGGGAAAGGATGACATTGACATTGTCCAAAAGGAAGTATACTTGTTAGCTCACTTAGAGGTAATAATAATAGTAAATTAATAATAATAGTAATAATAATAATAGTAAAATTATTTTTTAAGCCAGACAAGAATGTAAGAATTCACACATGTGCATGAGTTGCGCGCACGCGCACACACACACACACTCACACACTACTGTGGTCAGCCCCTGGTACCTATAGGTATATCTTACGTCTTATACTATTTGTATTGTTTTATCTTATTTTAGAGTATTGCACCTGGTCTTTTGGCCCTAGTTAGGGTAATTATATTGACCAGTAGTTTCATGAACATACTCTACACATGTTACAGATTCAGATTTGTCCAGCTCATCCATTGTATAAGTGAGAAAACTAAAGCTCAACTTGTTCTCTCACGTTCTCAAGGTCACAACAATAAATATCCAAAGATGGGCTTTGTTCTCCTAACCGAAGGGTATAATAGTTCTATTAGAGCATGAACAAAAGTAGATCTAGGAAACATGGATTCAGATTACTACCTAGTTGTTGTATACAACTAGGCACCAACCCAATCTCTGAGTATCAACTTCCTTGTCTTCAAAATGGTAATGGTAGCAGAACATACAACCAAATATTGTAGAAAATTAAGTTATAGAAAATCACAAAGTGCCTACCACATTGTAAATGTTGAAATAGTAACTATTGTTAATAACTTTGCTTCCTATGCTAACTTTTTGGTTCTTAAACTTGTTTCGGGTGACAGGGAGGTTGGACGCATGACTCAGGTGATAGAACATCTGCTAATGAGCAAAAGTGCTAGATTAGGCTGGGAAGGTGGCTCAGTGGTACAGTGCTTACCCTGCATGCATAAGGCTCTGAGTTTGATTCCTCAGCACCACATAAATAGAAAGGCCGGTAGTGGCACTGTGGCCCAAGTAGTAGAGCAGTAGCCTTGAGCTGAAAAGCTGAGGGACAGTGCCTAGGCCCAGTTCAAGCCCCACAATGGGGGGGCACTTGGGGGGGCAACTTGAGAGATGGGCCTCAAAGCAACCAAATCAGATACTTTTCTCAGCATTATTCTGTGTCCAGGAATACCAGCCTAGTGGGGCTACATTGACGATGGCTTATTTCACCTTTTTTTTTTTTTAAATTTTTGTCCAAGGGCTAAGGATACTTTACCAAAGTGACAGTGCTCTTCATATCCTGAGACCTCAGCCCCAAGGCCTGTTGCTGGCATTTAACTCATAGATCTGTGGTGACCACCTCCCCCACCCCCAACCAGGGTGACTGAAGCAGTCTCCTCCATTATTGCCCAGACTCTATAGAAGTGACTGGTGGTTTGAGCATTTTGTTTTGTTATCTATCTAGTTTTATTTCCTCATTTCTTTATAAAGCCTCTGAGAATATACACCAGATTGAACAGGAGTTCCATTAAGGGTAGTATAAAGACAGTCTAGAACTTTGGCTTTACCTGAATTATCTGAAATGTCTTTACCTAATAAAAAAAAGCATTTGAAATGAGTTCAAATCTATTTGAACTCTCGTGTTCTGGATGAATTCTTTTTTTTTTTTTTTTTTAATTTTTTTGCCTGTCATGGGGCCTGAACTCTGGGTCTGGGCACTGTCCCTCAGCTCTTCAGCTCAAGGCTAGCACTCTACCACTGGAGCCACAGCGCCACTTCCGGCTTTTTCTGTTTATGTGGTGCTGAGGAATCGAACCCAGAGCCTCATGCTTGCAAGGCATGCACTATACCGCTGAGCCACTTTCCCAGCCCCCTAGATGAATTCTTGATTCCTACTCTGCTTCAAAATACACCATGCTCTTTTTACCAGAAACTGATAATTTAACAAGAAACAGATACAGTAGGAAGGAGTGAATGAAGGGAAACCTACTGGTGCCAAAGACAAGGCTTTGAGGGGCTGGGAAGGTGGCTCAGTGGTAGAGTGCTTTCCTCACATGCATGAGGCCCTGAGTTCGATTCCTCAGTACCGCATCAGCAGAAAAAAGCCAGAAGTGGTGCTGTGGCCCAAGTGGTAGAGTGCTAGTCTTGAGCTAAAGAGCTGAGGGACAGCACCCAGGTCCAGAGCTCAGGCCCCACACCAAAAAAAAAAAAAAAGACTAGGCATTGAGCCTTGGGTTTTATCTACTACAGACTCCAAGGTCTAACAAATACCTTTGAAACTTTTTGGGACCTGTGTAGCTTGTTCCTCTTATCATCATATTATCTCTTTTGAGTCTGCTCTCTTTTGACACGGAAGAGCTCCATCCTTTGGCATTATCTAGTGGTTGGCTTTGGTTCCCTTTTCTGCTTTTTTGGTCACTTGTGGGTCTTGAACTCTTGGCCTGGGCACTATCCCTCAGCTCTTCAGCTCAAGGCAAGCACTCTACCACTTGAGCTACAGCGCCACTTCCAGTCTAATGAGTGGTTTATTGTAGATAAGAGTCTCATGGAGTTCCTGGCCAGACTGGCTTTGAACTATGATCCTCAGATCTTAGCTTCCTGAGTACCTAGAATTATAGCCATGAGCCACTGGTGCCTGACTTAAAATTGTTTTTATTATTATAAAGGTGATGTACAGCCAGGCACCAGTGGCTCACGCCTGTAATCCTAGCTACTCAGGAGGCTGAGATCTGAGGATCACGGTTCAAAGCCAGCCCGGGCAGGAACATCAATGAGACTCTTTATCTCCAATAAACCACTAGAAAACCAGAAGTGGCACTGTGACTCAAGCGGTAGAGCACTCACTTTGAGCTGAAGAGTTCAGGGACAGCACCCAGGCCCAGAGTTCAAGCCCCATGACCGACAAAAAAAAAAAAAACAAAGGTGATGTACAGTGGAGTTACATAAGTCACATAAAGAGTACATTTCTTGATGGTCTTCAGTGGCTCAAGTGGTAAAGATGCTTGCCTTGAGCTGAAGAGCTGAGAGATAGCACCAGGCCCAGAGTTCAAGCCCCATGACTGACCAAGAAAGCAAAAAAAAAAGAGTACATTTCTTTTTGGACAATGTCACTCCTTTCCTCACTCTCCCATTTATTTTCCCTCCTGTCCCTCAAGTTGTATAGTTCATTTTCAATGTAGTGTTCAGTGAGTACCATTGCTGCATTTGTTCCCTTTGTCCCTTCATTTTGTGTGCCTCTCCTTACACTCCCAAAGACATATAAATGAACAAAAAGAACAAAAACTGCAAAAAAGAAAAAATCTTTTGTTGTCATTTCCTGGAGTTCATTTTCATGAATATAATTTTGTATGATCATATAGACATACGCATTGTGCCTTTCTATTCCTCTCCTAAGAGTGTCCTCCTTGGTCTCACTGTGTTCTAGTTGCATTTTTAAAATATGCTTTAGTTATACCAGCTCTGCTCTATCAGCAAGAAAGCTAGCATTGTCTGATTTTTTTTTTTTAACATTGAAAATTGGGTACCAGAACACATACATATTATCTACCTACCTTTCCTTTAGAGCAAGTCATAGAACTCAGCAGAATGCTTCCAGCCTAGGTAAGTAACTAAATGATGAAGTACCTAAAATTGGGTCCTTTGACTTCTAGTACTATTATTGTCAGGCTCATTTTGAACTGATCTTTCCAAGGCAAGCTCATTTTGTATGTAGGAATAGAATTTAAGAAAACTTTCTTTTGGACATGGGACTTGAACTCAAGGCCTGGGTGCTGTCTCTGAGCTTTTTTTTTTTTTAAATGTCGGTCGTGGGGCTTGAACTCTGGGCCTGAGCATTGTCCCTCAGTTCTTCAGCTCAAGGCTAGTCTCTACCACTTGAGCTACAGCGCCACTTCTGGTTTTCTGGTTGTTTATTGGAGATAAGAGTTTCACGGACTTTCTTGCCTTGGCTGGCTTTGAACTGTGATCCTCAGATCTCAGCCTCCTGAGTAGCTAGGTTTACAGCACCCGGCTTGTCTCTGAGCTCTTTTGTTCAAGAGCTAGCACTATACCACTTGGAGCCACAGCTGGTTTTCAGGTAGCTAATTGAAGATAAAAATCTCAAGGAGCTGGGCTGTAATGCCTATAATCCTAGCAACTTAGGAAGCTGAGATCTGAGGATTGCAGGTTTAAAGCCATCAGGTCAGGAAAGTCCATGAGACTTTTTTTTTTTTTTTCAGTTATGGGACTTGAACTCTGGGCCTGGGCACTGTGCCTAAGCTCTTCAGCTCCATGGGGAGTGCTCTGACACTTGAGCTATAGCGCTACTTCCAGTTTTTCTGGTGGTTAATTGAAGATAAAAGTCTCACAGACTTTCCTGCCCAGGCTGGTTTTGAAGTGCAATCCTCAGATCTCAGCCTTCTAAGTAGCTAGGATTACAGGTGTGAGCCACTGTGAGGCACCCGGCTTCCATTAGCCTTTTATCTCTAATAAACTACTCAGAAAAACCTGGAAGTGGTGCTGTGGCTCAAGTGGTAGAGCGCTAGCCTTGATCACAAAGAGGCTCAGGGTAGTCCCTAGGCCCTGAGTTCAAGCCTCAGGAAAGTCTCACAGATTTTCCTGCCCCAACTGGCTTTGAAACAAGATCCTCAGATCTCAACCTCCTGAGTAGCTAGGATTATAGGCCTGAGCTACTGGCACCAGGATTTGAATACTTTTCATATTGAGTATTTTTCATTCTTATTGCTAATCCAGGGGTTAACTAACCAGGAACAATCTTTACTGATTAATTCAAGATAAAACAACCCTTCAAATAAAAGTATAGTCCCAGACCTTCTTGGAAGTTAAGAAATTGTCTGTTGTATTGAAATTTTGTCCTTTTATATCAAAAAAACAAAAAAAAAACTCACTTTTTTGGGCTAGCACTGGGGCTTGAACTAAGGGCCTTGGACCTGTCTCTTAGCTTTTTCACTCAAGACTTGTCCTGTGCCATTTGACCCACAGCTTCCATTCTGGCTTTTTGATGTTAATTGGAGATTAAGAGTCTAATGAACTTTCCTACCCATGGTAGGTTTGAACCACAGTCCTCAGATCTCTGTTCCTGAATAGCTAAGGTTATAGGCATAAGCCACCACAAGCTGGCTTTGCCTCCTCCCTCTTACATTGCAGATACTTTGGTAAATGGAGGTAGGTAATGAAGTAGAGGGCATCTCCAAATGTTTAGCCTAGCTTGTTAACACTTTGTTAAAGCTTTAGTTACCATCCTACGGCATATTTGTATTACCTGCTTTGGAAAAAATAAAATTTCACTGAAGTAATTGCTTTTTTATGATTAAAGTTAGGACTAGGAAAGATGAAAGTTCTATATCTTTACCAGTTCTTACTGGCATATGGGGTCAGCTACCTGTTTTTACAAAGTTACTGGACATAACCACACTCCTTTTGTGGTACTGGGCACCGGTGGTTCACGCCTATAACCTAGCTACTCAGAAAGCTGACTTCTGCACAATAAAATTTTTTTTAAAAAAATAAGAAAATTTTAATAAAGAAAGCTGACTTCTGAGGATTGAGGGTCGAAGCCAGCCTGGGCAGAAAAGTCCTTTGTGAGATTCTTATCTCCAATTAGCCACTCAAAAACCAGAAATGGCACTGTGGCTCAAGTGGTAGAGTATTAGCCTTGAGCACAAAAAAGCTCAGGGACAGTGCCCAGGCCCTGAGTTCAAACCCCAACACTGAGAGGAAAAAAACATAGTTTGTGGCTACTTTAGCACTAAAAGTAGATTTTTTTGTTGTTTAGTTAGTTGAGTTTTTGTTGTGTTTTGTTTTTCTTGTCAGTGGTGGGGCTTGAACTCTGGGCCTGGGTGCTGTCAAGCACTCTACCATTTGAGCCACAGCGCCACTTCCAGTTTTCTAGTAGTTTATTGGAAATAAGAGTCTCATGAAGGGGGCTGGGAAGGTGGCTCAGTGGTAGAGTGCTTGCCTTGCATGCCTGAGGCCCTGGGTTCAATTCCTCAGCACCACATAAGCAAAAAGAAAAAAAGCCGGAAGTGGCGCTGTGGCTCAATTGGTAGAGCGCTAGCCTTGAGCTGAAGAGCTGAGGGACAGTGCCCAGGCCCAGAGTTCAGGGCCCACGACCGGACCCAAAAAAAAAAAAACAAAACAAAAGAGTCTCATGAACTTTCCTGCCTGGTCTGGCTTTGAACCATGATCCTCAGATCTTAGCCTCCTGAGTAGCTAGGATTACAGGCGTGAGCCACCAGCACCCGGCAGTTGGTTTTTTTAAGGCAAGGGCTTGCTACATAGTCCAGATTGGCCTCAAACTCAGGCTCCTTCTGCCTCAGTCTCAGCAGAATTCAGTAGTTTTGACAAGACTTGTATGTTCCACAAAGTCTGTATTTCTCTCTGGTCCCTGACAGTTTTATGACTAAAGTTCTGTTGTGTGTTCTTGGTTATTTAAGGGAAATTTTAAGTATATAGTAGTATTTTGAAGAATCTGTCTCATTAATCAGTGTTCTTATGTGTTTCAGGATCTATCTGGTTCAATAGATGATCTCCCCATGGGGACAGAAGGAGCTCTGAGTCCTGGAGTGAGCACATCAGGGATTTCCAGCAGCCAAGGAGAGCAGAGCAACCCAGCTCAGTCTCCTTTCTCGCCTCATACCTCCCCTCACCTTCCTGGCATCCGAGGCCCCTCCCCTTCCCCTGTTGGCTCTCCTGCCAGTGTTGCTCAGTCTCGCTCAGGACCACTCTCGCCTGCTGCAGTGCCAGGTACCTTCAAGTGCTGGTCTTTGGGAAAAGGGAAAAGTTGACTTGTCCCAGTGATACCAGTGAGCCCTAGTTGGTATTTGCATTGGTTCCCCATAGCATTTGGAGTAGGGTGGAAACCCCCTGGCTGGATATCTCACTGTATATAGGAGATGGCTGGCCTCCCAAGGAGCCATGGCTTGCTTACTTTCTTTCTGGAACAGGCAACCAGATGCCACCTCGGCCACCCAGTGGCCAGTCAGACAGCATCATGCATCCTTCCATGAACCAATCAAGCATTGCCCAAGATCGAGGTGAGAACCTGGGTTTTGGGGGTTGGAGCAGAGGATTAAAGCAGATCCTTGAGTTCCCAGTGTGACATCTTGGAGAACTGTCTGACTGTAAAGTTAGGACGATCCCAGCAGCAAGTTGTGGAGCTAGAGTGGACTTGGCCATTTTGATGGCTTTTAAATTGCACTCCCTAATAGTCATTCTTTCTCCGTGCTTACCTATATTAGATAGATTCTCCTAATTTGGCCAGCAATTTCTGAAGATTCAGCCTTAACTTTTTTTTGGAGGGGTGGGTGGGGGTCAATCATGGAGCTTGAACTCTTGGCCTGAACGCTGTCCCTCAGCTCTTTAGCTCAAGGCTGGTGCTTTACCACTTGAGCCACTATACCACTTCTGGTTTTCTGAGTGTTTTATTGGCGATAAGAGTCTCACGGCCTTTCCTGTCAGTACTGTCTTTGAACCGTGATCCTAAGATCTCAGCCTTTTATGTAGCTAGGATTACATGCATGAACCACCAGTGCCTGGCTTCAGCATTGACTTGTCACTCACTGAATCATTGGTCATTTTATTTTTTGTCATTGCTCTTTATCCTTTTAAACCTTGATTTAGTATGACAGTGTGCCCTATCTTAGTGGTATATCATTTATGGGGTGTCTAAAAGGGTTCATAGCTATATATAGCAAACTAGGTAGAGACTCCATGCAAATAGCTACTAAAGAAAATGTAGAAAATGAGGTCTCAGTGTAGATGGGAGATCCTTTGTTCCCATTGTACTGAGCAAATAACTTTATGGATACTACTCTCAAATAGGTTATATGCAGAGGAACCCTCAGATGCCCCAATACAGTTCCCCCCAGCCCGGCTCGGCCTTATCTCCACGTCAGCCTTCTGGAGGACAGATGCACACAGGCATGGGCTCCTACCAGCAGAACTCCATGGGGAGCTACGGTCCCCAAGGGGGTCAGTATGGCCCACAAGGTGAGTATGTACAGAACTAGGAACTGTTTTGACTTTCTTATTTCTAACACCTAAGTTATAAATGTAAGACTAAGTCATGTTAGTAGTGTATACCTGTAATCCTAGCTACTCTCGAGGCTGATACCTGAGAATTATGATTTGAAGCCACCTAGGCAGGAAAATTGGCAGGACTCTTATCTCCCATTAAACGCATACACACACAGCGGAAGTGGAGCTGTGGTTCAAATGGTGAAGCATTAAGGACAGCACCCAAGCCCTGAGTTCAAGTCCTAGGACCAGCAAAAAAAGGAAGAAAAAAAAAAGACTCTCCTTTACCTTAAAATCTCCTCAGTCTATACCCTAAAGTAGGACAGGTTGGAGTTCTATCTTTCTTATTTTTGTCACAATGGGAATGTCTTTGAATTCCAATGATGAGCCCCTGTTTCATTTGTAAAGTAGAACTAAGGTTTTTACCTCATAACTGAGCACAGATGCCTAATAGATGGTAGAGTAGATATTGATCATTACTTTTTCTTGGTGCTGGTACTGAGGTTTGAGCTCAGAGCCTACATGCTGTCCTTTAGCTTTTTTTTAGCAAGTAGGTTGGTACTCTACTACTTGAGCCATTCCTCTACTTCTAGTTTTTGTTTTGTTATTTGGTCCGGTCGTGGGGCCTGAACTTTCGGCCTGGGTGCTGTCCCTCAGCTCTTCAGCTCAAGGCTGGCGCCCTACCACTTGAGCCACAGCGCCACTTCCAGCTTTTTTCTTTTTGCTTTATGTGGTGCTGAGGAATCGAACCCAGGGCCTCAGGCATGCAAGGCAAGCATTCTACCACTGAGCCACCTTCCCAGCCCTTCTAGCTTTTTTTTTTTTTTTTTTTTTCGGCCGTGGGGCTTGAACTCTGGGCCTAGGCGCTGTCCCTCAGCTCTTCAGCTCAAGGCGAGCACTCTACCACTTGAGCTACAGCGCCACTTCCGGTTTTCTGGTGGTTTATTGGAGATAGGAGTTTCACGGTCTCTCCTGCCCGGGCTGGGTTTGAACCACAATCCTCAGATCTCAGCCTCCTGAGTAGCTAGGATTACAGGCGTGAGCCACCAGCGCCCGGCCCTTCTAGCTATTTTTTTAAAACTGGTTAATTGAAGATCAAGTCTAGAATCTGTCTCCCTAGTTGGCTCTCACCTTCAATCCTTAGATCTCAGCCACCTGTGTAGCTAGGCTTATAGACATGAGCCACTAGCACCCAACACACCACGTATACACACACTCTGCCTCTGTTACTGTCTCATAAATGTGTGTGTGTGTGTGTTAAAATACAAATAACATAAAATTCACCATTTTGACTTTTTTTGGTCCTCAGCTCTTCTGCTGTCAAGAGAAGGGGCTTGAACTCAGGGCCTAGGTTCTGTCCCTGAGCCTCTGTGTACTCTCTACCACTTGAGCCACAGTGCTACCTTTGGCTTTTTCTGTTTATGTGGTACTGAGGAATCAAACCCAGGGCTTTATGCATGCTAGGCCAGCACTTTACCACTAAGCCAACTTCCTAGTCTGTGTGTGTGTGTGTGTGAGAGAGAGAGAGAGAGAGAGAGAATAAATCTTGTTTTTCTTAAAAACCAGCCATAATAGATCTGAAGTAGAATACCTTGCATAGAACATAGGATAGAAGTCAGGCGCTGGTGGCTCACGCCTGTAATCCTAGCTCCTCAGGAGGCTGAGATCTGAGGATCATGGTTCAAAGCCAGCCCAGGCAGGAAAGTCCAAGAGACTCTTATCTCCAATAAGAGAAAACTGGAAGTGGCGCTGTGGCTCATACGGTAGAGCACTGGAAACTGGAAGTGGCGCTGTGGCTCATATGGTAGAGCTCTTGCCTTGAGCTGAAGAGCACAGGAAAGCGCCCAGGCTCAGAGTTCAAGCCCCACAACGGGAGGGAGGGGGAGGGGGGACATAGGATAGAATGCAGGATAAATAAGTGATGAGGAAATAATTACACTGATAATTGGCCATGAGAGTTTGTTATGTGGTGATTTCTTTAAGATAAGAAGGGTAGAAACAGTGTCTCAGAGTTATGTACAGCATTTGCCCAGCACAAGGTCCTGGACATATTCTCCCAATACCACAAAAAAATAAAGTGGGTGAAGAGCTAACAGAGGCCTGCTTTGACATGCCTCTAGCCTCCCATTCACTCAAAAAATTGTTCTCTTTCCTGGCAAAAATATTGACTGGGTCTTGTTATTTGAAGTTTTAGAGTTGAGAGGTATTAGTTAATTGGTAGTCAGTCACTAACCAAGTCTTATATCCTCTCTCCCTCTCTTTCCAGGAGGTTACCCCAGGCAGCCAAACTATAATGCCTTGCCCAATGCCAACTACCCCAATGCAGGCATGGCTGGAAGCATGAATCCCATGAGTGCTGGAGGTCAAATGCATGGGCAGCCTGGTATCCCACCTTATGGCACTCTCCCTCCAGGGAGAATGAGTCATGCCTCAATGGGTAACAGGCCTTATGGTCCTAATATGGCCAATATGCCACCTCAGGTTGGGTCTGGGATGTGTCCCCCTCCAGGGGGCATGAACCGGAAAACTCAAGAATCTGCTGTCGCCATGCATGTTGCTGCCAATTCTATACAAAACAGGTAAGGCCTGGGGCATGAAGAGAATGTCCAGGAAATGAAATGTTATATTAAATGTTAAAGTTGTTGTGATGCTTCTGGGCCTAAGTTGTAGGTATATATGTGCAACTAGTAGGTGTCATTTTATTGAGAGTTCTTTAGAAAGCTGTATTTCCTTTTTTTGGGGGCGGGGGGTCCGGTCGTGGAGCCTGAACTCTGGACCTGGGCACTGTCCCTCAGCTCTTCAGCTCAAGGCTAGCACTCTACCACTTGAGCCACAGCACCACTTCCAGCTTTTTTCTTTTTGCTTATGTGGTGCTGAGGAATCGAACCCAGGGCCTCAGGCATGCAAGGCAAGCGCTCTACCACTGAGCCACCTTCCCAGCCCAGAAAACTGTATTTTCTTAGAGTATAAAAAATAAGAGCCGGGCGCCGGTGGCTCACACCTGTAATCCTAGCTACTCAGGAGACTGAGATCTGAGGGTCTCGGTTCAAAGCCAGCCCGGGCCGGAAAGTCCATGAGACTCTTATCTCCAGTAAACCCCTAGGAAACTGGAAGTGGCACTGTGGCTCAAGCGGTAGAGCGCTTGCCTTTACTGAAGAACCGAGGGACAGCGCTCAAGCCCAGAGTTCAGGCCCTACAACTGACAAAAAAAAAAGAAGAAGAAACACATTAAGTGTTGATTCTTTAACAGAGTATTGTTTCACAAGCCAAGTATCTTACTAAAGACCTTCATAGCTGGGCATCAGTAGCTCATGCCTGTGATTTTAGATACTTAAAAGGCTGAGATCTGAAGATTCATGGTTCAAAGCCAGCTTTACAGCAAGAACCTGTATTAAAGAGAGTGGGAGGAAGAAAATAAGAGAAGGCACAGCTCTGTCCTAAGTACAGTTTGGTTTGTGTTTTCCATGACATAAATGATATAATTGAGTGTTTTACTAGATTGGGCTTTTAAATGTAAATATAATTTAACTTTGGAGGAAGATGGTCCTTAAGAAAGACACAATAGGTCTCTTTTCTTTAAGGACTGTGCCCCTCAAAATTGACTAATGTTTGCTATAAAGAGTTCAGATCTTGGGGCTGGAAAGGTGACTCAGTGGTAGAGTGCTTGCCTTATATGCATGAAGCCCTCGGTTCGATTCCTAAGTACCACATAAGCAGAAAAAGCCGGAAGTGGCGCTGTGGCTCAAGTGGTAGAGCACTAGCCTTGAGCTCAAGAGCACCCAGGCCCTGTGTTTAGGCCCCACGACCGACAAAAAAAAAAGAGTTCAGATCCTCATAGAATGTATTGTGAAAGTGGAAGAACATAAGATTATCTAGGTGCTGCTCACTTTTAATTTGAGAGACCCATAAACATTTTCTCTTTAAACCTAACTAAAGTGGTCGTATAACATTATTTTTAGCTCATATTCAAATCTGAAAGAAAGCTCAGTTTCTCTAACCCTTTTCTTAATTTCCATCTTCTTCCCCAGGCCACCAGGCTATCCCAATATGAATCAAGGGAGCATGATGGGAACTGGACCTCCCTATGGACAAGGGATCAATAGCATGGCTGGCATGATCAACCCACAGGGACCCCCATATCCCATGGGTGGAACCATGGCCAACAATTCAGCAGGTGAATTCAAGTCACTGCTTACCTCAGGCAGTTTTTCAGGAGTGGTCTTTAAAGTTGCATCTTGGATTTTGATTATTTTTTTCTCTATGATAGGGATGGCAGCCAGCCCAGAGATGATGGGCCTTGGGGATGTCAAGTTAACTCCAGCTACCAAAATGAACAACAAGGCAGATGGGACACCCAAGACAGAATCTAAATCCAAGGTAATGATCTTGACTTGATTCCTTTCAACTTTGTATCCTGTCCCCTTCAATGATATGATGAGAAAAGAAAACATGACAACATTTTAGGTTTTTATGACACTAATCTCTGAAAAAGCCTGCATTGCCTTCTCTTACAGTGAATGGGCAAAGAATAGCTCATAGAATTAGACTTGAATTAACATAATGGATCTTGATGTAAATAACATTCTTACAGCTGCATGTTATGGAGAAAACAGACCCTACAGCTTAGAATTCTTTGTACTGTCTATCACTGGTGGCTCATGCCTATAATCTTAGCTACTTGAGAGGTTAACAGTGGGAGTTTCCCAGTTTTAGACCAGAGTAGGCAGAAATGTTCATAAGACTCCTTCTCACCCAAAGCTGGGATCAGTGGCATGCGCCTTCATCCCAGCCACAACTGGAAGCCTAAAATAGGCATGCCTGGGCTAGAGGCATGGCTCATCAGTAAAGCACCTGCTAAAACACAAAAACTCTTTGAATTCAAGCCTATTACTGCCCCCCAAAAAGTATTCTCTGTGCTGTTTGATGCTTCTGTGATAGTGAGTTGTACTCGTATACTGTGTTTTAAGAAACTAGTTGCACTTTTCTTCCTTACTCATAGCAAGAATGATTGGTACCAGGTATTCTGTAAACAGGAATAGAGAGCACTTTGGGATTGGATCCTTGACTTCAGTGTAATTTGGACTTCAGTGTGTTCTCTGTTAAGCTGTGTGGCAGCATTTGAGTCATTTTAAACATTTCTGTTCTACTCTTACAAGCTTTTTTTTTTTTAAGTCAACGTCTAGCCCTAGTGTCTTTAGCTAAGATCCACTAGTAACCAAGACCTTACTGATAGAGAATAGAATTGATTCACCAGATTTTATGAGTTATCCACTACAGGGTACATCAGTTTTCCTCAAGTTACAAAAAGAACAAGAAAGATTTCTATTGCTGCAGACGAGGTCAGATCCTGCCACTTTACCAGAAAATAGTAAAATTGCTCTCCAAAGCGGGCACCGGAAGCTTACACTGGTAATTCTAACTAACACAGGAGGAGTCAGATCTGAGGACCGTAGTTAGAAGCCAGCCAGGGCTGGAAAGTCCAGGAGACTCTCATCTCCCACTAAGCACTCAAGGCAGGACGTGAAGCTGTATCTCAACTGGTAGAGCGCCAGCCAAGGAACCGAGCCCAGGCCCTTGGTCCAGTGCACACCCACATACAAAGTGCTCACCAAGAAAAAAAAACAAAAAACATTTCTGTTCTAGACAGTACCTCACTTTCCTACGTAGTCTCCTACTGCGACTTTGACCTATAGTTTCTTTTTTTTAGGGGGGGGGTCCAGTCGTGGGGCCTGAACTCTGGGCCTGGGCGCTGTCCCTCAGCTCTTCAGCTCAAGGCTAGTGTTCTACCACTTGAGCCACAGTGCCACTTCCAGCTTTTTGCTTTATGTGGTACTGAGTAATCGAACCCAGGGCCTCAGGCATGCAAGGCAAGCGCTCTACCACTAAGCCACCTTCCCAGCCCTTGACCTGTAGTTTCTTTTTAAGTCTTCTGTCTTGTATAAGCTAATTTCCAAAACATTTCTACCAAGTGGGAGACCCATCCTCTCCCCTCCTTCCCCCCACTCCCCTCAGTCCTGGGGCTTGAACTTGGGGCCTAGACACTGTCCCTGAGCTTCTTTGTGCTCAAGGATAGCACTTTACCACTTGAGCCAGTGTGCTGCTTCCAGCTTTTTCTGAATAGTTTATTGGAGATAAAAGTCTCATGGACTTTCCTGCCTGGGCTGGCTTCAAACCGAGATCCTCAGATCTCAGCTTCTGGAGTAAGTAGAATTATAGGCATGATTCACCGATGCTTGGCCCATCCTTTCTTAAGACAAGAAAGAGTTATTGTTGTGTGTGTGAGCGCGCACGTGTGTATATGTGTGTGAGAGAGAGAGCATGCATGTGTGTGTGTGAGAGAGAGAGGGCATGTGCATGTGTGTGAGTGCACACAGAGCGTCAACTTAGAACCTTGCATCCTTACTTGTTTTTTTCCACTTGACTGGTGCTATACCGCTTGAGTCATGCTTCCAGTTCCAGCATTTTGCTAACTAATTGGGGATAAAATTCTTATAGGCTTTGAACTCTCAGATCTCAGTTTCCTAGTAGTTAGGATTACAGGCATGAGCAACCTACACCCAGCTTCGAGGCTGGTTTCTTATGTTTAAAACTAAGGGTAGGGGGGCGGGGAAGGTGGCTCAGTGGTAGAGTGCTTGCCTTGCATGCATCAGGCCCTGGGTTCAATTCCTCAGCATCACATAGCAGAAAAAGCTAGAAGTGGTGCTGTGGTTCAAGTGATAAGCTAGCCTTGAGCTGAAGAGCTGAGGGACAGCACGCAGGCCCAGAGTTCAGGCCCCAAAACCAACAATAAAAACAAAAACAAAAAACACCTAAGGGCAAACTAATACTAGATATGTAAAGACACGTAGCCCAACTCCTAGTTCACAACGTATTGTCAATAGTAACTTACTTCCTTTACTGTAAGAAGGCCTACCTGCCTTTTGGTCCTTCAGTTTGTGGAGCTCCCCTCAAGCAAGAAGCTTTACCGCTTCCTTTATCAAGGGTTAATGAGACCCTTAGCATAGGCTTTGAATTTGATGCATTCTGTGCATTATCACCTGCCCCTTTCAGAAATCCAGTTCTTCTACTACCACCAATGAGAAGATCACCAAGTTATATGAGCTAGGTGGTGAACCTGAGAGGAAGATGTGGGTGGACCGTTATCTGGCCTTCACGGAGGAAAAGGCAATGGGCATGACAAATCTGCCTGCTGTGGGTAGAAAACCTCTGGACCTTTACCGCCTCTATGTGTCAGTAAAAGAAATTGGTGGATTGACTCAGGTGAGTGCCTGACTTTCTGTGGTATCATGCATCACACAGGGACAACATTCTCAGCTCTTGGATCACATACTATTGACAAGAAGCTAAGACTTTCTTTATAGCGTAAGTTACTAGAATTAAACTACTGCAGTGCAAATATAATGACTATATTTTCTTTCTGATTCCCTGGAGCAGTTTGTCATAGTAGCAAGTATAGAGTTTGGAGAGATACATCTGATTCCTCTATATGGAAGGAAGGAAGGAAGTGAATTAATCCTTCCTTAAAATTAAAAAAAGAAAAGCATATCAGAACCAAACCTTGTCTACCTGGTACCATGCAGTTTTATTTTAGACTCAGCTTAGGAGACAAACAGATGAGGTCACTCTGACAGCCATCTGTCTTGTGGACTTTGCTCCTGTGTGTGTTCTGGAGTATCCAGATCACTCCTGGATTACTTTGTGGCTGGAGTTGGAGAAGAGGCAGCAGGGAGAGAATTACTTCAAACTTTCTAAAGCAGAAGAGGAAAACAGCTGTCACCAGCAGAAAGGGAAGTAGTTGGAACAAAGCCAACCAACAGTTGGCTATAAATTTTTTCTTCATCAGACTTTAGACCCCTCCCCCACAAAGGAAAATAAAACCAAATGAAGTACATCCACACTGCCATATAATTGGTGTGGGAAACAAAGTCAGAGATGTCTATGGTTACGCTGGGTGTATTCTTGCTTTTTTTTATCCCTCCTGTTGAGTCCTTATGTCCTGCCTGTAAGAAGAGGGCATTGGGTTGGTAAGTTGAATGGACTTTTAGAGTCATTGAACATAGAGTAGTAGGGTATGGAAGGAATCCCAAGCTTAGGCCTGTCCTCCAGTTTCCAAACCATTGAGATGCTGTGATATAATTGACGTATTAGTTTGGGTTTTTTTTTTTTTTGGCGGGGGGGGGTGGGTAGTGTTTGGTCGGTCATGGAGCTTCAACTCAGGGCTTGGGCACTGTCCCTGAGCTCTTTTGCTCAAGGCTTGCTGTCAGTCTACCACTTTGAGACACAGCTCCACTTCTGGTTTTTGAGTGGCTAATTGGAGATAAGAGTCTTACACTTTCTGCCCAGGATGGCTTCGAACCGTGAATCTCAGATCTCAGCCTCTTGAGTAGCTAGGATTACAGGCGTGAGCCACCAATACCTGGCTTGTTTGATTTTTGTTTTTTATGTTTTGCCAGTCCTGGGGCTTGAACTCAGGGCCTGAACACTGTCCCGGAGCTATTTTTGCTCAAGGCTAGCACTCTTCCACTTGAGCCACAGCACCATTTCTGGCTTTTCTGTTAATATGATTCCAAGGACTGCAAACCCAGGGCTTCGTGTGTGCTAGGCAAACACTCTACCACTAGGGCACATTCCCAGTCCTGGCTACAAAAAGGCAAATGGTGAGTCTAAAGGATTAATAGAATTCATATGGAAATGGAGGAAGGAGCTGTATGACACAGGGATGGAAACAAGTGGGGAATAATACCCATAGGCTATCACCACTTTATAAACAAGTGTATTATTTCCACCACCATGGGAAAATATCCATTGCTGTATTTTCATCCTTTTAAAAAACTATGGTATAAGAAAACCAGAAGTGGTGCTGTGGCTCAAAGTGGTAGAGCACTAGCCTTTAGCGCAAAAGCTTAGGGACAAGGCTTAGGCCTTGTTTTCAAACCCCACAACCAACCAAAAAAAATAACTCAGCTCATGTGCCAGTGGCTTAAACCTGTAATCCTCACTACTCAGGAGGCTGAGGTCTGAGGATCAGGGTTCAAAGCCAGCCCAGGCAAGAAAGTTTGCAACTCCTTATCTTCAGTAACCACCAGAAAACCAAAAGTGGTGCTGTGGCTCAAGTGGTAGAGTGCTCACCTTGAGCTGAAAAGCTCAGGGACAGCACCCAGGCCCAGAGTTCAAGCACCATGTCTGACACAAAAATTCTGGTATCACAGTGTCTCAGACGTGTTATTCTGACAATTCAGGAGGCTGAGATATGAGGATAACAATCTCCATCTTGGATGGAGATTGTTATTTACAATTAACCAGCAAAAATCTGGAAATAAAGATGTGTGAATGAGTGAAAAAGCCAAGCAAGAGCTAGAGGCTCTGAGTTCAAGACCCAGTGATGGCAGCTAAAAAAGAAAGGAAAATAGATATTATCACAGATACCTAATCAAAGGTATTTGACTCTTGTGAATCAGTACTAGAAAGCTAGTTTTCCTAGCACTTAAGGGACAAGTGTACCATATATATGGAATACTTGATAAAGTGGCCTGCCCAGCTAGCACAGAAGACTATATGGAACATTTGGGAGATGCCCTGAAGTAGAAGTAGGGAGAATGTGCCCTGAAGTAGAAGTAGGAAGATAAAAAAGAAGTCACAAAGCTCTAAACATGTAGACTTATCAATCAGGAAAGGGGCCTGAAGTTATATAACTACAATACAAGAACAACCTAAGACTTAAATTTGCAGTAGCTTTACACTGAGGACAAACAGATCAGATGTGAAAATCTCTAATTTGACAAAGTAAGCCAATGAGGGTTATTGTTGATACTACCACAACAAATCTCCATTTTATAAGCATTCTTATGCATTTAAAATAGGTTTGGATCAGGTGATTTGCACACCATTTTTCAGACAGTACATATACATGAAACAAAGATCAGCCACATGTCGATGGTTTATGCCTGTAAGAAGAATGAGATCTGAGGATTGAGATTTGAAGCCAGCCTAGACAGAAAAATCCTCAAGACTCTTATCTCCAGTTAAACAGCCAAATGTTAAAGTGGAGGTATGGCTCAAGTGGTAAAGCATAAGCTGTAAGCAGAATAACCCAGACAAGATTTATACGTACATTTATACATACAACTATTTCTAATAGTTGGAAATTTGTCCTGTTTCGAGTAAGCAGAACATGTCAGTGGAACCTGGTGAAGCCAGACACAGACTGAACATTTTCATGGACTCTCCACCAAAGTGTTACATTTTTGCAGTTACCTAGGACTGTGATTCCCTAAGAGATCAAAATATCTTGCAGCTTACAACTTGGTGCTCATAGGAAGGAAGTTCAGGTAGAAAATGTATTCTAACTTTTCTTGTGGGTTCTATAGGTCAATAAGAACAAAAAATGGCGGGAACTTGCGACCAACCTCAATGTGGGCACATCAAGCAGTGCTGCCAGCTCCTTAAAAAAGCAGTATATCCAATGTCTCTATGCCTTTGAGTGCAAGATTGAACGGGGAGAAGACCCTCCCCCGGACATCTTTGCAGCTGCTGATTCCAAGAAGTCCCAGCCCAAGATCCAGCCTCCCTCTCCTGGTAAGGATGTGGTTAACAACTCCAAGGCTAAGGGCCTGGCTCATTCAGTTGGGCCTACCTCCAGAGAACAGAGCAGATGCTAGGAACTTGGTTCCTACCTACCTACTCTAAGGCTTAGCAGGTTTGCAGACAAAACAGCAAGTAGTGCCAGCTCTCTTAGGGGAGATACTATAGTAGAACAGCTCTTAAGTTTTAATTTTCATTGTACACCTGGCATCTTGCCAAATGTTTGTAAACTAGTGAGTGGAAAGAACAATAGAGTGAGGGAAGCCTGACAAATAGCAGTAAGGCCAGGGCCATCTGGGAACTTCAGCAGGCTGATGTCAGTGCCTTAGAATGCAGCTCAGACTAGAGCCCTAAGTTCCCCCAGGGAGTTGAGATGGTAATGAATGGGAAGGAGGGGCCATGAATGGAACTTTCTTATGGGACTGTTTCTGCCCATCCTCCTTTCTGGAAAGGAGGCTAGGGCTTAGGCTGACGTGTAGAGGGGAAAAGGCCAGGGCCCTAGAAGGTAGGTATAAACATATGTATGTGCCTTGATGTTAACCTCTGAGAGTGTAATAAGTGCCTGAAATGACTCATCAACTGGGGAGGACTCAGCAGTGGGATATCTTCTGCTGGGAAGGGTAAATAATGGAAACGTTAATTACTAGGAGTTGTGCTCATCAGCTTAGAGGACCATTCAAACCTAAAGATGATGTGCTGGGTTCTTGAGAACTGAACCACCATAGATAGGCTCCTAACCTGCACAACAGGTCAGGGACCGGACCAGGTAGACCCTCCCCACCCTGGCTTTTGGAGGCTCTGACTAGGAGCATTATCTTTAATACAGTACCTTAATAGGTTAAACAAATCCTTGGAAAATTAAAGAGGGGTGCCAGGGAAGCTGGCAATGCATCAAGAAGTGAGTGGCATAGTTATGGTGATTTCATGGTCACGTCACTCTAAATGTTCAAAGCAAGGAAGGTCAAAATCCATTCCCTTTTTCATGATTTGGCCTTGCAGGTCACCTCTTTTTTTAGGAGGGGGGTGGCCGTGGGGCTCGAACTCTGGGCCTGGGCACTGTCCCTCAGCTCTTCACCTCAAAGCAAGTGCTCTACCTCTTGAGTCACAGTGCCACTTCCAGTTTTCTGGTGGTTAATTGCAGATGAGAGTCTTAAGGACTTTACTGCCTGGGCAGGCTTTGAACTGCAATCCTCAGATCTCAACCTCCTGAGAAGTGAGGATGACAGGTGTGAACCACTGGCACCTAGCCAGGTCACCTCATTTGAGAAGGGTACTCTGTGCCTTAATGGCCTTAGGAAGATAGTTTACAAAGTGATGACAGCATAGCCTGTCATCTCAGCACTCGGGACACTGGAACATGAGAGGATGATGAGTTCAAGACCAGCCTGTGCTACATAGTTGAGACGTTGTCCCCCAAAAAAGAAAAGAACCAGATGCCATTGTTTTATACCTATATTAGTTACTCAGGAGGGTCGAGGGTCTATCTCCTAGGTAGAAAAGTTCACAATACTCTCTGAGTTCAAACCCCAGTACCAGCAAAAGAAAAAAACAGATGGCTCCAACAGCTTACTCCTATAAAATTTTGTGGGTTTTGTTGCTGCTGTTGTTGTTGTTGTTTTGCTGTTCCTGGGGCTTGAACTCAGGGCCTGGGTACTGTCCCTGGGCTTCTTTTGCTCAAGACTAGCACTCTATCACTTGAGCCACAGCACCATTCTGGCTTTTTCTGTTTATATGGAACTAAGGACTCAAACCCAGGGCTTCATGCATGCTAGGCAAGCACTCCACCATTAAGCCACATTCCCAGCCCAAATCCTAGTTATTTGGAAGACTGAGATTGGGAAGATCCTGATCTGAGACCAGCCCAGACAAAAGTCTGTAAAGATCCATCTCAACTAAGATCCACTGAGAGCCAGCTCTCAGTATGGTGGTGCCTAAAATAGGCAAATTGAGATTCAGACACCTGGAAGCAAAACCCTGTGTCAAAAGTAATAA
Organism: Dipodomys ordii; assembly: GCF_000151885.1. Lineage (NCBI taxonomy): Eukaryota > Metazoa > Chordata > Mammalia > Rodentia > Heteromyidae > Dipodomys > Dipodomys ordii. Next base: position 11,851,603 of record NW_012267222.1, on the reverse strand, counting down.
ATGCAAAAAAAGGTTTGGAGGTATAGATCAGTGGTAGAGCACTTGGATACCAAGCTTAAGGTACTGAGTTCAAACCCAAAACACAAAGAGAGACAGCAGTCCTGGGGAATTTGTATGTTTCTGTGAGAGTCAAAACACTTCCAAGCAAGCTGCTCATCTGTTTCTTTGTTAACAGCGGGATCAGGGTCTATGCAGGGGCCACAGACTCCTCAGTCAACCAGCAGTTCCATGGCAGAGGGAGGAGACCTGAAGCCACCAACTCCAGCATCCACACCACACAGTCAGATTCCCCCTTTGCCAGGCATGAGGTAAGGCCAGGAGCAGGGACAGAAGATTTGGGGATACTGGGGACTTGTGTGTATTGCAAATCCTAAGTAGCCCAAGGGTGGTCCCTGCTGTCTATCTGCCCAGCCAGTGTCTTCGATATGTGTGCCTTGTATCAGAGGATTTTATCTTTTTGAGATTTAATTTGTTTTCCTCACTTCGGAGCAGGAGCAATTCTGTCGGGATCCAGGATGCCTTTCCTGATGGAAGTGACCCCACATTCCAGAAGCGGAATTCCATGACTCCAAACCCTGGGTACCAGCCCAGTATGAATACCTCTGACATGATGGGGCGCATGTCCTATGAGCCAAATAAGGATCCTTACGGCAGCATGAGAAAAGGTGACCAGTTACGATTGACCTTGTGCAGGGAGTAAGAGGATAATCTCCAGGTAGCTTCTGAAATAATGTATTCCTGACAGTATTCCTTCATCTAATCACTCCCTTCATCCATACTTCTTCTCTTTTCTTTTTCCTTTCTTTGATATCCAACACCCTTAAACATGCTTTTTGCTCATTTAAGCTTCTTTAGATCTTTATTTTGAATCTGTCAGGAAAATAATGGGAAGAAAACCCAAGCTTTGTAAAGGCAAGGTACAAATTGCCTGGTCTGCCAACACACCTGTTTTCTTACTGCCTTCCTTTCTACACTCAGCTCCTGGGAGTGATCCCTTCATGTCCTCAGGGCAGGGCCCCAACGGAGGGATGGGTGACCCTTACAGCCGTGCTACTGGCCCTGGGCTGGGAAATGTGGCTATGGGACCACGACAGCACTATCCCTATGGAGGTCCTTATGACAGAGTGAGGTAAGCACAGCCCCTGCATCTACCCCACCCTTGGTACCCTGAAGCTATGATATATGCTCAGTTTGCTTCTCCATTTTTGCTTAGGACTGAGCCTGGAATAGGTCCTGAGGGAAATATGGGCAGTGGAGCCCCACAGCCAAATCTCATGCCTTCCACCCCAGACTCGGGGATGTATTCTCCTAGCCGCTACCCCCCACAGCAGCAGCAGCAGCAACAGCAAAGGTGAGTGAAGTCTGATCTCAACACCAACATACTCAGGCTTGGACTTAGCCCTCCCTGATCCTCTTCCTCCCTTCCTACAGACATGATTCCTATGGCAATCAGTTCTCCACCCAAGGCACCCCATCTGGCAGCCCTTTCCCCAGCCAGCAGACCACAATGTATCAACAGCAGCAACAACAGGTAAAGAAATGGCCTGGCCCACTAGTTCTCCTTGAAAATTAATGAATCATCAATGGAACAGGAGACATCATTCGGGTGGTAGAACTCCAGCCTTGAGCCAAAAAGCCGACTGAGATCTCAGAGCCCCAAGTTCAAGCCCTAGTACCAGCACATACACATACAAAATTAATGAGTAATCAAATCAAAAATCTGTGGCAGGGCTGGGAAGTTGGCTCAGTGGTAGAGCGCTTGCCTTGCATGCATGAGGCCCTGGGTTCGATTCCTCAGCACCACATAAGAAAAAAGCCGTAGGTGGCACTATGGCTCAAGTGGTGGGGCACTAGCCTTGAGCTGAAGAGCTGAGGAACAGCGCCCAGGCCCAGAGTTCAGGCCCCACAACCGGACCCAAAAAAAAAAAATCTGTGGCAGTCTAAGAAGCTCACTTAGGGTAGTTTAGCATTTCTCTCTCACTCAGCTAGTTCTGCCTAGAGAATCAAGCCCTCAATCTCTTCCCCAGCAGGTCTCCCTAGTTCTCCAAAAGGGTTAGAAACAGTCCTGTTAATTTTTGAGATTTTATATTTTTCTTGGAGCAAGGGAGAGCCAGAGAAAAAGAAAAATAATGGTTACTCTCAAAAATAACTTCAAAAGATAATTTGTAAAGGTAACTCCTTGGTTTTCTTTTTTTCTTTTTTTTTGGTGGGGGGGGAGGTCCAGTCGTGGGGCCTGACCTTTGGGCCTGGGCGCTGTCCCTCAGCTCTTCAGCTCAAGGCTAGCGCTCTACCACTTGAGCCACAGTGCCACTGCCGGCTTTTTTCTTTTTGCTTATGTGGTGCTGCGGAATCAAACCCAGGGCCTCATGCATGCAAGGCAAGTGCTCTACCACTGAGCCACCTTCCCAGTCCCAACTCCTTGGTTTTCTTAAGTGCCTGTATCTTCTTTTCCAGTGGAATAGAATAGAAGTAAATGTCTGATTGTGGCCATCTTGTCATCTAGATTTTGTGTCACTGAATGCAGAATATTAACGTTAACCTTTTGTTTTCTGTCTTAGAATTATAAGCGGCCAATGGATGGCACATATGGTCCTCCTGCCAAGCGGCATGAAGGGGAGATGTACAGTGTGCCATACAGCACTGGGCAGGGGCAGCCTCAGCAGCAGCAATTGCCCCCAGCCCAGTCCCAATCTGCCAGCCAGCAACAAGCTGCCCAGCCTTCCCCTCAGCAAGATGTGTACAACCAGTATAGCAATGCCTATCCTGCTACTGCCACCGCTGCAACTGAGCGCCGACCAGCAGGCGGCCCCCAGAACCAGTTTCCATTCCAGTTTGGCCGAGACCGTGTCTCTGCACCCCCTGGCTCCAATGCCCAGCAGAACATGCCACCACAGATGATGGGTGGTCCTATACAGGCATCAGCTGACGTTGCTCAGCAAGGCACCATGTGGCAGGGGCGTAATGACATGACCTATAATTATGCCAACAGGCAGAGCACAAGCTCTGCTCCCCAGGGTCCTGCATATCATGGTGTGAACCGAACAGATGAAATGCTGCACACGGATCAGAGGGCCAACCATGAAGGCCCATGGCCTTCCCATGGCACACGCCAGCCTCCATATGGCCCCTCTGCCCCCGTGCCTCCCATGACAAGACCCCCTCCATCTAACTATCAGCCCCCACCAAGCATGCAGAATCACATTCCTCAGGTATCCAGCCCCGCTCCCCTGCCCCGGCCAATGGAGAACCGCACCTCTCCTAGCAAGTCTCCATTCCTGCACTCTGGGATGAAAATGCAAAAGGCAGGTCCACCAGTACCTGCCTCACACATAGCACCTACCCCTGTGCAGCCCCCCATGATTCGGCGGGATATCACCTTTCCACCTGGCTCTGTTGAAGCCACACAGCCTGTGTTGAAGCAGAGAAGGCGGCTCACAATGAAAGACATTGGTAAGGAGATCTCCCCAGCTGAGTTACTTCATCTACCCCTTCCTTCTTGTTCATTATTCTCTCTAGCCTAATACTCTGAATGAAGTCTAGTGCAGTTGTAACTAAAATAGAGCCAAAGAATTCTGGGAAATGTTTTTCTTTAAGGTTTCAGGTTTTCCTTTAAGGCTTTGTCTTACAGTGATGTTCTAGGGAGCTGAGAAGCCATGAAGGGCAGGCTAAGTGTGTGTGCCATTCCTCTGACACCCCTGATAGGAACTGCTTTCTGCCTTGTGTTAACTTCAGAGTAGCCTAACTGATAGGGGATCCTTGTGGGTATCTCTAGACAACTTGGGCTTGGTGGATGGACAACACGGAGGTTTATTTCAGGAACCCCGGAGGCATGGCGGGTAATGATGTCCCTCAAGTCTGGTCTCCTGGCAGAGAGCACATGGGCATTAGACACCATTAACATCCTACTGTATGATGACAACAGCATTATGACCTTCAACCTCAGTCAGGTGAGTACAGGTTCCTGGGGGAAATTAGGAGATCTTGGGATCTTCTTGACTTTGATATTACTAAGTATCATGGGAAATGAAGCCATTTTCAGGCAACATAGTTTTCTCCCCTCTCTTGGATTGGATATCTTCCATGCCAGTCCTTGTCTTCCCTTGACACTGGGCATGTGAGCCAGGGTAATGAGAGCAGTATTGCCTATATAAGGGATCATGTTGATATCTTAGTGCAGAATTCACTTCAAAGGGAATTTTGTTTTAGAAACACTTCTGGTGTTAGTTAGAAGTGCAGAGCTCCTTTCATGTCAGTGAAGATGACCATGGTCTAGAATTATATGAATGGCACAGTTTTGTTACTTTCCCTTTTTGCTACTTCTGTTCCGAGTAAAAGAGTCTGTATTGATTCCAGGTTACTTTCATGTATTGTATTGGTGTGGGACACAGGGTCTTACTGTGTAGCCCAGGCTGGCCACAAACTTAAGATCCTCCTGCCTCAGCCTCTAAATGCTGTGGTGACAGGCTTTTACTACCATTCCTAGCAGCTGTTTTTGATTTGTTGGTTGGGTGGGTTTGTATTGTTTTGTCTGGGGAGGGGTCATTGGGCCAGTCCTAGAGCTTGAACTTGGAGCCTTTTGTGCTGTTCCTGCAGGGTTTTTTGGTTTTGGTGGGGTTTTTTGCTCAAGACTAGTACTCTACCACTTGAGTCACAAGTCAAGCATTGTGATAGTTAATTGGAGATGAGTCTCATGGATTTTTCAACCCAGGCTGGCTTTGGACTGTGATCCTGAGATCTCAGCCTCCTGAGTAATGAGGAATAGGTATGAGCCACTGGCACCAGGCCAGGCTGTGACTTTTTTTTTTTTTTTTGTCGGTTGTGGGGCCTGAACTGTGGGCCTGGGCGCTGTCCCTCAGCTCTTCAGCTCAAGGCTAATGCTCTACCACTTGAGCCATAGCGCCACTTCCGGCTTTTTTCTGCTTATGTGGTACTAAGGAATGGAACCCAGGGCCTCGTGCATACAAGACAAGCATTCTACCACTGAGCCACCTTCCCAGCCCCTACCCAGTCTTTTTTACTGTTTTTACAAACCTGATTTTTTTCAGAACTCCCTTCTCTTCTGTAAAATACGTGCCTTGATTCCAGTAGCTGGAAAGACTTAATGCTGAACCGTTTTACCCTATTTAAAAAAAAAAAAAAAAAACAAGCTGTACTACTAGTTAGGCTTCCTACCACTGAGCCTCATTTTCATTATTTTTCTGATAGGATATTATTTTATGCTTAGACCTGCCTGCCTGGACCAAAGTCCTCCTATTGACCCTTACTTATCTTGGCCTTCTAAGTAGCTGAAATTATGGGCATGAGTTACCACACCCAACTTTTTTTCTTCTTTTTCTTTTCCTCTCTCTCTGTCTCTCCCTCCTTATCTTCCTCCCTTCCTCCTTCCTTCCTTCTCTCCCTCTGTTTCTCTCTGTTCCTCTCTCCCTCTCTCTCTATCTCTCTCTCTCTGAGATAGGGTCTCTATGATAGTCCACAGTGTCAATCCTGTCCCAGCCTCCCAAGTGCCAGGATTGCACATTCATGCCACTATACCTGACCCATCTTAGCTCTTCATCCTCCTTGGAACCCACCAACCTGCTAATGAGAGAGCTGATTAGCAGGATATTGGAATAATATTTACGGGGCTGGGAAGGTGGCTTAGTGGTAGAGCGCTTGCCTTGCATGCTCAAGGCCCTAGGTTCGATTCCTCAGCCCCACATAAGCAAAAAAAAAAATGGAATAATATTTACCACTTAATAGTGCTTTCACTTTCCACCAGTCTTAATGTTTTGTTTCATGTCATCTTCACAGCATCCTTCAGATACTGGAGATGTGGCCATTTAGAAATGAGAAAGCAGGCTTGGGGTTTATCCTTGCCCAAATTGACCCTGTTGCTAGCAAAGTCTTTCTGGCTCTAAAGCTTACTTTGTTGTTATTGTTGTTTAGTTTTGTTGTGGGTCTTGAACTCAGGGCCTGGGCGCTGTCCCTGAGCTCTTTTGCTCAAGAATAGGACTCTACAATACCCCTTCCGGTTTTCTGGTGGTATATTAGAGTTAAGAGTTTCTTGGGGACTTTTCTGCCCAGGCTGGCTTCGAACCAACAGTCCTCAGATCTTAGCCTCTTTAGTTGATAGGATTACAAGGGTGAACCAGCAGCATTCCGGTTTCTTTTTTCTTTTTCTTTTTTTTTTTTTTGTGCCAGTCATGGTGCCTGAACTCTGGGCCTGGGCACTGTCCCTCAGCTCTTCAGCTCAAGGCTAGCGCTCTACCACTTGAGCCATAGCACCACTTCTAGCTTTTTCTGCTTATGTGGTGCTGAGGAATCGAACCCAGGGCCTCAGGCATGCAAGGCAAGCACTCTACCACTGAGCCACCCCCTTCCCAGCCCAAAACTTTTTTTTATTTTTCATTCTTCTATACTATTCAACCAAATACTGACTGGAGATTGGTGTTTTCTTCTAAAAGTTTATGGTCTGGCTGAAGTTTGTGTCTTCTTAGCCACAAGCTTAGATCAGTATTTAGATAGCTGAAGGCTTATCCCACTCACTGTGCTGCAGAATTCGTGGAGGGACAGCAATGTTCTTCTGCAATGTTGAGGAGCTTGGAAAAAAGAGCACATGAACATCTGTCCACATTGTTTCCTTTTCTTAGCTTACGTTGAAGGCATCATCTCAACCATACTTATTCATTAGCTATATGTAGCTGATGTATATGGTAAAGGAGGGATAAAGGCAAAGAACATTGGTTCACAAATTGAGAGATGGGTGGCACTGGTAGGTGAAGTGAAGAGCTATGGTACATGTTTTCATACTGATGGGGACAGGTGTATGCCATAGTTGTTTGGGCAGAAGAAAGAGCTTGATGCTCTTTCTTTGCAAAGGAAAAAGTAGGAGAGATAAAATGATTTGCTTTTTCGAAGTGTTTGAGAAAGGAGCCTCTCCTAGCTCGTGATACAAATGTGCCCCTACAAGGAAAGAGGGGATTAATAGAGCTGGGGCAGGAGTCCTGAAGCTACTTTTCCTCTCTTAATTTGTTTCTTATTTATCTTTCAGCTCCCAGGGTTGCTAGAGCTCCTTGTGGAGTACTTCCGTCGATGCCTGATTGAGATTTTTGGCATTTTAAAGGAATATGAGGTGGGTGACCCAGGACAAAGAACACTACTGGACCCTGGAAGATTCAGTAAGGTGTCTAGTCCAGCCCCCACAGAGGGGGAGGAAGAAGAAGAACTTCTAGGTCTGAAACTAGAGGAGGAGGAAGAGGAAGAAGAAGTAGTTGAAAATGATGAGGAGATGGCCTTTTTGAGCAAGGACAAGCCAGCTTCAGAGAATAGTGAGGAGAAGCTAGTCAGCAAGTTTGACAAGCTTCCAGTAAAGATTGTACAAAAGAATGACCCATTTGTGGTGGACTGCTCAGATAAGCTTGGGCGTGTGCAGGAGTTTGACAGTGGCTTGCTACACTGGCGGATTGGTGGTGGGGACACCACTGAGCATATCCAGACCCACTTTGAGAGCAAAACAGAACTGCTGCCTTCTCGGCTTCATGTGCCATGTCCCACAGCCTCCCGGAAACATGTCATCACAGAGGGCACAGTAGGGACGACAGAACAGGAAGGGCCCCCTCCTGATGGCCCACCAGAAAAACGGATCACAGCCACTATGGATGATATGTTGTCCACCCGCTCTAGCACATTGAACGAGGAGGGAGTTAAGAGTGCAGAGGCCACCAAGGAAAGCAGCAAGTTTCCATTTGGCATCAGTCCAGCACAGAGCCACCGGAACATCAAGATCCTAGAAGATGAGCCCCACAGTAAGGACGAGACCCCACTGTGTACCCTTCTGGACTGGCAGGATTCCCTTGCCAAGCGCTGTGTGTGTGTCTCCAATACCATCCGAAGCCTGTCATTTGTGCCAGGCAACGACTTTGAGATGTCTAAACACCCAGGGCTGCTGCTTATCCTGGGCAAGCTAATCCTGCTGCACCACAAGCACCCAGAACGGAAGCAGGCACCACTGACTTATGAGAAAGAGGAGGAACAGGACCAAGGGGTGAGCTGTAACAAAGTTGAGTGGTGGTGGGACTGTTTGGAGATGCTCCGGGAAAATACTTTGGTCACACTGGCCAACATCTCGGGGCAGTTGGACTTATCCCCATATCCTGAAAGCATTTGCCTGCCTGTCCTGGACGGACTCCTACACTGGGCAGTTTGCCCTTCAGCTGAAGCCCAGGACCCTTTCTCCACCCTGGGCCCCAATGCCGTCCTCTCCCCCCAGAGACTGGTCTTAGAAACCCTCAGCAAACTCAGCATCCAGGACAACAATGTGGACCTGATCCTGGCCACACCCCCCTTCAGCCGTCTGGAGAAGTTGTACAGCACCATGGTGCGCTTCCTCAGTGACCGAAAGAACCCAGTGTGCCGAGAGATGGCCGTGGTACTGCTGGCCAACCTGGCACAGGGGGACAGCCTGGCAGCCCGTGCCATCGCAGTGCAGAAGGGCAGCATCGGCAACCTCCTAGGCTTCCTTGAGGACAGCCTTGCTGCCACACAGTTTCAGCAGAGCCAAGCCAGCCTCCTCCACATGCAGAACCCACCCTTTGAGCCAACTAGTGTGGACATGATGCGGCGTGCTGCGCGTGCGCTGCTAGCCTTGGCCAAGGTGGATGAGAACCACTCAGAGTTCACTCTGTATGAGTCAAGGCTGTTGGACATCTCGGTGTCACCACTGATGAACTCATTGGTTTCACAAGTCATTTGTGATGTACTGTTTTTAATTGGCCAGTCATGACAGCCGTGGGACATCTCCCCTCCCTGTGTGTGTGTGCGTGTGTGGAGAACTTAGAAACTGACTGTTGCCCTTTATTTATGCAAAACCACCTCAGAATCCAGTTTACCCTATGCTGTCCAGCTTCTCCCTTGGGAAAATGTCTCTCCTGTTTCTCTCCTTCCTCTCCCCCTCACACCTTTCTTTTCCTCATCCTCACCTTGCCCCCCCTCAGGACCCTACCCTATTTGAAAAGACAAAGCTCTGCCTACATAGAAGACTTTTTTTATTTTAACCAAAGTTACTGTTGTTTACAGTGAGTTTGGGGAAAAAAATATAAAAAATAAAAATGGCTTTCCCGGTCCTTGCATCAACGGGATGCCACATTTCATAACTGTTTTTAATGGTTAAAAAAAAAAGGAAAAAATACAAAAAAAACTCTGAAAGACAAAAAGGTGACTGCTGAACTGTGTGTTGTACATTCACAATCTCGCAGGAGCCGAGAAGTTCGCAGTTGTGAGCATACCCTGTTCACTGGAGAGGCCTGTGCAGTAGAGTGTAGACCCTTTCATGTACTGTACTGTACACCTGATACTGTAAACATACTGTAATAATAACGTCTCACATGGAAACGAGAGAAGACGCTGGGTCAGCAGCAAGCTGTAGTTTTTAAAAATGTTTTTAGTTAAATGTTGAGGAGAAAAAAAAAAAAAGGCTTTTCCCCCAAAGTATCATGTGTGAACCTACAACACCCTGACCTCTTTCTCTCCTCCTTGATTGTATGAATAACCCTGAGATCACCTCCTAGAACTGGTTTTAACCTTTAGCTGCAGCGGCCGCGCTGCCACTCGTGTATATATATGATGTTGTACATTGCACATACCCTTGGATCCCCACAGTTTGGTCCCTCTCCCAGCTACCCCTTTATAGTATGACGAGTTAACAAGTTGGTGACCTGCACAAAGCGAGACACAGCTATTTAATCTCTTGCCAGACATTGCCCTTCTTGGTGCGATGCTGTACAGGTCTCTGTAAAAAGTCCTTGCTGTCTCAGCAGCCAATCAACTTATAGTTTATTTTTTTCTGGGTTTTTGTTTTGTTTTGTTTTTCTTTCTAATCGAGGTGTGAAAAAGTTCTAGGTTCAGTTGAAGTTCCTGATGAAGAAACACAATTGAGATTTTTTCAGTGATAAAATCTGCATATTTGTATTTCAACAATGTAGCTAAAACTTGATGTAAATTCCTCCTTTTTTTCCTTTTTTGGCTTAATGAATATCATTTATTCAGTATGAAATCTTTATACTATATGTTCCACGTGTTAAGAATAAATGTACATTAAATCTTGGTAAGACTTTTGTGAGACTTTTTATTGTCTTTATTTAAAGGCTTGACCTTTGGAGGGGAGGGTGAGCACTAGTGCTGTTCTTAGTGTGCTCTCTCCTAAATGGTGCCTTCTTGACCCTATTTATTTTCCATATCCCTTCCCTTCCTTTGCCTGCCCCCACCTGTTGAGTTCAGGACCTTGTGCTTCCTTGTCTTGCTTGCTTAGCTGGTGTTCTACTACTTAGGCCATGCCTCTGTTACTTTTTTTGTGTGTGAAAATACTGTACAGAGGGGTTAGAATTACATGGGCAAGATAATGAGTACATTTCTTATCAAGCATTGCAGCCTCCTCCTTTGTTAACCCTTCCCATCCTCTCCCCCCTCCCCCCCCCATCACTGCTTTTTGTTGGTTATTTAAAGATGGAGTCTCAGGGACTTTTTTGGCCCTGGCTAGTTTCAAATCTTGAGCCTTCCAGTGTCAGCCACCTGTGTGGCTAGGATCTCAAGTGTGAGCTGCTCGTGCCCAGCCATATTCTACTTGTAATCTGCACAGTAAGTTTAAATTTAAGAAATCTCTGAGATTATTTAGCCTCAAAGAGTAAGTTCTGGATTTAAAATATATAATGAAATAATTCATAGCTTGGGGAAAATAAAACTTTTGGAAATGGTAAAGGTAGGCTCTGTTTTCTTAGGAATTATTAACAATAAAGTTGCTGGGCATTGGTGGCTCATGCCTATAATCCTGGTTACTTAGGAGGCTGAAATCTGAGGATCTTGCTTTGAAGCCAGCCCTGGTAGGAAAGTCCATGTGACTTTATTTCCAATAAACTACTCAGAAAAGGCTAGAATTGGCACTGTCACTCAAGTGGTAGAACACTAGCCTGGAGCACAAATTGGCTTAGGGACAGGGCCGAGGCTCAAGTTCAAGCCCTAGGACTAGCAAAAACAAAAACAGTATTCATTTATTTACTTGAAGGTACCCTCCATCTCAATCGTTTATATCACCACACTGGCTCTTTTCCAATTCCAGACTATTCAGATGCTCTTGACATCCCCAATTAATTCGAACACGTAAAGGCTAAAGTACCTTGTTTTCTTAGTAGAAGAAAGTCTAACCTTCCATTGCGTAGCCAAAATAAAATCCTTGATTCATTTCCATATCCATTTACTATCCTCCAGAAAATCTTCAAGCACCTTCCCACACACTATAGTTTGAGATATAAGCTCCAAACTAGCTTTTCTGCTTTTCTTTGCCTGCTTAAACCTGCTCTTGGTACAGCAACCAGAATGACATCTTTCGTTCTTACTTCAGGTCACAGTCCAAGGCCTTAAAATGGCATACTAGACCCTCAGTTATCTAGCTGGCTGCTCCCCTCCCAGCACCGTATCTTATCCCCACATTGCTCACTCTACCACACAGGAGCGTTTCCACCTCGGGTCTTTGTACTTGCAGTTCCCTCTACATAGAATACTCTTTGATCAGATAAATAGATGCTGAAGACCTCCCATCTTCAAGTTGCCATTTAAATGTCCTGTGGATGTAGAACACATGTTTAATATACACCAGGCTCAAATTCCATCCCCAGTATCAAAAAATGAAAGTGATGGACAGTGCTCAGGCCCAGAGTTCAAGCCCCATGACGACCAAAAACAAAGAAAAGTGATGAGCAAGCTCAAAGACAGAGCCCAGTCCCTGAGTTCAAGTCATAGGACTATCACAAAGGGGGAAAAAAAAATCTTCCTGGTCACCTTATTTAAAATAGCAATCTGCTTTTCTGCCTTATTTCCCTTTTCTTTCTTAGGGTTAGCTTCTGGCCCATTGTATTTTTTTTTATTTTGTCAGTTGTGGGGCTTGAACTCTGGGCCTGGGTGCTGTTCCTTAGCTCTTCAGCTCAAGGCACAGGCTCTACCACAATGGCCACAGTGCCAGTTCTGGTTTCCTGGTGGTTAATTGGAGATAAGAGTCTCTCAGAATTTCCTTGCAAGTGGGGCGCCAGCGGCTCACGCCTGTAATCCTAGCTACTCAGGAGGCTGAGATCTGAGGATCATGGTTCAAAGCCAGCCCGGGCAGGAAAGTATGTGAGACCTTTTTTATTTTTGGGGGGGTGGAGTCTGGTTGTGGGGCCTGGACGCTGTCCCTCAGCTCAACTCAAGGCTAGCGCTCTACCACTTGAGCCACAGCACCACTTGCGGCTCTTCCTTTCTCTTATGTGGTCCTGAGGAACCAAACCCAGGGCCTCAGGCATGCAAGGCAAGCGCTCTACCACTGAGCCACCTTCCCAGCCCTGTGAGACTCTATCTCCAATAAAACCACTTGAAAACCAGAAGTGGTGCTGTGGCTCAAGCAGTAGAGCACTCACCTTGAGCTGAAGAGTGCATGGACAGAGCCCAGGCCCAGAGTTCAAGCCCCACGACCAACAACAACAACAACAAAAAAAAATAAGAATTAGCCCCACGACCAACAACAACAACAACAACAAAATAAGAATTTCCTTGCCCTGGCTGGCTTTGAACCATGGTCCTCAGATCTCAGCCTCCTGAGTAGCTAGGATTACAGGCGTGAACCACCATCGCCCAGCTTTTGTGTGTGTGTGAGTACTAAGGTTTGTACTCAGGGCCTTGTGCTCTAGCTTGGCTTTTTCACTCAAGGCTGGCACTCTACCACTTCAGGCCTTTTGCTGATTAATTAGAGATAAAAGCCTCATGTACTTTTCTGCCTGGCTGGCCTTATACCTTGATCCTCAGATCCCAGCCTCCTGCATTGCTAGGATTACAGGTAACAGCTTCTGAGATGTTTTTCTTTATTTTTATTTTTTGTTGGTTGTGGGGCTTGAACTTGGCCTGAGTGCTGTCCCTGAGCACTTTTGCTCAAGGCTAGCACTCCACTACTTTGAGCAATAGTTCCACTTCTGGTTTTTGAATGGTTAATTGGAGATAAGAATCTAACAGGGGGGAGGGGGGAGTCTGGGAAGGGATGTGAAGGGTAAACAAAGGAGGAGGATGCAATGCTTGGTAAGAAATGTACGCATTATCCTGCCCATGCAATTGTAACCCCTCTGTACAGTATGTTCACAAAATAAAATTTAAAAAGAAAAAAAAAAAAGAATCTAACGGATTTATTTGCCTGAGCTGGTTTTAAACTGCAATCCTCAGATCTCAGCTTCCTAAGCAGCTAGGATTCTAGGAGTGAGCTACTGGTGAGTGGCTGAGATGTTTTTATATACTGCAAGACAAAGTAATCCTACAACTGCCCTGTGTGATGTCAGTTTACAGTTGAAGAAATAGGCTGAGGGGTGTAGAAGGCTTGTTTGTTTAAATGCCAACTAAGTCCCAGGCTTTTCCCATTCCCAGTGTATCATATTGCTTGTCCTGTCTAGATGAGAGGATATCAAGGAGTAATTGAATCCAAAGCAAGCAAGGTGTTTGTGTGTATGTGTCTGTTGCTTTTTTTTTTTTTTGGGGGGGACGGTACTTGGCATCCAAGATAAAGAATTTCAACCAATTGCTCATCAAACTACATGTGGCTGTTAATATTTTGGTCAGGTACTGGAATGAATAGTATTTCTCTATTCAGAGGGGAAATCCTTTGTCAACCAAGATGACTTTGTAGGCCTTTTCTGGAAAAAAGCAAAATGGAAAACTTTTCATATGTACATTTTGGTAAGCAATATTGCTGATGGGTATTTTTGCTATGGGCCTCTTGAGCTCCCATTTTCTAATCTAGAAAGTGCATTTCTGGGCTGTGTGTGAAGCATTACCTAGGAGTTTGGTTTCCTTGGTTCCTTTCATCTGCTCTCCTGCAATGCAGAGGAGCCTAAGCCTGGTCTCTAGTTTCTAACTGCAGTTACCAAGGGCAAAAGAACTGCTAACCACTGAGCTGTGAGTAATTTGCCTTTGAGAAGTAAATAGAACCTTGCCAGTAGAGAACCCAGGGGTGTGTCCAGTAGTTCTTTTCCCAGGCTCCTCCCTCCCCAACCCACAAATGACCTTAACCTTCTTTCATGGCTGGACAGCAGCCAAGTCTAGCCTAAACAATATACTCACCCTCATTGGCTCTTTTACTGGCAGCCACTGCCACTCCTGAGTGGCTAAGGCCTTCCCACCAGGCGTCTCAGTGGAGCTGAAGGATTTCTTACTACTGGAAGACTGGTTAAGAGTGTCCATAGACTTTGAATCACTAGAGATTGACTCCTGTTCTTGGAAGCAGGGAAAGGTATTTGACCTGGAGTAGATAAACATCCAGTGATCTTTGTCCAGATCAAGAATGGATGCTCTTTTGCTAAATGTTGAAGACCTAAAATTGGTGTTGCTTTACATATGAGGAAGGATATAAGTGTTACCTATTTTATCTACGATGAAAAGTAATGAAGTGTTGGTAAAGCACAGCTGCTACCATCATGGTATTAGTCTAGCTTACTAACAATTGATAGGATCAGAAGCCATTGTGGCTACTTTTGGTCCACAAGAATATGAAAGGTGGCTCAGTGGCAGAGCGCTTGCCTTGCATGCATGCGGCCCTGGGTTCAATTCCTCAGTACCACATAAGCGGGAAAAAAAGCCGGAAGTGGCACTGTGGCTCAAATGGTAGAGCGCTAGCCTTGAGCTGAAGAGCTGAGGGACAGCGCCCAGGCCCAGAGTTCAGGCCCAGGACTGGACCAAAAAAAAAAAGAATATGGCCTCGGACCCAACACCCAACATTAAGGTCACCTACTCCAATCCCTTAAGATAGGAATTGTGGAAAGTTTAGTGTCTGGAAACTAAACCAGTGGGAACACACACACACACATGCTGGGCTGTTTGTCCTCTGGGCCTGAAGCCAAGGCCTTCTGATGTGGAAGCAGTCAATTTCAAAGAGGTATGAGTGATCAGACTGTTGCTGAGAAATGTATTGTCCATGAGAATTCCCTAATTCTTCTACCACTTCCCTCTCCCTCTTTTCTGTTCATGGAGTTAAAACAGCCCATCCTTGAGCTGGAATGTGGTTTAGCGGTAGAGTGCTTGCCTAGCATTCCTGAAGACCTGAGTTCCATTCCTCAGCACCACATAAACAGAAAAAGCAGAAGTGGTGCTGTGGCTCAAGTGGTAGAGTGCTAGCCTTGAGCAAAAACAGCTCAGGGACCATGCCCAGGCCAAGTTCAAGGAGAACTGGCAAAAAACAAAACCAAAAACCATCCAGCCCATCTTTAAAGAGCACTTTATGCCAAGGACCATAATCCTGTGAGGGCAAAGCCTATCTTGCTCAATAGTACATCCCTATTTTCTATCACTTAGTAGGCATTCTTATATTGTTGAATAAGTCAAATAAGATATGGAATTTAATGGAGAAAAGGATAGGTAGGTGCTATTAAGACCTAATATAGGATGGGCGGGGGAAGGGTGGGGAGCGGGGAGAGAAGAGAAGGAAAGGATTATATCTGGGCATTGTTAAAATAACATGTGGTTATAGAACTAGCCTGGAAGGCTAAAAACCTGACTTCAAATTTCCTCACCACCATCTTCTTGACTTCAGGACCTTTACTTCCCCTTTGTGAGCCTATAAAATAAAAGTATCAGGTTAGATTGACTTTGCCAGATCTTTTTTGTAGGCACACAATGTGCAAGGCACCGAGTTACTTTGTTTTGTTTGTTTTGTGGAGCTAGGGATCAAACCCTGGGCTCCATCATTGAGTTACATCCCCTGCCTAAGGCACTATTCCAAGTTGAGAATGCTTTTGTGAAGAAAACACCCACTGAATAGGGGAATGGGCTAGCACCAGGTGGCAGTTGTAGCAGAGTAGTCCGTGAAAGTATCATCCCTATTGAGACTGGCCAAAGGATAGTGATAGTAGTGTTTCAAGTAGAGGAAATAGCTAGAGTACAGCCAGGCAAATTCAAAGAACAAAAGTACTGTAATCCTCTCGAATTTTTAAGATTCTAGGAATCTTAATGCTTTCTATTGCTCAGATTAGGGATTTGTAGTATGAAACTGGTTCTTAGTGGTATATGCATTTGCTTTTAATAGGAGCAACTGTGAGGTGTAGTCTTTCTGGAACCATGGCTGGCTCCCTTGCTTTCCACATTTCTCAGTTGATGCAGGCACCATTTTAGCTGCAGACTCTAAAAGCATACTGTAGAGAGCAAGAACGGTCTCTCTCTCACCTCTCACTCAGCCTTGTAGCCCTAGAAACCCCTCCCATCCCATCCTGCCACCTTCCAGTCTGAAGAGCCAGGGTGTGAAGGCTTTGAGAACACAAGATTCAGCTTCCTGGTTTTCCTGTTGGAGTCGGAGCCAGAAAATGAAACAGGAAACAGAGCAGAAGAGGAGGGGGTTGGGTATCAGGGAAGGAAAGGAAGGAGAAATTTCAGGAAAGTAGAGCTAAAGCTCTGGACAAAGTTCTACCTCTTGGCCTTTTTAACAAAGATTTTTGGGAGAACTCAGTGTTGACAGAGCTCTGAGAATCCCTATCTCCCTATCTCCCACCACTAGCCCGTGTGCATTCCCAGAGCCAGGACGGTTGGTTTCTGTTTTGTCTTTGCAAACAGAGCTGCCTGAAGCCTCGTAAGCGTCTAGAGATTCAAGTCACAGCTTTGGGCCCAGTCACAAGTGGGGCCCGTGCTTCGCCGTCTCTCTCTCAGGTCTCTGGAGCTGAAAACCCGGGGAGACCAGCCCCCCCACACCCTCCACTTCCCCACCCAGCCACTCAAATGGGCCTTGTACTTTATCTACCTTACACACAAGCCAATATGTAGGGGGCAGTTTAGGTTTCAGGGCCTGAATTGAGTTATAAACCATCGAAAGACGTAGGTTTCCCCGCCCCAGCCCACCCCCTGGCCGCCCCAGAACTGCTGGGGGCTAGTTTTCTTTGCTGGGAAGAGATAGCAACCATCTCTTTGTTTCCACCCACTTTAAGGACTGAAGTGGGAAGATAAACTCCTCCCTCCGCCGCGGCTGTGGCCAGAGGCGAACCCAGACCCTAGCTGCTGGGGGGTGGGCAGGTAAATGAAACCGCAGGAGGCTTTGGACTCCTGAGAAACAAGAGCCCCCCCCCGCCGCCCCCCGGCTCCACGGAGAACGATTTATGATCTGTTTCCTTTGAGAAGGGTGCAAAGTTGTTCTAACCGTTTCCGTTCCAGGGGTGCCCACCGGCCGCTCCTCCCCGGCAGACGGTTGTGCTAAATTAACTTCCTTTTTTTTTTTTTCTTTTTGGCTCCACTTCCTACAACAGACACTGCTTGAGTGGCAGGAGCGCGGGGTCCGCGCGGGGGCGGGGCGGGGTCCGCGCGGGGGCGGGGCGGGGTCCG
>NW_012267222.1:11831597-11833994 GCF_000151885.1 Dipodomys ordii | reverse complement strand
GGGGACGCCTGGGGGGAGGAGGGAGGACCCCCACGTTCCTCACACCCAGCAGGCCGGACGCCCCCCACAGACTCCTTTTCGAGTGTTCCGAGAATACCCATTGTGTGCCCAGGCCTGTGCCGAGCTGAGCGGGCTCCGGCAAGGGCAGGGCTCTGGTTTCGGTGACGGCCCCCCCCCCCCGCCCAGTTACGAGCCTCGGCTTTCATGGGGGACTCGAGTGAACGCCCGCAAGGAGCTGGGACCTGAGCACCGACTCCGAGGCGGCAGCCCCGGCGTTCTCTGCAGGCGCGGAAGGCGCCTGGGAGGAGGGCGACGTGCGCGAGGCCAACTCCTCAGGTGTCACCCAGGCGGAGATGAACTCCTCAGGTGTCACCGAGGCGGGAAGGCACGACACGGAGCGAACAGCGCGCCGGGCCGTCCTCCCCGCCCCCCACATTCGCCCGGAGTCAACATGGCCGCCGCGCAGGGAGGCGGAGCGGCTCCGAGTCCGGGCAGGAGCGGGGCGGGGCCGACGTCGTCGGAGCCAGGGCGCAGGCGCTGAGTGCTCGGGACCCGGATGGAGGTGCTGCGGTTCGGGCCCTGTGAGGGGAGATCGGGAAGGGAGAGCTCGGAGGACACCCCCCTCCTCACACTCTGGAGTATTGGCGTTGTGGGTAGAGAGGAAAGCTGCGAGACGGAGGTCGAGAGAAATGAGGCGGGGGCGGCGAAGAAGCGCGGAGCCCCGCCCCTCCGCCATAGCGGCCTCCGGCGCCGCCTCTTCCTTTACGGCCTCCCGCCCTCGCCTGCTTCCGGCCCTGTGGCTGGTCCCGGCCCCGCCGGCTCCCTCGGGACCAGTCTGTTGGCCGTGGCTCCCTCGGGTTGAGGGTCGCTGATGCCCTGTCCTCGGTAGGGACTGTGTCTGAAGCGAACGGCCCAGCACGGCTTTCGGGGCTCGCTGGGGCCGGCAGGAGGCAGCCTGATCCCCGGGGTGACCCCTCGAGGCCTTGGGCCCGGCGTGGCTGTCAGGCTGACCCCGGCGGTCTAGAGCTCCGTCTGAGCAGGCTTTCCCCGATTCTCAGCGCCCCGTTACCCCAGGCGTTGCCAGAAGTGCGTGCTCTGTACCAATGGAGGACGTGCTGGGCCCGGCGTTTATAATCCTGGCTGGGGATGAGGTTTCAGAAGCGTCGAATATCTCTTTTAAGTAGTCTTGGGTGTATCAGTTGGCCTCCGTGAGCCTCAGTTTTCACATCCATAAAATGGCGATGGTAATTATACTGGCCTCATAGTGTCTAATGAGATCTCTGGAGCCTGTATATCTCACGGGAAAGTAATAAGTGAAGCGAGCTCGTTCCATAAGCGTCTTACAGTTGAGTCTGATTTGGCAAGGGGCTAGTTGAGGAGTGAGGTTGGCAAATAGAGAAATCGGGCTTTTTGTTTTGCTTTTTCTTGGTTTCCCTGTAAACTAAGTGTGGGCCACAAATCCGTGGACGTTGAGGCCAGAGCTTGAGTCGATAGAGGAAGAATGCGAGGCTGTTCAAGAGACTGAGGTGGGTTACAAGCTTTCTATTCCCGACCTCATTTCTGCATGCGGGAAGGGAAGTCCAGGAAAGGAAAAACAGTGAATTCACCCTAGTCAGAGAACTGTGAAGTTGGGTGTGCGTGTTTCTGAGGTTTCTCTAGATTTAGCGAGTCAGATGTTGGAGATAATGGGTAGATTTCATAAAGTCCCACTGCTAACAGTTTTTCTCAAGCTTGCCTTTAAACTGAATTGTCAAGAGCAAACCCACGTGGGAGTTGAGGGCCCCTCCCTTCCTCCTGGCTTCCTAATGAAGGAATAAGCAGCGGGCGCCCCCTTGTGCCAAGAAAATAGTACTGTCACTTAGTCGACCTTGTTCCCTTTCTGGAGTGCTCCCACACGCTATGGCTTCTGTGACTTGTCACGTTTTTTATGATGGAGGCAGGATACTTGGAGCGGTGATTGTTTATCTAGACGCGGCAAGCTTGTGTGCACTTTCCTGTCCCTACCGTTTCCAGTCGTTTAGAACACAGATGAGTCGTAAGGTGCCTGCTTATGTGCTACGTGTTACATAAAAGTCCCTGCCCTTAAAAGCAACTTAAAAAGCAATAATGATGACAGCGAAGCACAGAGTACTGAGAGCATAACACAGTCTAGTGAAAAGTCAGAGTTCCTAAGGCCTTGATAGGTTAACATGAAAGAGAAAAGAGAATTCTTCAGCCCTTATTGTTCCTAAAGTCTTTTTTTCTTTTAGGCATAGTCCACCCCAGATCAGTGAGCTGCTTCTAATGCTCTTACCTTCCTTTTTTTTTTTTTTTTTTTGGGTCCGGTCGTGGGGCCTGAACTCTGGGCCTGGGCGCTGTCCCACAGCTCTTCAGCTCAAGGCTAGCACTCTACCACTT
>NW_012267222.1:11825111-11828967 GCF_000151885.1 Dipodomys ordii | reverse complement strand
GCGCTGTAGCTCAAGTGGTAGAGCACTAGCCTTGAGCAAAAGCAGCTCAGAGACAGTGCCCAGGCTCAGAGTTCAGGCCCCACGACCGACCAAAAAATAAATGTCTTCAACCTGGAGCCCTGGATTATCTGTGACTATCACTCCAGTCTCATTCGGTTTTACTCACTCGGAAGTGGCCTGATAAGGAAACTAACCAAAAAACAGAGCTTTTAATATGGAGCTGGGAAGCCAGACGCTAGTGGCTCACGCCTGTAATCCTAGCTACTCAGGAGGCTGAGATCTCAGCCCGGGCAGGAAAGTCTGTGAGACTCTTTATCTCCAATAAACCACCAGAAAACTGGAAGTGGTGCTGTGACTTAAGTGGTAGAGCGCTCGGCTTGAGCTGAATAGCTAAGGGACAGTGCCCGGGCCCAGAGTTCAAGCCCCACAACAACAACAACAATAACAACAAAAATATGGAGCTAGGCTGGCCTGGTGCAATGGAACATCTATAATCCCAGCTACTTAGGAAGTGAAGATCAAGAAGACCATAATTTGAAGCCAGTGCTAACAAGTTAAGAAGACTCCTCCTCAGGGCTGGGAAGGTGGCTCAGTGGTAGAGTGCTTGCCTTGCATGCCTGAGGCCCTGGGTTCAATTCCTCAGCACCACATAAGCAAAAAGAAAAAAGCCGGAAGTGGCACTGAGCTGAAGAGCTGAGGGACAGCGCCCAGGCCCAGAGTTCAGGCCCCACAACCGGACCCAAAAAAAAATAAAAATTAAGAACGTTATAAAAAACAGAGAAGGGGGGGCTGGGAAGGTGGCTCAGTGGTAGAGCGGTTGCCTTGCATGCTCAAGACCCTGGGTTCGATTCCTCAGCACCACATAAGCAAACAGAAAAAAACCGGAAGTGGCGCTGTAGCTCAAGTAGTAGAGCGCTCGCCTTGAGCTGAAGAGCTGAGGGACGGTGCCCAGGCCCAGAGTTCAAGCCCCACGACCGACAAAAAAAAAAAAAAAAAAAGAGTCTCATGGACTTTCATGTCTGAACTGGCTTTGAACTACAATCCTCAGATTTTAGCCTCCTGATTAGCTAGGATGACAGGTGTGAGCTACATGCTCCTGACAGCTGTTCTTCTTTTATGACATGGTAATTTTCTTTCAGTTACTGAGCCAAAATCCTGCTTTTTCTTTACTCCACAGGCCCTCTTCAATGCCATCATCCCAGATCACCAAGCAGAAGCCTTTTCTCCTCCCCGCCTGGCACCCTCGGGTTCTATGGACCAGCTTGTGGAAGGGCTTCTGGGTGGCCTCTCTCGCTGGGACGCAGAACACTTCCTGTTCATTGCCGAGCATGGCTACCTCTATGAGCACAACTTTGCCTTCTTCCCTGGCTTCCCTTTGGCCCTTCTGGTGGGATCTGAATTGTTGAGGCCCTTGAGGGGCCTACTGAGCCAGCGGAGTTGCCTGTTGATTGCAGTAGCCTTGCTCAACTCCTTGTTCTCTGTGCTGGCTGCAGTCACCCTTCACGACCTGGGCTGTCTGGTTTTGCACTGTCCTCACCAAGCTTTTTACGCAGCACTGCTCTTCTGCCTTAGCCCCGCCAATGTTTTTCTGGCAGCTGGCTATTCAGAAGCTTTATTTGCCCTCCTCACTTTCAGTGCCATGGGGCAGCTGGAGAGGGGCCGAGGCTGGACTAGTGGTCTCCTCTTTGCTCTTGCTACTGGGGTACGCTCCAATGGGCTGGTCAGCGTTGGCTTTCTTCTACATTCTCAGTGCCGAGCCTTTGTTTCTTCTTTCCTGGTGTTAAGCCTGGTGAGACAGTCCTTTAAGCTGATGGCTTCTCTGTGCCTATCTGTGCTCACAATTAGCCTTCCCTTTGCCCTCTTTCAGTATTATGCCTATACCCAGTTCTGTCTGCCAGGCTCTCCTCACTCCATTCCTGAACCCTTGGTGCAATTAGCTATGGACAAGGGCTACCGGATTGCAGAGGGAAATCTGCCGCCGTGGTGCTCCTGGGACCTTCCTCTCATATACAGCTACATCCAGGATGTCTACTGGAATGTTGGCTTTCTGAGATACTATGAGCTCAGACAGGTGCCTAATTTTTTACTGGCTGCACCTATGGCTATACTGGTGGCCTTGGCAACCTGGACATACGTGACCACCCATCCTTGGCTCTGCCTTACACTTGGGCTACGAAGGAGCAGGGACAATAAGCCTCATCCCGGCTTCCTCAGTCCAGGGGTGTTTGTGTACCTGGTCCATGCTGCAGCGCTGCTGCTCTTTGGAGGACTGTGCATGCACGTTCAGGTGAGGTGGGTTCCCACTGGGATAAGGATGGGAATACAGATAACCCCAAGGGCAGGGAAGACAGCTAACGTCTCCCATTTGAGTGACCTGTACTTAATTTGATCATTCAACTCTGAAATTTTTCTTTGTGCCAAACCCTGGGTCAGAACTCTGAGGATGAAGCACAAACAACAAAATTACTGCCTTGGTTGAGCTTTGTGGTATAAGCAGGGAAATATACATTGAACAGATACAACTATAATACAGTGGGATAGAAGGCTAGCTGATCTGAGATTAATTAAAAAAAAAAAAAAGACGTTGGGTGCCAATGGCTCATGCCTATAATTCTAACTAAGCAAGAGGCTGAGACCTGAAGATCTAATTCAAAGCCAGTCTGGCCAGGAACGTCCATGAGACTCTAAGGAATTACCAGAAAAGCCAGAAATGGAGCTGTGGCTCAAGTGGTAGAACACTAGGCTCTAGAGCACAGGCTCCAGGATTGGCACACAAAAAAAGCCAAACTGGAGGAATGGCCCAAGTAGAATGCTAACTGAGCAAGAAGGTCTAGGATGAGCATGAGTCCAGGAGTTCAAGACTTGGTACCAGTATACCTCCCTTCCCTAAATGACCAAAGCAAAAAGGGCTTGAGGCATGGCTCAGCACCTGTCTAACAAGCATGAAACCTTAAGTACAAACCCCAACACTACCACCACTCAAAAAATGAAGAACTTGGGCTGGGAAGGTGGCTCAGTGGTAGAGTGCTTGCCTTGCGTGCCTGAGGCCCTGGGTTCGATTCCTCAGCACCACATAAGCAAAAAAGAAAAAAAGCCGGAAGTGGTGCTGTGACTCAAGTGGTAGAGTGCTAGCCTTGAGCTGAAGAGCTGAGGGACAGGGCCCAGGCCCAGAGTTCAGGCCCCACAACCGGACCCAAAAACAAACAAACAAAAAGAGTCTCATGGACTTTCCTGCCTGGGTTGGCTTTGAACCCTGACCCTCAGATCTCAGCCTCCTGAGTGGCTAGGATTACAGGCATAAGCCACAGGCGCCCAGCTTCTTTTTCTTTTTTTTCCCTTTGGCCAGATCTGGGACTTGAACTCAGGGCCTAGGCACTGTCCCTGACCTTCTTTGGCTCAAGGCTAGCACTCTACCACTTGAGCCACAGCGCCACTTCTAGCATTTTCTGTTTATGTGGTACTGAGGAATCATACCCAGGGCTTCATGCACACTAGGCAAGCACTCTACCACTGAGCCACATTCCCAGTCCCCATGTTTTTCTTAAGTGACTGGCAATACAATGAGGCACTAAAACATTTAACATGAATCAATAAGTGCTGTCTCATTGTCTCTCCTTCCTCACTACTCCCAGCCTTAAAACTCATGTCATTAGGTTTTTTGTTTGTTTGTTTGTTTTGTTGGTCAGGCTTGAACTCTGGCCTGAGCGCTGTCCCTTAGCTCTTCAGCTCAAGGCTAGCGCTCTACCACTTGAGCTACAGTGCCACTTCCAGTTTTCTGGTGGTTTATTGAAGATAAGAGTTTCACAGACTTTCCTGCCCAGGCTGGCTTTGAACCGCGATCCTCAGATCTCAGCCT
>NW_012267222.1:11817576-11825061 GCF_000151885.1 Dipodomys ordii | reverse complement strand
CCGGACCCAAAAAAAAAAAAACAAAAAACAGAGAAGGGGAGGCTTAGACTGTGGCTTAGTGGTAGAGTGCTTGCCTAGTATGCATGAGGCCCTGAGTTCAATTCCTCAGTAACATATAAACAGAAAAAAACCAAGAGTGGTGTTGTAGCTCAAGTGGCAGACTGCTAGCCTTGAGCAAAAAGAAGCTCAGGGACAGTGCCCCAGGGAGTAAAGCCCCAGGACTGGCAAAAAAAAAAAAAGAAGAAGGAACATTCTAGGTACATGGGTGGGCATATGTAGAGACATGAAGAAAGGACAGGAAAGGATCTGACTGGATTGAGGTGAAGGAACAGGCACTGAGGACATCTAGAGACCTTCCATCACACACAGACCAGATCTACCCAAGTTGGCTTCTTGAAGTCCTCTGAAGTAGACAGGTGTTATTTTGAGAGAAGCTCCTTGTCCAGTGCTGAAGAGAGTCCAAAGAATTAGGAGGAGTTTTACCTTACATTGTTGTTGTTTTTAATCTTGGCCATTACATCCCAGTTTCAACATCCCCCAAGGAAGGTTCCCCCTCCCCCCCACCCCCTTTGGTCTGAGATAGGGACTAGAACTTGGTACTTGACGTGTTTGCTCATTGGCTAGTGTTCTACCAATTGGGACATACCTCTAACCCTGTGAAGGAAGTTTTTTGACTCCAGGCTAAGCAACATTTTCCTGTTGGAGGCATGCATTGGTGGTTTGTGAAGTTAACAGTTGTGTTCATGAGAGGCACTTGGGAAATAGGAAGTAGCATTCTGTGCAGAGTTATCAACCAAGCACGGTTTCCAGGGTGATGAGGTTGGCCGTTGGAGGCTTGGCAACTTGACGTTAACTTCTGTAGTAGGAGAAAGGTTGAACTAGCAGATCTGTTGCCCCTTTCCCTCTGCTGGGTCATTCCTGTACCATAAAGGAGCCTCCTTAGAGTTATAGTTCACTGGCTCTGGGCTAAAGTTAGACCCCAAAGTTGTAGTATTGATTGGCCCATTATTGTGCTGATTAGCCTGAGACTGTTATCACACACATCTTTTTTTTTTTTGTCGGTCGTGGGGCTTGAACTCTGGGCCTGGGCACTGTCCTTCAGCTAGCTCTTCAGCTCAAGGCGAACGCTCTACCACTTGAGCTACAGCGCCACTTCCGGTTTTCTGGTGGTTTATTGGAGACAGGAGTCTCACGGTCTCTCCTGCCCGGGCTGGCTTTGAACCGCAATCCTCAGATCTCAGCCTCCTGAGTAGCTAGGATTACAGGCGTGAGCCACCAGCGCCCGGCTTATCACACACATCTTTAAAAGGCAGATCCTCCGTTCTGCTGAATTGTTTTTCTGGCACAATCTATTTCTAGTCATGGAGCCATGAACCAACCAGCAACAAAAAGGCTGATAGGGGGCTGGGAAGTTGGCTCAGTGGTAGCGTGCTTGCCTTGCATGCTTGAGGCCCTGGGTTCAATTCCTCAACGCCACATAAGCAAAAAAAAAGGCTGATAGGCTGGTCCAGCTCGATACTCCAATAAATATGTGGGTTTTTCCCTTTTTATGATTTCTAGGTTCTCACCAGATTTTTAAGCTCCTCCACTCCTATTGTGTACTGGTTTGCAGCTCACTTGCTTCAGGATCAAGAGCCACTATTGAGATCCCTAGAGACAGCATCTTCAAAGCCCTGTTCAGAAGACTCTCCACCAGGACAAAGGGTCCCTAGAAATTCTATCATGGTACTCTTATACAACTGGAAAACCTGTTCTCCAGTTACACAATACATTTTAGGCTACTTCCTAACGTACTGGCTCCTGGGACTGCTCCTCCACTGCAACTTCCTGCCTTGGACATGACCTGGAATCCCAAGGGACAAGCTGGAAGCCAAGTTAAATCAGGGTTTAAAAGTGAATACACAGCTGCGCACCAGTGGCTCCTGCCTGTAATCCTAACTACTCAGGAGGCTGAGATCTGAGGATCGTAGTTCAAAGCCAGCCCACAGGAAAGTCCATCAGACTCTTATCTCCAGTTAACCACCAGAAAACCCAGAAGTGGCACTGTGGTTCAAGTGGTAGAGCACTCTCCTTGAGCTGAAAAGCTGAGGAACAGTACCCAGGTCCAGAGTTCAAGCCCCACGACCAAAAAAAAAAAAAAGGTGAAGACACGCTGGGAGACACACTGGGAGTGTGGCTTAGTGGTAGAGTGCTTGCCTAGCATGTGTGAAGCCCTGGGGTTGATTCCTCAGTACCATATAAACAGAAAAAGCCAGAAGTAATGCCATGGCTCAAATGGTAGAGTGCTAGTCTTGAGCAAAAAGAAGCTGGGGACTGGGACAGTGAGCAGTCCCTGAGTTCAAGCCTCAGGACTGGGGAAAAAAAAAACAACTTTATCTGAGAGGCTGGTGATAATACAAGATGTTGCAGGCTTGGACCATATGGTAGCAGTAGGAAAATGGGACCATCGTCTCTAAATGGGACATTTTTTTTGAGGTTTTTTTTTTACAGCAATTAAACAATTCTTAGTTAAATTTGCATTGAATTACAGTTTACAAATAGTAGGGACAGGGTGCTGGGAAGGTGGCTCAGTGGTAGAGCACTTGCCTTGCATGCATGAGGCCCTGGGTTTGATTCCTCAGCACCACATAAGCAAAAAGAAAAAAGCCGGAAGTGGCACTGTGGCTCAAGTGGTAGAGCGCTATCCTTGAGCTGAAGAGCTAAGGGACAGCGCCCAGGCCCAGAGTTCAGGCCCCACAACCAGACCCAAAAAAAAAAATAGGGACAGTAGGTAGTGTCCAGTGGTAGAGTGTATAATGTCCTAGTTATTGATCCCTAGCATGAAAAAAATTGGTGGGCTGAGAAGGTAGCCCAGTGGTATAGTGCTTGCCTTGCATGCATGAGGCCCTGGGTTCCATTCCTCAGTACCATATAAGCAGTAAAAGCCAGAAGTGTTGCTGTGGCTCAAGTGGTAAAGCGCTAGCCTTGAGCTGAGGAGGTGAGGGACAGCACTCAGGCCCAGAGTTCAGGCCCCACTACCGACAAAAAAAAAGTAATAGCTGGGTGCTGGTGGCTACTTAGAAGACCAACATCTGAGGATCACAGTTCAAACCCTGTCCTGGTAGGAAAGTTCATTTGAGACTTATCACCAATTAACCACCTAAAAAAGCTGCAAGTGGACCTGTGATGGTGCAAATGGTACGATGCTAGCCTTGGGCAAAAAAGGGACAGTACCAAGGCCCTGAGTTCAAACCCCAGCATCAGCACACACATTAAAAAAAAAATCTGGGGCTGGGATGTAACTCAGTGGCAAAGCGCTTGCCTAGCAAGTGCAACGTCCTGGGTTCGATCCCCAGTACCAAAAAAGGAAAGACAAAAAAATACAGTTTAAAAAAAAATCTGATAGCCGGGCGCTGGTGGCTCACGCCTGTAATCCTAGCTACTCAGGAGGCTGAGATCTGAGGATTGCGGTTCAAAGCCAGCCTGGGCAGAAGAGACCGGGAGACTCCTATCTCCAATAAACCACCAGAAAACCGGAAGTGGCGCTGTAGCTCAAGTGGTAGAGTGCTCGCCTTGAGCTGAAGAGCTGAGGGACAACGCCAGGCCCAGAGTTCAAGCCCCACAACCGACAAAAAAAAAAAAAAAATCTGATAATAATTTGAAAAAAGTCAAGCTAAAAATGTGAGCTCTACGTTCTGATTTTCCCGGTAAAACTGCATTTCCTGTAGTCAACTTGCTCCAGTCTCAGGCTTAATCACGTATTCTGAAACTTAGGGAAGTGCTGTGATTCCTTGGAGGATGCTCATAGGTCCTTTTTAGCTCCAAAACCTTGACAGCTCCCTCATACATAGAATTATCCCAGTCTAAATGCTTATGTGAGCCGGCGCTGGTGGCTCACGCCTGTCATCCTAGCTACTCAGGAGGCTGAGATCTGAGGATTATGGTTCAAAGCCAGCCACGGTAGGAAAATCCATGAGACTCTTATCTCCAATAAACCACCAGAAAACCAGAAGTGGTGCTGTGGCTCAAGTGGTAGAGTGCTAACCTTGAGCTGAAGAGCTGAGGGACAGCACCCAGGCCCTGAGTTCAAGCCCCACAACTGGCCCAAAAAAAAGACATGTGGAGGCTCAAACATTATTTTGGAGGTATCCCCCATTTCTCCTTTCAGTGATTAGAAGAAATCCTTTCATCCCTGGGTGCCACTCTGAAGGAGTAACTAAGGGAAGGCAGTAACACTGGAGAATAAGGTCAGAAGAAGCAACTCAGCGACCTGGACAGCTGAAAGAGTTCCATCCTGCTTCACGGCCCCTACATTTGGTAGTGAGCCTATCGCTAATGGTAGTATGATCACTGAGCCAGGTAGGAGTTTGGCTTTGTATCTTAGTCCCCATTTGAGCCAAACATTCCAGTAAGTGTACAACTCTTCAAAACAGATGGGTAATCAGCAGCAGCTTCTGGAGAGGCTGAGAGTTGGAATTTTGGACACACTCCCTCCACTTGCCAGCTGAAGGGAAGCTCCTGGCAGAAGGCCAACTCTGTCTGTGGGAGCCTCCGGCCAGCCTGGCCAATGCACACTCCTACCCATTGCTGCTGCCGCCGCAGCCCTACCACAGCCAAGCATTTGGTCCAGAGTCAAATGCTTCTGAAAACGTACACACAGATTGGGGCAGCCCTCTGCCTTCTGCCAAGACACTGAGTGCCCTTCTTGGCAAAAGATGATCACCCTTCCCTGCGTCCCTCCAGCTGGCAGAAACTGTGCCCTCTCTCAGCCAACAGCTGCACATCCAGGGACTTCCAGCCTGTGTGGGAGGAGTTGGAGTCCCCTTTCCGCTTGGCTCTCTATTGCCAAACTAGGAGCACCAGGTTCTTTGCTGTCTGCTTCTCTTTCCCTCCTTTGGGGAGTGATCAGGACTGATTGTTCCTCTATTGGAAGAGGTGATGATGGATAGCCCAGCGTCAGTGATTTCACAGCTCTCCCAGCCTCAGTCTAGTTGTGACGTGAGATCACTCTCCTCATCCCCCCAAAAATCTTCCACCTGAGGACTCCAGGTAAGTGGACACACCTAGTGTGACCTGGAGAAAGACCAGTTTTTCTCTGACCTTGGAAGGAGGTCTAGTTTCTATTCTCTAAGGATCTAAGGAGTGGGCTGACTTTATGGCCAGCAGCTGTCCTTTTATCATCCTATTAACAGTCTTTAACAGTCTGGGAGAGGGACGTGAAGGGCCCAAGACAGGAAGCTTCCTGTTTACCCCCAGGTCTAACAATGCCGCAGCTGGGTTGGGCGGCTATGGTTTCAGAGAAAAGTCATTTCCTTCTGAGACCCTGCTAAAACAGAAACCAGACACTTCTTGTACCTAGAAGTACATGGCTCTTTGTTCTTTAATGAAGGTGGGAGGAGAGGGAGGGTTTGACATGTCTTTACCAGTCCCCTGGGGGAGGAAAAAAGTCACTTATTCTTAACAGACAGACCTGCTCTCCATCCAAAAATGTAATGTGCAGGCCCAAGAGATTTTAAATCCTTGGATCCTTTTGGCAATTGTTTATTAAAATCTATTTTAGAGAACTAAGGACTCAGCTATTCTCCTGTCCTCGAATAACTGTCTAACAAGTTCCTAGCTGAAACACAGCAACATTAAGATAGAAAGTGGTAACTTCTGAGGAGTAAAAGAACACTTAGCTGGGTGCCAGTGGCTCACACATATATTCCTAGCTGCTCAGGAGGCTGAGATATGAGGATCATGGTTCAAAGCCAGCCCAGCCAGGAAAGTTTGTGAGACTCTTAGCTCTACAAAAAAAAAAAAAAAAAAATCCAGAATTGGGGGGGAGGGGAGGGCATCCAGAAGTGGAACTGTGGCACTGTGGCTCAAGTGATAGAGCATTAGCCTTGAGCAAAAAAAAAAAAGTCAGGGAAAGTGTTCATGCACTGAGTTCAAGCCCCAGGACTGGCAAATAAGAATACTTTTAAGTTCGTGTGATGAGGACAAATTACAGTTTACAGTTTTAAGTGTATATTTAGAGAAGTATAGATGAGGTACAGAGCAAGTTTTCTAAATTCTCAAATGTAAATCCTCTCTAGTTTGGAATACCTGAAAAGACTTGGTAGAAAAAATGGTAGTTGAGCTGCTCTGAAAAAAATGGGTGGGATTTGAAAGCTGAAGGTAGAGAGGAATGTAGATGATAGGAAATGGAACAGAAAAGGAGAGCTAGATTTGAGTGGAGTTACTAAAATCTAGCTTTCAAAACTGGCCCAAGCCCCTATCTCCTGGGTAAACAAGGCAGATACTGAATTTCTAAGGTTCACTTTACTCTTCTGCAACTTGTAGATAATACAGTTAGCCCTCCCCCATCTGTGGGTGAGTCCCACATCTGTAGATCCAACCAACTCGAGTGAAACAACACCACAAAAGGGATTGTCAGAAAGGAGGTGTCCCTCTGTAGCCCAAATGACCCTTGAACTTGCACCCTTCCCAAGTGTTGGGATTCCAGGGTTGCTGGGATTATGTCTGTATGTATTTCTGTTTCATTACCTGTCATTTTCCCTGAACAACTCAACTTCCACTGAACCAAAAAGGTAAAAATATAGATAGACCTGCTAAGATTTTTAAGAAAGCCAGTTTTCCTTAAGTATTGAAACAAGTAAAAGTGAGTGGCAAACATTTTTAAATATTCTGTTTAATCCACAAGCTTTTCCTTTCAGTTAAAAAACAAAAACAACTATGGGCTGGGAAGGTGGCTCAGTGGTAGAGTGCTTGCCTTGCATGTATGAGGCCCTGGGTTCGATTCCTCAGCACCACATAAAACAGAAAAAGCTGGAAGTATTGCTGCGGCTCAAGCATTTGTAGAGTGCTCACCTTGAGCTGAAGAGCTGAGGGACAGTGCCCAGGCCCAGAGTTCAGGTCCACAACCGGCAAAAAAACAACTAGACAACTCAGTGAAACCAAGACACTATTTCAAAGTTTGGGTCATTTTAACTGTCAAATACGAGCTCTAGAGCTCTGAAAAAAGTTGTATATACCAAATTGGAAGAACATGATAAATATAAATGGAGCCATGACATTCCATGAAACAAAATTTTATGCTGGGCGCTGGAGGCTCATGCCTATAATCTAGCTACCTAGCAACTCAGGAAGCTGAGATCTGAGGATCGAGGTTCAAAGCCAGTCCAGGCAGGAAAGTCCCTGAGACTCTTATCTCCAGTTAACGACCAAAAAACTAAAAGTGGCCTTGTAGTAGGGCACTAGCCTTGAGCTGAAGAACTAAGGGACAGCGCCCAGAGTTCAAGCACCACTACTGACCAAAAAAATAAAAGGAGAAAGAAAGTATTATTGGAGATAGAGAATTTCATGAAGAAAGGAATGGTTACCAAGGTCCTATGTCATTAAGGTTAAAGAAAGGATAAGAAGGGCTAGGAGAGGCTGGGAAGGTGGCTCAGTGGTAGAGCGCTTGCCTTGCATGCCTGAGGCCCTGGGTTCAATTCCTCAGCACCACATAAGCAAAAAGAAAAA
>NW_012267222.1:11814383-11815976 GCF_000151885.1 Dipodomys ordii | reverse complement strand
AAAACAGAAGTGGATCTGTGGCTCAACTGGTAGAGTGCTTGCCTTCAGCAAAAAAGCTCAGGGACAGCATTCAGGCCCTGAGTTCAAGCCCTGAGACTGGCACCAAAAACAAAAAAAAAAAGGAAAAAGGAAAGTAGGAAGAAGACTCAGTCCTTCCAGTTTCCTGGTAGCTAGGCAGAGCCACCCCTTCCCAGGGGCCAGGGGAAGTTCCTTGATTAGACTCTAATGTTGTTATAGGAAGGACTCCTTTGTCTTTTGTTCCCGTGGCTCACGGACCTGCCCTCTATGAAGTTCCTCTTGTTGATTGTCCTTATGGGGTTTGTGGAGAATGCTATGCTATTATTGCCTGCTTCCTGCTGGTGAAAGCCTGGGGCCTAAACGATATTTTAAGTCTTAATCAGCCCAAGGCTTTGCAGAGAGGTATTAAAATATATATTACATAAACTTCACCATTTTGTCTTTTTTTTCCCCAGTCATGGAGCTTGAATTCTGGGGCCTGGGTGCTGTCCCTCAGCTCTTCAGCTCAAGGCTAGTGCTCTACCACTTGAGCCACAGCGCCACTTCTAGTTTTCTGGTGGTTTATTGGAGATAATCGTTTCACGGACTTTTGTGCCTGGACTGGCTTTGAACCTTGATGCTCAGATCTCAGCCTCCTGAGTAGCTAGGATTATAGTCATGAGCCACCAGCACCCGACCTTGACTGCTTTTAAATGTAGTGTTTGTGGTATTAAACTTGTGCAACAATTGACACTATCCATCTCCCAAACTTTCCATCTTTTCAAACTGAAATTTCATATGTATTCAGAAATGACTTCTCATCCCCTGCTTGCTCTCATCTCTGGCAACCATCCCTCTACTTTGTATCTACAAATGTGACTACTCTAGGTACCCATCCAAGTGGTATCAAGCAATATTTGTGCTTTTCTGTCTGGTTTATTTCACTTAGCATGTCCTCAGGGTTCATCCATATTGCTCCTACAGCCAGAATGCCAGCAGCTCATTCAAGTGTCTGGAAAAGTGCAAGTGAGGCTCGCTCTGCCAATAAAGGCCAGGAGAGGGCGATAGTGAGGCCAATGTAAGAAGGGACTTGCTCCTCCAGTTTGCTTCACATGCCTGCTAGTAGTAAACAAGGCCTTCCTCAGGCCCCAGCAGGTTCTTTCTGATCTGCCATCAAGTCTACTTGGAAATTTTGTCTTTTTCTTTCTTCCCATTAACTACAGAACTGGTCACAGTCCCCACCTCAGAGATACCAGCAGCCAGCTGGACAGGATCAGCCCCTTAGAGGTTTGGGTTTCTCCTGCAAGCTTGAGTCACTGGACACCAGCTCCAGATTTAGAGGTATGAGTGTAAGTTCTGTGAGGCCCCTCTGGGTTTCATAGTTTAGTAATTTCAAGCCCTTTCCCTTGTTTCCCAAGTTCCTGGGGTTACAGATGCTTCTTGCTGTGTCAGCAGTGCCTCCAGGATAGAGAATGTTTTTTTTTGTTTTTTTGTTTTTTATTTCCAGTCGTGGGGCCTGAACTCTGGGCCTGGGCACTGTCCCTCAGCTCTTCAGCTCAAGGCTAGTGCTCTACCACTTGAGCCACAGCGCCACTT
>NW_012267222.1:11807662-11811708 GCF_000151885.1 Dipodomys ordii | reverse complement strand
TTTTTTTTTGGTTGGTTGTGGATCTTGAACTCTGGGCCTGGGCATTATACCTGCGCTTTTCAGCTCAAGGCTAGCACTCTACCACTTGAGCCACAGCACCACTTCTGGTTTTCTGGTGGTTATTTGGAGATAAGAGTCTCATGGACTTTCCTGCCTGGGCTGGCTTGTGATCCTCAGATCTCAGCCTCCTGAGTAGCTAGGATTACAGGTGTGAGCCACCAGTGCTCAGCTCCCCAGGAGGCTCTTATCTCCAGTTAATAACAGAAAAAGCTTGAAGTGGCACTGTGGCCCAAGTGGTCGAGTGTTAGCCTTGAGCAAAAAGGAATTTAGGGACAGCACCCAAGCTCAGAGATCAAGCTCCAGGATTGCCAAAAAAAAAAGGGGGGGCGGGGCAGGGGGAAGAGAAGAGGCCAGGCAAGCGGCTTACACCTGTAATCTCAGCTACTTGAGAGACAAAGATCAATAGTATTGTGATTTGGGGCCAATCAAGGCAAAAAGTTACCAGACACCCATCTCAGTTAGCTGGACATGGTGCTGTCTGTCATCCTAGCTATAGGATCCTGGGGTAAAGCTAGCCCTGGACAAAAACACAAGACCCTGTCTAGCAAGCTTAAAGCTTCAATTCAAACCACAGTACAGGCAAGAAAGAAAGAGAAAAGGAGAGAAGATGAAAGGAGAGGAGGAGGAAGAGAGGAGAGAAGAGAAAATAAGTTCTTTTCTTTTTGTCAGTCACGGGCTTGAACTCTGGATATAGGCACTGTCCCTGGTAAGGAAACGCCACCGCCTCGCAGATGAATCTCCGCCCTGGATGTCAGCGCCCGCACAGTAGGTGAGGCACCTCCCACTTCCGGCCCCCGAGGATATAAAAGGGGTCCTCCAAGCCGCCGGTGGGCTCCATTTTTCTCTTTTCCTCGGGAGAGCTTGTCTGGTTAGCTCAGCCAACAATAAATCTTGTGCCCCTGACATTTCGTCGGTGTGGTCTTTTGGGCACCTTTTTTACTTTCATCCCTGAGCTTTTTTGCTCTACCACTTTGAGTCATGATTCCACTTCTGGTTTTTGGTTGTTAATTGAAGATAACGGTCTCAAGGACTTTGGTTGTTCCCTTTGCCTGCCCGGGATGGCTTTGAACCACTAGCCTCAGAGCTCAGCCTCCTGAGTAGCTAGTATTACAGGTGTAAGCCACCAGCACACAGCTTGCGCTAAATTCTTCAGCTCAAGTTATGGTCCTAATATGAGGTAGTAGAGAAACAGCCACTCAAGGAATTTCAGCCTATAAAACTTGCAGATGCAGGATAAGCAGATGAACCAAAACTTGCCAGCCAATAAAATGAAGGTAAGGGGTGACCAAAAAATGAGGAAGAGAGGCTAGGAATGTGGCTTAGAAGTAGAGTGCTTGCATAGCATGCATGAAGCCCTGGGTTCAGTTCCTTAGTACCACATAAACAGAAAAAGCCAGAAGTGGCGCTGTGGCTCAAGTGGTAGAGCACTAGCCTTGAGCAAAGGAAGCTTAAGGACATTGTCCAGGCCCTGAGTTCAACCCCCAGGACTGACAACAACAACAAAAAAAGTGGGGGGTATGCTAAGGTGTTACAAGCTATTACATTCCTACTTAACCCACATGTTCTGTCTTTACATAAGGCAACTGGATCTTGGAGAATGATGACTGAATTACAATGAATTTAATAAAATAATGACCCTAATCTTGACTACTTGTAGTAGTGATGGTGGTGTTTGATGTTCAGTTGTTGACTAGGTATGTTATTGCTTTCCCTTGTGGGATTTGTTTTTTGATTTGTTGGTTGATTAGTTGGTTGGCTGGTTTATTGGTTGATTGGTGTTGGTTGGCTGGTTGGTTAGTTAGTTAGATGACTGGCTAGTTGATTAGTTGGTTGATTGGTTGGCTGGTGGCTGATTGGTTGGTTTTGTGCTGATGAACTCTGACAAACCAGAAATAGATGCCATGGGGAAACAGGCCAAATTAAGGGTGGGAAGGAAACCCCACAAGAGTGCATGGGCCTTGTTAGCCCAATGAGCTTCTTCCCATAGCTTAGCATGCTCCTTCCCCTTTCCACAGCTTAGCATGCTCCTTTCCTAGGCAACACTAGGCCCATGCAGTAAAGGCAGTAAATAATCAGCCTCCAACCCCCTTTACCTTGGGATGGCACTTTTCTGGGGCAGCTACCATCATAGAAGGCAACAAGAGCCCCTTAGAGTGACCTTCAGGTCTGGGCAGCTGCAGGGCCCTTTATCATCTACTATTTGGACAGCAGCCATAAATCCTAGTCCAACGTGATGAAGCCGCTGATCCTCACGGCCACACCAGGGTCTCTGCCTCCAAGCCCCTTCTAACTCCTCCTAAACTTCCTAGGTTATATATAGACAATAGCCAGCACTTCTTCTCACTCTTCTCATGAGAAGGGGTCTTTTGGGTCCCTTTGCTGGCAATAGACCTTTTTTTTTTTTTTTTTTGATCGGTCATGGGGCCTGAACTCTGGGCCTGGGCACTGTCCCTCAGCTCTTCAGCTCAAGGCTAGCGTTTTACCACTGGAGCCACAGCGCCACTTCCGGCTTTTTCTGTTTATGTGGTGCTGAGGAATCGAACCCAGGGCCTCATGCTTGCAAGGCATGCACTCTACCGCTGAGCTACCTTCCCAGCCCCGATAATATCTTTCTAAACCAAACCTTCCAGAGTGGGTCTCTTCAAACTGTATTCTGCTTTGCCAGCTGGACCTATGCTTGGCTATGCCAATAGGGGGCACTAGAGGGAGACTGCAGAGCTGGAAGGGAGGAAATTTCACACCTTGGTACTTCCTGTTCCTTTGACAGTAAACCCAATAATGAATGCTCTTTCACCTTGGCAGAGGCAGCCCTTGCCTGAATAGAAACTAAATTTAGTTTCCAGGTGTTCCATTAGGCTTTATCATGCCCTACCTCAAAGACCCCAGGCATCAGCCATCTTGGCACCACTTCCTTAGAGCCCTGGCTCTGACCTTATAAGTCATACTAATTCTAGACTTTACTTTGTTCCTTGCTGCAGAGATTGGTCATTGCTTCCTGCTGCTGCTACCTCTGTAATTCCATACCTTTCCAGTTGCCTACTGAATAACTTTTTGTCTGGGTTAATTTTTTTTTTTTGTCAGTCCTGGGGCTTGAACTCAGGGCCTGGGGACTGTCTCTGAGCTTCTTTTGCTCAAGGCTAGCACTCTACCACTTGAGCCACAGCAGTGCTTTTGACTTTTTCTGTTTATGTGATGTTGAATCAAACCCAGGGCTTCATGCATGCTAGACAAGTACTCTACCTCCAAGCCACATTCCCAACCCTATGTTGCTTTTTAATTGATAGAATTGAGCATGTGTGTACTCTCTTAAGGGAAAGGAAGAGAGCACAGGTTCAGAGAGTCAACAGTAGAACATGAGCAGAAAGAGACTTTATTTTTTTTTCTTTGCCGTACAGGGGCTGACCCCAGGGTCTTGTGCATGCTCGACTAGTGCTATATGTCTATCCCACATCTGTTAAAGTTAGAGGGAAGGACAGATACAAGTGGACATTGAGAGATAGGAGGGAAATGGAAATTCAAGTAGCATAATTTAAGTTGGATTCAGTAGGGTTTAAGGTTACAAGAGGACCAGAAGTAAAGTGCTATTTCACAGGTTCTCAAAAAAAAAAAAAAAAAGATTACAAGAGGACCCAGCCACCATGGGCGAACCCCCATCAGTACTAGAAAGTCTTTCTTTCTTCCTTCCTTCCTTTCTTTCTTTCTTCTTTTCTTTTGTCTGTCCCTCCCTCCTTCCCTTCCTCCCTCCTTCCCTTCCTTCTTCCCTCCTTCCCTTCCTCCCCACCTCCCTCCCTCCCTCTTTCTTTCTTTCTTTTGTCTGTCCCTTCCTCCCTCCCTCCCTCCCTGCCTTCTTCTCTTCCTCCCTGCCTCCCTCCCTCCCTTCTCTTTCTTTCTTTCTTTCTTTTTTTTTGGTCCAGTCGTGGGGCCTGAACTCTGGGCCTGGGCGCTGTCCCTCAGCTCTTCAGCTCAAGGCTAGCGCTCTACCACTT
>NW_012267222.1:11799122-11805073 GCF_000151885.1 Dipodomys ordii | reverse complement strand
CTGCCCACGTCCGCGGGTGCACCGGGGCCCCTCCGCGCCCCCCCCCCGCCTCCATCCTTGGACCATCTCTTGCTCACCCAAGTGCTCTCCACTCCCCCCTCTCGGCCTCTTTCCTTTCTGTGCTTCCCTGACAACTTCGAAGTTTCAGCGTGCTTTGCCTGTGTGCAACCCCCATCGTGAATTTCCTGGGCGTCCCCTGCGGGCCCTTGCTCCTCTCAGACTCCCCCCTTTGCCCTCTCTCCAGCCCCCTTCCACCCCAGGCATCCTTCCTCAACAAGCCTGGGGCCTCTGAGACCTCTCCTTCTCTCTCCAAATCTTTCCTCAGTTTCTGCAGTTCCCTGCCCCTCGCTTCCTGGCTTCTTTCTGGGACACCCCCTTCCCCCCGCCCCCACATTTTGCAGAGTGTCTTCATGTGACAGGCCCTATTAGCTCCTGTGGATTTGGGGGTGTCTTCACTTCCCAGATGACCCAGGATGGGCCCGTGTAGCATCTATCTCCTAGGTGGAAGAGTGGGTGCTCAACTGCTTTCCCAGGCCACCTACGTGCCCGGCAGGTTTGCACCCCATTCTCCAGCTGGAGCCGCCTGCGGAGACACGATACCTTGCACAATGCTCCCACTCGTGCACACCCACACCAAGGGCACTGCCTTCCCCTCCCCAGCCCTTGGGGTCGTCTTCCTTTATTATACAGTGTACTTAAGAGCTCCATCTCTGGAGCCAGCAGATCTGGCTCAGATCCCAGCCCTACCACACACTAAATAGATGACCTCAGGCCAGTCACCTCTCAGAACCCCAGTTTCCTCAGCTGTAAATTGGGGCCTTTAAGAATACCCGCCCCCGGCATTGTCATGAGTCTGGTTACCATGACACATGCCAACTCTTAGCTTGGTGACTAGCACTTGATATTGGCTGTTAGTACTTGTGTCTTTACCAAAAAGTACTGCCGGAGGTCACGTGGCCATGGTGAGGCTGGCCACAGGACACCCCACACTGGTCCCTCCCCAGCGCCAGGCTTTGTATCCGCAGTGCTCTGTTTCCTCTGTAAGCAAGGTAAAGATGTCCTATCAATCGCCCTTCCTTTTGCCTTCTTGCCAAGTGCTCCGTCTTTCTGGGTGATTCACAAGCAGGAGCTCTGGGGCTCCAGCCCGCTCGCTGCCTGGTCCTTGCCCTGAGTTCAGGTCCACCTGGCGCCTTGATCACAGTATGCCTTTTGCAGAATGCCAGACCTGATCTTGCAGCTGTGGTCATGGCTGAAGGAAGTAGTGCTGTTTGTGATGTACCTTGTGACACTGTAGTGTGAGTTCACTGTGGTGTGAGTTGGGGTCAGTTCACAGGCAGGGCTTCTGGCTGTGTGGGTGACCTCACTGGTGGTGACTGGACTGGTCCCCCAGGCCCAGAGAGAGTTTGTCTTTTAGCTTTGCTTCCTCAAGTGAGGGGTCCCCTGATGAGGGACTCCCTCCTTCCCACTTGCCTGTTGCTCGGGGAAGAGTGTGTCTGGGCCCTTCCTTTTCTGCTGTGGTTTAGTGGATTGTGGCCAGCCCAGGCTTCCCATCAGAACTCTCAGCTTCTGCCCTGCTCCTCACCCCACATAGCAGCCAGAGCACCCCTCTCATTCCAAGTCACCCCTCATTCTTCCCTTCTTCTCCCTCTCCCAGTAAGATAGAGCTCTGATATTGGACTTCTTCTGACCTCAGCCCCCCTTTCCCCCTTTTTTTGTGTGCATGCTTTAGGCTTGAACTTAGGGCCTGGGCGCTGTCCCTGAGTTCCTTTGCTCAAGGGTAGTTGTCTACCACTTGAGCCACAAGTCCACTTCCAGCTTTTTGGGTAATTAATTGGAGATAAGAATCTCACATGCTTTCCTGCCTGAGCTGGCTTTGAACCTCGATCCTCAGATCTCAGCCTCCTGAGTAGCTGGGATTACAGGCCTAAGCCACCAATATCTGGCTTCCCCAAGTCTTCCACTGTGCATCACACCCCCTCTCCCCTGCACTGGCCTATGTGGGGCGCCTACTGCAGGGCCTTTGCACTGCAACACCCTCAGTCTCACTTTTCACTCTTTCCAGCAGTCTGTACCATGTGTAGACTCATTTGGTAGTTTCATGCCTGGCCTTGTCCATAAGAGTGGAGTATTGTTTTCCTCCTGCCTAGAATTAGTGCCTGGTATGTGGCTCCACACAGCAAATATAAGTTGAATTCACTTGTTGAGAGCCCAGAGACCCTAGGCTGTCACTGACCTGGAATCTGATGGTGGGCCCTGGAGCCCCCTGGGAAATGAGGAGCCCAGGACTTGGTGTTTTCTTTTTTTTTTTTGGTCGGTCATGGGGCTTGAACTCTGGGCCTGGGCACTGTCCCTCAGCTCTTCAGCTCAAGGCGAGCGCTCTACCACTTGAGCTACAGCGCCACTTCTGGTTTTCTGGTGGTTTATTGGAGATAGGAGTCTCACGGTCTCTCCTGCCCAGGCTGGCTTTGAACCGCGATCCTCAGATCTCAGCCTCCTGAGTAGCTAGGATTACAGGCGTGAGCCACCAGCGTCCGGCGGACTTGGTGTTTTCTTAAGGCTCTTCACGTCTTCTGTATCCTCCTGAAGGGGTCTGGTTGTACTTGAACTTGGTGAGTTGCCATGTAAGTGACACTGAGAGCCTGGCCGATTCTACTAGAGGGTTGTACCTGGGGTGGCCTGAGGTGTGGAGAGAGCATGGCCTTAGCCCTCTCTGGAGGCCAAACATCTGATGAGAGAGGCTTCAGAAGAGCAGCGTGCAGGGCTGGGAAGGTGGCTCAGTGGTAGAGCGCTTGCCTTGCATGCATGAGGCCCTGGGTTCGATTCCTCAGCACCACGTAAGCAGAAAAAAAGTTGGAAGTGGCGCTGTGGCTCAAGTGGTAGAGCGCTCGCCTTGAGCTGAAGACCTGAGGGACAGCGCCCAGGCCCAGAGTTCAGGCCCCACGACCAGCAAAAAAAAAAAAAGCAGTGTTCAGATGCCTGTAGGTTTGGTTCCTGCTTCTGCATTAGCTCCTAGAACCTTGGCTGCCTTCCAGCCATTTCCCAAGCAGCATCTCCCACCGCGTCAGATCTACTCCACATCTTTGTAGGACAATGGCACAGGGCAGTGGGTCATATAGCAAGGGCCTGAAAGTCAGACCTGGCTAGAGTCCCTTAGCACTCCTGAGCTGTGTGACCTTGGGCAGTTTTCTTAATTTCTCTGAACTTTAAAACTTACCTGTAAAGAATGAAGCATAACTTCTCCGGGGTCATGATAAAGATTTGGTGAGATTGTGAAGTGCAAAGACTATCTGTTCTTCAGGTATTATTAATAACTTACTAATTCATTAGGGCAGTTTCCATCTGGCACACAGTAAATCTTCAAAGCTATTAGTAGCTGGGTACCAGTGGCTCATTCCTATAATCCTAGCTGCTCAGGAAGCTGAGACCTGGAGAACTGTGATTTGAAGCCGGAACTGTGATTTGAGAGCCCATCTCTAATTTATCAGCAAAATGCTGTCCTGGAGGTATTGTACTGTGCTGATAAAGCGTCAGCCGAAATAAGAAAGCCAAGAGAGAGCAGGAGGCCTATAGTTTACGTGTGTGTGTCTGTGTGTTTGTGTGTCCGTGTGTCCATGTATATACGTGCACGGAGTGGTCCTGGGGCTTGAACTAAAGGTCTGGGTCCCGTTCCTGAACTGTTTAGTTCAAAGCTAGTATGCTGCTTCTTCAGCCATAACTCCATTTCCAGCTTTAGTTGGTGGTTAATTGGAAATAGGAGTCTCATGGCTTGGAACCACAATTCTCAGATCTCAGCCTCCTGAGTAGCTAGCTTCTCTATTCATTCATGTGGGTTCCAGTTCAGTATTGTGTCTATCTGAGAGCCTTGCCTGTCCTACCACCCTCCCTCCCCCTCAGAGCACTCATTATCCTCTGTAGCAATTCTCTGTTTATATCTCTCTCTTCCCCACTAGTCCATAAGCCACATGGCAGAAGGGCACTTGTCTTATTCACAGCCATTATTCCTGCTGCTTATTAAAAGTATTGCCTTGTACAAAGAATTCTGTAAATATTTGCAGAGTGAGTGACTAAATGGACGCTTGAGCCAACATTTCCCTGAAGGGGTCATTTCCAGGGACAGTCCACCTCATTATCGTGGCTGCCTGGAGCTCTGTGTTTACTGGGATTCTTTTGTGTGTGTGTGTGTGTGTGTGTGTGCCAGTCCTGGGGCTTGAACTCAGGACCTAAAGCACCATCCCTGGGCTTCTTTTTGCTCAAGGCTAACACTCTACCACTTGAGCCACAGCACCACTTACAGCTTTTTCTGTTTATGTGGTGCTGAGGAATCAAACCCAAGACTTTGTGCATGCTAGGCAA
Organism: Dipodomys ordii; assembly: GCF_000151885.1. Taxonomy (NCBI): domain Eukaryota; kingdom Metazoa; phylum Chordata; class Mammalia; order Rodentia; family Heteromyidae; genus Dipodomys; species Dipodomys ordii. The sequence continues at coordinate 11,800,720 of NW_012267222.1, read as the reverse complement.
GCGCTCTACCACTAAGCCACATTCCCAGCCCTTTACTAGGATTCTGAGGCTGCCGCTGAGTGCAAGGTTAAAAGTGCTGGTCCTGAGCTGGGTGCTGAGCTATTGCTCACATCTGTAAACCCAGCTATTCAGGAGGCTGAGATCAGAGGCCTTGGTTCAGAGCCAGCCAGGATAGAAAAATACATGAGACTCATCTTCAGTTAAACAGTAAAAAGCCAGGAGTGGAGATATGACTGAAGTGATAGAGTGCCAGCCTTGAGGGAAAACAAACAAAAACAAGCAGAAGCATGATGCCTATGGTCCCAGCTATTTGGAAGTTGGAGGCAGAAGAACACTTGAGCTTAGGAGTTCAAGGCCAGTCTGGGCAATATAGTAAGACCCTTTCTCTTAAGAAAGGAGTAAGGGGGGGGGGCTGGGAAGGTGGCTCAGTGGTAGAGTGCTTGCCTTGCATGCATGAGGCCCTGGGTTCGATTCCTCAGCACCACATAAGCAAAAAGAAAATAAAAAAGCCGGAAGTGGCGCTCTGGCTCAAGTGGAAGAGCGCTAGCCTTGAGCTGAAGAGCTGAGGGACAGCGCCCAGGCCCAGAGTTCAGGCTCCACAACTGGACCCCCCCCCAAAAAAAGAAAGGATTAAGGGGCTGGGAATGTGGCTTAGTGGCAGAGTGCTCTTCTAGCATACATGAAACCCTAGGTTCAATTCCTTAGCACCACATAAACAGAAAATGCCAGAAGTGGCACTGTGGCTCAAGTGGTAGAGTGCTAGCCTTGAGCAGAAGAAGCAGCTCAGGAACAGTGCCTAGGCCCTAGGATGGGCCAAAAAAAAAAAAAAGGAAGAAAGGAAGCAAGTGAGAAGCTGGGTGCCAATGGCTCACACCTATGATCCTAGCTACTGAGAAGGCTGAGATCTGAGAATCATGATGCAGAGCCAGCCCAAGCAGGAATGTTCATGAGGCTATCTCCAATAAACCACCAAAAAGCAGGAGATAGAGCTCAAGTGGTAGAGAGCTTCTAGCCTTCAACTGCAAACACAACAACAACACAAACCATCAGGGAGCCAAGTGGTGGTGGCTCTTGCCTATAATCCTAGCTACTCAGGAGGCTGAGATCTGAGGATCATGGTTCAAAGCCAGCCTGGGAAGGACAGGCAGGAACGTCCGTGAAACTCTTATTTCTAATAAACCACTCAGAAAACCGAAAGTAGTGCAGTGGCTCAAGTGGTAGAGCTCTAGCCTGAGCTGAAGAACTGAGGGACAGTGCCCAGGCCCAGAGTTCAGGCCCCACCATCACCACCACCAACAACAAAAAATCCTCAGGGACAGCATCTAAGCCATGAGTTCAAGCTTCAGGACCAGCACACACCAAAAAAAGGAGCAAGAATTGGGTGGCTCAAGCCTATAATCCTAGCTACTTGGGAGGTTGAGATCATAGGGTAATGGTTCAAAGCCAGCCCTGGAAGAAAAGTTCAAGAGATTCCATCTACAAAATACTAACAAGCTGGAGCCGGGCGCTGGTGGCTCACACCTGTAATCCTAGCTACTCAGGAGGCTGAGATCTGAGGATCGCAGTTCAAAGCCAGCCCGGGCAGGAGAGACCGTGAG
>NW_012267222.1:11751550-11798942 GCF_000151885.1 Dipodomys ordii | reverse complement strand
GGCAGGAAAGTCCGTGAGACTCTCATCTCCAATTAACCACCAAAAAACCAGAAGTGGCATTGTGGCTCAAGTGGTAGAGTGCTGGCCTTGAGCTGAAGAGTGCAGAGACAGTGCCCAAGCCCAGAGAAAGCCCCAAGACCTCAAAAAAAAACAAAAAAACAAGATGTGGCTTTAAAAAAAAAAAAAAAAGGTGTGGCTCAAGTTGTAGAGCACCAGCTGAACAAGTGGGAAGATCTGAGTTCAAGCCCTTGTACCACAAAAAATAAAAAAAGAGCAAGGAGAAATTAGTGGGATGTCTTTATCACTTCTGTAAGGTATAGGATCCTTGCTTTTGTGTGTCTGAGGGGAGTGACTCAATTTCCCTGGAGCAGGATGAGTCTCTGACTCAGGAAGAGCCTCTATCTAAGAACAAATCCATTCTGGGGCCCCTGGGGTACTTGCTAATTTGTCTCCATCTCTCCTTCTAGTTGTCCCTACCTGGCCCACAAGCTGACCCTGGCCATTCCCATCATTGCTGCTATCCTCTTCTTCTTCGTCATGAGCTGCCTGCTTCAGACCAGCTTCACAGACCCTGGGATCCTGCCCCGGGCCACTGTGTGCGAAGCTGCTGCCCTGGAGAAACAGATTGGTGAGGCCCCTGCCCTCAGTGGAAGCTAGGCTTCCCCACTGCCCTCTCGAACGTCCTGATTTTCTCTTCCACCCCTTTGCTAGGAATTAGGGATTCAGCAGTAAGCAAGGCAGGCTGGAGCTAACAGTCTGACACTGGTAGAGGGAGACAGGTGATAAACTAGGGGGCAGATAAGTAAGCAAGAAATGCTACAGCCAAGGCTCTGGAAGCCAGCCTGGAACCAAGTTCTCTGTGTGCACAATCATATAGACATCTTGTGATGTATGGACTGTTGTCCTCCCTTTACTGATGGACTTAAATGAAGGGTGGAGAGGTTAAGTAAATGGTCTAAAATCACTAGAAATGGAGGAGTTGGAATACAACGGCAGGCAGTCTGGCCATAGACTCTGCTCTTAAACATTCATATGCACTCATTCATTCACTCATCAGACTTTTACTGAGTGTCTGCTGTAGGCCAGGCTCTTTCCTAGATGCTGGTGATATCTAGCAGTGAAGCAAACTGACCGTAAACTCTGTCCTCGTGGAGGCTGCGTTCCAGGGAGGAGAAGGCAAGTAAACAAGCAAGTAATGAAATATCTGAGAGAGCAGAGTACACAAGCGCTGGAGAATTTTAGTCGGGCACTGTTGGCTCAAGTCTGGATTCCTAGCAATTTAATAAGCTGAGTTCTAAGGCTCAAGGTTTAAAGCCAGCCCTGGCAGGAAAGTTCATGACACTCTTATCTCCAATTAACCATCAGAAAGCCTTAAGTGAAGCTATGGCTCAAGTGGTAGAGTGCTAGTCCTGAGCAAAAAAGCTAATACTGGCACCAAAAGCAAAAACAAAAAAAACCTGGAGAATTTAAAACAGGGGTGTTGGGCTGGGAATGTGGTTTACTGGTAGAGTGCTTTCCTAGCATGCCTGAAGCCCTGGGCTCGATTCCTCAGTACCACATACACAGAAAAGGCTGGAAGTGGTGCTGTGGCTCAAGTGGCAGAGTGCTAACCTTGAGCAAAAGAAGCTCGGGGACAATGCCCAGGCCCTGAGTTCAAGCCCCAGGACTGGCAAAACGGAAACAAAACAAGGGTGTCCTGAGAAGGAAATGGCATCTGGGCAAAGAGGCCCAGGCCTGCAGAGGTGAGGAGCTGGGCGTAGGGACAAGAGGGGGTACAGTAGGCATGGGGTGTGGGCTAGTTTAGGTTGGGTGGCCAGGGAAGGCCTCTAGGAGATGAACCAGAATGGTGTGGTAGGAAGATGGGAGTCTGTTAATGCGTGGGGAAAAGCTGGGTGGGCTGGAAGGACAGCAGGCAGGCTAGTGTGACTAAAAACAACCTGTGCTTCCAGACACCCCCTACCCCAGGTAGCCTTGATTCCACCCAGATTGCCTTGCACTTTCCTCTGGGGAGCTCCTTCCTGGGATAGGGACCTTCATCTCAGCTGGCTCCACTCTAGCTCCTTCCTGCTGAGAAATGACGTGGATGTTTGTACACCTCCTGGTTTCCGGTTGATGGTTGGTTCCTTCCCCTAAGAGGGTGGCATTCACACAGGCTTTTAAATGCCCAGCTGGCCCTGAAGAGATCTAGTGACCTGTAAATGTCAGCGTCTGTCACTGGGAATCACTTAGTGCTCTGGGGCAGCTTGGGGCAGGCAGTGGGGAGTCGATGTTCTCTGGGCTCTGTTCTTTGTCTCCTTCCTCTGCCCAGCCACACCCACAGCTACTTCCTTCCCCTTAGCGGTCAGGTCACTGGCCTTCCTGATTCAGCGCCTTCAGTGTCCCTTGCTCTAACCTGTCTGGGCCACCTGGCGGCTCGGTAGCACCTTGTTCTCTTCTGCTTCAGGTCAGGGCTAATCATGAGGCAGGATTATTGTCCGGCTTAGCCCTTCAGAGGTCTGGCAGCCGAAATCCTCTGCGTCCTGTGAGCTGCTGGGGTAATGATGACAGCGGTAATCCTCGTGTTTGAGAGTGTGCCCAAGGCTGGCCACCCATTATCCCCACAAATCTTCCCACCATCCGGTGAGAGTTACCTGGGAACCAGGTGTGACAATGCAGACGCCAAGCAGGCAGTCATGGGCCTGGGAGCGGCCAGCAGCAGCCCCATGCTTCGCTTTTGGGGTAGCAGCACCATGTCCTCCATGTCCTGTCTCCTCCCACCCAGTGCTGGCCTCGTCCTTCCTCTCCGCCCCTGTGCTGCGGGGTGATCATTATGGGATTGTCCTTTCCACCCAGCTGTGGGGGCCTGGGGCTCCAGCGTCTTGCTCACCTTGTTGCCATGTGGAAAGCTGGGTGTAGAAGGCTTGGAGATGTGGACTGAAGGAATGAGTGAGGATTGGCAGCCTGCAAGACCCCAGTGAGGCCACATGGCTCATCTGTGTGTGTTCCACACATGGCACTGGCAGCGCAGGGGCAGGAATGTGGTTGGCACCCCGCCCCGGGTGGCTTCCCGTGCAGGGCAGTGCACAGGGGAAGGCCTGAGTGGCACCACAGGCTGGATCAGGCCCTGGGAGATGATTGGAAGTGGCTTCCTCGAGAGGTGACGGCTGAGCGTCAGTGCACTTCTGTACCACATAATTTGGGTCAATGACCAAGATGTGTATAGACAATCCATCTATAGTCCTGTAAGATTATATAGTCTAGTGACATGATAACCCTCTCAGTTTGTATAGTACACTCTGTGATGATTGCACAAGTGACATAATGACACATTTCTCAGACGATGACCCTATCCTTAGGCCATGCATGACTGTGTTTTAAAGGAAAATGTATGCTAGCCCTGTAAGTGCCAAGCCAGATTCACTTGCTCTGAATAGAAGATAATCACAGAAGCAGAAACCACAGCGTGGTGGATTTCCTGGTAGTCACTGTTCCCAGGGGAAAGCAGCCACTTTGAGGTGAGGAATGGTCACAGGATAATGGTATGATGAGTTGAGACTTCCCGCTTGTTCCAGTCAAAGGCTAGAAAGAGAATCGAAAAGGAAAGAACTGCTCATCACATGACTCAGTATTGCTTAGTGTCAGAACAGGAAACCCCCTGTGGGGGTGTACCTGCTGTAGTCTTCTCCCCCCAACTTTCCTCCAAGACTGGGGGATCCCCATGTTAGTCAGGGCCACTCTGTCTTTGCCTATTCTGTTCTCCCTCGACTGCACGCTCTCCTCCCTCAGGTGGTGAGGCCCACCTCATTCTTCCTGGTCATTGCTACTTCTGTTTGTATTTCAGACATGTTCTCCTTGTGCGGGCTCGAACTTACTTCCTCCTGCCTCAGCCTGCTGAGTGCTGGGATTATAGACATGTGCAATTATGCATACTTTTTTTTTTTTGGTCCGGTTGTGGGGCCTGAACTCTGGGCCTGGGCGCTGTCCCTCAGCTCTTCAGCTCAAGGCTAGCACTCTACCACTTGAGCCACAGCGCCACTTCCGGCTTTTTTCTTTTTGCGTATGTGGTGCTAAGGAATCGAACCCAGGACCTCATGCATGCAAAGCAAGCGCTCTACCACTGAGCCACCTTTTCAGCCCAACTATACACACTTAATTGTCACTCTTTTTGCTTTCTTGATCCTGTCTCATTTCCCTAGCCCACTATTCCCCTTTGTATTCTTTTTTTTTCAAGGTAGAAAATGTTTACTGATTAAAAAATATTAAAAAGCATCCATGCCCAGCACCCCTGGCTCACGCCTTTAATCTTAGCTACTCAGGAGGCTGAGATCTGAGGATCGCGGTTCAAAGCCAGCCTGGGCAGGAAAGTCCGTGAGCCTTATCTCCAGTTAACCACCAGAAAACCAGAAGTGGCACTGCAGCACAAGCCTTAGAGAGCTAGCCTTGAGCTGAGAGCGCAGGGACAGTGCCCAGGCCCAGAGTTCAAGCCCCACAACTGACAAAAAATGGTATCTTGGCACAGGTGGCTCACACCTGTAATCCTAGCTATTCAGGAGGCTGAGATCTAAAGATCATGGTTCAGGGCCAGCCCAGGCAGGAAAGTCTGTAAGACTCTTTATCTCCAATTAACCACCAGAACACTAGAAGCAGCGCTCATACTCCTACCTCCCCTGCCTTTTTTTCTTTTTTTCCTGTCGGTCATGGGGCTTGAACTCTGGGCCTGGGCGGTCTCCCTCAGCTCTTCAGCTCAGGGCTAGTGCTCTATTACTTGAGCCACAGCGCCACTTCCAGTTTTCTGGTGGTTTATTGGAGATAAGAGGCTCATGGACTGGGCTGGGAAGGTGACTCAGTGGTAGAGCGCTTGCCTTGCATGCATGAGGCCCTGGGTTCGATTTCTCAGCACCACATAAGCAAAAAGAAAAAGCCGGAAGTGACGCTGTGGCTCAAGTAATAGAACGCTAGTCTTGAGCTGAAGAACTGAGGGACAGCGCCCAGGCCCAGAGTTCAAACCCCACGACTGGACCCAAAAAAAGAAAAAAGATAAAGAGGCTCATGGACTTTCCTGCCCAGTCTGGCTTTGAACCATGATCCTCAGATCTCAGCCTCTTGGGTAGTTAGGATTACAGGTGTGAGCCTCAAACGCCAGGCTTCTTCAGCGTCTCAGCCTGATAGGCAGCCTCAGCAGGCTTCACAGTGAGATGGGCTGGTTCAGTCAGAGGTGGTGGAGTGACATAGTGCCTCCTACAGGACCATGCCCCACTCCAGTGTCCTCAGATTGAGCTCTTCTGGTATCCCGAAGCCCAGCACTAAGCCTGGTAGGCCAAAGGGGCACCATAAACCTTGGGGAATGAATCGATTAGTCATGTGGGAATTATAGTAGCCTAGCCTTTGAGCCCTAGGAACTTGTTGACCTTGAGCCAGACCCTGGACGCTGGCAGACCACAGGCCTGGAGCTGTTTCCTCCCTTGGTGGCCACAGTGAGGCAGCAGGGAGCCAGAAACCCTGACTCCTCTCTTCCGCTTTCTCTGGTTGAGTTTGGCTTTAGCTGTGGGAGGGCCTGGTTCTCTCCTGGGGGCAAAGGGTGTCCAAGGAGCCCATGGCATCAGGAGCAGCAGGGGGCTTCCTCGCCCAGCGTGGGCTTCAGTGACAGCTCCTGCCATTCAGCTATCTTGGCATAGAGAGATCCACAGCAGCCCCCTGGTCAGGAGGCAGGATGGGGCAGTTCATTGGTTGGAAGAGGGTGGGCCCCTCTCATTGGCGTCACGTCCTCCTCTGAGGCCCTGGTTTCCCATCTGGGGCAGTCCTACAGTGGATCTTAGACTAAAAACAAAACAAAAACAAACCAGACAGGTCCAGGGTAAACATCTTGGATTCGTCTGTGTATTTGCCCATTACCAGCCATACCAGGCCTTGTAAAGTGTCGTGCACACGGTAGGCTCTCATGTGAAGGAAAGAGCAAACGAGTGCCTTGGGAGGTGAAGATTCTCATCAAAGAACTCTGCTGCTTGTCTACAGGCTGTGCCTACGCAGCCACTGACGCCACACAGAGCATTTTCTGTGATCCGGTGAGGCAGATTTCATTACACCTTCAAAACTGTATTTCATCATTGAAATTTTAAAAGCCTGCTGGGTGCCAGTGGCTCATGCCTGTAATCCTAGCTACTAGTAAGGCTAAGAACTGAAGATCACAGTTCAAAGCCAGCCCAGGCAGGAGAGTCCCTGAGACTCTCATATCCAGTTAACCCCCCCCAAAAAAGCCAAAAGTAGAACTGAGGTTCAAGTGCTCTAGCCTTGAGCAAAAAGGCTCAGGGACAGCATCCTGAATTCAAGCCCCACTACTGGTACCTAAGGGAGGAAAAAAAAGAGAGAGAAAGAATGAATGAACAAACAAATGAACTAGGGATGTTAATGATGTGGTTCAGTTGGTAGAGTGCCTGCCTAGCAAACTTGAGGTTCTGAATTCAAACTGTTCTTATCGCCAATTAACTACTCAAAACCAAAAGTAGTGCTGTGGTTCAAGTGGTAGATCACTAGACTTGAGCACAGAGAGGCTCTGGGACAGTGCCCAGGCCACAACTGGCCTCCCCCTCTGCCCCCCCAAAAAAAAGGCAAGAAAAAAGGGAAGGAGGAAGGAAGGAAAGAAGGAAGGAGGTAAAAGAGATAAAGAAGACTAACATACAAGGCTTACCTGGGTGTAGCAGCACACACTTAAGAGGGCAGCGTGAGGATCCAAAGCATCCTGCACTGTATACAGTTTGAGGCTGGCCACTACTTAGTGACCCGTCTAAAAATTAAAAAATAAATGATAACAAGCTTAAGAGGTTTAAGCCTCAGGTCAGAAATGGCAGGTGGGGAGGTAAGGTTGATTGAAATGTATTTGCACATGTGTAGTGCACATAATTTATACTAATAAAAAAGAAAAAATAGCTAGTGGAATTGTTCCAGGTTCTAATAAGCTGCTTTTGGTAGTAACTGCTGGGAAGGGCTGGTAGGGGAGTGTTCTGGGGTGAGTCTGGCGTGGTGATTGGCTCTGCAACAAATCCTCCTTGACCCTAGTGATCCCCACTTAGCATCTGGGGCCCCCCCTGGTTCAGGCCTGACCCCTCCCTCCCTCCTGCCTCTTTTTTTTTATTGTTGTTATTGTTGTTGTTTTTGTTGGTCATGGGGCCTGAACGCTGGGCCTGGGCACTGTCCCTCAGCTGTCCAGCTCAAGGTGAGTGCTTTATCACTTGAGCCACAGCATCACTTCCTTTTCTGTTTATGTGGTGCTGAGGAATCAAATCCAGGGCCTCGTGCATGCAGGGCAAGCGCTCTACCACCGAGCCACCTTCCCAGCCCCTCTCCTGCCTCTTGGTAGAATTTCACTTCCTCTTTCACACAGGAAGCTGCAACATGCTTGGCGCTGCTCCCCACTTTGAGGGAGAGGACTGGGCCCCCCTCTGCCTGGCAAGAGCCCTTGGGACTTGAGTGATGATTCCAGTAACTTCTCTCAGTGCTGAAGAGGGTCTGTGGCTCCCCCCCCCCCCAGGGAGGGGACTGTTGAGATCTGAAGGCTTCATAATTGAGCACATCAGCAATCGTAATAGCTCATAGTTACAGTCTAAACCATTGTAAAATCCAAAACTTTTTTTTTTGGTGGCTGTACTGGAGATTGATTTAGGTCTTCACACTTGCTAGGCAGGCTTTCTACCACTTGAGCCATTCTACCAGCCCCCACAATCCAAAAAAAATTCCACACTTACCCTCACAGATAGTTGGTTGGCAAAACGCAGATGCATTGAAAATATTAAATAAAATTATTTTCGGGGCTGGGAAGGTGGCTCAGTGGTAGAGTGCTTGCTTTGCATGCATGAGGCCCTGGGTTCGATTCCTCAGCACTACATAAGCAGAAAAAGCCAGAAGTGGCGCTATGGCTCAAGTGGTAAAACGCTAGCCATGAGCTGAAGAGCTGAGGGACAGCGCCCAGGCCCAGAGTTTCAGACTATGTGCTATAAGAAATATGAGTGAGGGGCTGGGAAGGTGGCTCAGTGGTAGAGTGCTTGCTTTGCATGCATGAGGCCCTGGGTTCGATTCCTCAGCACCACATAAGCATAAAAAGCTGGAAGTGGTGCTTGGCTCCAGTGGTAGAGAGCTAGCCTTGAGCTAAAGAGCTGAGGGACAGCACCCAGGCCCAGAGTTCAGGCCCCATGACTGGAAAAAAAAAAAAAAAAAAAGAAATATGAGTGAATTTCATCTTTACCCTTAGAATCTCTCCTGGAGGTATATTATGTATATGTATGTAAATATTCCAAAATTATACACGAAATTCTGAAATCCAAAGCACTTTTAGTCCCAAACATTTCAGATTAGCAGTAATCAACCTATAATAAGCTCTTACTAGATGCAAGACACTTGGCTAAAATCACATGGTGTGTCTTTTTTTTTTTTTTTTTTTTGCCAGTCCTGGGGCTTAAACTCAGGGCCTGGGCACTGTCCCTAAGTTTCTTTTCCTCAAGGCTCATACTGTACCATTTGAGCTACAGGGCTTCTTCCAGCTTTTTCTGCTTATGTGTACTGAGGACTAGAACCCTGGGCTTCATGCATGCTAGCAAGCACTCTCCCACTCAGCCACATTCCCAGCCCCCACCTGGTATATTCTTTTTTTTTGTATATATATTTTTATTGTAAAAATACTGTACAGAGTGGTTACAGTTACATGAGTAAGGTAATGAGTACATTTCCTATCGAGCATTGTTACCTCCTCCTTTGTTTTTCCCCTAGCCCCCTTCCCTCCCTACCTCCCCAACTTCTTCCTCCCCGCAATCTCCCGACCTGGTATATTCTTAACTCCTACCAGCAGCTCTGTGAGATGAACTGATTTTGTTGCACATTTTGTTTTTGTACTGATTGTGGAGCTTGTCAGGGCCTGGGTGCTATCCTTGAGCTTTTTCGCTCAAGACTAGAGCTCTACCCTTTGAACCCCAGCTCCACTTCTCCTTTCCACTTCTAGCTTTTTTTTTCTTTTTTTTGGGGGGGTCCGGTCATGGGGCCTGAATTCTGGGCCTGGGCGCTGTCCCTCAGCTCTTCAGCTCAAGGCGAGTGCTCTATCACTGGAGCTACAGTGCTATTTCAGGTTTTCTAGTGGTTTATTAGAGATAAGAGTCTCACAGTCTTTCTTGCCTGGGCTGGCTTTGAACCATGATCCTCAGATCTCAGCCCTCTGAGTAGCTAGGATTACAGGCATGAGCCACCGGTGCCCAGGTACTTCTAGCTTTTTGATGTTTAATTGGTGATAGAGTGTCACAGACTTTTCTGCCTGAGCTGGTTTTGAGCCATGATTCTCAAATCTCAGCCTCCTGAGTAGCTAGGATTACAGGCATAAGCTACCAGTGCCTGGCTTTTTTGTTTTTAAGCAGAATGTACAGAGAAGTTGAGTAATTTGACCCAAATGTTCAGTAAATGTTTAGTTGGAAATTTCATAGCTAGGTCCAAAGCTGTGTCCATGCCTGTCGGTCAGCAGAGAGCAGGTGGCAGGAGCTAGGACCGAGGGGCAGTGGTACAGGATGTGGTGTTTGGTTTGGAGTAGCACCAGCAGCTTTAGAAGAGCCAGCTCTGCTCTCTTGAAGTGTTTTGTTCAGGGCCAAAGTCAGTGGCTCCTGTGGGTGTAGCTCTGTGCCCCGGGCGGTCCTTACATCACACTCAGCCAGCACCACGAGCCTGTGAGCTTGCGGCTGTCCCCTCTGAGGCTCAGAGGTGAAGGGAGTTCCTGAAGTAGCGAGTGGGTATGAACCCTACCAGGATTCAACCCTACACCCTCTTGCAGACAGCCACGAGGAGGGTCTTACTAAACATCTGTTCATATGCCTGATCTGTACAACCCCAAAGTGAAGGGGGCGCCATCAGAGCTGTTGGAGGCTAAGTAGGGTTTGAGTCAGTCCTGGTGAGCAGGGAGGAAAGGGGGTTTAGGGAGGGCAGGGGCAGGAAGACTTGAGGGAAGAATGGGGTAGGGGTAGGGGAATAGCTGAGAAGGGAGATTTGAAACCAGTGGAGGACTTGAACTACCAGAGAAGTTTGTCTTAGGGCTGGCAGTGTAGCTGAGTAGTCAGCACCAAGTCCTGTTTGAGAGAAGAAGCAGGCTCAAAGAAGTTCATCTCTCTCTCTCTCTCTCTCTCTCTCACACACACACAGCAATGACAAAAGCAGGTTTTCAGCCTGTTCATTGGCCTTGAAACTGCCTGCCCTTTACTGTGCTTCCTGTTTTGAAGAGGAAATGCTCAGATGCTTAGTTCCACATCCTGGTCAAGGTTATGGAGAAACAGATGACTGGAAATCTATGTGGTGGTTAGCAGTGTGAGAATGAGCTCTGTTTGCTTCACTGGTTTTTTGGCCCTGTCTCTAGGAGCTGGCATGTTGGCAGGCTCTCAGGAATCACTGGAGGCAAGTGGCCAAGCTGAGGACATCACCCATGCTGGGGTTACCCAGACTTGTCTGTGGGAAGGAGCCACTGCTTTTGGGTCTTTGGTCTTCTGTGGCCCAAGGGTAGACTTTGGGGTGTACGAGTGGCTTTGTGAAGTAGAGTACCGAACAGGCATACAGAAGGCCTCAGTAGCTGGTAGTAGCTCTTTGTTTGTTGCCAAGACTGGGTCTTGAACTTGGTATCTGATGCTTTTACTCACTGGCTGGCGTTCTACCACCTAAGCCATGCCTCCAACCCCAAGTAGCTCTTAATATTTGTCACTACAGTGGGCCAGGGATATGTATGCCTCCACTTGTTCCTGGGCTACCATGGGTACCCCTCACCTTCCCCTCTTCCCGCACTCAGACAATACAGGCAGTTCCACATACCGGCCACCCCCTCGGACACGAGAGGTGCTGATCAACGGGCAGATGGTGAAGCTCAAGTACTGCTTCACCTGCAAGATGTTCCGGCCGCCACGGACCTCCCACTGCAGTGTCTGTGACAACTGTGTAGGTGAGTGGGAGCCATGAGGATCCACGAAGGACAGTCCTTGGGACAGAAGACCATGTGTGGGGCAGGATGGACAGCGGGTGAAATAGCCAAGGCCAGGCAAGATGTCTGATCACCCACATTTGCCCTGACTGAGAATGGGCAAATGGCATCTTGGCTCTGTCCTGGATTGGTCCTTTGGTCCAGCCCTTTCCCTAGCTCTGGTGTGTACAGTGAACACAGAGAGGCTTCGAACTCTTCTGTTGTCAGCCTGGTTCTCAGGCCCATGTTCCCAGCACAGACCTGAGCAATTAGAAAAGAGAACAGAGCCGGGCTCTGGTGGCTCACGCCCGTAATCCTAGCTACTCAGGAGGCTGAGATCTGAGGATCACGGTTCAAAACCAGCCTGGGCAGGAAAGTCCATGAGACTCTTATCTCCAATTAACCACTCAGAAAACTGGAAGTGGTGCTGTGTGGCTCAAGTGTTTGGCTTGAGCTGAAAGCTGAGGAACAGTGCTCAGGCCCAGAGTTCAAGCCCTGTGACTGACAAAAAAAAAAGAATGGTTTGCCATCCAGTGACCCAGGGCCAGCTGTGCTGTGCTGTGGACTTTGGTCTGATTCCCAGCGTGGGGGAGGGGTGAGAGTCTGGAGCTGGCCAAGTCCGGAGGATAGAACCGGGACCGGAAGCTGGTTCCTGATCCATACAGCAGTGCTGGGTTGGTCCCCTCACTCTGCTCCCCAGAGGCCACACCGCTTGCTAGAGACCCAGGGTGGTCCCTTGGGAGGGTGTTGTAAGAGATGCTATGGAAGGCCCCCGGTGAGCTGAGCCATGGTGACAGGGCAGTGACCTCATCGTGCCAGCTCAGCACGCCCCAGCACAGGACGGCAGCAGCGCAGTGGGTGACTCAGTGGGCGACACTCACCCCCGAGGGTCTGTCCCACCCACCTCCCGCAGGGACACTCACCCTGGCAGGAGGCCAGCAAGAGGCTTGTGACCCACATTCTCACAGGAACTTTCCTCACCTAGGTTGTTGAACTCAGCTCTGCCCTGGCTGTGATTTACATAAGCAACAGCACACGCCCTCCCTGAGCCTGAGTCCGAGCTAGAGGAACGGCCCTGGCTCCTGGCGTGTAGGCAGACAAGTACTTTCGGGGGGGGTTTGTAGCAGGCACGGTGTTGGAGCCAGGGATTCAACAGGCTGTGCAGCGACCTCGTGCCTAGAATCAAGCAGGGGGCCTTGGCCAATCCAGTCATCAGTATGCAAAGAGACACCGACAGAGCACTGCAAACAGGGAGAAGCAGGGCAATTACCTGGGCGCTCCCATCCAGTCTGGGACCTAAGCCTTTTTAAGGCTGAGGTATGAAGAAGGAGGTACTGTTGAGTGGGGAGAGAGGTAAGGATGTCAGCCTGTGTGTGGGCCCCAGCACAATAGACAGAAGCAGGGTGTGTCCCAAGGGATGAGATCAGCGTGGAGGGGGAGTAGATGGGGGAGCCCAGCCATGGCCGCAGGCCGCTAGCGCCTGTGCTGGCCACAGCCCAGACCAGCGCTAACCTGCCCCTCCTTTCCCTTCCCAGAGCGGTTTGATCACCACTGCCCCTGGGTGGGCAACTGTGTTGGGAGGCGCAACTACCGCTTCTTCTACGCATTCATTCTCTCCCTCTCCTTCCTCACGGCCTTCATTTTTGCCTGCGTGGTCACCCACCTGACGCTGCGTGAGTTGAGGAAGGGCAGGGGGTAGGGGAGAAGCTGGCCAGCAAGCCCACTTACACCAGAGAGTGGGGCTCCCTGCCCCTCTGAGTGTGTCTTCTGATTCTTCCTTCCCAGGCTCTCAGAGGAGCAACTTCCTCTCTGCCCTGAAGGAGACACCAGCAAGATATCCTTTATCCACCGGTGGGCTCTCTGGTGGAACCTGAGGCTCCTTCACAGGGCAGGGCTGTGTCTGTCCACCCTACACTATACCAGCTGCTTCTGTTCATGCCCAGGCTGGAACCAGTCCTAAATGGGACCTCATGGAGTAAGGCAGAGCTGACCAAGAACGCTGAGGACGCACTGTCCTTGTCTTTGGGGGCCTGGAGGGAAGTATGTCCCGTGGGATTTCACACGTCCTGCCCCGTGCCTTGTCCGAGGCGGATGTTGCAGTCCTCGCTTCCTTCTGCTGCCCATCACCCTGATCTTGTCTTGCTCCTGGGGGCTGATCCTACTGATGAGTGGCGATTGGGCCACAGGAAGGTGCCCCCATGTTGTCAGTGTCCTGGGAGATGTCCCTAGGGAAGGGTGGATGAGAAAGCTGAATGTGGTGAGCTCCGGGGCCCAGGGTCCTTGCCCTCTCCTCGCTGCTGTGTGTCCTTGACCGCGTCACCGTGCTGGAGTTGGTGATCTGCTTCTTCTCCATCTGGTCCATCCTGGGCCTCTCAGGGTTTCACACTTACCTCGTCGCCTCTAACCTGACCACTAACGAAGACGTGAGTAAGGCCAGGCGGGCTGAGGTGGGGCGACCAGGCGAAGTCCTGACCTGAGGCCTGCTGGGGAACCCTGGCAGTGGGGGCTGTAGGGTAGCCGAACCTACCAGTGTGCTCTGCCTGGCCCTGGAGCTCCAGCACAGGTTTCCAAGGTCTCCACAGGCTGCAGCCCCTCAGCACAGGCTCCCAAGACCCCCGAGTTGCTTTTCTCAAAACCCCACAATTGGGGCTGGGAAGGTGGTTCAGTGGTAGAGCGCTTGCCTTGCATGCTTGAGGCCCTGAGTTCAATTCCTCAGCACCACATAAGCAAAAAGAAAGCCAGAAGTGGCGCTGTAGCTCAAGTGGTAGAGCGCTAGCCTTGAGCTAAAGAGCTGAGGGACAGCACCCAGGCCCAGAGTTCAGGCCCCATGACCGAACCCCCCCCCCAAAAAAAAGTCTACATTTTAGGAAGTGGCGCTGTAGCTCAAGTGGTAGAGCGCTCCCTTTGAGCTGAAGAGCTGAGTGACAGAGCCCAGGTCCAGAGTTCAAGCCCCACGACTGACAAAAACAGAAACAAAAAACAAAACTGTGGGCTGGGAAGGTGGCTCAGTGGTAGAGCGCTTACCTTGTATGCATGAGGTCCTGGGTTCGATTCCTCAGCACCACATAAGCAAAAAAAAAAGAAAAAAGCCGGAAGTGGCACTGTGGCTCAAGTGGTAGAGTGCTAGCCTTGAGCTGAAGAGCTGAGGGACAGTGCCCAGCCTTGAGCAAAAGAACTCAGGGACAGAACCCAGGCCCTGAGTTCAAGCCCCAGGACTAGAAAAAAAAGAAGAAGGGAAAAAAAACACAATGAGGCAATACCAGCCAGTGCCACTTCTGGTTCTTTCCATTCCCATCATCTCAAGCGTTCGGCCAGCCTAAGGCAGAAGAGCAGGGGTGCGTGTTCTCTGTTCTCTGTCGGGTGGCTGAGAGTTGAGCCCACAGTCACAGCTGAGAAGGAACAGAGCAGGGTTAGCCCAGAAGTCATGGTCATGCTTTCTGCTCACACGCCACACCTGTAGGCAGCAGAGCTGTGACCAGGACTCCCAAAGGCGTCTTTATTGAGAGGACAGCACAGGGGACTCAGGGGAGCACCCTACCAACCAAGTACCCACTGTAGCCAGCCCCATCAGCCAACAGAAATTACATTCCATGCCAGGCGCCAGTGGCTCACGCCTGTAATCCTATCTACTCAGGAGGCTGAGATCTGAGGATCACAGTTCAAAGCCAGCCCGGGCAGGAAAGTCCTTGAGACTCTTATCTCCAATAAACCACTCAAAAACCGGAAGTGGTGCTGTGGCTCAAGTGGTAGAGCACTTGCCTTGAGCTGAAGAGCACAGGGACAGCGCCCAAGCCCAGAGTTCAAGCCCCACGACCGACCAAAAAAAAAAAAATTACATTCCATACCTGGGCACTGGTGGCTCATGCCTGTAACTTAGCTACTCAGGAGGCTGAGATTTGAGAACTTCAGTTTGAAGCCAGCCCAGCCAGAAAAGTCCCTGTGGGGCTATTAACTCCAATTAACCACCAGAAAATTGGGAAGTAGTATGGTGGTTCAAAGTGGTAGAGTGCTAGCCTTGAGCAAAAAGCAATCAGGGACAGTGCCCAGACCCTGGGTTCAAGCCCCACAACCCATCCCCCTTTTTCCTCCCCCACAAAAAAAATCCGTAACTTCAGGCTCTCACTTGGAGAAACAAAACTCTGCACACATGACAGGGATTGGTAAGAGCAGAAATGACATTAGCCATTGTGTCTGAGAGTTGGTTTCCTGGATGCTGATTGTGCAGGCTATTGCCAGAGCTTAAGCAAAGCTGGGTGTAAGGCCCAGCAAGTATTTAAACTTCTGGGTTACAGTCAGGTGGGATTTGACTACTATACCGCTCAACACCTTCAACTGCTGACTCATAAAACTAAGATGGAGCATGAAATTGTTCATCTCATGCTCCGTCTGTGCTATCTGAGAATGAGTATTGTTATCCCTGTTTTTCAAATGAGGAGTAGATTTAGACATGTGATCTGTCCAGGGTCACGTAACCAAGTGAGCAGCAGAGTGTTACACTTCATAGCCAGCCCTGTCCAAGTCCTGCATTTTCAATATACTCTCCTTCCTACCTGGCCAACACACCCACAAACTAACTTTCTTTTGGTTCAAGACTGAAACTTGAACTCAGCATCTGACGCTTTCCCTCTTTGGCTGGTACTCTACCACCTGAGCCATGCCTCCAACCCACCCCAAGCTTTCCTTTGGAGATACCTCTTTGGTTCTGTCTTCTGTCCTGTTTTGGAGCCTTCTAATCCCTGTCAGTCCCCCTACCGGCAGCAGTCCTCCACATCCTTGGTGACTGCATGTTGTAGACACATTCTTCCTTCAGTCACCCAGAAGGATTTCAGACTGGCCAGCCATCCCTAGCCTCTCAGCTCTTCTCCCAGAAGAAAAAAGTAGCTGGGTCCTGGTGACTCATGCCTATAATCCTAGCTACTCAGCCTGAGATTTGAGGATCAAAGTTCAAAGCCAGCCCAGGCAGGAAAGTCGTGAGACTCTTATCTCCAATAAACCACCAGAAGACCAGAAGTGGTGCTGTGGCTTAAGTGGTAGAGTGCTCGCCTTCAGCTGAAGAGCTGAGGGACAGCGCCAGGCCAAGAGTTCAAGTCCCACAACCAACCAAAAAAAAAAGGGAGAGAGAGAGAAAAGCAAGGCAGCTTGGGGTGTGGCTCAGTGATAGCACACCTGCCTTCCGCTCCCGAGGCCCTGGTTCTGGCCCAGCCGTGCACGAGGCGGGAGGACTGTGAATGTTAGTGGTGCTTAGCATGCACAGGGCCCTGGGTGTGATCTGTACATTAATATATACATAAATATATATATATGTTACATGTATTATATATATGTATATATATATGTATATATATATATGTATATATATATGCTGGGCACTGGTGACTCATGCATGTAATCCCAGCTACTCAGGAGGCAGAGATCTGAGGATTGGAGTTTGAAACCAGCTTGGGCAGGAAAGTCTGTGAGACTCTCATCTCCATATAACCATCAAAAAAGCTAGAAGTGGAACTGTGGCTCAAATGATAGTGTTAGCCTTAAGCAAAAAACCTCAGGGACAGTGCGTGTGCACGTGTGCGCGCGCACACACACACACACACACACACACACACACGCCAGGTTGTAGGAGTAGCTCAAGTGTAGAGTGCTAATCCAAGCAAGCAAGTAAGCCAAGAAGACTTGAGTTCAAACCTTAGTACCAGCAAAACAGTTAATTAAATGAGAGGAAGTAATTCAGTGTTTTGTCACGTTTGCAGATCAAAGGCTCATGGTCCAGCAAGAGGGGCGGTGAGGCCTCTGTCAACCCCTACAGCCATAAAAGTATTATCACCAACTGTTGTGCTGTGCTCTGCGGGCCCCTACCTCCCAGGTAAGTCAGGGGAAAGGGTAAGACCTCCCTAGGTCACTGCGTGGACCATCCTGGAAGTCCCCCACCCCACCCCCCCTGCACCTCAGCAGGGCTCTACCAACCCTACCTGCATCTTCTGTCTATAGTCTCCTGGTAATGATTATTTGTCAAGCAAAGAAATTCTGTGGAAAGGTAGTCATTTTTAATCACGTGCTTGTTGTAGCAAACAATAAGCAGGAAATATTAGAATTAGATACTGTGACTGAGTAGCTACGCTTGAGCGCTGCCTTTCAGGCATCGCTGTGTGGGGTGTCCAACCTCCCCTGGCAGAAGAGAATTTTGGTAGTTGATCCCTTCTAGAAGCTTTCTACCATTTCAACACCAGGGGGCGCCAGCGCTTCAGAATGGAAATGAAGTCTCTGTGGACACTGCTGGGACAGGGCATCCCACACACTTGTCTCCTGCAAGGGGGGGAGGGAGGTGGCATTAAAAATCTCAGTGTCTCCCAGGTGCCTATCCATCCTTGCTTCCCCCAGTTACCTGTTTCCTGGCTCTTGGCAGCCAGACACATGGGTCATTTTGAACTAACCATGAATAAATTAGATTGGCAAAAGCTACCTTCCCCAAAGACAGGGAGAGACTTTCCAGAAGCAAAGGTCTTCAGCCCCAGATAGAGAGCCCCTTCCCTTCCCTCAGCTTTTCTAGAACTAGGTCCTCTCCTGGCCAGGAGCCAGCTGGGTTTGCCATCGGCCCCTGGCCTGGAGTTCTGCATTGAGCACAGCCCCCATATGTCTCGTCCTTGTGTTTCGGAAGCCTGATCGACCGGAGGGGATTTGTGCAGTCAGACGCTGTGTTCCCCTCGCCCGTCAGAAGTGATGAGCCAGTCTGCGGAGCCAAGCCGGATGCCAGCATGGTAGGAGGCCATCCCTGATCGCAGCTCAGTCCTTGCCACCTGCTGGCCTGTGTCCCCTCCACACTCACCTGCTGGGACCCTCCCCCTGCCATCCGAGGGAAGCAGAGCTGCCAAAGACTCGAGTCTGTTCGTATTTATTTCCCACCCTGCGTGGCTTTCCCTGAACTGCCCCATGGCTGTACCCTCTGCTGCCCAAACCCATGTTCCCTCAGCCCTGGGCCCACGAGTCCCCCAGCTGATCAGTGACAGGAGAGCCAGAACCTCTGGAGGCCATCAAGGGGACCCTGGGAAGTGAGCTAAGGCCTCCCAGCCAAGCACTGGACCACAGGCCCCAGGAGCCGAGACCTAGGCAGCTGCTTTGGTTTGGGGGTCCCTGTGCTTTCTTTGTGATGATCATTGTTCTTTCTTGGGCTTTTGGTGGTTTGGGGTTGGGGGGGTTGTGTGGAATTGGCCAATAGGATTAGAGCTGGGCTGGGGTCCCAGTTGGGGGGTGGGGGGATGCGCTGAGTCAGTCAGCCACAGAACCTCAGCTCCTGTGGGTCCTGGACCACAAGGTAGGGAGGAAGGTGTAACCCCCCTCCCCCGCCGCCCCATCTCCCAAGTCCATGCTGAGGATGGGAGGGCTCGCTCACGCGGGCAGTACTTGAAACGGGTTTATCACTGCTGGGCATTTTGCACAATTTTATAGACCTCTTTTCTACTTAGCCTTTTTTTTAATGGAAGAAGTCAGCCAGTTGTCATCTGTGTAGTGCCAGGTGCAGGGTTATCAGAAGGCTTAGCTGGATTTAATAAGTTTCTTAGGAGACCTTCTGGTTGTGTGTGTGTGTGTGTGTGTGTGTGTGTGTGTACTGCACGCACGCCCGCGTGCCCGTGTGTGCATGTGCGTGTGTTCACGTGTGCCCTTGTACAGATGTGACTTGGCTCCCACTTCCCCTGGGCCGTCCCCTCCCCCCAGCCTCCTTGGGTTCAGAAGCAGCCTGCACCACAGGGACTAGGGAACCTGGGCTCCCACAGGAGCTCAGCCCCGTCCCCTTCCTTTTCCCTTCCTCCATGGACTTTAGACAGCGGCTGGGGACTTGGCCACTCCACCCTGTTGCCACCCAGGCCCCAGATGAAGCTTCCAGCCTGGGCCTGCCCAGACCGGCTGAGCCTGGGTGTGATGGGTAGGGTGGTGGCTCTGGGGCGCGGCCAACATCCTGCAAGCCACACCCCCTCCTCAGCACTGCCCTGGGGACCTGCGGCCAGATAAGGAGTTTCTGCAGACTGGGGACTTCCATCCCCAGCCCGGGAGGAAGGGACAGGATGTGGGCCAGAAGCTCAGAGGATGCTCCTCCTCCGCTGGCTCCTGCAGTGTTTCACGGTAGCTAGAGAATCTCCCTGGGCCTTGGGAAGCGTGCACCTTGCCCTTGCTGGAGAGAAGCAGCTTCCCCCAGCCTCAGGGCCCTGGAGACCCAGAGGAAGCTGGCTAAAGAAGGGGGATCCCATTTGCCTTTTCCGTAGCCAGTATTCTTTGTTCCTGCTTGTAATAAAACTTTTGTTTTTAAGAATTGATTTGCTTTGGTTTGGTTTTTGTTTGCTTTTTCCTTTGCTTGAGGCCCCAGCTGGCAAACCTGGGTTTATATTTTTCAGATGAGGAAACAGAGAGGGCAGACTGCCCAGCAGTGTTTCTCCCTCTCCCCTAGCCAGGCAGGACTGTGTGTGCTGGGAGGCAGCGGAGATAGAGGCGGCCAGCCGCTCCCTGCACCTTTCCTCTCCGCCCTGACCCAGTGATGGCCCTGCAGGCACCGGAGACATAGATTCCACTTTCAGAGCCAGAGGCCCCAGGCCCCAGCCCTGCCTGGGCAGCCTGGCCGGCAGCTCGTAATGCTGGCCACTCTCCGGTATCTCCCCCAGGAGGACACCTGTCAGGACTTTGCCATCTCCTGCGCAGCCTGAGGGGAGCTAACAGGCCTCTTGGCAGAGGGTTAGCTGGTAAGAGCTGTCTCGCCTGTGGGCCAGCGCTGCCATCGTCATCGCATGCCTCACCAACCCCACGGAGCCCCTCCATCTGTCTGGTGTGTGGTGTGGTGTGTGCTGGTGATAACGGGGCCCCCCCCAAACAGAAGGCTTAGTCCTGAGCCAGGCTGCAGCGGGGCAGAGCAGCTGTCCTGGTGGAAGAGAAGGTGAAGGCCCAGGCGGGGAGGGGCGGCACCCCTGTTCTCACAGGCCCTCACCTGTGCTGGTGGTGTCCTGGGGTGCTGGGCCTCGTCACGAACACTCTTGCCTGTGTGTGCTGGCTTTCTGTCCCTGCGGAGCTTTCTTTCTCGCCTGCCTGTCTTCTCTCGCTGTGCTGCCTGGGGCCCGAGTCCTGGCCTTCTCTGGGGTCTGGCAGGTGCTGTGGCAGCCGCTGTCTCCGCACGGCCCCTCTGTGCTGCTAACCCTCTCTCTTCTCCTCCTCTGCGGCTGCCCGGGATCTCCAGCGTGCGCGGGGGCTTAAGGACGTCCTGAGGATGGCTGCGCGCTGCCTCTCCAGGGGTGGCAGGAGGGGAACCAGGCCCCCAGCGCCTCTCCAGGCCTAACCCGCGCCCGCCCGCCACCATCTGTGCCTACAGGGTCTGCCCCAGCCCCTCCCACCTGTGTGCTCTCTAGGGCCCCCATGGAGCCGGGGGGGGGGGGCTGGCTTCTTTGCCCTCACCCCTACTCCATGCTGGCCAGAGCCTAGAAAGCCATACACGCAGCCCTTAGCACCATGCTGTCATACTATGCTGAAACTCTCCCCCTCTTCCCCTCCCCAGACTTGTGAGGTGTCAAGACTCTTCAGGAATCTTGCCTTACTGTCCCCCTAGCCCATTCCCCCCTCTCCCCCCCAAAAAAAAAAAAATCAGGCAGAGCCATAGTCAAGCTGAGCAGGTTTCTGCAGGAGCCAGCTAGGTGTCCGAGACGCTGCTCAGCGAGTCTGGCGACTGTTCCAAGCACAACCAGCTTGCCAGGCCGCTCTTGCTCTTCCCACACCCTCCCGGCCCAGGGGGCCCGTGCTGGGAGGGAGCCTGTATCCTTCGCCCCGGGCTCTGAGGGCTCTGAGGGCTGTGCTGTACCGAGTCCCCCCCAGGACCTAAGGGAACCTGGGCCACACCTGGGAAAAGCAGTGAAGCCCAGGCCTGGGGGCTGCGTGTCTGCTTCCCTGACCTTTTCTAATCAAAATAAAGAGGCCCCTCCTCTTGCCGCACCTTTTTGGTTGTCTGGTGTCACTTTTTCCTTGGGGGTCTGTGTGTGGGGCCAGTGGGGTCTGCAGAAGAACCTTGGCTTCCCTGCAGCGGGCAGCACTGCCCTGAGCCGGGCCAGGGAGGAAGGCGGGCAGGGGAGGAAGGCGGGCAGCGCCGCAGGCGGCCTCTGCTCTGTCCGTCCCGCCTGACGGAGGCAAAGGCCCAGCCTGGGCCAGGCCAGAATTTAACTCCAGTTTGAGGCTCCCACCCCTCTCCCAGCCATCAACCCACCACGGTACTAAGTGCTGAACCCTAATGATTGCTGCCTGTAGCAAGGGCTTGCCGAGTCCCGGCCTTTCTCACCTTAAGCTGAGGTAATGTCAGCCTTTTTTTTTTCTTTTAATTTTTATGTCAGCTTGAGGGCCGCTTGAACTCAAGCCTGGCACTCTCACTCCTCAGGGCTGGTGCTCTGGCACTTGAGTCACACCTCCACTTCTGGCTTTTTGCTAGCTAAGAATCTTTGGAGCTTTTCTGCTCAGGCTGGCTTCGAACTGTAATTCTCAGATCTCAGCCTCCTAAGCAGGTAGGATTACAGGTGTGAGCCACGAGGGCCGCTGATGCCAGCCTTCGTGCAGATAAGAGAGCTGAGGTTCCAGGAAGACTCAGGACTGCTCAAGGTGGCCAAGCTGGCAGAGCAGCAGATTGAGGATTGGGACCAGATCTCTGCCCCAAATCCCAGCCCTTCTGTAGCACCTTGAAACTGGAGGAAGGAGCTCTAAACTTAGAAAATGTGCTACCTACATCTGTAAGCCTAGCTATTCAGGAGGCTGAGATCTGATGATCATGGTTCAAAGCCAGCCTGGGCAGGAATGTCTGTGAGACTCATCTCCAATGAACCACCAGAAAACCAGAAGTGACGCTGTGGCTCAAGTGGTAGAATGCTAGACCTTGAGCTGAAGAGATCAGGGACAGCGCCGAGGCCAAGAGTTCAAGACCCACAACTGACAAAAAGCTGGTGAGGGGCCTCCATGCCAGGGCGGGAGCTGAGGCCCGTGTGCAGGAAGGGACCTGCCCAAGACCTTAGAGCACAGCAGGAATGTGCCCCTGCACCCTGACCTCATTCCATTCTCCTTCCATAAATTCCACACTACCCTAGACTGGACTGGTTTAGGAGAATTGGGATTCTCCACATAACAGTGCCTTGGAGGAAGACAAGACTGAATCACTTGAACTTACCTGGTATCCCTCCCCAAAAGTGACTGCATAGAGAGCCCTCTCCGCTGAGTAACTGGTCTCTTATTCATAAAGAAGGTGCTATAATCTCTGGCCGCCTGTTTAATTCAGATATTCCAGACAGGACTTTCCTTGGCAGTTCTTTCTGGACTCTACCCAGAGTCTCTCTTGCTGCCTTCAGACTCCTGTCCTTTGATAGGTTGCTGCTTTCTCTGTATCACAACCCTTCAAAGCCTGTTCCTCTCAGCTGAGGAAGAAGGGGAGCCTAGGCCCAGGGTCCATAGGGCGGACAGACAACTCATAAGGGTGGGGAGGTGACAGGCGAGGTAAGGAAAGCCCCCTTCCTCTGCAGCCCCAGCTCCGGGCCTGCTGACTCAGGCAGCTGATGTAGCGCTGGGCCCTGCCGGGGCCTGCCACCTCCTGCACGCCCGGGCCCTGGACTTGGGAAGTGGAAGCCTGGAGGCAAAGGGAGGCAACTGACACAGGAACTGAGTCAGGATCCACAGGCAGGCCAGAGCCAGCTGGAGCTCAGGCCGCCTGGCTTCTTCTGCAGAAGGGTAGGGCGGAGGAGTGCGGGTGTGCTAAGGACCTGGAACTTTGCTGTGAAACCCTGCCACCGCCCCCCCACCCCCAACAACATGCTCCCTTCTTGAATGTTGAATAGAGCAGTTCCTAATCTGCCAGGCCTGCCTTCCAGGCTCCCAGGGCTCTGGAACCTTCTGATCCCCCCAGGACTTGGGGAAACCCCGGCTGATGACAAGCAGAGGAAATCAAGGCACCTGGGCCTGAGGAGGCCACAGGAAGGTTCTAGAGGAGAGGGAAGGCCATATGCAAATTCCCCTGTGGAGACCCCACAGCAGGGGCTGATCTCCTCCCTCCCCCCCCTTCAGTTGTGGGCCTTGAACTCTGGGCCTGGGCGCTGTCCCTCAGCTCTTCAGCTCAAGGTTAGTGCTCTACCACTTGAGCCACTAAACCACTTCTGGTTTTCTGAGTGGTTGATTGGAGATAAGAGTCTCATGGACTTTACTGCCTGGGCTGGCTTTGAACTGCAATCTTCAAATATCAGCCTCCTGAGTAGCTACGATTACAGGCTTGAGCCACCCGGCGCCTGACAGGGGCTGATCTTTCAAGGCTGATTTTGTAGAGCTCAGCTTATCAATAATGCTGTGTGTGGTTTAGTAACAAAGTTGGTCGGGCTTATGTCACATAATATTTACTTCCCTCTTGATTCCCTCGAGCTTCCAGGAGCTCATTTGCATCCTCCATCGCCCCACTCTCATCGCTATAAGAACTGAGGTTCACAAAGGTCATGACCACAGAAGCTTATAAAAAATAGAACTCAGAAGCCGGGCACCAGTGGCTCACGCCTGTAATCCTAGCTACTCGGGAGGCTGAGATCTGAGGATCTCGGTTCAAAGCCAGCCCAGGCAGAAAAGTCTATGAGACTGATTTCCAATAAACCACTAGAAAACCGGAAGTGGCGCTGTGGCTCAACAGGTAGAGCACTTGCCTTTGCAGGGACAGCGCCCAGGCCCAGAGTTCAAGCCCCATGACTAACAAAAAAAAAAAAAAATTAACTCAGAGCCCGATGTTGGTGGCTCACACCTGTAATCCTAGCTACTCAGGAGTCTGAGATCTGAAGATCGCAGTTCAAAGCCAGCCCAGAGTCTGAGATCTGAAGATCGCAGTTCAAAGCCAGCCCGGGCAGGAAAGTCTATGAGACTCTTATCTGGTTTCACCAGAAAACCTGAAGTGATGCTGTGGCTCAAGTGGTAAAGCGCTCACCTTGAGCTGAAAAGCTGAGGGACAGTGTCCTGGCCCAGAGTTCAAGCCCTACAACCAACCAAAAATAATAATAATTGAACTCAGGGCTGGGCACTGATGGCTCATGACTGCAGTCCTAGCTATTTAGGAAGTTGAGATCTGAGGATCACAGTTCAAAGCCAGCCTGAGCAAAAACGTCTACAAGACTCTTATCTCCAATAAACTACTGAGGAAAAGGTGGAAGCGGCGCTGTGGCTCCTGTGGTGGAGCAGTAGCCTTGAGCACAAAGAGGTTCAGGGAGTTCAAGCCCCAGGACCAGAAATAAAAAAAAAAAATCAAACTCAGCAGTCTAATTCCAAAGATACTAGGATATTTCTGTCTCTTAATGAAAAACAGTACATATTTGCCATTCATAATCTGGAAAGAATAAATAAAAAACAGGAAAGAAAAGGCTTAGGGGGTCTCACTACCTAAAGATAATCTAAGTAAATTGGTATTTTAAACCAGGCGCTGAGACTGGCTGAGATTTTTCAGGAGACTGAGGCCTGAGGATCAATGGATGAAGGCAGCCCTGACAGAAATATCCATGAGAGGTGGCTCAGTGGTAGAGTGCTTGCCTTGCATGCATGAGGCTCTGGGTTCAATTCCTCAGCACCACATAAGCAGAAAAAGCCAGAAGTGGTGCTATGGTTCCAGAGGTAGAGCGCTAGCCTTGAGCTGAAGAGCTGAGGACAGCGCCCAGACCCAGAGTTCAGGCCCCACGACTGACCAAAAAAAAAAAAAAAAAAAATCCATGCAACTTATCTCCAATGGTAGCTCAACAGCCTTGACCAAAAAAAGCGTAGCAAAAATATGTGAAGTTCCTGAGTCGAAGCCCCAGTTCTAGTGCATGCGTGTACATGCGCACACGCACATACACACACACACAAAGTTGGTATTTTAGTATAATTTAGTATAATTATTTTCCATCCTTTTCTGTGTCAATGCTTCAATTTGAGCCAAGCCTTCAGGAATTTGGCCTAAAATCCCATTGGCTTCCTGGGAAACAACATAGCCTAGACATGTCCCTGCTTTTTTGTTTTTTCTTGTGGTGTTAGAAATGGAACCTAGGGGCTTCAACATGCTAGGGAAAGCACTCTAGCCCTGAGCTACAACCCCAGTCCCCCACTTTTTCTTGTGGCAAACAGATGACATCTTCAGTCTTTGGGGTTCCCACCAGAACAAGATGAGTACTCAGATTTCAGAGGCCTCAGGAGAGATGCAGGCCTGTAACATGATCCTAGCTCAAGGATTAGACTGGATCCCAGAAAGGAGGTGGGGCCTCACCCTTGAGCCCCATCTGAGCTTTAGGTAGAGGCAGGAGGGACCAGCAAGAATCCACCCCCACAGGCTCAGTGCCAACAGTCTTAGGTAATGCTCCTGGTGAAGCTTGAAGACAGGGCTTCAGCAACCTAGCCCTCCACCTGTGAAGCCTGCGGGGGGGGGGGGCAGGTGTTATACTCAGAAGGGGCAAGGAATCTTTTGGGCGACAGACTGGGGACACTCAAGTCACTGAGCTGGAATTGCCACCCCATAAAACAAAATGGTATGTGTCATTGCTGCCTCCTTTTCCTCAGCCCTGTCTCTCCCCGGGGTTGCTAGCGTCCCCCCTGGGGGAAGCAAACGGAGCCGGTCGGTGGCCTGCTTCCAGCCTCTGACAGAGGGCCGTCTGAGTCAGGCATGAAAGTGGGACAGCAGAGGAGCTGGGCCTCCACCCTCTGCCAGCCCTGCTGATCCATGATGGCAGACAGTTTGGAGGGGGCAGGTGACCTGGTGTGGACAGCCAGAGGGTAAACCTTCAGACAAGTGGCAACAGGCCACCAACTTGAAAGGGAAAATTGTGCTGTGATGGGGAAGGTGTCCAACAAACCCACTGGGTGACTAATTACAAAGCCTGGGCTGAGGCGTCGGAGGCCGCTTCGCTTGTTAAAAGACTTCTTCATTAAGTGGCACCCTGAAAGCTGCTGCCTGTGAACTGGGGAGCTCAGGGGGGACCTTGGGAGAGGGGCCCAGGTGACAGAAGGACCTTTAAGTAGACTCAGGAAGAAAACTGGGTTTTCACTCAGATACTGGCTGGAGTTCATAGGTCAGAGGCCTCCACAAGAGAAAATCCCAATGAATGAAGTTGCAAGTAGGAAGAGGACGAGTCAGGTTGCTGCTAGCTATAAGACCTGGGGCAGGGGCTGGGAAGGTGGCTCAGTGGTAGAGCGCTTGCCTTGCATGCCTGAGGCCCTGGGTTCGATTCCTCAGCACCACATAAGCAAAAAGAAAAAAGCCGGAAGTGGCACTGTGGCTCAAGTGGTAGAGTGCTAGCCTTGAGCTGAAGAGCTGAGGGACAGCGCCCAGGCCGAGTTCAGGCCCCACGACTGGACCCCCCCCCCAAAAAAAAGAGACCTGGGGCAAATCTTAGCCCCTATGGAGACCATGATGTCAAAACGCTTGGAAAACAGTACCAGTTCTATGGACACCTGTGTTATCGCTCACCTGAACCAAGTGGAAAAATGTCTGGTAGACAGCCAGGGGGCTGAAGCCATCCTTACCCCAGGAAGGACACTGAAGGAGGATCTGATCTGAGAATCTGGGGTAGTTTCCTAATATGGGCATCACTATAACGTAGCCCTGAACAGCAGGGGGCAGCACAGACCCAGAAAGGTGCCTGTACAGGTGGGGCCCACGCCCCGATTTCGCCTGCTGACTGTCCTGATGACTCACCCCCCACATCCCAACCCTTTTACCTTTAAGGAAGAGCAGGAAAGGGTGTGGGGAGGGGGGGGGAAGGAGGCAGGTCCTGGGCCCCAGTCCCGCCCCTGTCCCACCCCACCCTTCTCTAGGCCATGCCACCCAGCCAAAAGGCAGAGGGAGAGCAGGAGAGGCACAGAATCCTGCATTGGTCCAGAAGCAGCCAGTTAGTCCACGGCCTGTCTCTGTCTGTCTGTCTGTCACCAGAGCCATGGAGAGAGCCAGTCTGATCCAGAAGGCCAAGCTGGCAGAGCAGGCTGAACGCTATGAGGACATGGCAGCGTTCATGAAAGGCGCTGTGGAAAAGGGTGAGGAGCTCTCTTGCGAAGAGCGCAACCTGCTCTCGGTGGCCTACAAGAACGTGGTGGGTGGCCAGAGGGCTGCCTGGAGGGTCCTGTCCAGCATCGAGCAGAAGAGCAATGAGGAGGGCTCGGAAGAAAAGGGCCCTGAGGTGAAGGAGTACCGGGAGAAGGTGGAGACAGAGCTCCGGGGCGTGTGTGACACCGTGCTGGGCCTGCTGGACTCCCACCTCATCAAGGAGGCCGGGGAGGCCGAGAGCCGGGTCTTCTACCTGAAGATGAAGGGCGATTACTACCGCTACCTGGCCGAGGTGGCCACCGGTGACGACAAGAAGCGCATCATCGACTCTGCCCGGTCAGCCTACCAGGAGGCCATGGACATCAGCAAGAAGGAGATGCCACCCACCAACCCCATCCGCCTGGGCCTGGCCCTGAACTTTTCTGTCTTCCACTATGAGATCGCCAACAGCCCCGAGGAGGCCATCTCCCTGGCCAAGACCACGTTCGACGAGGCCATGGCTGACCTGCACACCCTCAGCGAGGACTCCTACAAGGACAGCACCCTCATCATGCAGCTGCTGCGAGACAACCTGACTCTGTGGACAGCCGACAATGCAGGGGAAGAGGGCGGCGAGGCTCCCGAGGAGCCCCAGAGCTGAGTCTGCGCACCTGCCGCCGTCCACCTGCCCCCGCCCTGCCCTCCAGTCCCCAGCCTGCGGAGAGGACTAGAATGGGGCGGGACCAGGCCCTGCCCTGACCCTTCCCGAATGCTCTGCCCCAGGGAGGAGGCAGGGGGAGCCATCCAGCAGAGGCCATGGGGCTGGGATCCCACTCTTCATACAGCTGGGGGGGGGCTCCTAAACTACCGGTCAGCCTGTCCTCTGCTCTCTGCACCCCCTTCCTCCCGACCCCATCTCTGGCCCGCCACTGCCACTTCGTCCCACCCCGCGCTTTCCTCCTGTCCCTGCTGTCGTGGCTGGGAACTGGAGATGGGCGCGTGTGACTGAGTGAATGGAGAGGGAAAGCAGGTCTGCTGGGTGTGACCACGTCTCCTCTCAATAAAAGCTCCCCCGTGACACGCCTGTCTGCTCCGGTTATTGGCCTTGGGCTGGGACTGGGCCTGTCCGGGCGACCCTGACGCTGAGTGAGGCCCTGGCCTCCCGGGGCTGGCTGCGGGCGGGACTTGGGGGCCAGTGGCTCCCGGTGAGAAGTTGGGGTCCGGCGCTGAGCGCCGCGGGGCCCCACCTCGCTCCGATCGGGGGGGCGCGGGGCGGGGCGGGCGCAATGGCGGCGCTGAGGCTCCCCAGAGCGGGGGAGCGGCGCCGCGGGCGGGACAAGCCCACGAGTCCCAGCAAGTGCTCGGATCCGAGCCGAGCCAAGTGCACGGCGCCGCCATTCAAAACCCAGCTCCAAGAGGGGACCGCCCCCCAGCGGGCGGCCCTGCGGACGGAAGGGTGCGGGCAGGCGAGGAGCCGGCGCACGGTGGGTAGAACCGCGGGAAGCCAGGGCGGCCTAACCCGCGGCCTGCAGGGACAAGCTGGGACCCGCGGCCGCGGCGCCCCGCCTCGAACTCACGTGGAGGCGGGGCATGGAACGATACTGCCCAATCACAGGAGGGTGTTACTCCAGGGTGCCGCCCCCAGGGCCCGATTGTCCAATGAGGGAGTGAGCGGCGAGCGACTGGGCAGCGACTCGCTGACGGAGAGGCGGCGCTGCCACTCGCGGAGCGCCGGTGGGCGGCGCCTCTCGGGTTTCATTCCGACAAGTTGCCGCCCGCCCGCCCGCATGTAGAGCTCAGCTCCACCGGGCGGGGTCGTGGGGCCAGCCCGGCCCTTTGAGTCACCCACTCACCTGGCGGGGGCTGGGCTGGGGTGGGCTGGCCGGGTGGACTGGGAGGCCATCAGAGGCCGCGGGGCCCCCTTCCTTGTTTCTTTCTTTTTTTTTTTTGTCGGTCGTGGGGCTTGAACTCTGGGCCTGGGCGCTGTCCCTCAGCTCTTCAGCTCAAGGCTAGTGCTCTACCACTTGAGCCACAGCGCCACTTCCGGTTTTCTAGTGGTTTATTGAAGATAAGAGTTTCAAGGACTTTCCTGCCTGGGCTGGCTTTGAACTGTGATCCTCAGACTTCAGCCTCCTGAATAACTAGGATTACAGGCGTGAGCCACCAACGCCGGGCTCCTTCTGTTTCTTAAGAGGCTTGAATTAGTGTCTGCAGTAAATCAGAGTGGAAATCTGGGGCTCTGGAATGCGTGAGGTGGCCTTCTGCCTGCAACGCCCAAGGCTCAACTTTGCTTGCCTTTGGGTTCCCCTTTGTAAAGGAGGATTAAAAAGTACCTTGGGCTGTGCCTGTAATCCCAGCTACTCAGGAGGTCTTAATGGAGAGGTTCTCAGTAGACTGATCTAGGTAAAAAGTTTGCAAGATTCTATGGCAGCCAGTCTACCGGGGAGTGGTGGCTCCTGCCCTCATCCTAGCTACAAAGCCTTCCCTTTGTACCACTGTGATCCAGCCAGGCTGGAAACATACCTACAACAAAAGGGGCTAGAGATGTGGCAATCTATAGTAACTGCTTAGCAATCAGGAGGCCATTAGTTCAAACCCCAGTAACTACCCATGTCCCTGGAAAATGGGCAAGGGCTTCCCAGTTTCCACATGAAACCAAAAGAACTTGAGATCATTCTTTTGAGTGTGTGAAAAGAAAAAGAATTTCAGGGATCTTATGTTACATAAGGTAAAAGCATTACCAAGAGTTTATTTTTGCGTAACAGGTTAAAGGAGAAAGAGAAACATTTCCTGCTCCTCAAGCAGGATTTTTTTTTTTTTTTTGTCAGTTGTGGGGCTTGAACTCTGGGCCTGGGCGCTGTCCCTCAGTTCTTCAGCTCAAGGCGAGCACTCTACCACTTGAGCTACAGCGCCACTTCTGGTTTTCTGGTGGTTTATTGGAGATAGGAGTCTCACAGTCTTTCCTGCCCGGGCTGGCTTTGAACTGTGATCCTCAGATCTCAGCCTCCTGAGTAGCTAGGATTACAGGCGTGAGCCACCAGCGCCTGGCCAGGATTTTTTTTTAAAATTTGGTGCCCATACTGGGGCTTGAACTCAGAGCCTGAGTGCTGTCCCTTAGCTTTATTGCTTGAGGCTGGTACTCTACCACTTGAGCCACAGCTCCACTTCCTGGCCCTTTTTATATTTATTAAAAATAACAGACTGGCTGGGAATGTGGCTTAGTGGTAGATTGCTTGCCTAGCATGCATGAAACCCTGGGTTTGATTCCTCAGTACCACATCAACAGAAAAAAACTGGAAGGCCCTGAGTTCAGGGCCAGGGTGCACACATACTAATAATCACTATTATTTTCATCTCTTCACCAATCTCTCCTGCCACAACAAGAAAAAAAAATGAAAGAATACCTTCCTCTTATAAAAGCTGTGCAGTTTGAAAAAGCAATGCCCAAAAAGGAGTCCACGCTCATAATGTTAGTGGGACTGGGGATATAGCTTAGTGACTGAGCTATTGCCTAGCACCCCATTAGGCCCTGGGCTCAGCACCAAACAAAACGAAAAACAAAACAAGAAAAAAGATTGCCAATTAATCTTTCCAACATCAGCCCAGAATTTATACAGCATTTCTTTGACCAAAGCACAGCTATCAGCCCTGAGGAAAAGTTAGACCGCCAGCCTCCTCCGTTTTCTATACAAGAGTCTCAAATCTGTCGCACCTAATCTAGAGGGGAAAGCTCCAGGCCTATTCTGGTGCCTTTGAGGGTCCCCAGTTTCTTTTCTTTTCTTTTTCCTGATGTGTTCCGTTCCAAGGTTCTAAACCCGGAGACTCTGGGCGGGCAGGCTACTCCCTTCAGTTCTGGAACTGACCTGGTTTCTCTCACCAGACAGGTCGGGTGACTTTCTCTTAATGGGGTAGGTCCTGGGAAAGAAACTTCTTTCTTGTCTCCAGGCTCTGACTTTGGCCTATTGGCTCCTGACCACTCATGATTGCCCTATATGGGGAGAAATGAACTGCCTTAATATGTTGGTGTGGAAAGATTGAAAAACAGATGCTGTGGACTAACAATCACCAAATCAGAAGTTTTTGGGCTTCTGACCATAATGATCCTAAATCTGTCCAGCCCAGGTGGGAAAGTCCATGACACTTTTTTTTTTTTTTTTGGTCCGGTCATGGGGCCTGAACTCTGGATCTGGGCGCTGTCCCTCAGCTCTTCAGCTCAAGGCTAGTGCTCTACCACTTGAGCCACTGAACCATCTTCCTAGCCCTGTCCATGACACTCTTTATCTCCAATTAATCACCAAAAAAACCTAATGTGGAGCTGTCTCAAAGCCTAAGGGACAATGCCCAGATCCTGAGTTCAAGTCTCAAGACTAACGAAAACAAAAACAACAACAACAAAAAAAAACAAATTTAAAAAGAACTACAGGGCTGGGAAGGTGGCTCAGTGGTAGAGTGCTTGCCTTACGTGCATGAGGCCCTGGATTTGATTCCTCAGCACCACATATGCAGAAGAAAAAAAAAAGCCGGAAGTGGTGCTGTGGCTCAAGTGGTAGAACGCGGCTAGCCTTGAGCTGAAGAGTTGAGGGACAGCGCCCAGGCTGAGTTCAGGCCCCACGACTGGACCCTCCCACCCAAAAAAACCCAACAAAAAACAACTACAGTATTCTGTGCTGTTCTGCTCCTGTTGTTTTGGACCAAGAATTAGGAACCAGGGGGGCAGAACTCAAGTTGTAGAGTGCAGGCCACAAGCAAAAAAGCCAAGCAAGAAGAGCACCGAAAGGCCTGCAGTTCAAGCCCCAGTTCTAGCACAAAAACAAATCACTACACAGATAAAATAAAATGTATCTTCTTTGAATATGTCATCTAGCCTTTTTCTTTCTCTGTTCTCCATCTTACTCCATTCCAGTGTCCAGCAAATGGCCTTAAGTGGTAAGGTAGACTGCTTTACTGGCTCACTCAGAATTTAGTTTTCCTTAACCTAGTCGCATTCTTTCTGTCTCTAAATGCTTCACCTGTTCACAGGCCCACTCCGTCCCGAACGTCTGCTTGGCGTGGTGTGGGGAAGGCAGGTTTCTGCAGTGCACATCTCCTTTCCTAAGAGCGCCCCTATTCCCACCTACCCACTGAGTCAGCAGCCAGGAATGTCTGTGGGGGTGGCAGACAGGCATGTCACCCTGGGGGTGCCAGAGGCTGATTCATCTCTCTTCTCAGCCCAGTCTTCCCCTTACAGGGCTGGGAACTAGAACCCTTTGTCTGGAGATAAAAGGGAATCCTGGACTCTGGAAAGCATGGAGTCCTTAAATCTAGGTTTTTATCAGCTTTGAATTTACCAAATTATGGTATTCAATATTTGCTGGAAGGGAAAGATGGAAGGAAGAGAGGGAGGAAAGAAGGAAGACACATTTTCTTCTTTTTCAGAGCAAAGGTAATCTGAAATCTTGTCTGACGATATTGGAGACTAACTTTTAGCTTCAAAAAACAAAAAACAACAGATCATATGACCCCTGGTATGACTTACAAAATTGGGGACAATCTTACTCATGTCCCAATCTTCCTTACTTGCTGTTTGACTCCACAAAGCAATGTGGACTCCACATTGCTCTAGGACTGAAATATTGGAAGAAGTTAGATTTGATGCTTCATTGACAATTTTTTTGGGGGGTCCAGTTGTGGGGCATGAACTCTGGGCCTGGGCGCTGTCCCTGAACTCTTTAGCTCAAGGCTAGCTCTCTACCACCTGAGCCACAGCGCCACTTCTGGCTTTTTCTGTTATGTGGTGCTGAGGAATCGAACCCAGAGTCTCATGCATACAAGGTAAGCACTCTACCACTAAGCCACCTTCCCAGCCCCTTACTGTGTAGTCTTCTCCAAAGCATTTTAAGCTCCCGAAATGTAGCACAGTGGATTGGAAGTGAAGAATATGGCTTCCTCATCCTTGGCAGGTGTGCTGTTAGGAAGGTACATGTTAACCTGGGGTCCTCCCTTCTAAGCAGGACAGGAAGAGTGTATGGCAGCCCACACCATGTTGGGTAGGGGCTCCACACCCAGGGTTAAGAGAAAAAGAGAGGGTAGGCGGCCTGTATGAGGCATCATGCTGGAATGTATCTGAAACTACTCCATCTCCCTCCCCAACTTTTTTTCTTCTTTTGTTGGTCATGGGGCTCAAACTCTGGGCCTGGGCACTCTCCCTGAGCTCTTCAGCTCAAGCCTAGCACTTTCAGACATAGTGCCACTTCTGGCTTTTCTTATGTGATGCTGAGGAATTGAACCCAGGGCCTCATGCATGTAAAGTAAGCCAAGCACTCTACCACTGAGCCACCTTCCCAGCTCCTCTCCAACTTCTTGAGAAAGGCAGAGAATCTCTACAATCTACCTTTCCTTATTCCTGGAGACCCTAATGGAATTAAGACTTCCTATCTGAAACCAGCTGTGGGTGAGCATTTTGCTTATTCAGATAGACTGAGTACGTACCTGTGCTGTAGGCTTTGAGACCTTACCCTCTCTCTTAAGCATCTTTGTCAGCTAAGAGCCTTTTCAATGAGTTGAGGTTCATCTTCCATGTGTTGGGGTCCTCTAATTCAGTCAGGAAATGCAGAGATCTAATGTAACTGCCTATTAGGGATGACCGGGAAAAATGACAATAGGAAAGCACTGAAGTAATATGAATCTAGAACTCAGAATGTCTAGGACTTTAACACAGGTTAAAAATCAGACTCACCTGGGCACCAATGGCTCACGCCTGTAATCCTAGCTACTCAGGAGGCTGAGATCTGAGGATCACGGTTCAAAGCCAGCCCAGGCAGAAAAGTCCGTTTATCTCCAATAAACCACCAGAAAACTGAAAGTGGCGCTGAGTGCTAGCCTAGAGCTGAAGAGCTGAGGGACAATGCCCAGGCCCAGAGTTCAAGCCTCATGACTGACCAAAAAAAAAAATCAGACTCAAAACTTGGTAATGGGAGCCGGGCGCTGGTGGCTCACGCCTGTAATTCTAGCTACTCAGGAGGCTGAGATCTGAGGATTGAGGCTCAAAGCCAGCCCGGACCGTGAGACTCCTATCTCCAATAAACCACCAGAAAACCGGAAGTGGCGCTGTAGCTCAAGTGGTAGAGCACTCGCCTTGAGCTGAAGAGCTGAGGGACAGCGCCCAGGCCCAGAGTTCAAGCCCCACGACCGACCAAAAACAAAAAACAAAAAAACTTGGTAATGGGGCTGGGAATGTGGCTTAGTGGAAGATTGCTTGCCTTGCATGCATGAAGCCCTGGGTTCAATTCCTCAGTACCATATAAACAGAAAAAGGCAGAAGTGGCGCTATGGCTCAAGTGGTAGAGTGCTAACCTTCAGCAAAAGAAGCTCAGGAACAGTGCACAGGCCCTGAGTTTAAGCCACAGGAATGGCAAAAAACAAACAAAACCCAAAACAACAACAAAAAACAAAAACAAAACAAAAAAAGACTTGGTAATGACTTACAGACTAGCTATGGGAATCTGGCTAAGGAAACAAAGTGATATAACCAAGCCACCAAATATTAGGTGCACATTCAAAAAGCCTTTGTCAGTCCTGGGCACAACTTCCAGCTTTTTCTGCTTATGCGGTACTGAGGAAAGGAACCCAGGGCTTCATGCATGCTAGGCAAGCATTCTACCACTAAGCTACCTTCCCAGCCCCTATGTGTATATTATATATATATATATATATATATATATATATATAATTATATGGAATTATATGTAACTGAAAAGATATAAAATATCCCAATTATATGTATATGAGAAGACTTAAAGGATGAACAAATATGTATATACTTGAGTAGATTTGTTGATTGTGATGCTCTTCTCTTACCCTGTACATTTCACATGGAAGGAGACACATTTAGAACCTGCCCTTGGCCCCCTTCCCACCACCTTTCCCCCTTCCCCTAAGGGTATACAGGGAACACGAACCCCCTGTGCTATCAGAAACTGTTTTTACTCAGAAGCAAAGAACCTAGCTGTCACACCAAGGCCTGAAAATAATTTTGAATTTCTATCCAACTCCACTGCATAACTCTAGAGAATAAATGCTGAGGTGTTTGAATATGAAGCCATAAAGTTAGAAACAATGCCTTCCAGCGTGCACACGCGGGTCTTTTGGGTGAGAACTAAGGCTTCTGTGATGGCTAAGCATCAAAACCCACAACCACAGCCATTGATACTACCTTAAAAACATGCACCCACCCTCATGCCCAGATGAGGGATCTGTCCAGCAGCCAGGGCTCTAGGCTCCATAGGTGACTCACAGCCAGCCCCAGGCTGTGCCTCCTGGCCTCAGTTTCCCTGGCTTGCTGTGTTGGTACCCCACCTACTATGCAGAGTATTAATAGGGGTGAGGCACTTTGAACTCTTCAGATGAAAGCAGCCGGGGAGGCTGTACCATCATTATCCCCGCTAGCGCCAGGCGTGGGAGCTGATGTCGGCTGCTTTGTACTGCCCCAGCCACAGTGGGCTCCTCACAGCCTGTGTTTGGCCTCCAGTTATGGCTGTCCAAACTTGGAAGCAAAGCCCAAGCATCTGCTTTTGAATTTAAACTTTTTTCTTTCTTAGATTTCTTTTTAAAATCGATGCCAGAGAGCTGGAAATGTGGCTTAAAGGTTAGAGTGCTTTGGGCTGGGAAGGTGGCTCAGTGGTAGAGCGATCGCCTTGCATGCATGAGGACCTGGGTTCAATTCCTCAGCACCACATAAGCAAAAAGAAAAAAGCCGGAAGTGGCACTGTGGCTCAAGTAGTAGAGCGCTAGCCTTGAGCTGAAGAGCTGAGGGACAGCGCCCAGGCCCAGAGTTCAGGCCCCACGACCGGACCCAAAAAAAAAAGGTTAGAGTGCTTACCTAGCACGCACGAAGCCCTGGGTTCCATTCCTCAGCACCAGTTCTTCAGCTGGAAATGGCGTTGTGGCTCAAACGGTAGAGTGCTAGCCTTGAGCAAAAAAGCAGCCCAGGGACAGTGCCTAGGCTCTGAGTTCAAGCCCCAGGACTGACCAAAAAAAAAAAAAAAAAATCGATGTCCATGCTAGTGTTTGAATTTAGCCTCGTGTCTGTTAGGTAGGTACCTACCACTTGAGCCACGCTCCCAGCCCTCTCCCTTGTTCTGTGATCCAGTTGTCAGTCATTCCTCATTTACAGGTGCCAAATTCTGTCTCCTGACTGACTACAAATCCTGTGGGCTGAGGGCAGTAACTCTACCAATAAGTATGCCTAAGGAGGAACATTCACAATTCAGTCAGCAAAGTGGGCTGAGAGCTAGGCTAAATTCAAACCCATCTGTTTTCTCAAAGTAGGCAATGGCTTGGTGATAATCCCCTTTCCATCTCTAAGGGTTGCTGTGAAAGCCATAGGGATTATTCAGTGCAGCAGCAGGCCCATCCTAACCTCTAGGCAGTCCCTCTACAACTGCAAACATCAAGTCCATGGTGCCACCTACTGGTCGAACGTATGAACTACATCCCACTAGCAGCAAAAACAGCCAAAGAGCA
The DNA here is from genome assembly GCF_000151885.1 of Dipodomys ordii. Classification (NCBI taxonomy): domain Eukaryota; kingdom Metazoa; phylum Chordata; class Mammalia; order Rodentia; family Heteromyidae; genus Dipodomys; species Dipodomys ordii. Next base: position 11,762,490 of record NW_012267222.1, on the reverse strand, counting down.
AGCAATTGTGTATCCCAGCTTAAGCCACCTTAACTTTAGCATACTCTTGGAACAATTGCCCGATTATACACTGAACATTTTCTTTAAACAACTCACTTTGCACACATCATTCAATTTTGAAGTAAACTTTAATAGTGCCAGGGAGTGAACTAGCACATTTGCTAGGCTGGTAGGGCTCTAACACTGAGCTACATCCCCAGCCCACATTTTCTTTTAAACTCTAGATACCTGAAATGATAAACCATGAAATACAATGAAAATAAGGTGTAGCTAGGGAGTGTCACTCCTGAGCATCTAGGATTACAGGCGTGAGACGCCATCAGGCCTGTACAAAGCCTGTCGCAGATGGGCTCACCAGGAATACTGCAGTAACAAGAGCACAGGGCTGGAGTGTCAAAGTCCCAGGGTGCCAACTCCTGTGCTCTGAGAAAACACCTCCTAAATAACGAAGCAAGTCTCCTCACAAGGAGTCCCTTTTTCTACCCCAAACCAGAGTTGAAAAAGTTTGGAAACCACAAGAAGTAGAAAATAGCCAGGTACTAGTGGCTCATGCCTATAATCCTAGCTACCCAGGAGGCTGAGATCTGTGGATCACAGTTCAAAGTTGGCCTGGGCAGGAAAGACTCATCTCCAATTAACCACAAAAAAGCCAGGAGTAGAGCTGTGGTAGAGACCTAGTCATGAGTGAAAAAGCTCATGAACAGCACCTAGGCTCAGACAGAGTTCAAACCCTCGGGATGGGGGAGCGGGTGGGGAGGGGGTGTGGACATAGAAAGTAAACTCTTAAATAAGCATTCCAACACTCCAACACAGTCCAAGTCGAGCCGGTCTTCAACATCCACCAGCACTTCCTGAAGGCAGCACTTAGGCCCCAAGGCACCACTGTGGCGGGTGTTCTGCTCTTTGCCTTGTCTGGTTTTCTGTCCAGAAGTGCTTTGTAGAGCCACTGCCCCTTCGCCAGGCTCTGCATGTTGGCCGAAAGGACTTCTTTAGGCTCCGTGGCCGGCTGTGTCTGTCCACTGTTCTCCTGGGCCTCTCTGTCGCTATAGCTGCATGGTTTCCTGCTCCACGGACTGGTCTGAGGACCCCAAGTACTTCTCCTGGATGCCCAGTGTGCTACAGGAGGGTGCGTTAAGGCTGATGGCACAGGATTGGCTTGGCTAGTGTATGACCTCTACAGATGCCCACCCTCCAACCATGGCTGGCCGCTTCTTCCCCTCCTCCTCCCTTCCTCCTGTCTATAAACAGGAACCAGGTGGCCCTGAGAAGCCTCTAGCATCCCACCCAGACTGTTCCCAAATGTGCTTGCCATTGCAACTCATTTGTGCTAGAGAGCTTATTTCCTACAAGTAAAATGCCTGACACAAATCAGTAGGTGTTGGCTGACACTGTTTTCCTCCTAGCCCAAGGAGCTGTCTCTATCACCTGGTAAATCTGTCTCTATCACATGCTAAATTTGAGACAATTAGCCTAGAGGGCCTGGACTTCCTTTCCTGCCTCAACAAGGCCTGTGACCTTGACGGACTCACGCACTGGTCACTAATGCAGCTACAAAGGTCTGGTGGAGTCTTGTACAGCTGTGGAGATCCAATGGCTCTCTCAAAGCACACCGGCAAGCTTTGAGCCCGTTAATGACACATCTGCCCCCTCTTCTTTTTTTTTTTGCTGGCTGTAGTGCTTGAACTCGGGGCCTGGGCACTGTCCCTGAACTCACTTTGCTCCAGGATAGCACTCTTATCACTTTGAGCCACAGCACCACTTCTGGTTTTCTGGCGGTTAATTGAAGATTCTTTTTTTTTCTTTTGGTCAGTCCTGGGGCCTGAACTCTGGTCCTGGGAGCTGTCCCTCAGCTCTTCAACTCAAGGCTAGTGCTCTACCACTTGAGCCACAGCTCCACTTCCAGCTTTTTCTGCTTATGTGGTGCTGAGGAATCGAACCCAGGGCCTCATGTATGCAAGGCAAGCACTCTACCACTGAACCACCTTCCCAGCCCGGAGATAAGAGTCTTACAAACTTTCCTGCCTGGGCTGGCTTTGAACCATGATCCTCAGATCTTGGCCTCCTGAATAACTAGGATTACAGGCATGCTACCTTTTTCCTCTTCCTGCTCCTAATAAACAGCACTACCACCCATCCCTCTGGGCAAACATCTATCCCCTAACCACTCGGTCACAAACTACTATAGTCTACATCCTTAACACTTTTCAGTCTCTATCCATTTTTTTCTATTATTTTTTTTCCCTTTGTCAGTCATAGGGCTTGAACTCAGGGCCTGAGCACTGTCCTTGAGCTTTCTGCTCAAGGGTGGGTTAATTGGAGATAAGACTCTCATGGGGATTTTTCTGCCTTGGCTGCCTTCAAACTTCAATCCTCAGATCTCAGCCTCTTGAGTAGCTAGGATTACAGGCATGAGCCACTGGCGCCCAGCTTCTGTAAGATTCCAATTAACCACCAGAAAACTTGAAGTGGTACTGTGGCTCAAAGTGATAGAGTGCTAGCCTTGAGCAAAAGAGTTCAGGGCCAGTACCCAGGCCCTGAGTTCAAGCCCCACAGCTGACAAAAAAAAAGGTGCATCTTAGCAGGTCACACTGTTTCAGAGAGCTGGATCAACACTGTCCACCCCAGAGCTGAAGTCTACCTCTTTTCTTTTTTTGCAGGGCCGGGTAGGGAAAGCAGTGTATCAAGCATGCCAGGCAAGCGCTCTACCACTGATCAGCACACACATCCACACTCTTCTGAAGGGCATTCAAGCCATCCACTGCCAGTCCTGCCGACCTTGTCTGCACTCTAGCATCCCCCTCACACATAACACATCAGGTAAACGGAGCCCTTGAACTTCTCCCAATAGCCAAATCCCCTTCCATTTCTAGGCCTTTGTATCAGTTGATTCTCTAGTCAATATCTGTCAACTTTATCCCTGCTGATGACAATCCTGCCTCCAGGGTTGGACATGTAGCCAACCCTGTAGCCTTCTTTTTTGTTTTTGTTTTTGGGCCGGGTTGTGGGGCCAGAACTCTGGGCTTGGGTGCTGTCCTCATCTCTTCAGCTCAAGGCTAGCGCTCTACCACTTGAGCCACAGTGCCACTTCTGGCTTTTTTTTTCTGCAAATGTGGTGCTGAGGAATCGAACCCAGGGCCTCAAGCATGCAAGGCAAGCGCTCTACCACTGAGCCACCTTCCCAGCCCAATCCTGTAGCCTTCTAAGGGACCAGACTTCATACATATTAAAGTCACCAGGGATGGGCTGGGAAGGTGGCTCAGTGGTAGAGCGCTTGCCTTGTATGCCTGAGGCCCTGGGTTCGATTCCTCAGCACCACATAAGAAAAAAGAAAAAAGCCAGAAGTGGCGCTGTGGCTCAAGTGGTAGAGCGCTAGCCTTGAGCTGAAGAGCTGAGGGACAGCGCCCAGGCCCAGAGTTCAGGCCCCACGACTGGACCAAAAAATTAAATATTAAATAAGTAAATAAATAAAGTCACCAGGGAGACTAACTGGTCAGTATGAAATCAGTCAAAACTGTACCTCCTGTGTTTTTTGTTGCCAGTGTTAGGATTTTCTTGGACTTCTTACTCTTGCTCAGCTGATTTGCTCTACCACTTGAACCACACCCGTACAGGAAATGAGTCTTTTGGGTTTTTATACCTAGGCTGGCTTTGAACTTCCTCCAGATCTGAAGCCTCTTGAGTAGCTAGGATTAAAGGCATGAACCACCAATACCTTTCTTTGACCTTTCTGTGACCATTTCCAAGCCCCAGTCTCCTCTTGGCTGTGGCTGCGAGTAAGGATACGAGGAGAAGTGGAAGTCAGCACCCATAGCAGCAGACATCATGGCCTCCAGGCTTCGCTGCTCCTGGACTCCAAAACAATAGCCATTGGCTTTATCCACAGCCTGCAGGACTCTCTGAATGCTGTCTTTGTCCTGAGAAGAGAAACAATTTTACAAGTAAAACAGAGGTGTTAGAACTATACCAAAAATCCTATAATCTCCAAACATACTCTCCCATTTCACCTGCTGATGCAGCTGTATGGGTGACTTCTTCAGCCTAGAGCAGTTCTATGTACATTGACTAAAACCTACCCTTTCCAACCACCAGCCTACCCAGATTAGAACACATTAGCTCCTCAGTGCAACTTAGTCCCCTGGCTGTATTCTCATTATTGACAATACCCCTGCTTTCTTAGAAATAAATTCCCAGGGCTGGGAAGGTGGCTCAGTGGTAGAGCACTTGCCTTGCATGCTCGAGGCCCTGGGTTCGATTCCTCAGCACCACATAAGCAAAAAGAAAAAAGCCAGAAGTGGCGCTGTGGCTCAAGTGGTAGAGCGCTAGCCTTGAGCTGAAGAGCTGAGGGACAGCGCCCAGGCCCAGAGTTCAGGCCCCACGACTGGACCCAAAAAAAAAAAAAAAAAAGAAAGAAAGAAATTCCCAGGCTAGGCACCAATGGCTCACATCTGTCATCCTAGCAACTCAGGAACCTGAGATCTGAGGATTATGGTTCAAAATCAGCCTGGACAGGAAGGTCTGTGAGACTAATTTCTAATTAACCACCAAAAAGCTGGAAGTGGAAATATGGCTCAAGTGGCAGAGTGCTAGCCTTGAGCACAAAAGCTCAGAGACAGCACCCAGGCCCAGAGTTGAGACCCAGTTAAGACGCAAAGAAGGAAGGAAGGAAGGAAGGAAAGAAGGAAAGAAAGAAGGAAAAGGAAAGGAAAGAGAGGGGGAGAGAGGAAGGAAGGGAGGGAGGAAAGAAATGCCCAGTAATTTATCTGTCCTCTACTCAACCACCTACCACTTAAGGTCAAGGAGTCAATCCTACATTACAATACTCTGTAAGTTAAATGTGTCACTTATAACTATTTTCTTCACTCAAATCAGTAATAATAACTATTACACAGATCAAAATACATGTATAGTCCCAGCAGAAAAAGCCTGAGTAAGTGCAGTTAAGAATGTATACTGAAGTTGGGCACTGGTGGCTCATACCTGTAATCCTAGCTATTTCAAGAGGCTGAAATCTGAGGATTGCAGTTCAAAGCCAACTCAGGCAGGAAAGTCTGTAACACTATCTCCAATTAGTTACTCAGAAAAAGCCAGAAGTGGTCTTGTGGCTCAAGTGGTAGAGTGTTAGCCTTGAGCAAAAGAAGCTCAGGAACAGTACTCAGGCCCTGAGTTTAAGCTCCAGGACCAGAGGAGGGGAAAAAAAAAGGATACTGTACCTCTCCTTTTCACAACAGAGGAGAAAAGTATGGCATCAGAAAGGGAAAAAACAAGCTGGGCACTAGTGGCTCACTCCTGTAATCTCAGTTACTCAGGAGGCTGAGATCTGAGAATCATTGTTCAAATCCAACCTGAGTGGAAAGTTCACGACACTCTTATTTTCAATTAACTACCAAAAAAAAAGAAGAAGCAGAACTGTGGTTCAAATAGTAGAGCACTAGCCCTGGGGAGAGGGGTGGAACTCAGGGACAGCACCTAGGCTCTGAGTTCAAGCCCCAGGACTGGCGCGTGCATGCATACACACACACACACACACACAAAATAGGGAATTAGGTGAAGCCTACTTCCTACAGAAACATATCTAACATATACCTGTGTCTCTTAGATTAGCTTTACAAGGGCAAGTTGAGAAGGATAGGAGTTAGGTACAATTTTGCAAAGTCACCAAAAAACATGTATGTAAATGGGCCCTGTTTGTGGTCTTGAGGCTGCTGGCTGATGACTTTGTTGACTCAACTCATCTTCACTCCAGGAATACATGTAGGAAGAACTGACAAGGCGGAAGTTTGTTCCACCTACACCACTACTGTTGTGCCCACCACACCCCCTGGTTCTAAAAGCAAGGGACCCCAAAACACACCCAGGATAAAGACCATTGTTTTAGCCCTCACATCGTTCTATGCGCTTGGCTAGTGACCTCTCAGTACCCAATACCTGGATGTTGAGAGGGATAAAAGAGACCAGGCTGTAGTCTTCAATCAGTTGCACCAGTTTCTCGTTCAGCTGACGGTAGTGGCTGAAGAAAGGGTCAGAGGCCAGGTGGTCAAGCAGGTAGGAAAGGTCCAAGACCTCCGTGTAATAGTCAAGGTTGAAGGCTAGAAGAAAAACCAGGATTCAGGAGCAACTTGCCTTAGGCTGAGGACTAAAGAGGAGCTGAGACTAGAGAGACTGTGGGTCTGGCTTAATGGTAGACTGACACTCTGGCTAGTGAGCGTGAAGCCCTGGGGTTAAGCCAAGGGGAGAAAGGTTTGGATGGAATGTCGTGGTATAGCATCTGAGAATATACGAGGCCCTAGGACATTTTTTCTTTTCTTTTTTGTCAGATGTGGAGCTTGAACTCTGGGCCTGGGCACTGTCCTCAGCTCTTTACCACTTGAGCCACAACACCACTTCTGGTTTTCTGGTGGTTCATTGGAGATCAGAGTCTTACAGCTTTTCCTGCCCGGGCTGGCTTTGAACTGTGATCCTTACATCTCAGCCTCCTGAGTAGCTAGGAGTACAGGTGTGAGCCACCGGCACCCAGTTTAGTATTTACATTTTCTTCTTTTCCTTTTGTCTTTTTTTTTTTGCCAGTCCTGGGGCTTAAACTCTGGGCCTGGGTGCTGTTCCTGAGCTTCTTTTGCTCAAGTCTAGCACTATACCATTTGAGCCACAGTGCCACCACTTCCAGCTTTTTTTCTGTTTATGTGGGTACAGAGGATGGAACCCAGAGCTTCATGCATGCTAGGCAAGCACTCTACTGCTAACTAAGCCACATTCCCAGCCCTTCCTTTTTTTTTTTTGGTCGGTCGTGGGGCTTGAACTCTGGGCCTGGGCACTGTCCCTCAGCTCTTCAGCTCAAGGTGAGCACTCTACCACTTGAGCCACAGCACCACTTCTGGCTTTTTTCTTATGTGGTGCTGAGGAATCGAACCCAGGGCCTCAAGCATGCAAGGCAAGTGCTCTACCACTGAGCCACCTTCCCAGTCCCGAAATTCTTTTTTTTTTTTTGGGTCCTGGTCGTGGGGCCTGAGCCATGGGTCTGGGCGCTGTCCCTCAGCCACAACGCCACTTCCGGCTCTTTTTACTTTTTGCTTATGTGGTGCTGAGGAATTGAACCCAGGGCCTCATGCATGCAAGGCAAGCATTCTACCACTGAGCCACCTTCCCAGCCCCTCTTTAGGTTTCTTTATGCTTCAGATTCAAGGAACCAATGCCTCCAGTACAGCAGAGCAGTAATTTGGTAAGAAAAGAAATGTGGAAGCTGTGCACCAGTGGCTCACACCTGTAATCCTAGCTACTCAGGAGGCTGAGATCTGAGGATCGAGGTTCAAAGCCAGCCCAGGCAGGAACATCCGTGAGACTCTTATCTCCAACAAACCACTAGAAAACCAGAAGTGGCGCTGTGGCTCAAGCGGTAGAGCACTCGCCTTGAGCTGAAGAGCGCAGGGACAGCGCCCAAGCCCAGAGTTCAAGTCCCACAACTGACAAAAAAAAGAAAAGAAAAAAAAGAAAAGAAATGTGGACACTGGGACCTCACAGGACACCTCTGATTCTTGCTAGCCTGCTTTTCCATTTCCTCCACATTGTGCTTATCCTCTCTCCCTCAGGTATCTCTGCCACTTGATGTTACAACTGTAAGGAGGCTGGCTTTCTATAAGTCAAGAGCAGGCCCTCCCCAGACTTCCCAGTCACCAAAATTGTGAGAAATAAAACAAAGCTTTGGGGCTGTGAATGTGGCTTAGTGGTAGAGTGCTTGCCTAGCATGCATGAAGCCCTGGATTCGATTTCTCAGTACTACATAAACAGAAAAGGCCAGAAGTGGTGCTGTATCTCAAGTGGTAGAGTGCCAGCCTTGAGCTAAAGCTCAAGGACAGTGCCTAGGACCTGAGTTCAAGCCCCAGGACTGGCCAAACAACAACAACAAAGATTTTTACTCCTACTAGGCCCTCTGTCTAGAAGAGTCCCCCCTCAGCTGGCACTATTTCACCACTCCGGATCAGTTCAGATGCCATGCTTCACAGCACAGTGCTGTGAGTTAGCACAGTGCTAACTCACCACACTTCATTTCTTCCCTATCACTTTACTGTGGTGCCTGTACTGGGGGCTTCAACTCAAGCCTTTTCACTCAAGGCTGGCATTTTACTTGAGCCACATCTCCATTGCTGGCTTTTTGCTAGTTAATTGGAGATAAGAGTTGCACAGACTTTGCTGCTTGAGCAGCAAACCTTAATCCTCAGATCTTGGCCTTCTGAGTAGCTAGGATTACAGGTGTAAGCCAAGCTCCTATCACCTTGTTTTAACTGCTTCTATAACACATATAACCACCTGTAGCTCTCTTCTCCGAATTCTGCAATAATATCCAGCACAAAGTCAAAGAGCAACAGGCAGGACTTATTTTGGCTATTCTCACCCGACCACGCATTGTCCCAGAGGCAGCTTCAGCTGAGATCTGAGCTTCATGCCAGCCCAGGTCCTGCCCTGCTCCTTCATGTCTGAAATTCAAGCTCTTACCCAGCTTCCCATAGTGTTCAATGAGGTCCATCTTGGAGAGGAGGTTGACATGTGGCAGTTCCACATGCAGCATGGTGGCCAGGGAGGTGCACAGTACTGAAATGAACTTGGCTGGGTCTGTGCAGTAGTGAGAATCCACAAGGTGGACAGCTGTCAGCTGGGAGGGGAAAAGACAGGGCAAATGTGACTTGGGCTGGCGCATGCAGGGAACCTCTGGGACCGTCTCCCTCATCAGATGGAGCTGCAGGACCGAGTGAAAGCCTTCCCCAATCATGTTTGCTTTATTTTGTTCTAATGGCTGTGCTCATGTCTTGAGCAGAGACTCCCAGTGGGCAGCAGGTTCGAATTCTGCTTCCACTGTTTCACCTGTCTCCATTCTTTTATTTTGGGACAGGGTCTTGCTATATAGGACAGGTTGGCTTCCAACTTACAATTTTCTTGCCTTAGCTTCCCGAATGATGGGATTACAGGCATGCACCATCATGCCCTGGCTACCTTCATTCTTTCTTTTGCTTTTGCCCATCAACTGAAAAATCTACCAGAGACACCTTCCACATAATCCTTCCAAAGATCCTGATAGACACGAGTGTCCATTTTACAGATGGAAAAACACTAAGGTTCAGAGAGGTGTCATACGCAAATCACATAGTGAGCAGAAGCAGAGGTAAAATTCGACCTCAACTTATTCCAAATCAAGGCAATCCCTATTGCCTCGTGTGACACGGGGACGTGGCCTCTGTTCTCCTTCCTGTCTCAGTTGCTCCCTCTGCAAAATGGGCCTGGGCTTGCCCCGACCCAAGACGCACCCTGAGGTCCCACTGAGCCATCTGGGAGAAGATGTTGCGCAGAGCGCCATGGTGAGTGCAGAGTTCCACCTGGCCTGGGCAGTCGAAGAGCAAGTAGTGGCCACGGAGGGGTTCGAGCTTGGCGCGCAGCCAGTCCAGGTTAGCTTCCAGGTACTCCATGCAGTACAGCAGGCCGCCATTGGGTCCCAGGCGCAGCGCGTCCATCACGTCGCCCAGGGCCACCAGCTCGCCCACGTCCACGGCGCACTCGTACGGCAGCCCCTCGTTGGCCGGATCCAGGTTCACCACTGCCACGCGCCGGCCCAGCGCGCGCAAGAACTCGCTCATGCCCAGGCAATACGTGGTCTTCCCCGAGCCCGGGGGGCCGATCACTGCCTGCCCGAAGGCGGCGGCCGGAGCAGCCCCCGCCATGGAGGAACGGGGCCCGGTGGGGAAGCGTCCGAGCCACGCGGCGGGGGGCGTGCCCTCGTCTGGTACTTCACTGGGAGCAGACCGCGGCGTCCCGGGGTTACCTGAGGAGAACGGCCGCCCCCAACCGCCCGGCACGGAAACACGCTCCTGACTTCCGGGTGCCGGCGGAAGCGGCCCCTGAAAGGAAGTACCGCCTACACCGCGGTGACGTATCGCTGGGGGCGGGCCCGCACCGCCGCGTCCTCCCCCGTGGGTGGCGCGCCCTCCGCGAGCTGGCCGCGCCTTCCTGGAACCTCCAGCCTTCTCTTGGAACACAAGGGAAGATAAAGTGGAGTCGCAGACATTCTTTATTCTCGCGTTCTGTTGCAAGCCTGGGTCACCCGAGGACTCGCCCTACCCGTCTCCAGCCGTGAAGGGAGAGGCGATGTAAGAGCTGGGGGAGACTGCAGGCCAGCACGAAGCCTCTCCTCCTTGTCCTTTCCCTCTTCTGGCTTTCCTGGCCTGCAAGGAAGCCATGCTTGTGACCTCTGACAGTCCGGCTTTCGCAGGCTCTGGGGCAAGCCCAAACAAACTAGAATTAGGAGACCAAGGAGCAGCCATTAAACAAACCCTTATCTCCAAGAGGAGAGACAACTTTTGGGGGTTGTTTTTGCTTTTTTAATGTCCTTGAGGTAGAGAACTGAGCACCAAGTCTCAGTGGCACAGATTGCTGCTTCCAGAATCCTTTGTGCTTCAGTGAAAGTGAAGGCCCAGGTAAAGGGCCCCACGCTTCAACCAACAAAGGTCCTAACCAAGGAAGCCCTCAACTCTCACTCAGGCTCCCAGGGGCTGTCCGAGGCACAACGGGAACCCCTCACAAAGGCCATGTCTGTCCGAAACTTCAAACTGGTGGGTGGCTGGCGGCGCAGCAGCGACTCCTTCTGGTCCTGGGGTAGAGGCTCATCATAGATGGTGGAAATAAGTCCCAAACCAGTTCCACGAGACCTCTTCAGTTGCCCAAATGGTTGGAGCTTCTCTCCGTGGTACCTGGATTTAAAAAGGGCTTTCAATGAGAGGAAACTGGAGTAAAGAGGTTGGGAAAAGGCAGGGAGATAGCTACTACCTATCCAATTTGTCCTAAAATACAGAACTGTGGGTTTCTGGGCTGGGAAGGTGGCTCAGTGGTAGAGCGCTTGCCTTGCATGCATGAGGCCCTGGGTTCGATTCCTCAGCACCACATAAGCAAAAAGAAAAAAAGCC
>NW_012267222.1:11740610-11749555 GCF_000151885.1 Dipodomys ordii | reverse complement strand
CAGCTTTTCAGCTCAAGGTTAGCACTCTACCACTTGAGCCACAGTGACACTTCCGGCTTTTTTCTTTTTGCTTATGTGGTGCTGAAGAATCGAACCCAAGGCCTCATGCATGCAAGGCAAGCACTCTACCACTGAGCTACCTTCCCAGCCCAGGAACTGGTCCTCTTTTGGCCTCTGATAAGCCTATCTGGCAAAGCGTCCTCATAGGGCAGTACACCAGTTCTACCCCAGTCCAGTACCTCTGTCGTAGTATATGCTCATATCCACATCCCAGTCATCAGCTGTCTGCTCATCAAAGTCTGCAGGATATAAACATATTGCATAGTAGGTTAAGGACTCAGAGTTCTGTTGAGAGTGAAATGTAGAGTTAGACACTATGTATAGAACCTGGTGTTTTGATTTGTATTTTCAAGTGTTCTCCTCTGGGATTATTTAGAATTAGAGTGCAGAAATGGCTTTTCTGTCCATCTCACTGATTCCTTATTACATAGTAGGATCAGTGGTGTCTCATATATAATAAAGGCAAGCCTTCCCTAGCTTTATTTATTTACTTTTTCTGGTGGTACTAGGGTTTGAACTCAGGGCTTCAAACTTCTCAGCTTGCTTGTTCTGCTGGCATTCCACCACTATAGCCATGTATTCAGCCTGGCTTTTAGTGGAAATAGGAGTCTCTTGGACTTTTCTGCTTGGGCTGGCTTCAAACAATGGTCCTCCAGGTCTCAGCCTCCTGAATAGCTAAGATTACAGGAATGAACTACCAGCTTCCAGCTTTCCTAGCTTTCTATTTGGACTCATTATCAGGAAATAAACTGAGTAGAGTAGAAAACCCAGAGATAATGCAATAGGGATCATCCCTGTCCTAACGTGGATGCCAGCCCGCTTTAATTTGCACATTAAAACAGCCCCCAGACTCCCATACGTTAAAGGCTCAGTCCTAGCATGGCACAGCTGAGAGGTGAGAGAAATGAAGTGGGCCTAGTGGGAGGTTTTAGGATACTGGAGATATGCCCTTAAAAGGGTCTGTAGGACTTTGGTCTTTTCCTTTCTATTTCTCTTTTTCCTTTTTTCTGCCGGTCGTGGGGCCTGAACTCTGGGCCTGGGCACTGTCCCTCAGCTCTTCAGCTCAAGGCTAGCACACTACCACTTGAGCCACAGCACCACTTTGGGCTTTTTCTGCTTATGTGGAGCTGAGGAATGGAACCCAGGGCCTCAGGCATGCAAGGCAAGCGCTCTACCACTGAGCCACCTTCCCAGCTCCCTCCTCTCTGTTTCTTATCAACAAGTTAAATTGGTTTCCTGAGCTCTTACCACAATGTGCTACCTCATCATAAGCCCCAAAACAACTGGGCATGCATTGGTGGCTCACTTTTGTTATCCTAGCTGAGATCTGAAAATTACTGTTCAAAGCCAGCCTGCGCACCAAAAACAAAACAAAACTGGGCTGACCATGGACTGAGATTTCTTAAACTATTAGCCCAAATAAATCTTTTTTCTTTTTTCTTTTCCCTGAGTAGCTGGGGAATGAACTCAGAGCTTCTCACATGCTAGGCAAATGCTCTGCCACTCTCACCATGCCTTGAGTAAGTACCCCTGGACAAAGGCTTTTGGGCAGCAGTTAGGGCGTAGGGATTGAACTCAGGGCTTCCTATTTGCTGGGCAAGAGTACTACCACTTGAGTCACACTTGTAGCAACCTCCCTTTTTTCCTTCCTTCTTTCTTTTCTTTTTCTTCTTTTTGGTCGGTCATGGGCCTTGAACTCTGGGCCTGGGTGCTGTCCTTGAGCTGTTTAGCTCAAGGCTAACACTCTACCACTTCAGCCACAGCACCACTTCCAGTTTTCTGAATGGTTTATTGGAGATAAGAGTCTCACGGACTTTCCTGCCCAGGCTGGCTTTGAACCGTGATCCTCAGATCTCAGCCTCCAGAGTAGCTAGGATTACAGGCCTGAGTCACTGGCACCTGGCCTGGGCTGGCTTTGAACCATGATCCTCAGATCTCAGCCTCCAGAGTAGCTAGGATTACAGGCCTGAGTCACTGGCACCTGGCCTGGGCTGGCTTTGAACCATGATCCTCAGATCTCAGCCTCCAGAGTAGCTAGGATTACAGGCCTGAGTCACTGGCACCTGGCCTGGACTGGCTTTGAACCATGATCCTCAGATCTCAGTCTCCTAGCTAAGTAGCTAGGATTATAGGCATGAGGAATCCGTGCCCAGCTTCTTCTCTTCTTCTTCTTCTTTTTTTTTGGTCGGTTGTGGGGCTTGAACTGTGGGCCTGGGCACTGTTCCTGAGCTCTTCAGCTCAAGGCTACCACTCTACCACTTGAGCCACAGCACCATTTCCCTTCCTTCCTTCTTTCTCGCTTTCCTGCCTTCCTTCCCCTTCCTTCCTTCCTTTCTGCCTTCCTTCCTTCCTTCCTTGCCTGCCTGCTTTCCTTCCTTCCTACCTTTTTCCTTTCTACTTTTTTCCTTCCTACATTCCTTTATTCCTTCCTTCCTTCCTTTCTTTCCTTCCTTCCTTCTCAGTCCTGAGGCTTGAACTCAGGTTCTGGGCAGTGTCTCTTAGCTTTTCCACTCAAGACTGGCATTTTACCAATTAAGCCACAGCTACACTTCCAGCTTTTTGGTGGTTAATTGGAGATAAAAGTCTCATGGACTTTCCTGCTAGGTTGACTTCAACTCCTGATCCTCAGATCTGTCTCCTGAGTAGCTAGAATTACAATTGTGAGGCACTGGCATCGGGTTTCCTTTATTCTTTTCTTTACCTTTTCTTGAGACAGAGTCTCCTTTTGTAGTAGGCTGGTCTTAAACTATCATCCATTCTGCCTCCACCTCCTAGCACACCTCCCAAGTGCTGGGATTACTGGCTTGGCTTAAACCTCTTCTCTTTAGAAGTTCATTTATCTCAAGTATTTGTTACAATAAGAGATAGCTGAACAACCCAGAGCCTTACCTCCTTCTTCCTCTTGCCAGAACTGGGCATCAGTGTAGAACACCAGGCCAGAGCCTCCCTTCTCCCACTTAAGCTCAATCTCCTCTTCAAAGAGCCGCTCGGTGGTCCGCTCCTGCCTGGTCACGTCATCATGCAGTGCTTCGTGCCGCTCCCACTCCTCACCCCGGTCATCATCCTGGGAGAAGTGTGGAAAGGGGACCTGTTTATCCAGCTTCCTGATTTCAAGGCTTAGAAGCACAGGAGGATGAGATAGGGCTCTCAACCCCATGCCTTCAGGTTTCTCTAGAAATAGTGCATATGTAAACCTGAGAACCTTGCCCAACACACCCTTTACACTTCTCAACATGTGCTTCTCCCCGGCCCCCACCCTCAAGGCTGATCGCTCTTAGCTCTGCTTTTGACTTGTGTTAGTTTCCCTGCATGAACTGTGTGCCTTCCTCCCACATCCTTTGCTTCTTCACTTGGTTAAATCTTCCTCCTGCAGCTACATGAAACCCTCCCACTTAGGCTCATGCACTCTCATGGCCTCTGAGCACATGTTAGGCCTTTATATATTACAGAGAAAGGACAAGAACTAACACACTAGCATTGCCTGTGTGTCAGACCCTTTCTTTTTCTCTTTTTTCTTTTTTTGTAGGTCGTGGGGCTTGAACTCTGGGCCTGGGCTCTGTGCTTCAGCTCTTCGGCTCAAGGCTAGTGCTATACCACAGCACCATTTCTGGTTTTCTGGTGATTTGTTGGAGATAAGAGTCTCATAGATTTTCCTGCTCAGGCTGGGCTTTGAACCGTGATCTTCAGATCTCAGCCTCCTGAGTGGCTAGGAATACAGGCATGAGCCACCAATGCCTGGCTCAGACCCTTTCTGTAACTCAATTCCATTCATCATCCCAGTGACCTTGTAAGCTAACTTTATTATTCCCATTCTCCAGTTGAGGAAACCTAGGCTCAGAAGAGTAAAGTGATTTTCCTATAATAATACACTAAGAGTATAGCAGAGCCAGAATGCAAATCCAGTGTGGCCTTTCCAGATGCTGGTTCTCTCCAAGATTGTAAGCTCTCTGAAGGCAAGTAAATGGATTGTAGAATGTCTTTGGAATTATGCACTAGTCCCTGGTGTACAAGCGTTGACTAGGCTTGCAGAATGGCAGGATAAGCCCCTCTCCTGGTCAAACTATAGCACATCACTAGAATCAACACTGTAAAACAAGTCAGAAGAGAGCCACAATGGGGCTGGGAAGGTGGCTCAGAGGTAGAGCGCTTGCCTTGCAGGCATGAGGCCCTGGGTTTGATTCCTCAGCACCACATAAGCAGAAAAAGCCGGAAGTTGCGCTGTGGCTCAAGTGGTATAGCGCTAACCTTGAGCTGAAGAGCTGAGGGACAGCGCCCAGGCTCAGAGTTCAGGCCCCAAGACTGACAAAAACAAAAACAAAACAAAGACATAAAACAGTGACACACTAAGGATGTGAGCTGATATTGGAGCAATGCTAAGCTGGGTACTTTGAAGCATGGGTGCCTTACTTTTTTTTTTTGCCAGTCCTAGGACTTAAACTCAGGGCCTGGACACTGTCCCTGAGTTTCTTTTGCTCAAGGCTAGCACTCTACCACTTAAGCTACAGCACCACTTCTGGCTTTTTCTGTTTATATGGTACTGAGGAATCAAACCCAGGGCTTCATGCATGCTAGGCAAGCACTTCACCACTAAGCCAGATTCTCAGTCCATGGGTGGGTACCTTGCTTTTGACCCAGAGTACAAATAAAACCAAAACAAGCAAAACAGTTTTCCTAACAAATTCTACCTTCCTTTTAAAAATCTTTTGTTGGGCTTGGGCACTGTGCCTGAGCTCCTTTTGCTCAAGGCTAGCACTCTACCACTTTATGCCACAGCTCCACTTCCAGGTTTCTGGTGCTTAATTGGAGGATAAGAATCTTACAGACTTTCCTGGCCAAGCTGGCTTTGAACAGCCATCTTGATATCTCAGCCTCCTAAGTAGCTAGGATTACAGGTGTGAACTACCAGCACCTAGCTTCCACCTTCCTTGGTTTTATGGATGAACAACCACATCTGGAGAAAGGAGTCTACAAAATGTCTATTACACTAACAATGTCAAGACTGGAAGCTGGGGTTCAATCCATTGAATCCAGGCTGGAATTCAGAGGAGGCTGCTGCTAGGCACAGGATGAAACTGCATTGGAGAAGCAGTTGGGAACTGGTTCCACGTCTCTACTTTCTTAGATGATCTTAGACAAACTGCTGGGTAACCTTTTTCTCGCTCTTTGTACCAATCCTAGGGCTTGAACTCAGGACCTGGGTACTATCCTTGAGTTTTTTTGCTCAAGGCTAATGCTCTACCACTTGAACCAGAGGTCCACTTCCAGCTTTTTGGAGGTTAATTACAGATAGGATCTTACAGACTTTCTTCCCCAGGCTAGCTTCAAATTACAATCCTCAGATCTTAGCCTCTTGAGTAGCTAGAATTACAAGTATGAACCACTGGCTCCTGGCCCACAGCTCTTTGTGGGTGTGTGGGTGTGTGTACGCATATGTGCGCTGGAACTAGAGCTTGAACTCAGGGCCTTGTATCCTTCCTTGGCTTTTTTACTCAAGTAAGAAACTCTATCACTTGAGCCACACCTCTACTTCTGGCTTTTTTGCTGGTTAATTAGAAATAAGAGTCTCTTTGATTTGTCTGCCTGGTTTGGCTTCAAACTGGGATCCACAGCCTCTTAAGTAGCTAACATTATAGGCAGGAGCCAGTAGCACCCAGCCTGTACAACTCTTGGTCATTATGTTTTCATCTATGAAAAGGAACCCTTAGGGCTGGGAAGGTGGCTCAGTGGTAGAGTGCTTGTCTTACAGGTATGAGGCCCTGGGTTCGATTCCTCAGCACCACATAAACAGAAAAAGCCAGAAATGGTGCTGTGGCTCAAGCAGTAGAGCGCTAGCCTTGAGCTGAAGAGCTGGCCCAGAGTTCAAGCCCACAACCAAAAAAAAAAAAAAAAAAAAGGGGGGGAACCCTAATATCCCCTCTTCCCATCCTTTCTGAGGAAATGAAAAGAGGTTCTACTATAGAATCTTCTGGCTCTGGATTTTTCCCCCTTCCTGCCCTCTCCTCCAAAAAAAAAGAAAAAAAGAAAAGAAAAGAAGAAGAAAAATATATGCACATGCAAATACAGTTTTACATTCAGTATCAGGCAGTTCTCCTGCTCCCTGAAGCCCTCCTGAGGCGCTCAGACTAAGAAATCTCTTAATATACAACGGAAGAGAGTATTATTAATACCCTCTTTAAGCTGGCAGGAAGGACAGGATGGCACACTATACTCACATCATCTGAGTGAGACTCTTCTTTCTCCTCTCTTTCTCCTTCATCCGCAGTCTCTTCACTGATACTAGCTGGTGCATCTATCAAGCAGGTCCCCTGGGGTATTTCCTCACCCTCCGCTGTGTACACATGCTCTTCCTGTTCCACTGTCTCAGATTCCTCATACTTGAAGGGCACATTGCCATATCGCCGGGAAGAGCCTGTCTTGGGGAACTGGAGTTGCAGCTGGGTGATAATTCGTGGTGGTAGGCGGCAGGCCCGAATCAATTCTAAAAAGACTCTCAAGGGAGTCCCCACATTCCCATTGGGCATCAGCACTGGTGGGTTCAGCTCCGGGAGTTGTCTCAGGTCAGTGAGAGAGAAGGCTTCATTCTCAGCTTTCCGACTCTGCAGTTCCTTCCTGGTTTTAAAGGGAAAGGAGCCCAAACCTTAGGAAGAAGAGAGAAGAATGGGTTTTGAAAACCAAAACTTGAAGTAACACTTTGGGCTAGAAATCATAGTTTAAAGCTGTTGTCCTAATGTTATTCCCATTATAACTTCTCCAGAGTCCCTCCTCTCTTCCTATCAGAGCCCCCTGGCAATTACGTGCCATTGATCACCACTGTGGCTGAGCACACAAATTTCTTCTTGATTTGGCTCCTGTTGGTGTGTGTGTGTGTGTGTATGTGTGTGTGTGTGTGTGTGCGTGCGTGCATGCACATATGTGTGTATGCGTCAATACTGGGGTTTGAACTTAGCAAAAAAGATCAGGGATAATGCCCAGTCTTTGAGTTAAAGTCCTAGGACCAGTACACACACACAAACACACACCCCCACACCCCCACACAAACAACAACAAACCCAAAAATCATTATCCCAAAGACTGTTCCAAACCACAAGCTTGCATAAATGCAACCACAACCTTGTACAAAAACTACTTTTGAGTTCAATTGCCCAGCAACTGCCTGTTCAACCTTGAACCTATGCCACCCTTGTTATTGATCCTTGTAGTCAAGAGTGTTTCCAAACAACTTATTCAAATTTCATTTTGTCTCTTAAAGTTCTTGCCTTACTTTACCTCCCTGGATACACTTAGGGCTCCTCTATGGTCCACTATGGCACATGTATCCCCAAGGCAACTGAAATCCTTTTTTTTTCACTCCTAAATAAACTCTTTCTTGAGTGTTGGTCTCTCTGATGTTCATTTTAGGCTAATAGAAACACTAATTTCCTTTTTTTCCCTTCTGTGTCAGTGCAAAATATCGTCTCCTCAGAGAAAAGGGTCTCCGAAGGGTTCAAGTAGGTCTCCCTCCACCCGGAAATAAACGGAAGTACTAGTTAAACCTGAAACTCAGTCCACAAACGATTGAAGCTTGCAAAGTCATAACCAGAGGCCTGACTTTTCTCAGGAAGAGTGCCACTGTCCCGGGGCCCTTCGGCCCAGCTCGTTATCTTTATTCCTCATACCTGATGCCTCAGTGGGTAGCCTAAGTCTGTGGATGTGACAGCGTCCAGGAAGCCAAGTCCCTTGAGAATCTAGCCACCGGCGGCCTGAGTACATGCGAACAAGCTTCCGGGCCAGGGCCAGTCCCCGTACGGAGATGACGCAGCAGCAGGTGCGGGTCTGGCAGGTGCGGGTCTGGCCGCGGGCAGAGTTCCGCGCGGAGAGCGCGCGCGAAGCGGCGGCCGTAGTCTGGGCGAGGTCCTGGCTCTCGGCGGCGGGGTCGCTGGAAGGGAGGCCCGCGTCAGAGGCCTGGGCAGGGGCCCCCTCGGGCCGGTGCCGGTAGTGGAAGCAGAGGAAGCCCCCGCCGCGCTGCTCTCGGAACTGGCTGAAGTAGCTCCGTAGCTGAGCCGATCGTAATGCGGAGGGGATGCCCGTCACGACTAGGTAAACGGTAGCCTCTTCCTCCACCTCGCTGGGCGTCGCCATCATGGACTATCATGTGATCTGCTGGCGCTCGCGCGAGAACTCCGCGAATCGTTCTGGCCTCCATTTGGAGGGGGCGGGCGGCCCTGGGGTTCGTCCTGGAGCCTCCCTGTGCCCCAGGCTAGCGCTCTTCCACTTGAGCCACAGCTCTACTTCCGGCTTTTTGGTGGCTAATTACTGCCGGGACCGGCCTCGAACCCTCAGGTCTCAGCTTCCGGAACTCCAGAGGGCTTTTGATTTGTTGTTTTTGTTTTTGTCGGTCCTGGACTCTGGGCCTGGGCGTTGTCCCTCAGCTCTTCAGCTCAAGGCGGGCGCTCTACCACCTGAGCCACAGCGCCACTTCCGGTTTTCTGGTGGCTTATTGGAGATAGCAGTCTCATGGCCTGTTCTGCCCCGGCTGGCTTTGAACCTTGAGCCTCAGATCTCAGCCTCCTGAGTAGCTAGGATTACAGGTGTGAGCCACCGGCGCCGGGCTGTCCCTGTGAGACTTTTATCTCCAACTAACCACTCAAAAACCAGAGTGGAGCTGTGGTTCAGAGTGGTAAAGTGCTAGCATTGAGCAAAAGAGGTCAGGGGCAGTGCCTTGGCCCCCATGACCAGCACACACACACACACACACACATTAGTTGTTAATGGTCTCTTAAAAATCAGTCCTTCTAGCCGGGTACCAGGGGCTCACACCTGTAATCTTAGCTACTTGGGAGGCTGAGATCTGAGGATCACAGTTCAAAGGCAGCCCAGGCAGGAAAGGCCATGAGACTTTTTTTTTT
>NW_012267222.1:11738588-11739995 GCF_000151885.1 Dipodomys ordii | reverse complement strand
AGTGGCGCTGTGGCTCAAGTGGTAGAACGCTAGCCTTGAGCTGAAGAGCTGAGGGACAGCGCCCAGGCCCAGAGTTCAGGCCCCATGACCGTCCAAAAAAAAAAAAAAGGCCAATTTGGGCACCTATGGCTCACTTCTGTAGATCCATATTCAAAGCTAGCCTGAACAAACCCAAAGACACCTTCATTTACTTCTACTTTCTTCTGCTGGAAAGTAGAAGTGAAGGTGTGGCTCAAGTGTTAGAGTGGCAGTCCACACCCCAGTACCACGTACACAGAAACCCAATTCTTTTTTTTTTTTTTTTTGTCGGTCATGGGGCTTGAACTCTGGGCCTGAACACTGTCCCTCAGCTCTTCAGCTCAAGGCTAGCACTACCACTTGAACTACAGTGCCACTTCTGGTTTTCCGGTGGTTTATTGGAGATAAGAGTTTCATGGACTTCCCTGCCTGGGCTGGCTTTGAACCTCGATCCTCAGATCTCAGCATCCTGAGTAGCTAGGATTACAGGTGTGAACCACTGGCGCCCGGCTCCAAATTCTTGTACTTTCTTATCAGGAGATGAACTGACAGTGTAGAACATGACCAAAGCTATACCATCCTGGAAATAGTGAAGATTCCTTCTTATGTTCTGAAACACAGTTTACTTCATAGAAACATCCTTCCCCATCTGACTTGTAAGACTCATGGATGCCTCTAGCTTACCTGTTATCAGGTTTAACACAGGTTCCAAATTCCAATTCCTTCCTTCATAAAAGCTTAGCTGAATTTTTTTTGTTTTGTTTTGCTTTGTTTTTAGTCAGTTGTGGGGTCTGAACTCAGCCTGGGCACTGTCTCTCAGCTCCTCAGCTCAAGGCTGGCGTTCTACCACTTCAACTACAGGGCTACTTCTGGCTTTTTTTCTGCTTATGTGGTACTGAAGAATCGAACCCAGGGCCTCATACATGCAAGGCAAGCACTTTACCACTGAGCCACCTTCCCAGCCCTGAACTTCTTTTTGTGTGTGGAGGGGTACTGGAGTTTGTGCCATGTCCTTGAACGTGCTCTAGCAACACTCCTAGCCATTTGTGCTTTCATTTCTTTTTAATTGGTCATGGAGCTTGAACTCTGGGCCTGGGCACTATCCCTCAGCTCTTCAGCTCAAGGCTAACATTCTACTTCTTCAGCCACAGCTCCACTTCTGGTTTTCTAGTGGTTTATTGGAGATAAGAGTCTTGGGGAGCTGGGAAGGTGGCTCAGTGGTAGAGCGCTTGCCTTGCATGCCTGAGGCCCTGGGTTCGATTCCTCAGCACCACATTAGCAGGAAAAAAAAGCTGGAAGTGGCTCTGTGGCTCAAGTGGTAGAGTGCTAGCCTTGAGCTGAAGAGCTGAGGGACAGCGCCCAGGCCCAGAGTTCAGGCCCCACGACTGG
>NW_012267222.1:11729079-11738538 GCF_000151885.1 Dipodomys ordii | reverse complement strand
CCCCCCCCCCAAAAAAAAGAGTCTTGGGGCTGGGAAGTTGGCTCAGTGGTAGAGTTCTTGTCTTGTATGCATGAGGCCCTGGGTTTGATTCCTCAGTACCACATAAGCAGAAAAAAGCTGCAAGTGGCGCTGTGGCTCAAGTGGCAGAATGCCAGCCTTGAGCTGAAGAGCTGAGGGATAGTGCCCCACGACTGCCAAAAAGAAAAAAAGAAAGAGTCTCACAGAGTTTCCTACCTGGGCTAACTTTGAACTGTGATCCTCAGATCTCAGCCTCCTGAATACCTAGGACTACAGGCATGAGCCACGGCACCCTGCCAGGTAGGGTACTTTTGTCAAATCCTTGGACTCCTTTGATTCTTCCTACATAGGTAGGAAGACAAGTGTGTACCACCATACAGAGCCCAAGCTTAGATGAACCTCTTGTCCTCAGTGATCCATCAAAACAGAATCCTTATTAACCAAATTTTGGTTTAGCTTTTCATTCCCTTGAGTCCTTGAACTTTGGTCCACACTCAGCTTTTGCTAGCATCAACACACAGTTCCTCCTTATCCACTCCTCCTGAAAATAGGCTGGCTTCAGGGTACAACATTCTCCAATCTACTGACTTTATCCCCCTTACTCGTTTTTTTCTTCATTCCAATCCTGGGGTTTGAACTCAGAGCCTATGCGGTGTCTCTGATCTTCTTTTGCCACTTCTGGCTTTTTCTGAGTAGTTTATTGGAGATAAGAGTCTCACAAACTTTCTTGCCCAGGCTGAGTTTGAACCTTGATCCTCAGATCTCAGCCTCTCTAGTAGCTAGCATCACATGTGTGAGCCACCAGCACACCAAATTCTTTTTAACCTGTTTATTCTTTTTTTTTCTTTTTTTGCCTAGCCCTTGTGATTCTGAAAGATCTCATGGTCAATGTGAAACTAGGAGGATAAGGACTATGTTATCCTCCCAGACTGCTAGTCAGGATAGTTCTTGTCCTCCTTTAAAATAATTCATTCTAAAGCCGAGCGCCTGTGGCTCACGCCTGTAATCCTAGCTACTCAGGAGGCTGAAATCCGAGGATCTCAGTTCAAAGCCAGCCCAGGCAAGAAAGTCTGTGAGACTCTTATCTCCAACTACCTACCAGAAAACCAGAAGTGGTGCTGGAGCTCAAGTGGTAGAGTGTGCTCCTTGAGCTGAAGAGCTAAGAGACTATACCCAGGCCCAGAGTTCAAGACCCACAACTGACAAAAAAAAAATCATTCTAAAGTCTCTCCTTACTGAGTATAGATTGTGTGTGGGGGGGGGCATGCATGCATTTGTGCCAATACTGGGGCTTGAACTCAGGGCCTCAGGGCCTCTCACTCTCACTTGGCATTTTCTGTAAAGGCTGGAGCTCTACCACCTGAGTTACACCTTACATCTTTTTACTGATTAATTGGAGATAAAGACTCTCACAGGACTGAGGGCTGGTGGTCACGCCTGTAATCCTAGCTACTCAGGAGGCTGAGATCTGAGGATTACAGTTTCATGTCAGCCTGGGCAAGGAAAGTCCTGACTATTATCTCCAGTAAAACTAGAAAACCCGGAAGTGGCACTGTGGCTCATGCGGTAGAACACTGGCCTTGAGCTGAAGAGCTGAGGGACATCGCCCAGGCCCAGATTTCAAGCCCCATGACCGACCAAAAAAAGAATCTCACAGATAGCTTCCTTCTGGTGGCTCACGTCTGTAATCATAGTTACTCAGGAGACTGAGATCTGAAGATTACAGTTTGAAGCCAGCCTGGGCAGAAAAGTCCCCATAAGACTCTCAAACTAGGGCTGGGAAGGTGGCTCAGTGGTAGAGAGCGCTTGCCTTGCATGCATGAGGCCCTGGGTTCAATTCCTCAGCACCATATAAGCAAAAAGAAAAAAGCCGGAAGTGGCACTATGGCTCAAGTGGTAGAGTGCTAGCTAGCCTTGAGCTGAAGAGCTGAGCAATAGTGCCCAGGCCCAGAGTTCAGGCCCCACGACTGGACCCCCCCCCCAAAAAAAAAGACTCTCAAACTACTCAAAAACCAGAAGTGAAGCTGTGGCTCAAAGTGGTAGAGCACAGCTTGGGCAAAAACGCTCAGGGACAGAGACCAGGCCTGAGTTCAAGCTCCACAACAATTCTCCACAAAAAAGAAGGAAGAAGAAGAAGGAAGAAGAAGAAGAAGAAGAAGAAGCAGCTCACAGATGACCTTGCCCAAGCTGGCTTTGACTAATTATGCTCAGATGTCACCTTCCTGAGTAGCCACTGGCACTAGGCTAAAGGTACTAGAGTATAGGAATGCCTAAGGGCAGGCTGTTCATTGCAGGGCCCAGCACACATTAGCTGCTAGACTGCCTAACACACAGCTAATGATTTAGCTAATGATGACAGGGATAGTGAGGTTAACAAAATGGTACCCTAGGCAGATCCAGAGCCACAACTTCTCTCCTGTTTTCCTGAGTGAGTCATCCCTGCCTGGGCCTACACAGGGATGGTGGCTAAGGAGTAAATAAAGGCTGAAGTGACACACCAGACAGCCTGGGCCTGACCATGACTCACTCCAGCCTGTGCTGGTGATGAGAACCTGACCTCTTGAATCACACAAATCTCAGCACAGACGACCAGCTCAGACCTTGAGTAACTTACATACCCTGTCTTGACCTGTTTCTTCTTCCCTGCTTGGAAATGAGACACAAGTCCCACCCCAGAATGTTTATAATGGGGACAGAGTCCTCCACCTTTGAAAAGTGCAGGCTACTAGAAAAAGCAGTATTGCTCTTATGGCACTGTAGCATTCTTGTTTCTTTAGACCATATCTATGGAAAGGGAAGGAGAGGAGAAGGAAAGGGTCAGGGGTATACCACTGTTAATTATTAGAGGCAGTTAGTGAAAGGGCATCACAGAAATAGGGTGAGCCTAAGTCCCTGAATTTGCTAGATAGAGTCATATCAGGAAAACAAGTTTTCAACTCTCGCAAGAGTCATCTTTTATTTTGTTTTGATTTTGTGTTGATATTAGGGCTTGAACTCCAGGCCTAGGCACTGTCACTTAGCTGTTTTGCTCAAGGCTGGCACTCTATCACTTGAACCACAGCCCCACTTCTGGCTTTTTTTGGGCCAGTTCTGGGGCTTAAACTCAGGGCCTGGGCACTGTTCCTGAGCTTCTTTTGCTCAAGGCTAGCATTCTACCACTTGAGTCACAGTGCTACTTCTGGCTTTTTCTGTGTATGTGGTACTGAGGAATCGAACCCAGGGCGGGCTTCATGCATGCTAGACAAACACTCTACCACTAAGCCACATTCCCAGGCCCCACTCCTGGCTTTTTAGTGTTTAATTGGAGAAAAGAATCTAATGGACTTTTCTGTCCTGCTGGCTTCAAACTTTTCTGTCCTTCTGGCTTCAAACTACAATCCTCAGATCTCAGCCTCTTGAACAACTAGGATTATAGGCATGAGTCACTGGTACTTAGCTAAGAGTCACCTCTTGAGTTGGCAAGATTTGAAGGGCTGTATGTATCAGAGGCTAAGGCAGGCTGGGAAGGGAAGGTAAACTGTCCTGATGGCATGAAGTCAAGGTCTGGGGGCCTGGTGTGAGGTAGAGAAATACAGGGCTTGTACTGGTTCTAAATGATGCTTCTATTGGGAGATTTGAGTAGGCATTAGCTGAAGGGAGTGGTTGAGAAGAGGGTTGATGTCTAGAGTCACTATGGATAGGGACAGGAATGATTGGTTAGTTGAGGTTCTGAATGCTAGGTAGAGCAGTTTGTCCTGAATCTGTAGATTCTGAGGAGACTGAGATGTGTGAACATGTTGGGGCCCGCTTATATTAGGGGCTTGAACTGAGGGCCTGGGCACTGTCCCTGAGCTTCTTTTGCTCAAGGCTAGCAATCTACCACTTGAGCCACAGCGCCACTTCCGGCATTTTCTTTGTATGTGGTACTGAGGAATCGAATGCAGGGCTTTATGCCTTTTAGGCAAACTCTCTACCACTAAGCCACATCCCCAGCTGTGTGCCATGCTTTCTGTGCTGTGTATGGATGGGTTCAAAGTATGTTTGGGGAAGTCAGTGTCTGTGCGGGTGGGTCTGACTTACACATCTGAGTTACGTGTATCTTTGTAGTGGGGTGTAAGCTGTTTCTGACCAGTGATGATTATTGAGCAGGAGACTGGGTGAGGGACAGGGATGGCCTTGTTGCTGGCACTGAGTGTATATCATGGGGACATGGCCAGTTCAGCGTGGTTCTAAGATGGGGGCTTGAGCGTGAGGACTGAATGATGACTCCTGGGCTGCTGTCCCTATGAGAATGACCTTTCGCTGAGCAATAATTAACTTGATCCCCTGGAAAAAGGATCCAAACTGTGGTGACAATGGGGTGGGGCCTAACCAGGTCAGGAGGCTTGCAGGTCCTACAGGCTTTGCTGCTGTTATCTTTCTCTCCTGTCCACCCTTAAGGTCAGTCACCCTGACCAGGTCTCAATCTTTCACAAACATTGAGGCACAGACATTGACCCATCAGAACAGATCCAAGCTACCTCTGAATGGAACAGTGCAGGAGGCCATGGCCTTCCAAGTAGTTGGACAATGGGAATGTCTAGACAGAGGATCCCAGGATAGGGTCACTGCAGAGGAGCGGCAGAAGGGAACTCCGGAAGGGAACCAAGTGTCATGGAAATGTTGTAAACTTTCACAACTTGTGTGTCCAAACCATTGTGGGTTGGCTAAGCTTCAGCCTGCCTTTGCCTCTGGGCAGCTTGCAGACCAACCCTAAGTAACATTGCTCTTTTGTGCCAGCTGCAGGAATGGAGGAAATTCAAGGATCCTAAGCTACAGAAATTGTAATGACAGCCTGGTGCTGGTGGCTCACGCCTGTAATCCTAGCTACTCAGGAGGCCGAGATCTGAGGAGCACAGTTCAAAGCCAGCCTGGGAAAGTCTGTGAGACTTTTATCTCCAGTAAACCACTCAGAAAACTTGCGCTGTGGTTCAAGAGGTAGAATGCTAGCCTTGAGCTGAAGAGCTGAGGGACAGCACCCAGGCCCAGAGGTTAAGCCCCACCCATGACAGAGAAAAAAACAAGAAAGAAATTGTAATGACCTTGTTTTTGTTTTTTGTTCTTTTTTTTTTTTTTTTTTGGTCCTGGGCTTGAACTCAGGGTCTAGGTACTGTCCCTGAGCTTTTTTGCTCAAGGCTAGTGCTCTACCACTTTGAGCTACAACACCATTTCTAGTTTTCTGGTGGTTACTTGTATATAAAAGTCTCAAGAGGGCTGAGAATGTGGCTTAGTGGTAGAGTGCTTGCTTAGTATGCATGAAGGCCTAGGTTTAATTCCTCAGTACCACATAAACAGAAAAAGCAGGAAGTGGCACTGTGGCTCAAATGGTTCAGTCCTAGCCTTGAGCAAAAGAAACTCAGGGACAGCACCCAGGCCCTGAGTTCAAGCTCCAGGACTCAAGAACTCTCTTCCCAGGCTGGCTTTGAACTGCCATCATTAGATCTCAGCCTCCTAAGTAGCTACACCTGGCTAACCTTTTATTTATTTATTTATTTTGGTCAGTCGTGGGGCTGAACTCTGGGCCTGGGCACTGTCCCTCAGCTCTTCACCTCAAGGCTAGCACCCTACCACTTGAGCCACAGTGCCACTTCCAGCTTTTTTCTGCTTATGTGGTGCTGAGGAATGGAACCCAGGGCCTCATGCTTGCAAGGCAAGCACTCTACCACTAAGCCACTTTCCCAGCCCTATTTTTTATTTTTTTAGTTGGTCACGAGGCTTGAACTCTGGGTCCTAAGCACTGTCCCTGAGCTCTTCAGCTAAAGGCCAGTGCTCTAACATTTGAGCCACAGCACCACTTCTGGTTTTCTTGTGGTTAATTGGAGATAAGAGTCTCATGGATGGGCCTAGGAAGTTGGCTCAGTGGTAGAGTGCTTGCCTTGCATACATGAGGCCCTGGGTTTGATTCCTTAGTACCACATAAGCAGAAAAAGCTGGAAGTGGCGCTGTGGCTCAAGTGGTAGAATGCTAGCCTTGAGTTAAAGAGCTGAGGGACAGTGTCCAGGCCCAGAGTTTAGAACCCATGACTGACCAAAAAAAAAAAAAGAGTCTCATGGACTTTCCTGCCTGAGCTGGTTTTAAACTGGGATCCTCAGATCTCAGCTTCCTGCGTAGTTAGGATTACAGGCATGAGCCACCAGTGCCCAGCTTCAGTGGCCTTGTTTAATTTGTGACTAGATTGCTTCCTGATTGGCTGTGCCTCTACTATTCCTGAGATAAGAGAGAGCCAGTAGAGAGTGTGACTTAGAAAACTATTCTCTCTCCCCTGCCCCACTGATAAGGCCAAGGAAGTGACAGGGTTGTGAACTGGTATAGTCAGCTGGATTCAGATCCATGTATAAAATGAATCCCATCCTTTGCAATAAAGTCACACCAGGCACCATTGGCTCACATTTGTAATCCTATTCAAGAGGCTGAGATCTGAGCATCATGGTCCAAAGTCAGCTGTGACAGAAAAGTTCATGAGACACTTATCTCCAATTAACCAGCAAAAATCTGGACCTAGATGAATGACTCAAGTGGTAGGGCACCAGCTTTATAAGAAGACAAAGCTAGCCAGGCACCAGTGGCTCATGCCTGTAATCCTAGCTACTCAGGAGGCTGAGATCTAAGGATGGCAGTTCAAAGCCAGCCCAGGCAGGAAAGTCCGTAAGACTCTTATCTCCAATAAACCACTAGAAAACCAAAAGTGGCATTGTGGCTCAAGTGGTAGAGCACTCCCCTTGAGCTGAAGAGCTGAGGGATAGGGCTCAAGCCCAGAGTTCAAGTCCCATTACCAACCAAAAAAACAAAACAAAACAAAAAAGACAAAGCCAGGGCTGGGAAAGTGGCTCAGTGGTAGAGTGCTTGCCTTGCATACATGAGGCTCTGGGTTCTATTCTCAGCACCACATAAGCAGAAAAAGCCGGAAGTGGCGCTGTGGCTCAAGTGGTAGAGTACTAGCCTTGAGTTGAAGAGCTGAGGGATCAGAGTTCAGGCCCTAAGACAAAAAAAAAAAAAGGCAAAGCCAATCAAGAGCACACAGTCTTGAGTTCAAACTCCAATACTAATATACATGCACACACACACACACACACACACAAGTCATCATCTTCCTCCGAAAAATTAATGTTCTAGCTCCTCTAGACCTAGTCCTTGTGTTCCTTAGGGCTCCTTCCTTTGGGCTCCCTCTGACAAGGGCAGAGTGACCTTGGAGGTGAATGAGTCCATTTCATATAAAGAAATAACAGTGTGTAGCTTCAAGCATGTCACACTTTTTATTACAAAAACCAATAAATTAATTTAGGTCTGTACAAAGTCAGGAGGATTTCTGGATCAACAGTAATCTAAACTTCCATCCCTATCCCCGGAGAGGACAGGGAGTTCTAGCCCAGAGCCTCTAGGCACCACCGAAGTCCTACGAGGTTGCTATAGCACTACTTCCAAGCCAAGGAAATGCAAGTTGGGGTTGGATGGGTGAGAGACTGCTCCTGTGGAACTGGGCGCTGTCAGGCTTCCCCCTCTAGAAGCATTGGCTCCCTCTTCCTCAGGTCACCTCAGCAAAAGCATGTCTTCCAGGAGTCCAGTGATGTCAACGTCTCCGATGATAGGCCGGAAGAAGAGGTCCCCAAGAAGGCTGGGTGGAATGCTCTTGAGGGTGGAGGCCATGAGGAGGACTCGGGCCAGGCGGCCTTGGCCTGCTGGGTACCAGGGCTCCAAGACTTCACATAAGGCCCAGTGAGCCTCCTGTTGCAGGTGTCCAATGAGGGAGGCGGCCTGGAGGCCTGGCACATCTACAACAGAGTTGAGAGGGTAATGATGCTCATGAGCACCCACTTCCAGCCACCAGAGGATGAGGCTGGCCCAGAATATCAGGCCTCTGCCGTGTGTGTGTGTGTGTGTGTGTGTGTGTGTGTGTTATAGTATATATATTAGATTTTGCTAGAAAACCATGCAGACATCCAGGTACAAAGAACAAAGAAAGGTTTATTGCCAATATAGGGACCAGCAAGACCCCTTCTCACAAGAAAAGAGTGAGAAGAAGTGCTGGCTATTGTCTGAGGTGACTTCTATAACCTAGGAGGTTTAGGAGGGGTTAGAAGGGGCTAGGAGGCAGAGACCCTGATGTAGACCTGTGGGTCAGGGGCTTCATCATGGTGGGCTAGGATTTATGGATGCTGCCCAGTTAGTAGATAAGGGGTCCTGCAGCTGCCCAGACCTGAAGGTCACTCTAAGGAGCTCTTGTTGCCTTATATGGTAGTAGCTGCCCCAGAGAAGTGCCATCCCAAAGGTAAAGGGGAGCTGGAGGCTGATTATTTACTGCTTTTACTAGTTTTGCCTAGGAAATGAGTATGCTAAGCTTTGGAAAAGGAAAGGAGTGTGCTAAGCAATGGGAAGGGAGCTCATTGGGCTAACATTGTGTGTGTGTATGTGTGTGTGTGTGTTTGTGCACACACATGTCCACACATGCCAATAATGGGGCTGGAACTCAGGGCCTCAGACTCTGGCTCAGCTTTTTCACTGTCTGCTAAGCACTCTATACTTCAGCCATATCTCCAATTCTGGCTTGTTGGAGGAGGTGGGGAGTGGATCCTAGGTCTTAAACTCAGGACCTGGGTGCTGTCCTTGAGGTTTTTTGCTCAAGGCTAGTTCCCTACCACTAAAGCTCTACTTCTGGCTTTTTGGTGGTTAATTGGAGATAAGAGTTTCATGGACTTTCCTGCCTAGACTGGCAGCCTCCTGAGGAGCTAGGAGCCACTGGCGCCCAGCTTTTTTTAAACTGGTTAGTTAGGGATTGTCTACCCTGACTGGCTTCAAATCTCAGCCTCTCGAATAGCTAGTATTATGGACATGAGCCACCAACATCTGGATGCCTCTCTCTCTCCTCTCTCTCTCTCTCTCCAATTAGATCTTGACCATTTGATCATTTTATTAAGACATGTTGCTGGATACTGGTGGCTCACACTTATAAGCCTAACTACTTAGGAGGTTGAGATCTGAGGATCATGGTTCAAAGCCAGCCTGGGCAGGAAAGTCTGTGAGACTCATCTCCTATGAACTACTCAGAAAAAGCTGGAAGTGGCACTGTGGCTCAAGTGATAGAATGCTAGCATTGAGCAAAAAAACTCAGGGACATCACCTAGGCCCTGAGTTCAAGCTCACAGCCAGAAAAAAAAGGATATGTTAATGATATTACAGAATTCAGGATGATATTTCCTGTTATGCATATGGCATTAATTAAATCCAACTTCTCTTTTCCATCCTCCATCCTTCCTCAAGCCTTCTTAATCTCTAGCAATTAGTATTCTACTTTCTTTTTTTTTTTTTTGGTTCCGGTAATGGGGCCTGAATTCTGGGCCTGAGCGCTGTCCCTCAGCTCTTCAGCTCAAGGCTAGCGCTCTACCACTTGAGCCACAGCACCACTTCCGGCTTTTTTCTTTTTGCTTA
>NW_012267222.1:11722943-11729029 GCF_000151885.1 Dipodomys ordii | reverse complement strand
CACTTCCGGCTTTTTTCTTTTTGCTTATGTGGTGCTGAGGAATTGAACCCAGGGCCTCAGGCATGCAAGGCAAGCACTCTACCACTGAGCCACCTTCCAGCCCTAGTATTCTACTTTCAATCAACTTTTTTTTTTTTTGTCAGTCGTAGGGCTTGAACTCTGAGCCTAGGCACTTAGCTCTAGTCCCTTAGCTCTTCAGCTCAAGACGAGTGCTCTACCATTTGAGCCACAGTGCCACTTCTGTTTTTTTGGTGGTTAATTGGAGTCTCACGTTCCTGCCCGGGCTGGCTTTGAACCATGATCCTCAGATCTCAGCCTCCTGAATAGCTAGGATTACTGGTGTGAGCCACGGGTGCTGGCAAATGTTTTTTTTAGCTTCCACATGATAATATGCATCATTTCTGTATGTCTGCTTATTCCACTTAACATAATATCTTCCACTCCAATCCATGACATGATGCCCTTCTTAGTCTCACAGCTTTTGTTTTGAAGTCTGTTTTGTCAGATAAACGTATAACTACTTCTGCTTGCATTGTTTTGATTTGACTAGAATATCGTTTTCCATCCCTCCATTTGCAGCCTATGTCTTTACTGATGAAATGGGTTTCTAGGAGACAGCATATTGTCTGACTTTAGTTTTGTCAGACTTGCCTGCCTGCCCCCACCCCCTTTGTGTGGAGGATAGTTCCCAGGATCTCTGGAATGCCAGGCAAGCACTCTACCACTGAACTACAACCTTAGAACCTCTCTGCCAACTTTATTCTACTTTTTTTTGGGGGGGGGTCCAGTCGTGGGGCCTGAACTCTGGGCCTCGGCGCTGTCCCTCAGCTCTTCAGCTCAAGGCTAGTGCTCTACCACTTGAGCCACAGAGCCACTTCCAGCTTGTTTCTTTTTGCTTATGTGGTGCTGAGGAATCGAACCCAGGGCCTCATGCATGCAAGGCAAGTGCTCTACCACTGAGCCGCCTTCCCAGCCCTACTTTATTCTACTTTTGAGGAACCAACTACCACCTCCTTATCATTTTATTCTCTCATCCATTAAGACTAAGGACCAGGATGCCTGGGTCTTAGTCTCACTTACCAGGTGACTTCCATCTTTCTTCATGTGTAAAATGGGGATAATGAGAGTACCTGGAACTTGTGACGTTTAAATGAGGCAGTACATGTTGAACTGAGCCTAACATATGGTAAGTGAGATTTTGCTACCGTTATAATTACTGTAGCCAGGCACAAGTGGTTCAATGCCTATAATCCTAGCTAATCAGGAGGCTGAAATCTGAGGATCATGGTTTGAAGTCAGCTTGTGCAGAAATGTCTGTGAGATTCTAGTCTCTAACTAACCTGGAAAAAGCTAGAAGTTGAGGTATGGCTCAAGTGGTAGGGCATTAACCTTCATGGGAAAAAGACAAGCAAGAACGTGATTAGTCTCTGAGTTCAAGCCTCAGTATTGGTAAACACACACACACACACACACACAATCATTGTTCTGCAACTGGCACCAGCAAGGCCTTCTGGCTTTCCAGCTATCAAGAATATTCTCTCTATCCTTTGATCTCAGGGCTGGATCTCATAAGGAGATTATAAGGAGACCTCCCTATACCCTTTCCTTCCTCTCCTCTGTGTAGCCTTTCTGAAGCCATGGAGGAGTTTAACCTTCAGAACTTCCCCATGCAGACTGCCCTTGAAGACTTAGTAGAGACACAGCTGTGTCTTCCCTTCCCCTGCCCACATTCCCTGAAGGTCAGAGCAAATTTCCCAGGCCCAGTGCCAAAGGCCGCCTCTGGAGTGGGCTGATATGTGTTTCCATCGCTGCTCTGCTTCTCCCTGGCTGTGTGATCATCACCTAATCCCTTAGCTGCTATCCCTTAGCTGCTCTGTGCAGCATCTAGGAGAAGACTATTTCATACTAAATAAGGACACAATGAGATAACGGATGCCAAGCTCTTAGCGTACTCTCCCTCCTTCCCACAGTCCCATGTCCAGCACCACCTGTGAGCTCACCTGGGTTGAAGAGGATGGTTCCTTTCAGATAGGCATACTCTTTAGGGCCCAGCTTGAGGCTGCAGAAGGACTCTAGACAGCACTGAAGCCATTGCACAGCAGCCAGGGAGGGCTGGGGTCTGTTGGGCAGCTGTTCACTCCTGGCTCTGCTGTTGGGTTCCTCCAACAATATCTTCTTGAGTATGCTGGGCACCGGGGCCTCTGCCACCTCGAAGGTCACAGTATCTTGGGCCAAGCCAAGCAGGAAGAGGGGGCCCCAGGAGCCCTGCAGCAGGCGTCGCTGATCCTGGGTGGGCAGCTGGCAGAAAGATGGCAAGTTCCTGAGAAAGGCCACTGTCTTAGCCAGGACATCCAAAGCCTCCCTGCAGGTGCGATGTGGCGCGCAGAGGTGGACGGGCCGGTGCTGCCTGCACAGGCAGTGGGTGCCGGATGGGGGCACAGAGGGACTGGCCGTGAGGCTGGGGCTCAGAAGTGTGTATAGAATGGCTGGGCGTCCTGCAGGCCCCTGGCATGGGCAGGCCCCTTGATGGCTGGAGCTCATGGCTGGAGACCTGCTCCAACTTCCTCCTCACTCTCTGGCCTTGTGTCCTGTGCTGTGGGTGTTATTTATATCCGCAATGGGCGGGAGGGGGAATGGCTTGACAACCTTGACTCCAGAAGTCATGTTCATTCACACACACACACACACACACACACACACACACACATTGACCCTGGCAGGCCTGCTGGGGAAGTGGCGGGGGAGGGGACCAGGGGAGCTCCACGTGGCGCTGATATGGTTTTAGTCAATGAAGTAGCCAGGGCTAGGTGCAGGGCATGGGGCCACCTGTCTGCTTGCCCGGCTGCTCTTTATCAGATGATTCAAGTGGATAAACAGGGTCATTAACCCGGGTGTACCAAGGCACCAAGGCCTCAGGTGCCCAATCAGCAGGTAGCTGTGACTGCCCTTTCCCTCGGTGCCCGCTCTCATGTGTGTACAAGCGCAGGTTTCTCACTAAGCCAGGAAGCCACAGAGCCGGACAGGCCTTGAATGCAAGGCCCAGCCTGGAAGTGTTTTATCACTGGCTTGTTTGTCTAACCTTGGAGCCCTGCTCCTGTTGGAAGGAACAGGCTGCCGGGAAAGGAACCAGGACTCTGGGGGGCTGGGAGGACTTTGCCCAACTGTGAAGTCTAGGAAGCCCTCAGATCCTCCACCTCTGATAGTGGGAGGCCTTGGAGGAATAGGGTCCTTCAGACCCCAGCCCAGACCTGGATTCCTACAGCCCCTGAGAGGCCCTCACAGAACCATCATGAGTGCTTCCTAGGCGTAAATCACTTTCCACTCTTAATTTTATTTTATTTTTGTAACTCAGGGCCTTGAACTTGAAAGGCAAGACAGTCTATGCTTGGACCCACATAACCCACCTTCCCTCTTTGTTCTGGTGCCGGGTTGAACTGAGAGCCTTGGCTTTTTCAAATAAGACTGGCATTCTGTGGATGCTGGTGGCTCATGCCTGTAATCCTAGTTACTCTGGAGGCTGAGATCTGAGGATCATGGTTCAAAGCCAGCCCGGGCAGGAAAATCCATGAGACTCTTATCTCCAATAAACCACTCAGAAAACCAGAAGTGGCACTGTGGCTCAAGTGGTAGAGTAATAGCCTTGAGAAAAAAAAAAAAAAGACTGGCATTCTACCACTTGAGCCATAGCTCCACTTCTGGAATTTCCTGCTTGGGCTGGTTTCCAACTGCAATTCTCAAATCTCAGCTTCCTGGGTATCTAGGATTACAGGTGTGAGCCACTGGTACCTGACTGCACACTGGTACCTGTCCCCCCCCCTTTCTTTTTTTTTCTTCTTTTTTTTGGTTGGTCCTGGGGGCTGAACTCTGGGCCTGGGCGCTATCTCTCAGCTCTTCAACTCAAGCTAGCACTCTACCACTTGAGCCACAGAGCCACGCCAGCTTTTTCTGCTTATGTGGTGCTGATGAATCGAACCCAGGGCCTCATGCATGAAAGGCAAGCACTCTACCACTGAGCCAACATCCCAGACCACCTCCTCTTTCTCCTCCTCCTCCTCCCTTTTTTAGCTAGGATAGCTGAGATGACAGGCATGAATCACTGTGTGAAATTTTTCTTGGTAGAGATGGAGTCTCCTAAACTTTCTACCCTTGCTAGTCTGGAGATTCAATCCTCCCAATTTCCACCTCCCATGGAGCTAGGATTGATTACAAGCATAAGCCACTTATATCTGCCTTCCAATCTAATATGGAGTGCTTTCCTATAAGGCTAGATTCTTATGCGATGACACTTGTAGAAGTGAAATGATTTGCCCAGGGTCACCCCAACAGGAAAGGGCCCCAATTTGTTCTTCTGGATCCACTAACTGGGTTGTACAGCAGGAGTCCTAGGCTCTCAGAATGGGTGGCTAGCTGCCTGCCACCTCCTGCTACCTGCTTTGCAAATGTGGCCTACCTGGGATCTAGACCAAAAATGTTTCTGCTGCCACATAGTTCCTCTGTTCCAGGCATTTGTCTCAGATGGCGAGATGTATGAAATGGGACCTTGGTTATGCTGTGTCCTTGGACCTTGGCCAGTCCAACCTGGCAGGCCTGTCACCATACTTCAGGAGCCTACTGGAGAGAAGGCAGTTCTGGTCTTGCCAGCCCTGATACCTGCTTCTGGCTCCATTGCTTCCCACCTATGTGACTTTGGGCCAACCTCAGTGATCTCTGAATATCATCTGGGACAATAAAGCCTGCCTGCAGGACTATTGCAGGGACAGAGTGAGCCCAAGCAATTTCTGGGATAGAGTAGAGGGACTTAGCTTCTCACTTTCTTCTATCTAAATAATTAAGTACCAACAGACAAACCAGTGTACATTTTTCACTTGAATGTAAGTAATCTGGCCTTTTCTTTTCCTTCCCTTCTTTTCCCTTTTATGTGTTTTTTTTCTTTCTTCCTCTTTCATTGCTGTTGTTGCAAACACCCTCATTCTCTGAAAGAGGGAGTCAAAAAGGAAGAGATCTTCTGCAGGCTGGATACTAATCCCTGGGTTTCACATTGTTGGGTTCTTGGAGAACTATGTTTTTTGAGCCCTGTGTGTTGCCTGCAGGTTGGCATGTCAGTCCTAGACCTCCTGGAGGGTAAGACAAGGCCTTGGGCTAGATGTTTACATTCCAGGACCTGTCTGGGGCTGTTTGCTCAGAAAGGTGGAGGCTTCTGTCAGGGAGATGGCTCATCAGCTGCCCTCTGCCCAGGCCCTGCCCCACAAGTCAGAAGTGGAGACACAGCTCTGCATTTTGGAGTGATGCAATTAGTCTTTCAGAGACCTTAGTCTGATAGAAAAGATGAGTCTTGCTCTCTGGAGCCTTCAGTATGAAAGAGGAGACTCAGATCAACTTTCAGGAAGGAGGGAGAGACAGCCACAGCCATGTTCTTAGTAGCTCCAGGTCTGACAGACATATGGCTGGGGGGTGGAATATGCTACAACAGAGTAGTGGAGTTGTGTTGCTTGAATTTCTAGAGGAAAGACTCATGATAACACCCTTCATCTGTATGGCACCTTGTGGTTAACAAAGTAATTTCCCAACACATTCATCTCAGCTAATCTTCATGCAATAATGGAACGAAGGTATTACTGTTAAGTAGAATTAACAATCCTCATTATCCTAATAATTGTAATAACTGCCACTTACTGAACATCAACTATGTGCCAGGTACTGGTAGGGCATTGCCACGCCGACTCCAGTGGAGTCTGCTTAGCATGGGAAACCATCTATCAGACCATGATAGGGGCTTCAGAGACCTATCTCTGAGTTTTGGGACTTCACCGAAGTCTACCTCAGAGAATGGGGCTTTACAGAAACCTATCTCCAAGTTTTGGGACTTCACCGAAGTCTACCTCGGAGAATAGGGCTTCTAAGAGGCCTACTCCTGGAAAGGCTGGCAAACCCCTGGGAAAGATGTGCTTCTGCCTATCTTTTCCTCATAAGAGTGCCTATTAATCTTTTACTGTTTCTGCTGTTCATCGTACTTATTCATTGTCAACGTTTCCCTATACAAAGCTCTTTCTTAAGAGTGTTGACGACTCCAATATCTGATGAGTGTC
>NW_012267222.1:11719800-11722023 GCF_000151885.1 Dipodomys ordii | reverse complement strand
AGTGGCGCTGTGGCTCAAGTGGTAGATCGCTAGCCTTGAGCTGAAGAGCTGAGGGACAGCGCCCAGGCCCAGAGTTCAGGCCCCACGACCGGAACCCCCCCCCAAACAAAAAAAAAAGATAATGTATTGCAAGCCAGGTGCCGGTGGTTTACACTTCTAATCCTAGTTACTTAGCAGGGTGAGATCTGAGGATTGTGGTTCAAAACCAGCTTGAGCAGGAAACTAGGTGAGACTCTTATGTCCAGTAAAATATTAAAAAAAAAAAAAAGCCAGAAGTGGCACTGTGGCTCAAGTGGTAGAGTGATTGCCTTGGCAAAAGCAGCTCAGGGACAGTGCCCAAGCCCAGCATTCAAATCTCAGGACTGGAAAAAAAAAGATAATGTATTGCAGATGTTTAAACCATCCTATGTCTGGAGCCCACATAGGCTCAGACTACTTCAGAGAGCTGGGAGGTCAGGGTCTGGGTTAAGAACTGAAATTGGGATCCAAGTGTAATGGTTCATGTCTGTAATCCCAGCTTCTCGAGAAACAGAGATAGGATCATGTTTAGAGGCCAGCTTGGGCAAAATTTTCTTAAGGACCCCTATTTGGGCATGGTAGTGTTTACCTTTGGTTCCAGCTATTGAGCAGCCATAGGTAGGATTATTGCTAAAAAGTAATGAGGGTCTGAGAATGTGGCTTAGTGTTAGAGTGCTTGCTTAGCACTGAAGCCCTGGGGTTGATTCCACAGTACCACATAAACAGAAAAATACAGAAGTGGTGCTATGGCTCAAGTGGTAGAATGCTACCAATTGGTAGAAGCTCAGGGACAATGCCCAGGCCCTGAGTTCAAGCCCCAGGACTGGCAAAAAAAGTAATAAACACAGAAAAGGGCTTTGAATGTGTAGCTTACAGCCCCTGCCTACCAAGTGTGAGGTGCTGGGTTCAAACTCAAATACAGGGGATGGGAATTTGAATTTGGAATGCCAGTACCTTTGGGTCCTGGGATATATTACACACCTTATATTTTCATTGTGCCTTCAACCTTTTTTCCCACTTCCCCTCATACTGCCCCTCCAGTGATGCTTTTTTTTTTCTTCCAGTCATGGGGCTCGAACTGAGTCTGGACACTGTCCCTGGGCTTCTTTTTGCTCAAGGCTAGCACTCTACTTCTTGAGCTATACAGTGCCACTTCTGGTTTTTTTTTTTTTCTGTTTATGTGGTGCTGAGGAATGGGACCCAGGGCTTTGTGCATGCTAGGCAAGAACTCTACTGCTAAGCCACACTCCAGCCCCCAGTGATGCCTTTCTCAAACTCCTCTGGTTACTGAGCCTAGTCTAGCTGAAATGTTAGTACTCTGGTACAGACTTCCTTTCTTCCCTTTTTTGCATCCTGAGAAGAGAAAGTGCTCCACACCCCTGATAGAGCACTTTGCACATCGTGTCCTGATCAGCCATTTACCTGCTTTGGAGGGTTCAAATGTAGGTGGAGTCAGAGGTTACTAGGGAAAATTGACATTTCACCAAGAGGACTTGTTGAGCAACATTTATTATCTTGGTGAACTCACCAGGGTCCAAGATCAGGCCTTGGCCTCAGAGGGAAGAGTCACATACAAGTATCTGGGACTGATTTATAAAATCAGAAGCCAGTTCAAGACTAATCCCTCACCTCAAGTGAAGTGGATAGGGGGTGGATACTAGATTCAGGCTGTCCTGGTGTGTTAGTCAGTTTTCTGCTACTGTAACCAAATATCTGAGAAAATGAACTCAGCTCAGCATGTTGCCACACACTAATAACCCCAGGCTTTCAAGAGACTGAGGCAGGAGGATCATGAGTTCAGAGCCAGCCTAGGCAACATAGGAAGTTATAAAATTCTTCTCTCTCATCCATACACACACACACACACACACACACACACACACACACACACTATTTTAAATATCTGGTGCTGGTGGCTCACACCTGTAATCCTATCTACTCTGGAGGCTGAGATATCAGAATCTAAGCCAGGGTAGGAAGACTTATCTCCAATTAACCTGCAAAAGCCAGAAGGAAAGGTGTGCCTCAAGTGGTAGAGCACCAACCTTGAACCAAAAAAGCTAAAGGACAGCACCCAGGCCTTGAGCAATGTGCATACCAATGATGCCTGGTGGAATAAGTGATGATAGTAAAGAAGCAAGTGAGCCATTCTTTTTTTTTTGGGGGTGGGGGTGTGGTCATGGGGCCTGAACTCTGGGCCTGGGC
>NW_012267222.1:11705904-11707200 GCF_000151885.1 Dipodomys ordii | reverse complement strand
TGGTTTATTGGAGATAGGAGTCTCACGGTCTTTCCTGCCTGGGCTGGCTTTGAACTGCGATCCTCAGATCTCAGCCTCCTGAGTAGCTAGGATTATAGGCGTGAGCCACCAGCACCCAGCTACTCAAGACTATTGATTTGCCACTTAAGCCATATCTCCACTTTCAGCTCTTTGATGGTTAATTGGACATAAGAGTCTCACGGACTTTCCTCCCCAAGCTAGCTTCAAGTAGTGATCCTCAGATCTCTTGGCCTCCTAAAAAGCTAGAATACTGTATGAGAAACCTGGCTTCATTTCAGTTCTTTTTTTTTTTGTCGGTCGTGGGGCTTGAACTCTGGGCCTGGGCACTGTCCCTCAGCTCTGCAGCTCAAGGCGAGCGCTCTACCACTTGAGCTACAGCGCCACTTCCGGTTTTCTGGTGGTTTATTGGAGATAGGAGTCTCACGGTCTCTCCTGCCTGGGCTGGCTTTGAACCGCGATCCTCAGATCTCAGCCTCCTGAGTAGCTAGTATTACAGGCGTGAGCCACCAGCGCCCGGCTCATTTCAGTTCTTAAACCAGCAACCCAGAGTTAACACATATCTCCTTAGGTTAAAGGTTCAGTACCATAAAACCACTCCTTTGACACAACAGTTAGGTCCCTCTTATTTGTGACCAATGGGTTATAGTTCAGGGGCTCATACAACTTCCTTAGATTTAGTAATTTGCTAGCGTGACTTAAACTTGGGAAAGTGTTTTATTTACTGTAAAAGGTACATCTTCAGACTAGCCAGACAGAAGCATTGCATAGGGCCAAGATGTGAGGAGTAAAGCCTCCATACTCTCTCTCTAGGTTTGCTTCTCTCCCAGCATCTTGACACATTCGGCAACCCAGAACTTCTCCAGGCCCTCTGAGTTCCTTATGGAGGTTTTATACATAGGCATGATTGACTAGATAATTGGCCACTGTGACTAATTTGATCCTCAGATACTGTCCCCCTCTGGGAAGTTGGCAAATGAGTTCCCAAGAGCCCACTTCTGATTCTGCTAGGTCTTTCTGGCAACCAGCCCAATCTTGAAACTCCATGTAGGGTTCCAATAAGAGCAGCTTAATTAGAGCAAAAAGGTTCCTGTCACTCAGGAAATTAGGAGCTCTATGTCAGGAGCCTGGGACAGACCACACAAATATTACTGTTTCTTGTTGGGTCTCACATCCTCATGGTGTCATTAGTGTTTCTTTTCTTTCTTTTTTTTTTTGTCAGTCATGGGGCTTGAACTCTGGGCTTGGGTACTATCTCTCATCTCTTCAGCTCAAGGT
>NW_012267222.1:11703784-11705854 GCF_000151885.1 Dipodomys ordii | reverse complement strand
GGGCACTGTCCCTCAGCTCTTCAGCTCAAGGCTAGCGCTCTACCACTTGAGCCATAGCACCACTTCCAGCTTTTTTTTCTTTTTGCTTATGTGGTGCTGAGGAATCGAACTCAGGGCCTCATGCATGCAAGGCAAGCACTCTACCACTGAGTCACCTTCCCAGCCCCACAAGTGAGCCATTCTTAGGTACGTACCACCTTCTTTCTGGTCTCCATTGCCAAATATAGGTTTGGAAGAAATAATGACAAGAACTGTTAGTTCCACTGGTCTATATGCTAGGAGGTTGTTAGCAAGATGGGGGAGGAAAGCCTGTCCCTTCTTAACTTCAAACCTTGTCAGAATTAACCGAGGGGTTTCTAGAAGGCTCCAAAGCATTTGGTGACCATAGCAACTCAAGCCAAACTCCTAGGCTCTCGGCTCCGCCTACCGCTTCGTGGATGCGCTTGTTGATTGGTTCATCCAACTGCCCAATGGTGAGCGAAGCGGGCTATTTCCCGCGCGGTGAATGGCCGCTGGCCTGGGGGGAGAGGCGGGAGGAGGGAAGGCAGGCGGGCCTTGGCGGCCAGGCGCGTGCGTGTTTCCGGCTCCGCAGCGGAAGACTGAGGAGCGGAGCCGTTGGGTCGGACGCTGCCGTGAGGGGCAGGAGAGCGCGGGTCTCGAGTGCGGAGATCGGGGCTTAGATCGGAACCGGAGCGATGGGCGGGGAGCAGGAAGAGGAGCGGTTCGACGGCATGTTGCTGGCCATGGCGCAGCAGCACGAGGGCGGCGTGCAGGAGGTAACCGCCCGCGCGGCCTCGGCTCTCAGGCCCGAGGCGCTGGCCCACCCAGCAGCCCCGCGCGCCCGCCGCCCTCCCCCTGCCTCTGAGGGCCGAGGCCACCCCCGCCCCGGGCGGCCTGGAGGGCTCCTGGGATCCCCCGCACTCCAGCTTCCGGTTGGGCCACCCTCGTCCCTCTGGCGGGGCTCTGCCCCTTGGGTATCAGTTCCGGGCCTGTGGCGCCCCTCCATAGTTACTGCTTTAATAATCCCAGCGCCCCGGAATTCCCCGGCCCCTCTCC
Source organism: Dipodomys ordii (assembly GCF_000151885.1). Classification (NCBI taxonomy): domain Eukaryota; kingdom Metazoa; phylum Chordata; class Mammalia; order Rodentia; family Heteromyidae; genus Dipodomys; species Dipodomys ordii. The sequence continues at coordinate 11,704,798 of NW_012267222.1, read as the reverse complement.
CCGAGTCTTAGGGTCACCCCTACTTACACACACACTCATGCTTCTGGTCCCCGACAAAAACTATTCAAGACGTGATTTACGTCCATCTAATCAAATGTGGAGCCAGTCGGCTAAGTAGTGTGCGGGCTGGGGGCGGGGAGGGGGAAGCACGTGGTCCTTTTCTGCCGTGAATGGAATAGACTTGTATTCACAACTAGGTTCCACCCCCTACAGATTGGCCGCATTTCTCTCCAAGTTACGGTTTGCGTGTCTGAGATGGAACTATGAATCCCAGTTTTGTCGATTTGTAGTGTCTTGAAGTGTAGTGTCTTGAAGTTCATTCAGCATGGTGTTTTGTCTGGATTGTTTCACGTGGCCTAAACACTCATGAACCTGGATCTAGAGGATATAGTCCTTTGCCTTCTTGGAGCTAAAAAGCATTTCAAAAGCATAAATTATACTGGGTGACAAGGCCCAATAACACATGTGTATGAAGGATAAGAGGTCAACTGGCAGGCTGGTAACATCCTGAGTTCTACCTTCAGCATCCCAGAACCCTCAAGGTCTGGGAATGTGGCTTGTGGTAGAGTATTTGCCTAGCATGCTTGAAGCCCTGGGTTCAATTCCTCACTATCACATAAACAGAAAAAGCCAGAAGTAGTGCTGTAGCTCAAGTGGTACAGTGCTAGCCTTGAGCAAAAGAAGCTCAGGGACATTGCTCAGGCCCTAAGTTCAAGCCCCAGGACTGGCAAAAAAAAAAAAAAGCCGGGCACCAGTGGCTCATGCCTGTAATCCTAGCTACTCGGAAGGCTGAGATCTGAGGATCATGGTTCAAACCAGCTCTGCAGGAAAGTCTGTGAGACTCTTCAGTAAAACACTAGAAAACTGGAAGTGGTGCTGTGGCTCAAGCAGTAGAGCTCTCAGCTTGAGCTGAAGAGCGCAGGGACAACGCCCAAGCCCAGAGTTCAAGCCCCACGACCAACCAAAAAAGAAAAAAGAAAAACCACCCAAAAGTACAGTTTAAAAAAAAAAAAA
>NW_012267222.1:11699325-11703593 GCF_000151885.1 Dipodomys ordii | reverse complement strand
GAGCTGAAGAGCTGAGGGACAGTGCCCAGGCCCAGAGTTCAGGCCCCATGACTGGACCCAAAAAAAATAGCAAACTAGACAAGCACTGGTGGCTCACAACTGTAATCCTTGTTACTTAGGAGGTTAAGATCTGAGGATAGTGATTGGAAGCTAGCCTAGGCGAGAAAGTCTGTGAGACTTTTTTTTGGGGGGGAGGGGGTCCAGTTGTGGGGCCTGAACTCTGGGCCTGGGTGCTGTCCCTCATCTCTTCAGCTCAAGGCTAGCACTCTACCACTTGAGCCACAGCGCCACTTCCGGTTTTTTTCTTTTTGCTTATGTGGTGCTGAGGAATCGAACCTAGGGCATCATGCATTCAAAGTAAGCGCTCTACCACTGAGCCACCTTCCCAGGCCAGTGAGACTTTTTATCTCCAATAAACTACTTACAGAAAGCCACAAATGGGGCTGTGGCCCAAGTGGTAGAGTGCTAGCCTTGAGCCAAAGAAACCCAGGGACAGGACCCAGGCCCAGAGTTAAAGCTGCAGAACCAGGGGAAAAATCCCCAGACTGGCACATATTCATTTATTAGTCTGTTTATTTGTGTTGGTCTCTGAGTTTTTCTACTCCAGGCTAGAACTTGACCCCAGCTCCACTTTTGGCTTTTTGGTGGTTAATTGGAGATGAGTCTCATGGACTTTTCCTGCGTGGACTGGCTTCAAACTGGGATCAGCCTCCTGAATAGGATAATAGGTGTGAGCCCCAGCTGTAATTTTTAAAAATTATTAGCATATATGAGTTAAAAAAGGGGTGGTGTTCATTTTTCCCCACATTTATACAATGTATTCCAGACTCACTTCCTTTATCTCACTTCCTTTACCTTCCTGAAACAATATTAGCAGGATTCATTGTTCCATTTTTATACATGCAAATACTTTCATATTCAGGCTATAATTTTTTTTCCCTTATAGAGGTAGGAATGCCTATTTAGATCAGGCTAGAACCCTTATTGTATAAAGCAGCTTTGGAATAGCATGAGAGGGGTTTGCTGGTCCATCCAACAAGCCATTCACCAAGAAAAGACCAGGCTTCTTAGGCCCATTGTACTTTTCCCAATCTGGCAGATTTTGTGTGTCACTGGGGGCAAGTTTTCTTTTTCTGTTAGTTGTGGGGCCTGAACTCTGGGCCTGGGCACTGTCCCTCAGCACTTCACCTCAAGGTTAGCGCTCTACCATTTGAGATAAGCTCCACTTAAGCCTTTTTCTGCTTATGTGGTGCTGAGGAATTGAACCCAGGGCCTCGTGCATACAAGGCAAGCACTTTACCACTGAGCCACCTTCCCAGCCTGGGGGCAAGTTTTCATTGAGCTTTCCATTCTCAGTCTTTACCCAAGGTGTCTGGGGCAACCAAGGATTTCTAAACCCTTTGACACCGAAGAGGTGTTCCTAATCTGCATGTATAAAAGGCTCCCTATCTTCAACTCCTAAATTGTTGAAACAAAATGGATTTGAGAGTGAATTTGTTTTTTGAGTGAATTGAAAGAATGTCTAGAAAGTATAGCCATGAGTTCAGTTCTAGCATCCTACTTAGGATCACTCCTTGTGTTAACTAACCTTATGTCAACACAGGATTGTTTCATCAAGAAGGGGCTGGGGGGGTGGCTCAGTGGTAGAGCACTTGCCTTGCATGCGTGAGGGTCTGGGTTTGATTCCTCAGCACCACATAAACAAAAAAAAAGCCAGAAGTGGTGCTGCGGCTCAAGTGGTAGAGCGCTAGCCTTGAGCTGAAGAGCTGAGGGACAGTGCCCAGGCCCAGAGTCCAGACCCCACGACTGAACCAAAAAAAAAAAAAAAGAATTTTATGAATGTGTAAGACTTGAGAAGGTGTACCAATCTTTTTTTTTTTGGGGGGGTCTGGTCCTGGGGCCTGAACTCTGGGCCTGGGTGCTATCCCTCAGGTCTTCAGCTCAAGGCTAGCGCTCTACCACTTGAACCACAGTGCCACTTCCGGCTTTTTTCTTTTTGCTTATGTGGTGCTGAGGAATCGAACCCAGGGCCTCATGCATGCAAGGCAGGCGCTCTACCACTGAGCCAACTTCCCATTCCAAGGTGTTCCAATCTTAAGTAAGTTGAAAATGTAAGGGGGAAATGCATTAATATACTGAACCTGCTGAACTATGTCATAGCTGAGCAATGTATACTGGCAGATAACTTTCCTTTAGTAGCTGAGTAGAAGCTGCAGTTCAGCTGCCCACCATTGCAAGAGGGTATTGCTAGCCCAGGAGAAGACTTTTTTTTATTTTATTTTATTTATTTATTTATTTTGGTCGGCGTGGGGCTTGAACTCTGGGCCTGGACTCTGTCCTCAGCTCTTCAGCTCAAGGCAAGCGCTCTACCACTTGAGCTGCAGCGCCACTTCCGGTTTTCTGGTGGTTTATTGGAGATAAGAGTCTCACGGTCTCTCCTGCCCGGGCTGGCTTTGAACTGTGATCCTCAGATCTCAGCCTCCTGAGTAGCTAGGATTACAGGCGTGAGCCACCAGCGCCCGGCTCCAGGAGAAGATTATAACTGAAAGCATGTTACTTTTTTTTTTTTTTAATTTTTTATTGTAAAGATACTATACAGAGGGTTACAGTTACATGAGTGAGGTAATGAGTACACTTCCTCTTGAACATTGTTAGCCCCTCCATTGTTTTCCCCCTACCATCCCCTCCCTCCCTCCCTTCCCCAAAGTTCTTTTTTTTTTTTTGATTGTGATTAAGTGATTACATAATTTCTAAGTCACAAGTTCATTCTAACTTTCCTGGAGCAAATTGTCTATCACAGTCTGTAATATATAACAGTGTTCACATGTTATACACCATACATGTGATCAGCAGCATGGGGATATTTAGTAGTGGTTCAACCAGATGAGCAGGAGTTCTTTGTTTCTTAAGTCCTGAAAAGCTTGTTACTTTTATACGATGGTGAAGTCCATAGGTTCTCAGGCAAATTATAATAAGTTGGGGTTTAGCTGAATTCTTTTTTTTTTTTCCTTTTTCTTTTTGGTTGGTTGTGGGGCTTGAACTCTGGGCCTGGACTCTGTCCCTCAGCTCTTCAGCTCAAGGTGAGCACTCTACCACTTGAGCCACAGCACCACTTCCAGTTTTCTGGTGGCTTATTGGAGATAGCAGTCTTACGGTCTTTCCTGCCCGGACTGGCTTTGAACCTTGATCCTCAGATCTCAGCCTCCTGAGTAGCTAGGATTACAGGCGTGAGCCACCAGCGCCCGCTATAGCTGAATTCTAAGCCACTGTGGTTGCCCTCACTTCAGATAAGAAGGATAACCTGGGGCTCAGGTTTCCTGCTTGTGAAGTGTTTGCCCCCTGCCAGTGGATTTCCTGCTGTGGGCCAGAAACTGCTAAGGGTTTACCCACAGTACATCATTTACTCCTCAAGATCCTAGAGCAAAGCCCCGCTGTAGTATAATGTTAAGAAACTGCTCTAGTCACCTAGCTAGAGTCCGTCAGTCTACTTAAATCCACGTACCTTGTTTCATCAGGGGTTCCGTCATGGCACCCCCACACCTTCAGTTATCTCTCTTTTGTCTTTCAGCTTGTAAATACTTTCTTCAGCTTCCTTCGACGCAAAACAGACTTTTTCATTGGAGGAGAAGAGGGGATGGCAGAGAAGGTGAGTGTTGGATTCCTGTCCCTTGAGCTGTGGTGTTTTTGTAGAAGAAAAGCTCATCTGGCCTTCTGTGGCATGCCAGGAGGTTTGAGAAGTCAAGCTGTCAATAGAGCCCACTCCTTGCTGCATAATTTCCTTACTTGTTTGCCATGTCTTCAGTAGTTTTATGAGAGGGGCAATGTTCATTATCCCCATTTTATAGATGAGGATGTTGACACAGGGATGTTTTGCATCCTGTGCAAGGTTTTGAGCTGAGCTGTAGGAGAAATTGGGATTGAAACCAGGATCTGTTGTGAGCTTCCCTTCTGTACTGCTTTTTTTTTTTTTTTTTGTCTGTCGTAGGGACTGAACTCTGGGCCTGGGCACTATCCCTCAGCTCTTCAGTTCAAGGCTAGTGCTATACCACTTGAGCCATAGCACCACTTCTGGCTTTTTCTGCTTAATATGGTGCTGAGGGATTGAACTCAGGGCCTCATGCATGCTAGGCAAGCACTCTACCACTGCGCTACCTTCCCAGCCCCCTGTACTGCTGCTTTAAAAGGTGTAGGGGCTTGAACTTAAGCTTGGTTTGCTAGTTCAGCTGGTGTTCTACCACTTGAACCATTCCTTCCCCCAGATTTTTTTT
>NW_012267222.1:11684917-11696005 GCF_000151885.1 Dipodomys ordii | reverse complement strand
GAGGGCTGGGAAGATGGCTCAGTGGTAGAGTGCTTGCCTTGCATCCTGAGGCCCTGGGTTCGATTCCTCAGCACCACATAAGCAAAAAGAAAAAAGCCGGTTCTGTGGCTCAAGTGGTAGAGCGCTAGCCTTGAGCTGAAGAGCTGAGGGACAGTGCCCAGGCACAGAGTTCAGGCCCCATAACCGGACCCAAAAAAAAAAAAGTCTCAGGGACTTTACTGCCCGGGCTGGCTTTACACTGTGATCCTCAGATCTCAGCTTCCTGAGTAACCCCGCTCATTTAATGTTTCTGTGTCCTTTGGATTCTCTGTTTTTGTTTGTTGGTTGTGGGGAATGAACTCTGGACTTGGGTGCTGTCCCTCAGCCCTTCAGCTCAAGGAGAGTGCTCTACCCCTTGAACCACAGCTCTACTTCTGATTTTCTGGCCGTTTATTGGAGATAAGAGTCATGGAGGGGGCTAGAAAGGTGGCTCAGTGGTAGAGTGCTTGCCTTTATGCATGAGACCTGGCTTCAATTCCTCAGCACCACATAAACAAAAATCCAGAAGTGGTGCTGTGGCTCAGTAGTTAATTGGAGATAGAGTCTTGAGGACTTTCCTTCCCTGGCAGTTCCCAGCCTCCTTAGTAGCTAGGATTCCAGGCATAAGCCACTGACCCCTTATAAGGATTCACATTTTAATAAAAACTTCCATAAAATTCTCTTTTCAGCCAAATTTGTGTGGTGCTCTGCTCTGAGTGTTAGAAAGGTGTATTAGGCAAGGACCATGAGTCACAGGCCTGATCATTCTTTTCAAAAGGGAAGGCACCGTCAGTGAACTTGAGGTACAGTTCTTGGAGTTTGGGAAGGCGAAGGCCACTTTAGTTAATATCATGAAAGGTTTGCAGGGAGTGTGGCCTCTGAACAACCTGAAAGCCCCAGTGGGATCAGGACAGCCCCAAGGTGGGCAGATGTCCCAGGTGTGGGAGGCATAGAACAAGCCAGTGGCAGGAAAAGAACTACAGAAGGCAAGTGTGAATCCCCAGGGAGGGGGCAGTGCCCAGGCCACACAAATTTACACTGATCTGGAGGGGTCATCAAGGAGTAGGCTAGGCAGAAGAGCCCAGGCAGGAGTGGGATTTGCATTGTAGGGGAGCTGTGGGCTGTTCTGATCCACAGCTACTGTTTATACCTATCTGGTTGTTGGTGGCTCACGCCTGTACTCCTCGCTAATCAGGAAGCTGAGATCTTAGGATTTTGGTTCAAAGACAGCCTGGGCAGGAAAGTCCGTAACACTTATCTCCCAATTAACCACCAGAAAATTGGAAGTTGCGCTGTGACTCAAGTGGTAGATGGCTTACCTTGAGCTGAAGAACAGAAGGACAGTGCCCAGGTCCAGAGTTCAAGCCCCATGACCAACAAAAATAAATAAAAAAAATTGGTTCAGCTGAATGTTCACAGAAGCTATCCTCTGTCCTAGGATGGGAAACATGGGCAAGAAGTTGCCTCAGGGAACTAGCTTCTTGGTAAGGCTCGTTAGGCCTTCTGGGTAAGACTAAATGCACCAGTCCAGCCCAGTGGTCTCTGACATGTGAAGATGAATGGGGGGGGGGACAGGACTAGAGGCAGAATTGCTGGGGTATGAAGGAATTGAGCCAGATCTCTGTTGAGAATCCTCGCCAATATTACTTACCATTTGTATCACCTCCCTAGGTGGCCTGATGCCTTGGGTTCAGTTTAAATTGTTTGGAAGTCTACCCTAGCCAGTCTGGTAGGAACCATCTGTTTAAGTCATCTAGCCTGGTGGAGGAGGGCATGTGCTTACTTATGCCACTTCACTCCCCCCATCCCTCCTAAAGAGGTGTCAGTCATCCAGCCTGGTGGAGGAGAGCCTGTGCTCACCTGTACCATTCCACCCTTGCCCTCTGCCCTTCCTAAAGAGGCATCTGTGACTACATTGAAGTCTCTGGGTTGGTTCCTCCAGGGAGGCGGCAATACAGGATGACCATCGGTGGGAGGGGACTGGGGGGAAGGGTCAGAAGCTGCTGTGATTGGCCTTGACTCTCCCTAGTTGTTCAGTTCTGCCCTCATTTAACCTCCAGGAGTTCCACAGGACTAGGACAAATGGTATGTGACATGATTCACTGGGGCTGGGAGAGGGGAGGGCCCTGTTCCTACCTCCCCTTGGCCACAAGTTGGCAAATGGCTTGAGTTCAAGGTCCTTCTGATTAGGACAAGGCCCTGTGGTAGATCAGATTCTGAGGAGCAGTTACCTTATGACCTGATGTTTCTCTCTTTTTTGTCAGTCATGGAGCATGAACTCAGGGCCTGGGCACTGTCCCTGAGTTCTTTCACTCAAGACTAGAGCTCTACCACTTTGAGCCGCGGCTCCACTTCCAGTTTTCTGGAAGTTAATTGGAGATGAGAATCTCATGGACTTTTCTATCTTCAGATCTCAGCCTCCTGAATAGCTAAGATTATAGTCACCAGTGTCTAGTACATGTTTCTCTTGATGGCAGACCTTTGGGTTTCTTGCCACCCCCTTTGCTAATTTATGTGCTTGGTAGGAGAGGGGAGCTTTTGGTACCCTTTTTTTTCTGGCAGAGATGAGGTATATTCCAGTGTGGTGTTGGGGCTGAGGGGTTGGGAGTAATGCTATGGATGCTCACAGGTGAATGCAAACCCTCGGGTACTTGGCAGCACCCTAGATCTTGGAGCTCATGGGTGATCCTGTGCTGAGCCCTTTCCTTCTTTCCTTCCTCCAGCTGTGGGTCAGAGATGCTTGGAAGATGGTTTATTGACCACTGATCACCTCGTGAGTGCCCTGTGGGGCCTCTCTCTAGGTGTACACATTTTTGAGTGTGTGCCATGTGTGGGTGGCCACCCCCTTGCTGAAGGACAAGGTATAACCCCAGAGACACTTGGGCTGGGAGTGGGGCAGATTAATTCTAGGGAAAGAACAGCATACTCCAAGGTTGCTTTTAGACAGGCAGAGAGATTACCTCAGGGTCACTCTAGTGTTTCTGATTTTGTAGGTCTGGGGTAGGGTCCAAAAATTGCTTTATTTTTTTTCCAGTTTTTTTTTCCCCCCCAGTCCTGGGGCTTGAACTCAGAGCCTGGGCACTGCCTCTGAGCTTCATCTGTTCAAGGCTAGTACTCTACCACTTGAGCCACAGTGTCACATCTTTTTTTCTGTTTATGTGGTACTGAGGAATGGAATCCATGGCTTCATGCCTGCTAGGCAAGCACTCTACCATAGGCCACATTCCCAGCCCTCTAGTTTTTTGTTTGTTTTTGAGACAGGGTCTTACTATGTAGCTCAGGGTAATCTGGAACTCAAAATCCTTTTGCCTCCTGTGTACTGAAATTAAAAACCTGGCAGCACCATGCCTGGTTGAGATTTAGCATTTTTAATCATTTTATGGGTGCTGATGCTACAAGCGAGGGGAGCTCAGTGGGAGCTTCTGGCTTCTAGCAGAGAGAGGGTCTCCCACTCCTGCTAGCTGACCCCCCACAGCCCAGACAGTCGAAATGAGCACTTTACATGTCCCTTTGACAAGACAAGGATTGTGTCAGACTTAGAAGCAGTTACTTACTTTTCTGAGGCTACCTAGTCAGATAGTGACAGGCAACTAGATTAGTCCTTGGGGGACCGGGGGTGGGGAGTAAGGGGAGCAGCTTGAACTCAGGTCCTGGGTTCTGTCTCTTAGGTTTTTTACTCCAGACTAGTGCTCTACTACTTCAGCCATGACTCTAGTTCCAGCTTTTTTTTTTGCTGGTTCTGGCCTCTGGGCCTGGGCGCTGTCCCTTAGCTCCTTTTGCTCAAGGCCAGCTCTCTACCACTTGGGCCACAGCTCTGCCTCTGGCTTTTTCTGTCATTAATTGAAGGTAAGTGTTTTATGGACTTTGCTGCCCACGTTCACTTTGAACTGTGGTCCTCAGATCTCAGCCTCCTGAGTAGCTAGGATTTGTAGATATGAGCTACCAGTACGTGGCTACTTCCAGCTTTTTGCTAGTTAATTGGAGATTTGTCTGCCTGGGCTCGGTTCTAACCAGGCTTAATTCTCAGATCTCAGCCTTCTTACTAGTTGGGTTTATAGCTATGAACCACCAAAGCAATTGTAATTGGTAGTTTGCTCTCTGGAGAAGGGGAAAATAGCCTTTCTGGATCAAGAGTTGTCCAGCTGGGGTTGTACTCTGAAGACAGGATAACATTCAGGTAAGAGACAGGGAAGAAGGTAGGCAGAGGCTTGAGAGCCTAGAAAAGGTTTTTTGTTGTTGTTGGTGGTGGTTGTGGGGCTTGAACTCTGGGCCTGAGCATTGTCCCTCAGCTCTACCACTTGAGCCACAGCACCACTTCCGGTTTTCTGGGGGTTTATTGGAGATAAGAGTTTCATGGATTTTCCTGCCTGGGCTGGCTTTGAACCAGGAGCCTCAGATCTCAGCCTCCTGAGTAGCTAGGATTACAGGTGTGAGCCACTGGCATCCAGCTGAAAAGGGCTTTTTTTTTTCGACAGTCCTGGGGCTTGAACTCTGGCTCTGGGCATTGTTCCTGAGCTTCTTTTTTTTTTTGGGTCCGGTTGTGGGGCCTGAACTCTGAGCCTGGGCGTTGTCCCTCAGCTCTTCATCTCAAGGCTAGCACTCTACCACTTGAGCCACAGCACCACTTCCAGCTTTTTTTTTCTGCTTAAGTGGTGCTAAGGAATCGAACCCAGGGCCTCATTCATGCAAGGCAAGCGCTCTACCACTGAGCTACCTTCCCAGCCCCCCTGAGCTTCTTACTCAAGGCCTTCTGCTACTTGAGCCACAGTGCCACTTGTGGCTTTTTCTGTTTATGTGGTTCTGAGGAATTGAACCCAGGGCTTCATGAAAGCTAGGCAAACACTCTACCACTAAGCCACATTCCCAGCCCTAGAAAAACTTTTTAGGAGTGCTTTACTTCTTTATTGTAGCTAATACCAGTTGAGCTAGCAGCATTGCTGTATTCAGTGTAGTGTTCTCATTTTGCAGATTAGGAAACTGATATTGCATAGTGTTTTCTCAGGTTTCAGGCCTTGGGAATGTCCTCATCATCTTTTCTGCCTTCCCTAGCTCATTACACAGACCTTTAACCACCACAACCAGTTGGCACAGAAGGCCCGGCGAGAGAAGCGAGCTCGGCAGGAGTCTGAGCGGCGGGAGAAGGCAGAGCGTGCAGCCAGGCTGGCCAAGGAAGCCAAGGCAGAGACCCCTGGGCCACAGATCAAGGAGCTGACTGATGAGGAGGCTGAGAGGCTGCAGCTAGAGATTGACCAGGTAAGATTTGGTGTCCTTCCTCCACGCCCCCTCCCCCCACTCCTGTTACCCTGGAAAATGGGGCCCTGTTGCCAACTGTGTGCTCTTTGCTATATAGAAAAAGGATGCGGAGAATCATGAGGCCCAGCTCAAGAATGGCAGCATTGGCTCACCAGGAAAGCAGGTGAGATGGATTGGAGAAAAGAATTCCGGCCAAGCAGAAGCTTGGGAACCATCCTTCCTTTTTCTCCTTAAAGCCTTTGTTTGCCTTTCCCTGCCCTCAGCTTTGAATTCTCCCCATACTTCAGGAACCTATTTAGGGGCATGGAACAAATGAATTTGGATTAAAAATAATAACAGGAAGTGGTGCTGTGGCTCAAGTGCTAGTGCTAGCCTTGAGCTGAAGAGCTGAGGGACAGCGCCCAGGCCCTAAAGTTCAAGCCCCACAACTGACCAAAAAATAAAAAAAAATAAAGCCACTGGCTTTAAATCTTGGCAGGAAAGCCCAAGAGCCAGAGAAGGTTCTGGCTGTGCAATTACCATCTAAACTGGCTGAGGTCTGTGGGGGCCAACTCAAATGTGATAATCTGAATTCTTTGCAGGCAAAAATTAGAATTCAGCTGGGCACTGGTGGCTCACGCTTGTAATCCTAGCTTCTCAGGAGGCTGAGATCTGAGGATCACGGTTCAAAGCCAGCCTGGAGAGGAAAGTCTGTGAGACTTTTACCTCCAATTAACCACCAGAAAATGAGAAGTGGCGCTGTGGCTCAAAGTGGTAGAGTGCTCACCTTGAACTGAAGAGCTCAGGGTCAGTGCCCAGGCCAAGTTGAAGCTCCATGACTGATAGAATCGCGCGTGCGCGTGCCAATCTTGGGGCTTGAACTCAGGGCCTGGGCTCTGTCCCTGAGCCTTTTTGTGCTCAAGGCTAGCACCTATCACTTGAGCCACAGTGCCACTTCTGCCTTTTTCTGTGTATATGTTACTGTGGAATCGAACCCAGGGCTTCATGAATGCTAGGCAAGCACTCTACCACTAAGCCACATTCCCAGCCCCAGAATCCAGTTTTACTTCTGGACCAGGTCATTGCCTGCCACAGTGTGGGCAAGGGCCAGTTCTGTTTTGTGGTTGTGTACCCAGTGCCATCCCTGGGCTTGGCGCAGTGGGATCCAATCTGTTTTTGTCAAGTAAGTGGCCCCTGACTGTGAACAGGATGCTGAGGAAGAAGAGGAGGAGGAAGATGAGAAGGACAAAGGAAAACTGAAGCCCAATCTAGGCAATGGAGCTGATCTGCCCAATTACCGCTGGACCCAGACCCTGTCTGAGCTGGATGTGAGTTGATGGCTGGTGCCAGGGGTGGAGGTTTGGGAACCAACCTAGAGACTTGGCAGTCTCTAGAGGGCTTTCTGTGTCCATGCAGCTGGCAGTGCCCTTCCCTGTCAACTTCCGGCTGAAGGGAAAGGATGTGGTAGTGGATATCCAGCGGCGTCATCTCCGGGTGGGGCTCAAGGGGCAGCCAGCAGTCATTGATGGGGAGCTGTACAATGAGGTGAAGGTGGAGGAAAGCTCATGGCTCATTGAGGATGGCAAGGTGGTGACGGTGCATCTGGAGAAGGTATGTGAGATCTGCAGACTCAGGGCATGCTGGGGCCTTGTGGAAATAACTTACTCCCACAAGATTCTTTTTTTTTTTGATCAGTTATGGGGCCTGAACTCTGGGCCTGGGCACTGTCCCTCAGCTCTTCAGCTCAAGGCTAGCACTCTACCACTTAAGCCACAGCACCACTTCCAGTTTTTTCTGCTTATGTGGTGCTGAGGAATCAAACCCAGGACCTCATGCATACAAGGCAAGCACTCTACTACTGAGCCACCTTCCCAGTCCTTTAAAAAAAATCTGTCCTTGGTTTGGGTCAAGAAAAAGATTCGGGGCTGGGAAGGTGGCTTTTGGGGTACTGCTTGTGTTTTCTGGCTTAGCATGTTACTCTAGCATCTTGCCTTTCATGTTGAATGACCACCCATGATCAGCTGTGTACTTTTTTCTTTTCTCATCACACTGTTAAGTTTTTTTTTTTTTTTAATTTTATTTTGCCAGTCCTGGGGCTTGAACTCAGGGCCTGGGCACTGTCCCTGAGCTTCTTTTGTTCAAGGCTAGCACCCTACCACTAAGCCACAGTGCCACTTCTGGCACTTTCTGTTTATGTGGTATCAAGAAATCGAACCTAGGGCTTGATCCATTCTAAACAAGTTCTCTACCACTAAGCCACATCCCAGCTCTTGTTTTTGTGCCAGTTTGGGACTTTAATTCCATGCCCAGGTATACTGTCCCTGAGCTTTTTTGCTCAAGGGTAGTGTGTTAACAGTTGAGACACAGCTTCACTTCTGGCTCTTTTTGGTGCTTAATTGGAGATGAGTCACATAGACTTTCCTACCCATGCTGGCTTTGAACCATGATTGTGATCTCAGCCTGAGTAGCTTGGATTACAGGCATAAGCCACCAGTACCAGCTGTGTGAGTGTGTGCATGCATGTGTATGCACCATTGTTAGGGCTTGTGCTCAGGGTTTCATGTAATCACTTAATTAGCTTTTTTTGTTGAAGGTTGGATGCTCTACGACTTGAGCCACACTTCTATTTCAAGTTTTTTGCTGGTTATTGGAAGTACAGTCTCATGTACTTTTCTTTCCAGATTAGTTTTGAAACATGATCCTCCGATCTCAAGCCCCTGGAGTAGCTAGGATTATAGGCATGAGCTACCAGCACCCAGCTTATCACACCCAACTTGTAACCGTGAGCTTCCTTGTCGTAGCCAGCTCTGAAAAGGCGAGGATTATAGGCATGAGCTACTAACACTCAGCTTATCACCCCAATTTGTAACTGAGCTTCCTTGTTGTCTCTCCCAGCTCTGGAAAGGCTGAGGTCTGGCTGCTTATCACCCCAATTTGTAACTGAGCTTCCTTGTTGTCTCTCCCAGCTCTGGAAAGGCTGAGGTCTGGCTTCTTTTTACTCCTGATCTCAGTATAGACCTGTGTGGGTCTTAGGTGCAAAATGTGGAAGGCTCTGGAAGGGTTGAGTGGTGATTCCTGATCACAGAGTGAACCCCTTCCAACTTCTTGGGTGTCTTCCTTTTCATAGATTAATAAGATGGAGTGGTGGAGTCGCTTGGTGTCCAGTGACCCTGAGATCAATACAAAAAAGATCAACCCTGAGAACTCTAAGGTGAGCCCTGACCAGGTGGGGAAGCTGGAGCAAGCAGGGGCAAGGAGGGCCCGAAGTGGTCATCAACTTTCATCCATCCTGGTCTTTGTCTCCAGCTATCAGACCTGGACAGTGAGACACGCAGCATGGTAGAAAAAATGATGTACGATCAGAGACAGAAGTCCATGGGGCTGCCCACCTCAGATGAGCAGAAGAAACAGGAAATTCTGAAGAAGTAAGCAACTTAAGGACTGAGAAGTGGGGAGGATGGGTGCTGGGGGCTTACACCTGGATAACAGCAGGGAGTAGGGTGAATAGTTGCTGAGCAGGCCTTGAGAGCTGCCCTGCCGCCTTTGAGCATGAGCCAGCTAAGTTTATGGCCTTGGTTTGCTTACCCTAATCACTCATTAGGTCATCCTGAGGGGGCAAGGACAGCTTTTGCAAGGGGGTAACTGGCGATCACCACCCCCTACAGGCAAACAGTGCCAGTGTTGGCACCTCTGTTTCCAGCCTCCAACTCAAATGGCCTCTCAGATACCTGGGACTCTGCCTGGCCTGGTTCTAGATTATTCGGGGCTCTAAAGAGAACAGACATCTGTGTGGGGACAGTGGATTAGCTTGAGGGGGGACAGCCTGTTTCATCCTCTTCTTTCATTCTCTTCCAGGTTCATGGATCAGCATCCAGAGATGGATTTCTCCAAGGCCAAATTCAACTAGCTCCCAAACTCTTGGGGCTGAGTCCCCAGCGATCCAACTTCCTTTCCTATCCTTCTTGGGACTTGGGAGCCTCAGGACTGGGCCAGGCACAGGACTGGGCCAGGCATGTGGGTCCCAAGGTATCATGAGAGAAGGGCTGAGGCCTCCAGGGTCTTGTCCTCCCCAGTTGCTCTTCTGTTACACATTAAAGCTATTTACCCAGCTCTGTGTCCTCTCTCTTCCCTCTGGCTGCTGCTGGAGCTAGGGTTTTGGCTTCTAGCCCAGATAGTGCCATGTGACTTAGGGCGGGCCCTTGTAGGGCCTCAATTTCTCAGTACTTAAGAGGAAGTAGTAGGGCAAGGCTTTTAGTCTGTAGTTCTGAGCAAAGGTGTGCTTTTGCCTGTGGAGACTAGAATGTGTCTGGTTCTCAAAGGGGCCTATGACTCAGAAAAGACCAATCAGATGCCCTTCTACCTACCCCATCCCTGAAATAAATTTTTTTTTTGGTCCGGTCGTGGGGCCTGAACTCTGGGCCTGTCCCTCAGCTCTTCAGCTCAAGGCTAGCACTCTACAACTTGAGCCACAGCGCCACTTCCGGCTTTTTTCTTTTTGCTTATGTGGTGCTAAGGAATCGAACCCAGGGCCTCGAGCACGCAAGGCAAGCGCTCTACCACTGAGCCACCTTCCCAGCCCCTGAAATAAATGTTTTTAAACTATAAACTTTTCAGAGGCAGAAGAGCTGCAAGGCCTGGGTGACACTCCAAGTTTGCAGAGCCTCAAATCCATTCTCATACAGAGACCTGGCTGGGAGGATAAAGTCCATGGGGGCCACTGTTTGTCTCTGATGTGGACTTCTGCCTATTTTGGGACTCCCCAGCCAGCTCCTAGGAAATGCCTACACACTAACCCAGTGCAAACTGACACTGCTTTGCCTCAGCTAGAAGTGGAGATCACAGAGTACTGAGCCCACTGAGTTTGGGACAAATAGTGGTTCACAAGGTTGTTAGGAAACTGATGCTCTAGGGTCAAGGCTGGAATGGAGGGAGTTGGTTACTTTCCCACTCAGGGCTCCAGTGGCATGTATGTATGTAACATGCTGGGGATGAAATAAGGCTTCTTGCATAGGAAGTAAGTGTTCTACCACTGGACTACATAACCCAGCCAAGTCACTTCATTTTGTAGAGGCCTTGACCTGAATGAGAGACCCTAAGGAAAGGCGCCAGTTAGATTCTGGGGCCCATTCTGTGTGTCTGCTAAAAGAACTGGATAAGTGATTTGTGTAGTCATTTCCCAAAGGGCAGGACAGGCTATAAATGAAGAGAGAGTGGCAGAAATCTCCCAGTTTGTTCAGCCTTATGAGGATTTGGATTGCTCATGGTGTGAGGAGCAGCCAAAAGCCCTCAGGCTGGGCTCTGGCATCCAAACAAGGAGAGTGATTCCCAAGGAGCTCACCTCAGTTCCCTCTCCCACTTTAGGGTTGCTGGAAAGGCCAGAATAACAGTGAAAAAATGGCAGTGCTCTTTTAGTATCAGGGAGAGAAGGGTGAAGGGGTGGCTGAGAAGTGACTAGGGATTTGAGGGGTATGGATAGCCAGAACAGGCCATTTTGTAGACAATGGACTAATGAGAGCAGGACATGTAGTCAGTCCCTAAAAATAACAGAAAAACACTTGTCAAGCCTGGCACAAGTGGATCACGCCTGTTAGCTACTAGCTCAGAAGGCTGAGATTTGAAGATTGAAATTCAAAACAAGGCTTATCCATGAGACTTACCTCAAACTATCAAACAAGCCATCAGTAGAACTGTGGCTAAAGTGATAAAGCACTAGCCTTGAGTCAAAGAAGCTTAGAAATAGGGCTGGGAAGTTGGCTCAGTGGTAGAGCGCTTGCCTTGCATGCCTGAGGCCCTGGGTTCAATTCCTCAGCACCACATAAGCAAAAAGAAAAAAGCCGG
>NW_012267222.1:11676018-11684172 GCF_000151885.1 Dipodomys ordii | reverse complement strand
GGCTTTTTTCTTTTTGCTTATGTGGTGCTGAGGAATCAAACCCAGGGCCTCAGGCATGCAAGGCAAGCACTCTACCACTGAGCCACCTTCCCAGCCCCCGAGCTGGCTTTGAACCATGATCTTCAAATCTTAACTTCCTGATAGCTAGGATTACAGGTGTGAGCCACCAGTGCCTGGCCCTGTCATACCCTTTTGTTAGCTCTCTTGGTGAACCCAGGACATAGGTAGCCTTCTGACTTCAACTCCACAACATGGCCAGGCTGGACGTGTATCCTGTGTCCTGCTCCAGCAGTGATTAGGTAAGGCAAATGGGACTGAAAGGACTATACCAGAGCCCAGATGACCAGGCAGGCATTTGCTGCCTTTGTACTTGAAGCTATAATCATGTTAACATGTAGAATCGGAGCATAATGAGCGGGCACTGCCCACAGAATTTCAAACAGGCCCTACCAACCCCCAACCCAGGCCACATAAATGTCTTTTACAGTTTCCATGATTGCTTTAGGGTGATGCATTATGGGGATGTAACTCCCAAGTCTTTGCTTTTGGTGGTCAGCCACAGGAACAGGCCCAGGGAGGAGGGATCAGGCCAGCTGGGGATGTAGGGAATGTGGGCACTATGGCCCTGTGAAATGCAGTGGTCCAGGAACCAGTCAACCAAAGGAGGTGTGGGAGTGGGCACTGCTCCTGAGTTCCTGGTTCTGTGTGAGCTCAAAGGGACTCTGGGCCCTCTGTGCTGTAGGATATGCTTCTCCCAGGAGGGGCGAGTTGCTGGGGTCAGTAGGGGTTAGCAGTACACCTGGAGCAGGGGGGCTCCTGAGGAGTCTGTGTCGGTGCCTTGGAAGGACGAATCATGGCTGGCTGGGTACCCTGGTTGGGAGAGGAAGCAGAGGCTCAGAGAGGGGAAGAAGCTCATCCAGGGCCCACAGCCAGGGAGAAGCCTGCTGAGAAGGAACAGAGCAGGGCTTGAGCCTGGTCTTCATCCTGCCCCGCTGACCCACTGTTTTGACCTCTGAACCTCAGTATCCCTCTGTTGAAAGTGAAGTGACCCTGTTCCCAGGAGATAGCACTAGAAACTTCTGCCCTCCTCCCTGATGACTGGCTTAGAGCTTGGAGGTAGAGCACTCCCAGCTTGTCTCTTCTGAACACCTGTCCCATGCTTTGAGCTCACAGGACTGAGTGGGCATATGACTGCTCAGGTCCCTTGTCCCTTCCTAATCCCATCCTCACCCACCAAGAGGAAGCTGGTAAAGAAGCTCCTAGAGTAGTCTCCCACCCTCTGCACTCATTAGGTCCAGATCACACCTGGGGCTCCATACGGCCTCAGCTTCCGGGCAATAGCATCTGCTGTCGTCTCCTGAGAGATCTGCACTGTTAGTTCTAGAGAAGGAACATGAAGGGCAGTGGTCAGTGTGATATCCTCTCAGTGCCAACCCCTATTCCTGCTGGCAGCTCCATGGAGGGGCCACTCGCCCTGGCAGGGCCAGAGGAATAACCCTTAAAATAACACAAAGCAACACACCTAGCTACTCAGGAGACAGATCTGAGGATCGTAGTTCAAAGCCAGCCCAGGCAGGAAAGTCCATGAGATTCTCAACTCCAATTAACAAAAAAGCTGGAAGTAGAGCTGTGGCTCAAGTGGTAGAGTATTAGCTTTGAACTAAAAGGAGCTCAGGAACAGCACCCAAACCCAGAGTTTGAGCTCTAGGACTGGGCCCTCCCCCCCCAAAAAAATCCACAAAGCTGAAAGAGATGGGGCTCACTTGGAACCCTAGCACTTAGAAGACTGAAACAGGAAGATGTGACTCAAGGCCAGGCTGAGCTATCAAGGCCCCATCTTACAAGGCAGATAAGCTCTGTCTATGTGTATGTGGGTAGTCCTGGTCAGAAGTCCAAATTCATGTGCCCTGGGGTCCTGCTATACCCAGGTTAGCCTGCAGGTGGTAGCAGGCGAGAGAATTCTTGTCAGTTGAGCTGAGCAGACAGTGCAAGGGGGCTGGCTCCTGGGGTCCCAGCTCTTTGCTTCTCAGACCTCACTGGGAAGAGCAGATGGGAGTTGGAGGAGGAAGAGCAGGGACTTACTAAGGGGCCAGCAATCCAGTGGCCTGAGCTTCCCCCACTGCCCCCCTTCCTCCACATCCTCCAGCCCACCTACCATCCTGGCTGAGCCCGGAGCCCACCATGGTCTCATGGCCACTGTCAGGGGCGGCGGCGGCGGCAGGGGTGGCAGCTCTGGCCTGTGGGCGGGCACGGCTCTTCCGTGTGCTGATCCGGATGATGCCCCGCACCAGGCGGCCCTCGGCATCCTGCTCGTCCAGGTGGTAGTCCTGGGTGATGCTATTGATCAGGTCAGAAATCTTACTGGTCTTCTCCAGGAACACTGTGTCAGACGTGCACTTGGCCAGCTCGTCGATCTGGTGCACGCTAAACAGCTCTGTCAGCTTCTTGAAGATGAGCACGTCGATCTCCCGGCTGGACATGGAGCCACTGCCCATCTCCGGCAGGTCCAGGTCTGACTCGTGAAAGGAGTAGTACTCCTCCGAGCCCCGAGGGCTGCTGGCCAGGGTGCTGGGCAGGCTGTGGCGCATGGGAGGGGGGTCAGCAAGTGGCTCCTTGCAGCAAGAGTCCGCATCGGGGGCTGGGGAGGTGGCGCTGCGGTAAGGGTACACCGGGATGCCCTTGAGCTTGACGTCAGGGTAGCTGAAGCTGCTGCCCATGGAGGACTTGAGGCGCTGGCCATCCCGGCGGCTGGGGGGTGCCCGGTCAGGGCTGGGGGGCACACCATTGTGCTCCTTGGCCCAGTGGACCTCAGCAGCCCCCTCGGTGGAGTCCTCTGCCGACAAGCAGGGGCTGCAGCCCCGTACGCAGGCCCCGCAGCGCTGCAGACAATCCCAGCAGCGGCGGAAGCAGAAGGCAGCCCGGCACCAGTCCCATCCCCAGGGGCGCCAGAGCAGGCAGCAGGCCGGGGGCTCAGCGGCGGGCTCCGCAGAGCCAGAGATGAAGGTGATACTCTCCGGCCCATGGTGGCCAGGGTCCTTGGGGTCTGGCCTACGGGTGCGACGGCCAGGAGGAGGCTGGGGTGGCTTATCATAAGCCACTGGCCGCTCCCAGGGTCCCAAGCATGGTGGCCCAGATGATGGGCGGGGCTGTCCTGGCCGGGGCATGGCTTACTGCATGGCTTGCTGCAGCCAGGCACCTGCAAGGGAGAAGCCAGGAAAGAAGTCAGGAGCGGCGGTCAGGACCATGCTCCTGGACCGAGCCACAGAGCTTGAAAGCTCTGAAAAGCTTGTGACTGGTTTGGGCCCAGTATGCCATACTCTCATTTATCTTCCCAAAGAGAAAGTTCTCTATGTAGTCTAACTGGATTTCAAAGTTTCCTGAACTTGTCATCCACACATCGACTATTATTTAAAAAAAAAAAAAAGTCAAGAAAATAACAAGTGTTAGGATACCAAGAAATACCTTTGTGTATTGCTGGCAGGCTATAAAGTGTAGATTACTGTGGAAAACAGTGAGGTGGTTCTTCAAAATTCAAGCCCACAGGCTAGGGATGGGGCTTAGTAGTAGAGCACTTGTCTAGAGGCACAGGACACCCCCAAATCGTCTGACTCAACAACTCCACTTCTGGGTATACAGCCGACAGAACTGAAAACTGCAACTTGAACCAAGATATCTGCACATCCATGTTTACAGCAGCATTATTACAGGAGTCAGAAAGTGAGAACAACAATGATGAATGGATAAACAAAACTGGTATATGGGGCTGGCAACGCAGACTAAGTGGTAGTGCACCTGCCTAGCAAATGCCAGGCCTGAGTTCAACCCCCAGAACCACACACATGCACATGCACACACACAAACACACACAATGGACCTTGATATATGAACAGGCCCCACGACCGGAACCAAAAAAAAAAAAGAGCAAACACTATACTATCCTACTTTTGTGACATATCTAGCAGTCAAATTTGGAGAGACAAGAATAGTATTGTGATTGCCAGGATTGGGAGTAGAGAGAAATGGAGGAGTCAGTATTGTATGGGTATAGAATTTCAGCTGAGGAGCCGGGCGCCGGTGGCTCACGCCTGTAATCCTAGTTACTCAGGAGGCTGAGATCTGAGGATCGAGGTTCAAAGCGAGCCCGGGCAAGAATATCCATGAGACTCTTATCTCCAATTAACCACCAGAAAACCAGAAGTGGCACTGTGGCTCAAGTGGTAGAGTGCTTGCCTTGAGCTGAAGGGACAGTGCCCAGGCCCAGAGTTCAAGCCCCAGGACTGACAAAAAAAAAAAAAAAGATGGGACATGTAGAATATATAATACATTCTAGGAGTCAGAGAAGATTGAAGATTATGTATTGGTTTATTTGGGAGGGCCTTTGAGATCTCAGTCCCTTATCCTTTTATCCCTGCCTTACTGATACCAGGTCCTTTTTGTTTTTTTTTTTGCCAGTCCCGGGGCTTAAATTCAGGACATGGGCATTGTCTCTAAGCTTCTTCTTCTTGTTTTTTGCTCAAGGCTAGCACTCTACCACTTGAGTGACAGCACCACTTCTGGCTTTTTCTGTTTATGTGGTACTGAGTGATACCAGGTCCTTAAAACAAGTGCTAAGTGAGAAACTGGGCAGCAGGGTACCTGTGATCTAGTTTCAGTTTTGGCGTGTATAACCTATGTGCCACCTTCCCAAATAGTCACCATCACCTCCTACCCAAATACCATCAAGGCTCCCACCCGCCATCTCTATTTCCTTCTGCTTGTTGCAGTCAATGCAAACTTTTTTTTTTTTTTTGGTGGTACTGGGGTTTGAACTTAGACCTCAATGCTTCCTAGGCTGGCACTCTACCACTTGAGCCACACCTCCAGCCCTGTTTTTTGATGGGTATATTAGAGATGGAGTGAAGCAAACTTTTCTGCCCTGGGGGGCCTTGAATCTCAATCCTTCAGATCTCAATCTCCTGAGTAGTTAGGATTATAGGCATGAGCCACCAGAAGGTGGCTTGGTGTGAAAAAAATTTAAAAATGGGGCTGGGAAGGTGGCTCAGTGGTAGAGTGCTTGCCTTGCATGCATGAGGCCCTGGGTTCGATTCCTCAGCACCACATAAGCAAACAGAAAAAAGCCGGTAGTGGCGCTGTGGCTCAAGTGGTAGAGTGCTAGCCTTGAGCTGAAGAGCTGAGGGATAGCGCCCAGGCCCAGAGTTCAGGCCTCATGACCTGACCCCCCCAAAAAAAAAATGGTTCTGGAGCCAGGCACTGATGGGCCACACCTGTAATCCTAGCTACTAAAGAGCCTGAGATCTGAGGATCACAGTTCAAAACCAGCCCAGGCAGGAAAGTTCATGAGACTATTATCTCCAATATGCCACCAGAAAACTGGAAGTGGCGCTGTAGCTCAAATGTCAGAGCACTCGCCTTGAGCTGAAGAGCTGAAGGACATCACCCAGGCCTAGAGTTCAAGCCCTATGACCAACCCCCACCTCCCAAAAAAAAAAAGGATTGAGAAGGTGGCTCAGTGGTAGAGTGCTTGCCTTGCATGCATGAGGTCCTAGGTTCAATTTCTCAGCACCACATAAGCAGAAAAAGCCAGAAGTGGCACTGTGACTCAAGTGGTAGAGCACTAGCCTTGAGCTGAACAGCTGAGGGACAGGGCCCAGGCCCAGTTCAGACCCCATAACCTACCAAAAAAAGACCCAAAAAACAAAACAAAACAAACACCAGATTGCACATTATTTAATGGCATTATATCAATTTTGCATTTCCTGAATCACTGCAATTATTTTTATTTACTTTTTGAGACAGGGTCTTGCTTTGCAACCCGAGTTAGCTTTGAACTTTCAATCCTTCTGAATGCTAGGATTATAGGCATGTACCTTTTAATTGAGCAAAGGCAACATTCTTGTTCTTAGGAAATAAATACTAGAGCGTTTAGGTGAAAGGGACATGTATCTCAAATGGCTCAAACTGACCAACTAACACACATCTAGAAGGCATGTGTGTATTTGGGGTGGATGAGAAGATACAAGAGTTCTTTTTTTCCCATGACAATTCAGCCCAATCCAGCTCCACTCAACTCTCCTTTTCTGAGGTCCTTGAAGATCCTGGTCAGGTGGGGGCCTCTTGTACTCACTGCTTTAGGATAAGTCTATCTCCCCAAGGCCTACAGACCACATCAGCCTTCTGTCTCCGTGTCTGCAACACGGTCAGGTTCAGACAGGGCTTTAGGATACTGACACATTCTATGCAACTTCAGAGTAGAACCAGAACCACACATAGAGAAAAAGATCTAAGCTGACCACAGTGGGGAGAATGTCTTACAGGACAGGGTGTGTACAATCCGATTTTCAAAGGTGTACAAACCAAAATTGTAATAAGCAACTTTAAAGTTCTCACAAACAGAGGTACATGATTAAACATTTGCCTTGAGTCAGGCATTGATTGCTCACACCTGTAATCCTAGCTACTCAGAAGGCTGAGATCTGAGTCTCGTAGTTCAAAGCCAACTGGGGCAGGAAAGTCTGTGAGACTCTTATCTCCAACTAACCACCAAAAGGCCAGAGGCAGAGTAGAAGAATGCCAGCCCTGAGCACAAAACCCCAGGGACAACACGCAGGCTCTGAGTTCAAGTCCCAGAATGCATACACACACACAAATTTGCCTCCTTGGATGATTGGGCATGCATCCCATAGAGGTGCTTGCCTAGCAAGTGTGAGGCCCTGAGTTCACCAATACTACGAAAAACAAGCAAACAAACACTGTTGCCTTAGGCATGGATTCATTCAATTAACAAATACTAGGTATGGGAAGGGCCTAGTGTGCTCAACACAGTGTTAAATTCTGTAGGGACTGTGGTAAAACAGAGGAACTCCTGAGTCTCAGGATTTGGCACTCCAGTAAAAGCCACTATTGGTGGCTTGCATTGCTTTTTGTAATAAAACAACTCTCACTATCCTGTGTCATATCATCATTCTGCAGAAGCACACAGAGGTTAAATAAGTGGTTGAAAGCCACAGTTCCATTTGTACCCAATTGGCCAGGCCCAGAGTCTCATACATCCCTCGCTCAGCTCTTCCACTAACCCACACCATTTGTTACTTGGGAGGGAAGAGGTAGTTGTGCCAGCTGCATGAACAAGCCTGTACTCTGGGAGGGCCCACAGTGGGGGCTCCAGTCTTCCAGACCCAGGCCTTGATCCACAGGATGGCAGTGTCCACACTGGTAGACCATGCTGAGCATTTAGGTCCCAGCTTTGGGAAAGTATTAAGGGTGACTGAACAAGGGCTGGGCCCTTATCTCCTTTCCCACCTCCAAGGCTTTAGTACTCACTGCTGTTGATTAAATTCATCCCACATATATATGGTTGGACCCAGTGCTGTGGTAAGTTCTGAGGAGACAGCCGTGAATGGTTCAGAAACAGGCAGCCCAGGACTTCCATCTGAATAAACCCCACTTATTCTCCTGTGAGGGATTCACTCCTCTTTGGGGCCCCTCTCAGATAAAAGACTGCCACTAATTACTTTCAGGCTTTCCTTTCACTTTCAAGTGCACTTAATTCTATTTACATTAAAAACAAACAACTGTGTTGTGAATCAGTGAAGTCTCCACTTTATGGAAGAGAAGTCAGAAGCTCAGCCAGCTTTCCCAAGCTGGGAAAGGCAGGATGGTACTCTTTGCCTGCTAGACTTGGAAGCCGGGTGCTTTGCTCTGGACTGCATCCCCAGTATAGGGAGGATGAGGTGGGGAGAAAGGAAGAAAGGTCTGGCCTCAGTTTCCCCCTTGTGGAAGTCAAACATCTCCCCCTTCCTCAGCCAGTCCTAGAAACACTGGTCACTTGACGATTCCCGACTCTATTTGGATTCTTGGCCTCCATTTCCTCATCTTTTAAAATGGGAAGACAGACAGACAGAGAGACACACACACACACACACACACACACACACACACACACACACACACACACACACACACACACACACACGTTTAAATAAAGGCACCACAGGCCGGTCCTCCAGGGTTTGGGGGATTCGGTCAGCCCTCCCCGACCTCTCTGCCTTAGTTCCCGCGAACACGCCCACCCTCGAGGGTGCACGACCCCACTCTCCCCGGGCAGGTGGCTGCAGCAGCCTTGCACTCCGGGCCCGGAGGTGTAGCCCCCCCCCC
>NW_012267222.1:11658668-11675303 GCF_000151885.1 Dipodomys ordii | reverse complement strand
GGGAGGGCGGAGGGCAGGGAGGCCCGGCTCCGGCCCCGCTCGGTCCCAGCGGCCGGTGGCCTACGTGTCCCAGGGCGCCCGCGGGGCGCCGGCCAGGCCCTAACCCTGCAGCTCAGAGGGCCCGTCCCGGGGAGCTTTCCCTGACCCCTGAACCCCGGCTGCTTTGCCAAGTGGATCCATTTCCTCTACTCTTTATGGTGGCCTTCAGCAAGCTGCTGCTTTCCTGTCCTCTGTACCTTCTGTTTTAGTCTTGATAATAGGGTCTGGTTGTGTGTGTGTGTGTGTGTGTCTATGTGTCTGTGTCTGTCTGTCTGTGTGCGTGTGTACTGGGGTTTGAACTCAGGGCCTAGGCACCTTCCCTGAGCTTTTTTTTTTTTTTGCTCAACGCTAGTGTTCTATCACTTGAAGCCCAGTTCCCTTTCTGGCTTTTTGCTAGTTAACGGGAGATAAGAGTGTCACGAACTTGCCGAGTCTGGCTTCCAATCTCCATCCTCAGATCCAAGCTTTCTGGATTCTTTAAAATGCTACAGAGCCAGGCGCTGGTGGCTCACGCCTCTAATCCTAACTACTCAGGAGGCTAAGACCTGAGGATCGAGGTTCCAAGCCAGACCCGGCAGGAAAGTCCCTGAGACTCTTATCTTCAATAAACTACTAGAAGTGGCGCTGTGGCTCAAGTGGTAGAGCGCTTGCCTTGAGCTGAAGAGTTGAGGGACAGCACCCAGGCCCAAAGTTCAAGCCCCACGACCAGAGAAAAAAAAAAAAACAGCTACAGACTAGCAAAAACGTGATGCCGACATCAGCTGAGAACTACAGTCCTTTTACTTTCTTTACCTAGAAAGAAAAAACAGGAAGGGAGAAATGAATAAAGGAAGATCTGATCTCTGAACCTCAGGCTATGCTCTCTGATATGTGAAGGAAACTTTCTCTGGAGTCCAGCCTTATCTTACAGCTTGGTGTAATAGTGTACACTTGTAATTCCAGCACTCAGGAGGCTGAGGCAAGAGGGTTTTGAGTGCCATGCCAGCTTGCTACCTGTTAAGACCCTTAATCACAACAATATAAAATGGGGATGGCATTTCCCCATAGTGTGATATATGGAATGTTTTTATAATAGTCATAAGGTAGGAGCTGGGAAGGTGGCTCAGTGGTAGAGCGCTTGCCTTGCGTGCCTGAGGCCCTGGGTTCGATTCCTCAGCACCACATAAGCAAAAAGAAAAAAGCCGGAAGTGGCACTGTGGCTCAAGTGGTAGAGCGCTTGCCTTGAGCTGAAGAGCTGAGGGACAGTGCCTAGGCCCAGAGTTCAGGCCCCACGACCGGACCCTCTCCCCCCCAAAAAAAAGAAAAAAAGAAAGAACAAATACTGTATGTTTCTACATATCTGAAATATTGGTTAATTTTATAGAGAGGTTAGAGGTTATCAGAGGTTGGAGTGAGAGGAAAGGCAAATGGGAAGTTGTTGCCTAATGTGTACAGAGTTCTTGTTTGGAGTGATGCAAAAGTTTTTGAAATAGAGGTGATGGTTATACAACATTCGGAAGGTAGTTAATGTCTCTGCATTTATGCTTAAAAATAGTTTGAGACAGGTTTGGTGGTATACACCAGTAATGCCAGAATTTAGGAGACTGAGGGTGGGCTACCTAGGGAGACCCTCTCGCAAAAATCAAAAAAAACAAGGGGCTGGGAATGTGGCTTAGTAGTAGAGTGTTTGCTTAGCACACATGAAGCCCTGGGTTCTATTCCTCAGTACCATATACACAGAAAAAACTGAAAGTGGTGCTGTGGATTAAGTGGTAGAGTGATAGCACTGAGCAAAAGAATCTCAGGGACAGTGCCTACGCCCTGAATTCAAGCTCCAGGACTAGAATTTTTTTTTAAGGATTCAATGGGAAATTTTGTTATAGAGACTTTACCATAATTAAAAACAAAAAAGCAACAAAAGCAGCTGGGTGCCGGTGGCTCACCCCTATAATCCTAGCTACTCAGAAGGCTGAGGTCTGAGGATGGAAGTTCAAAGCCAGCCTGGGCAGGAAATCCATGAGACTCTGATCTATAATAAACCACCAGAAAACTGGAAGTGGCATTGTGGCTCAAGTGGTAGAACGCTTACCTTTAGCTAAAGAGCTAAAGGACAGCGCCCAGGCCCAGAGTTCAAGCCCCAAAACTGGCAAGAGAGAGAGAGAGAAAAAGCATATGTTAAATTTTTGCATATCAATTAAAAGAAGCAAGCAAGCAAACAAACAAAACCCCAAAGCTATTACATTTTGAAGGCAAAACAAGGTATCTATCTTTTTGGCTCAGCTTTATTATTTGAGCCATATATCCCTCCTCCCTTTTTTTTCTTTGTACTTTGTTTAGGAGACAAGTTCTCAATGACTGTGTCTGGGCTGCCCAAATTTTCTTGCTGACTCTTGAATAGCTGGGATTACAGGAATTCACTAACATACCTGGCAATAAGCATAGTTTTATTTGATCCTTACAACAGTCCTATGAGATAGGCCTTGTCATATTCACTTTACAGATGGGAAAACTGAGGTCCTACAAGTTTAGACCATTTGCCTAAGGCCACAGTGTGACTGGGTAGTGAGCTGGAGGGATAATCAATCCTCTTGCTCATGATGCAGTGCTCCTTACCCCCAATGTTTCCAAGTGGTGTTTGGGCTTCTTTCTAAGCAAATCTGGCTTTGTGGGGTTAGGATTGAACTCAGGGCCTTGTATATTCAAAGCATGTGGTATACCATTAAGTTACACTTTCAAGCACATAAAGTCCTGGCTTTATATCCAGAGCCTTATGAGCTCAGTTTGCCTGTTGGCCTTCACCTGGGTTATTATTGTCTTGACACTATTCTTAAGTTTTTACTTTGCTGTTCATTTCCCTCTGCTACCATGCAGGCTCCTGTGTTTCTGGCTTTTATTACTAAATGGACAGAGATGCTTGAGAAGGACAAACCAGCTTGGGGTATAAAAATGCAAACTTAGGTTAGACTGGTTAAATCTGAGGATTTGTGGGATAGCTAAGTACAGCACAATTGTACACATGGATGACATCGAGAGTGCTGGTTAGAAGCAGTGACCCTGTAGCTTCGTGGGTGAGGGGAGGGGAACAATGGTACTGCCTACATTGGGGCTGGAAGTGGGAAGTGGCATGGAGCTGGGATGGGGGGGGGTCCCCCCCTCCTCCCCGCCCACCTTCCCTGCTTCCCACCTCCTACTGACTTGCTGCTTGTCTCTGGTGGGTTTCCTCTTCAGGGACACTAGGGGGCAGCACACAGCGGTGGAAATGACCAGAATTTCCGAGTCATAAGATCTGAATCCTAGCTGCACCCCCTGCAGGCCAGGTATGTGAGCCTTTCCCATTGAAGATGGGCTTAAGACATGAAGATGAGGCAGACATGAGGCAGGGAGGCACCATGATTTATTAAAGGGTGAACTCTATTTCTAGAGAGAGCCTGTCACTGTGTCCTAGCTCTCTACCATCTATTGGCTCAGTAACTCTAGCCAAGTTATTGAAATAAGACCCATTCTACATGTTAAGATCCATCACAACCATCCCAGGGACCACGCGGAGGTGGGCAGGCACAGGAGAAAGATTATTATTATAAGGATTATCAGAGGAGCCATATCTCCCCCTGGAGAGGAAGCAATATGGCATCTTCCCCATCCAAGGTGGGTAGCTCTGGGGTAGTAGCGAGGTGAGTGCCCAGGTAGGTCTGGGGAGAAGAGAGGGCGTGGCCAGCCATATGGAACTCTAGGGCAGGGAGGAGCTCAGGTCTGGGTGGAGCGGAGGACCAGAGGTGAGGATAATGCCAATAGTGTGACCTTAGGGAGCCCCCTGTATGTGAGGGAGACAAGTCCCCCTGGACTTGTGCCATTTCTCCCGAGGAAGCTCCATCCTTTCTCAGAAACTTAAAGGGAGGCAGTGATATAGACTGACGGTGGCAGACATGAGCTTTTCCTCAAGCAGCCCCTAATCTAAAGAGGGAACCCCAGCTTTCCCCCAAGCCTCCCTATGCAACCCAGCCCTCAGGGTACCCTGTCTGAGAGAAGAGAATAAGGTCTGATCTCAGGACCCTCCAGGATGAAGGATGGAGGATGAGTTAGTCAACTTTCCATCACAGGAGTTAATCAACTTGCAAAGGGAAAGGGTTGTTTGAACTGGAACTTTTCCAACTTTCAGTCTGTCATCAGTTGTCCTGTGCTTTGGGCCTGTGACTCCACACTGTGACAGGGGCACACCACTCACATGGCAGGAAGTGGAAGAGAGACAGATCCACTAGGGCTGGAGTCTTAGCTTCCCCAGTAAAAGCATGTCCCCACTAGCCTCACCTCTTTTCTTTTCTTCCCCCCTCCTCTTCCTCTGTCTGTCTGTCTGTCTGTCTGTCTCCCTGTCTCTCTGTCTCTGTCTCTGTCTGTCTGTCTGTCTGTCTGTCTGTCTCTCTCTCTCTCTCTCTCTTCCTGTTGTGAGGCTGGGGGCCTGGGTGTGTCCCTAAGCTCTTTTTACTCAAGGCTAGGGCTCTACCATTTTGAGCCTTAGCTCCTCTCCCTATTTTTGAGTGATTAATTGGAGATAAGAGTCTCACAGGGACTTTCCTTCCTTGGGTAGGCTTAGAACTGTGCTCCTCAGATCTCAGCCTCCTGAGTAGCTAAGATTACAGGCAAGAGCCACCGGCACCTGGCAAGGCCCCTCCTTTTAAAGTTTCCACAACCTCTAGTAACATAGAGCTGGTGAGTAAATCTTTAATACATGGGCTAAGAGGGTCTTACATTCAGATCATAGCCAAGAGGGGAGCCCGATAGAGGTCCTAGGTCATAGGGCAGGGCCAAGAATAAGGGTTGTCTCTGGCTAGGTCTGGGCAAGGTTCCCTTCAGAATGGGAACCTCTGAGGGCTCAGGTGGAGGGACAGGAGCGAGGCTGGGAATAAGCCTCTGGACCATGAGGTTGCCCAGCAACCCGCTGCAAGTCCCAAGGGTAGCTGAACCAAGTGGAGCTGCCAACACAGGAGCTCAATAACAATGGCCTGTGGAGGAAGCGCAGGCAGCCTCACATCTGGCCTGAGGCCTGTTGGTCTGGGCAAAGTGGTTGTTGTGTCAGGCGTCAGAGAGGGGTGGAGGGGCCAGTAGGAGAGAAGAACATGGGGAGGCAGAAGACTGAGGAGAAGGGAGAGGTTTTTTAGGGGAAGGTCAAATCTGAAGAGAAACACATGTAGAAGGAGGTAGAGACAGAAGCGTATAGAGATTTTGAGCCCATATTTCTTTTTTTTTGGGTCCAGTTGTGGGGCTTGAACTCTGGGCCTGGGCACTGTCCCTCAGCTCTTCAGCTCAAGGCTAGCGCTCTACCACTTGAGCCACAGTGCCACTTCCGGCTTTTTTCTTTTTGCTTATGTGGTGCTGAGGAATCGAACCCAGGGCCTCAGGCATGCAAGGCAAGCGCTCTACCACTGAGCCAATTTCCCAGCTCCTTGAGCCCATATTTCATCTAGCTGATAAGAAATCCTATTTCCATGGATTTGTTAATCCATGACCTGTAGAGTTGGGCCGTGGTCCAGAGGTGCCTTGAAACCAGATACAAAGAAGCCCTTCAGTCTTTTTTTTTTTTGTCAGTTGTGGGGCTTGAACTCTGGGCCTGGGCGCTGTCTCTCAGCTCTTCAGCTCAAGGCTAGCTGAGCCACAGCACCACTTCTGGTTTTCTGGTGGTTAATTGGAGATAGTCTCATAGACTTCCCTGCCAGGGCTAGTTTTGAACTGTGATCCTCAGATCTCAGCCTCCTGAGTAGCAAGGATTACAGGCATGAGCCACTGGCGCCCGGCAGCCCTTCAGTCTTGTTACTAGGACACCATCAGGTAAAAGATAGTACCGTTCAAGCTGGATGCTGATGGCTTAGCTCAAAGTCAGTGTTCCCCAACCCCCCAAAAAGTACACCTTCCAAAGTCTTATGAGCGGATGTGAGGGCGATCTGGCTGCGACATCTGTCACCCCATTGATCGCCAGGGTTGATTCGGCTGATCTGGCTGGCTAGGTGGGTGTCCCCTTCCTCCCTCACGGCTCCATGTGTGTCCCTCCCTAAGCTGTGCGCTCGGGCAAAGAGGACGACCATCCCCGATAGAGGAGGACCGGTCTTCGGTCAAGGGTATACGAGTAGCTGCGCTCCCCTGCTAGAACCTCCAAACAAGCTCTCAAGGTCAAAAGTCTTATGAGCTTTCTAACTAGGCTGGTTTTAAACTGACAGCTCAGATCTCAGTCTCCTGAGTAGCTAGGTCTGAGCCACCAGCACCTGGCTAATGAACTAGGCTGGCTCTGAACCATGAATTCTCAGTTCTCAGTCTCCTGAGTAGCTAAGATTACAGGAATGAGCCACCAATGCTTAGCTCTAGGTCTTGCTTTCTTATGAATGTCCTGCTTGAGATTATTTTGTGCCAGGCAGCCATAAATAGTTCCCTTTGCCAGGTTGATCCCATGGCCACACAGGATGCTCCGAGACTCAGCATTTCATTCTAGCTAGTAACGGGATCCTTAGGTGCACACCACACCTGCCCCTGCTTATACCCGAGCCTTTCGAGCCTTCCATACCTCACTGCCACTGCAGCTTGCACCCCAGTGCTAATGGGAGACGCATGCAGAGCAGTGGGAGGTACAGCCTGTGCTCTTTCCTGTCACGCTGGAGTCTGAATCAGCGTCAGATGTCAAGAAAAGCCTCTGCCAGAGCTGGAAGCCAACAGCCAGAGCAAAGCTATGGGCTGACACCCCACCAGCTGCCTGTTACAGCATTTCAGGGAGATTGCAGGGCCCAGAAAGGAGAAGCCAGGGAGATGGAGATGGCCAGAGCAGAATGGTTGCCACCTTACTGCCGCTGCTCCTTACAGGATGCAGCCAATCAGAGCTGAAGAAAGAGCAGCTGCGGGCTGGGAATGTGGCTTAGTGGTATAGTGCTTACTGTGCATGCATAAAGCCCTGGTTCCTCAGTACCTCATACACAGAAAAAACTGAAGTGGTGCTATGGATCAAGTGGTAGAGTGCTAGCCTTGAGCAAAAGAAGCTCAGGGACAGTGCCAGGACCTGAGTTCAAACCCTGGAACTGGAAAAAAAAAAAAAAAAAAGCAAGAGATTTTTTTTACTTACAGAGAAGCTCGATTTTCAGCAGTAGTGATAGGGTGAAGAGGGTAGAGGGAAGTTTTAGGGGCTTACCTAAGTGGCAATGGGTTAGAATTCCTGGTACTGTTTATCATGCTGGGCAGCCCCAAGCTAAGTGTTTTAATGTTTCTGGGCCCTCATGTTGTTATTTGCTAAAAATGGCTGTTCTGTGTTCATCACTCCTCCTCTCAGGCTTCCTTCCCTTCCTGTTCCCCGGCTGGATGTCACTTCCTCAAGGAAGTCTGTCTTGATGTCTTCTATCCATTCCAGGTGAACTAAGTCAGCGCCTTCAGTGGATCACCATGCCATCTCCCTGGTTTCTTTCTTTCTTGTTGATTGTGGGGCTTGAACTCTGGATGTGGGCGCTGTCCCTCAGCTCTTCAGCTCAAGGCAAGTACTCTACCCTTGAGCCACAGCGCCACTTCCAGTTTTCTGAATATTTTATTGGAGATAAGAGTCTCACAGATTTTCCTGCCTGGGCTGGCTTTGAACCCTGATCTTCAGATCTCAGCCTCCTGAGTAGCTAGGATTATAGGCATGAGCCACCAACACCTGGCTTCCCTAGTTTATTTCTCTCCAGCTCTGGCCTCTTTTCCCAGTCCTATAACCAACACTGTGTTTTGAAGATTCAGAGGCATAGTACTTTATTTATATATGTATTTGTTTACTTACTGCCAATATTGGGGCTTGAACTCAGAGCCTAGGCATTGTCCCTTAACTTTTTTGCACAAGGCTGGCACTTTACCACTTGAGCCACACCTCCACTTCTGGCTCTTTGGTGGTTAATTAGAGATAAGAGTCTCACAGACTTTCTTGCCCAGATTGGCTTTGAATCACTATTGTCAGCTTTCAGCTTCCTGAGTAGCATGTATGATAGGTGTGAACCACCAGTGCCTGGCTGAAGCATAGTACTTTATGACTATTAATTCATCTAATCTTCACAATGAAAACAAGAAAAGTGCTCCTTGTAGCTGTCCTGCTCTCTCTGTAACCCAGGCTGGCCTCCAACTCACAATCCTCCTACCCCAGCCTCCTGGCTGCTGGGGTTATAGTAATGGGCCACCATTCTTAGCCTCCAAAGGGAAATTCTTTCCAAATGTATATAGATCTTTATTAGAAGTAGATTTATTTCCCTCTGTCTTATTTATTTTGTTGCATTCTGCTTTTCACTTTAGTCTGATCCATAAGAAACAGAATTTTACTCAGGAGGCTGAGATCTGAGGATCACGGTTCAGAGCCAGCCCAGGCAGGAAAAGCTGTGAGACTCTTATCTCTAATAAACCACAAGAAAATCAGAAGTGGCACTGCGGCTCACGTGGTAGAGTGCTCGCCTTGAGCTGAAGAGCACAGGGACAGCACCCAAGCCCAGAGCTCAAGCCCCATGACTGACAAAAAAAAAAGGAAGAAAGAAACAGAATTGTATAAGTCAGATGTTCATTTTCCAGCATGTGGTAACTCAAACAGTGTTATCTGCACGCTATGTTAATTCCAGCTATTTCAACTAGTATTCTATCTTTGAAACTTGATATTCATCCTCTCCTAGGTATATTTCTTAGTTGGGCTAAAAGAAGAATATATAATAAGACTATTATTGTAGACCATTTTGGTCTTAGTTTTGGAAGAATTATCACCTAGGAAAAATTAATTTTTTGATCTTAGCTTCTCTATCAAACCTGATCCTTCCTGATCTTCCCCATCTCAGTGAAGAGAAGCATAATCCGTCCTTGTGTTTCATGTGCAGGTCCAGAGGTCATTCCTTTGATTCTACCCTGATCCAACCACAAGCCTGCGTGTTCCCGTCCCAATAAAACTCAAACCCACCCCCTCCTCCCCCGCCATTACACCTGGCTGTATCCTCTGATGGATTGCCGCAGTCCCTCTCATTTCACTCTCTCCTCTCTCATCACATCAGATACCTTGCTCTTTTACAAACAAATCAGATCATGTTGATCCCCAGCTTAAACCTTTCAAAGGCTTCCCTAGCCAAGCTGTCTCTCCTAGCTTAGCTCTCCCCGTTTTCCTGCAGGCTCTCCCAGTACTGAACACTGATCTTTCTGTCTCAGGGCCTTTGCACTCACTCTTTTGAAGGCTGGAAAATTTCTTTCCCCCATTTCACATGTCTGATTCCTGCTTATCTTTCAGGCCTCAGATTAAATGCCCCTTTCTTTTCTTTTTTTTTTTTTTTTTGGGGGGGGGGCCGGTCGTGGGGCCTGAACTCTGGGTCTGGGCGTTGTCCCTTAGCTCTTCAGCTCAAGGCAAGCGCTCTACCACTTGATCCACAGCGCCACTTCCGGCTTTTTTTTTCTGCTTATGTGGTGCTGAGGAATTGAACCCAAGGCCTCATGCATGCAAGGCAAGCGCTCTACCACTGAGCTACCTTCCCAGCCCCTAAATGCCCCTTTCTAAGGAGAATCCATCCCAGATTCACTTTTCTCTCTCTCTTTCTTTCTTGTGCTAGTTCTGGGGTTTGAACTCTGGGCCTTGGCACTGTCCTTTAGCTCTTCAGCCCAAGGCAAGTGCTCTCCCAGTTGAGCCACATCTCTACTTCTAGCTTTTTTGTGATTAGTTAGAGATAAGAGTCTTATAGACTTTGCTGCCCAAGCTGGCTTTGAACTTTGATCCTCAGATCTCAGCCTCCTGATTAGCCAGGATTACAGGTGAGAGCACTCTGGATACTGTGCTTCTGGAGATAGCCTGGGCTCAGATCAAACTCTCCGTGACCATGTAGCCCTGACTACTCACCACTATGTTCTTCATTTTTTTTTTTTTTTTGGTTGGTCATGGGGCCTGAACTCTGGGCCTGGGCGCTGTCCCTCAGCTCTTCAGCTCAAGGCTAGTGCTCTACTACTTGAGCCACAGAGCCACTTCCAGATTTTTTCTGCTTATATGGTGCTAAGGAATCGAACCCAGGGCTTCATGCATGTGAGGCAAGCACTCTACCACTGAGCCACCTTCCCAGCCCTGTTCTTTTTTTTGGGGGGGGTCCGGTCGTGGGGCCTGAACTCTGGGCCTGGGCGCTGTCCCTCAGCTCTTCAGCTCAAGGCTAGCGCTCTACCACTTGAGCCACAATACCATTTCTGGCTTTTTTCTTTTTGCTTATGTGGTGCTGAGGAATTGAACCCAGGGCCTCAGGCATGCAAGGCAAGCGCTCTACCACTGAGCCACCTTCCCAGCCTCCCTGTTCTTCATCTTTGTCATCTATAAAATGTTGTATGTGGCTCATGCCTGTAATCCTAGCTATTCAGGAGATCTTAGGATCACAGTTCAAAGCCAGCCTGGGCAGGAAAGACTGTGAGACTCATATCTTCAATAACCACCAGAAAACCGGAAGTGGCGCTGTGGCTCAAGTGATAGAGTGCTCGTCTTGAGCTGAAGAGCTGAGGGACAGTGCCCAGGCCCAGAGTTCAAGCCTCACAACTGACAAAAAAAAAAACAAAGAAAACCTAAACTTGGAAATGTGGCTCAAGTGTTAGACCACTTGCCTTGAGCTGACGAGCTGACAGTGCCCAAGCCCAGAATATAAGCCCTACAACCAACATAAATAAATACATAAATGAATCAATGCAGTATGTGACAGTAGTACTGTGTTCATCAGAACCCAACCCCAACACAGAGAAGCACTATGCAATTATATCACTAGGTATTTTATTATTCTTCCAAGGCCCATATCTTAGGGTTTGATTATTTTGATTTTGATATAAACTTCGTCAAAACAGCCATTGTGGCCTGCCCTCCCCACCCCCTCGGCTAGTCCTGGGGTTTCAGCTCCTGGCCTGGCACTGTCCCTGAGCTTCTTTTGCTCAAGGCTAGCACTCTACTGCTTGAACCATAGTGCCACTTCTGCCTTTTTCTGTTTATGTGGTAATGAGGGCTTCATGTATGCTAGGCAAGCACTCTACCACTAAGCCACAGTAGCTGGGCATCAGCTGCGCTCTCTCTCTCTCTCTCTCTCTCTGGATACTGGGGTTTAAACTCACTTGCGTTCTAAGTTGGTTTTTTTAGTCAAGGCTAGCCCTCTACCAATTGAGTCACACCTCCACTTCTGGCTTTTGTTGGTTAATTGGACATAAGAATCTTAGGACTGGGCTGGGAAGGTGGCTCAGTGGTAGAGCACTTGCCTTGCATGCCTGAGGCCCTAGGTTCGATTCCTCAGCACCACATAAGCAAAAAGAAAAAAAATGGAAGTGGCACTGTGGCTCAAGTGGTAGACTGCTAGCCTTGAGCTGAAGAGCTGAGGGACAGCCCCCAGGCTCAGAGTTCAGGCCCCCTGACAGGGCCAAAAAAAAAAGAATCTTAGGACTTTTCTGCCTGGGTTGACTTTGAATGTATGATGTTCAGATATCAGCCTTTGGAATACCTAGGATTACAAGTGAGAACTCGTGATCCACTGGAGCCCGGCCAGCATTAGGTGCTTAATTCAGTTGTTGAATGAATGCATGAAAACAGACATGATCTTGGCCCATTCCTCCTAACCTGGCTATATTAGAGATGTGAAAAACAGACCCTGGCAGGAGGTGTAGCTGCTATGCTAGAATACCTGCCTCACATGCACTAGGCTCTTGGTTTGAGTTTAATCCCCAGCAAACCCCCCACCCCCCCCCAAGATCTTGGAACAGGAATGCAGTTCAGTAGTAAATCACTTGCCTGGCATGCAGAAGGCCCTGGGTTTGATCCCCAGCACTCAAAACCAACAAAAACCCTTGAGATCCGAAAGGTGAGGGTAACCTGAAAAATGCTTCTTCAAGAGAGGAGGCGTGTAATTGCTCCTTGTCAGAAATCTGATGAAGTCTCAAAAAGCACACGGTGCCTGCTACATCCATTGTGAACATGAATTGCAAGTACCAGCCTTTGATTCCAGGAATAATATCTGGGGCAATGTTTTCATCATGGGAGGGATTACAGATAAAAGCCTGGGCCCTCTGGATGGTGCCATGGGCTGGGTAGGCTGTTGGCTCGATGGCACTGGCACTGCACTTGTGCCTTATGGAGAAGCCATCCAGTCTCCTGCCAACGTAATCCTCTGCCCCCAATATTCAAGAACCTCCAGGCTTCATATTACAAATGCAGCAACAGAGGCTCAGAGAGAAGGGACTTGCTGGAGCCCATACGAATTCAACCCAGCTACTATGGCATCTAGGACAAGATTCCTATATAGCCTTCCATTGATTTAAAAGCTTTTTAATATGCGGATGGAGAGAGGAGGTGAGGGGGAGGGAGTGGGAGGGAGGGGGAGGAAGGCCGGGTCTGCACTGGTAGGCAGGGGCACACTGACACACGTGCAGGGGCGGGGAGGGGCATCTGTGGGAAAGGGGAGCCGGAGGCTGGGGCCTGGCTGGGTTATTTTCAGAGCTGCTATCTTTGCCTGCATCTGCTAAATTATTAAACTGTGATCACATCCTAGAGGGTGCTGGGCCAGGTTGCCAGGAAGACTGGAGGGGAGGGGTTGGATCTCTTAGATAAGGTCCAGAATCTTCTAGACTGGGCTGGAAGTGAACTCCTAGGGTTTTGATTCTCCCACACCCCAGTCTTACCACACTCAAATGATGGAGGGAATCCAGTTTCCTCCTCATCCCTCCTCAGCCACTGTCTCTGCTGTCTGGCTCTGTCTCTGCTGGGAGGAGGGCTGCTGCATACTGACCATAACTCTGTAATTCAGCCTGGGTGATCTCTTTACTTCTAGGGCCTTTAATACAGACTACAGTGTGTGTGGTGTGTGTGTGTGTGTGTGTGTGTGTGTGTGTGTGTGTGCGCGCCAGTACTGGGGCTTGAACTCAGGGCTTTGCATTATCAATCGACTTTTTTGCTCAAGGCTGGGGCTCTACCATTTGAACCATACTTCTACTTTCAGGTGTTTTTGCTGGTTAATTGGAAATAAAAGTCTCGACTTTTCTGCCTGGGCTGGGTTTGAACCATGATCCTCTGATCTCAGCCTCCTGAGTAGCTAGGATTACAGGTGTGAGCTACCAGTATGCATGGCTCTTCTCTGTATTCTTATTTTGCATATTAGTCTTTCCCTTATTTTCTCTAAAAGGAATATTTAACTTTTATGAAAAATAAGGAAAATGCAATAATCATGATAGTTTAAAAAATGTATTCTCCAAACACTGGTGGCTCACATCTGTAATCATAGCTACTCAGGAGGTTGAGATTGGAGAACCATGGTTCAAAACCAGCCTGAGCAGCAAAGCCCATGACACCCTTATCTCCAATGAATTAGCAAAAAGCTGAAAGTGGAGCTGTGGCTCAAGTGATAGAATGCCTGCCTTGAAAAACAACAACAAAAAAATCTAAAGGACCCACTCTGGCCCTGAGTTCAAGTCCCATTATCAGCAGCAGGTAATTGGGCCCAAGATTAAACTAAAAGTAGAAGGAAACCCTGGCATCCTTCTCTTGGTTTTGCAGCTGTCTCCTTTGTCTTAAAGCTGAGTCAGGCTTCTGTTTAATTCTGCATGCAGCCATGTTAATCATTCGAGGAGTGTCTGTCTAAAAAACTGGTGACACCTAACATCTTTCCAGGCTGCAGGCTCAGAGTTACTAAAATATCTCACTCTCAGTTTTTTTTTTTTTGCCAGTCCTGGAGCTGAAACTCAGGACCTGGGCACTGCCCCTGAGCTGCTTTTATAGCGTGAATAAATCAATACGTGGAGAAAGGGACTTACTTCTCCATTCTCTACAAGCTCTGTCTTAAGCATTGTTTTTCAATTCATAGAAATGTTTACGAGATTGAGGGTGTGGCTCGGCAGTAGAGTGCTTTTCCTAGCATTCACAAGGCCCTAGGTTCCATCCTTATTAATGGGGGAAAAATTGTCTATTGAATGCATTAGGAAGCCAGGCACTGGGTCCAGCCTCAGGGGATTTTAATGGTAAGAAAATCCAGTCTGGTGGGAGGTATTACTAATAACTAAACAATGAAAGAATACATCTAGCTATAACTTATGGGAAATGCCAAGAGGATGGGAGCAGGGATTATCATTGGATAAGGATAGAGAGGTAAGAGGTGCCACTGAGGGACTTTGGTTTCTCATTAGGAAGAGATAGCTGCAGATCCTCAACTCTAAGGGATGATGGGAAGAGGAAAAGAATATTGATTTAGTCAGTAAATGTTAAATTATTTGTTTATTAATTCTAGGTGGTACTGGGGATTGAACAAGGGCCTGGCACATGTTTTACTACTAACTTCCAGCTCTAAGTAAATATTTACTGAACATCTCCTCCCACTCAGAAAAATTAGTACCCCAGATCCTGGAAGGACTGTGCGTGTGTGTGTGTGTGTGTTAAATTCACATTTGACTAGGTCTTTAGATCTAACTGATGGTGGGGGTGGAGTTAAGTCCTGATCCTGTTCTTGACTCTAGGGTTTGGGAACAGTGATCTGTCAGAGGCAAGCAAAATACCTATCCATCTTGCCATTTTGATAGGGATGGGTGGGGGTGGGGGCTCCCACTAGGACCCAGGCCTGTTGATACAAAGGAGACTATTCAAAGGGATGCCACTATTTGCAGAGAGCTCCTCCTAGCTGGGGATAAATCTGGTAATTCCTGAGCCTCCCTCATCCTCCCTGAACCCCCATGCTCTGAGCCTTCCTACCCCCCATTGCAGACTTCCTTCCACACCTCTGTGCCCACTAAATGCCTGGCACTATAGCTGACCAGCTCTTCTCATTGAGCCCTCTCTCTAATCTCCTCTTTCCCCTTCATTGTTACAGTTGCGGAACACCTGCTCCCTCTGAGCCCTCCCCTTCCTGCTAAGTGAGCCCGAAGCCCCCTCACACTCTCACACTCTCTCTCTCCTGTGGAGGCCCTGCTGAGCTGCCTCTCTGGACCCATGCAATCTTGCCCATGAATCACCAGCACTCAGTGCAAAGCAACTGTCAGCACTTAAAGGACACAAAGGAGGTGCCAGGCTCTGGTGGCTCACACCTGTAATCTAAGCCATTCATGAGGCTGAGATCTGAATCACTGTTCAAAGCCAGCCCTAGCAGGAAAGTCTGAATTTTATCTGTTGTTTTTTTTTTAAACCACAGGCTTTCCTTTCCAGGCTGGCTTTGAACTGTGAGCCTCAGATCTCAGCCTCCTGAGTAGCAAGGATTACAGGTGAGAGCCACCAGTGCCTGGCGAGAATTTTATCTCTAATTAACCACAAAAAGCAGGGAGTGGAGCTGTGGCTCAAGAGGTAGAGTGCAAGCCTTGGGTAAAAAAGTATAAGGACAAAAAAACAAAAACAAACAACAAAGTATAGGGACAGTGCCTAGTTCAAGCCCAAGACCAGCCCCTTCCCTCTCCCCACCACATGGGGGGAATGATGTTATTCTCTAGGCAGCTGGACTTCCTCAGTAGCCTTCCCTTCAGGCTGGTCACTGGTTCCCACACCTTTTTCAGCCCAGAGTTTGCTTCAGTCCTTCCCAAAGGCTTTTAGAGCTGATTTCCAGCCCCTCCAGACCTTGCTTGCTTCCACCAGGAGCATTATCTCTACCAGCACCTTCAAGGAGATAGGCAGGACTCAATGTTTTCGTTTTGCCAGGGGAGGGGATCTGGTTATTTATGCGTCCCCAGAGGCCATGAATAGTCCCTTTTGATTCTTGGCCTTCCTCACTGCTGCAGAGCACCGTTTTGTTTTGTTTCTGTCCAGGCACCCTGCATCTGGAGTTTGTTTTTTCCACCAAGTAAAAGTGTTGGAGGACACTTTGGGAGGTGCACACAGAGGTAAGGGGGAGAGGCAGGAAAGTATCTTTGCACACTTTGGGGTCCAGAGCTCCTGGGGGGGGGAACACCGTCAAGGTTTGCAGGCTCAGTGGCAACTCTGTGGGGTTTGTTTTGCAAACGGAGGCCCTGTCTGGGGTGCAACTAATCTAGCCAGATAGATGCACAATCCTCCCCACCCAAAGCATTAGCTTCTCTTTCTTTACCCCTCCATAGCCCCAGGGAGACTGAGGGGCCCTGGCAAGCCCTATGGTCCAGAAAAACAGGCAGATCTGATTGGCTAAGGGGCAGCATGAGGTATAGGAAGGCTCATTCACTGCCCAAGGACTTCTGACCTGAGTTCTAGTCCGGACTCTCACTGTCCTAAGGAGGTCTCAGGTAAAACCTTCCCTGGAGGGGGGTGCGGAGAGAGTGTGCTTTATGACTTCTAAGCACAGCTGCCAAAGCTGATGACTCTGAGGGAGTAAGTGAAGCTCGCCCCATTTCCAGCCTAAGTATGGGAAGACACGGATGGGGTGCTGGGGGTGGGGGGCGAAGGTCAAGGGACCTGCGGGATTTGCGGCGCACACGGGCCGGAGGCGGAGCAAGTTTGGCGCATTCCGGCCTCTGATTGGCTGAGCTGCCCATCGCTCCGCCCCGTGCTCTATAAGACGCCGGCGGCCGGTGCGGCGCTGGCGTGGGCACTGCGGCCGTCTGGGTCTCCTCTCGTGGCCGGCTTCCGTCCTCCCCGCGGACAGACAGACCCAGGCCGCCGGGGGAGGGGGGGCGGGGGATGCCAGGCTGCCGCATCAGCGCCTGCGGCCCAGGGGC
>NW_012267222.1:11644981-11658105 GCF_000151885.1 Dipodomys ordii | reverse complement strand
GGGCCACGGCCCGGAGCCCGACTCGCCCTTCCGCCGCAGCCCTCCGCGCGGTCCCGCCTCCCCCCAGCGCTGACCCCGGCGCGGGGACTCCTGGCCACCCCGCCCTGGCTGGCCATCGCCGAGCTGCTGACCGATGGATCCCCATGCTGGCGGGCTGGCAGGCTGGATGGATGGCGTCATCTCCGAGGATGCACAGTCTGTCGGTTGGCAGGAAGAGACAGTCGGGGGGAGCCAGCGGCCCAATAAAGGAAACTGAGGTGCGGGGTTAGTAAACGGCTGCTTTCAGGGGTGGACGGGGAAGGGGCCTGTGCAAGATCCCAGATTTCCCTTCCCTGGGGCGTCTGAGTCCCCGAAGAAGGCAGTCCATCTTCTGCAGCTTCCTCTCCCAACCCAAGGGTTAGGTGATGGCACCCAGGCCTCGTTAGAGGTAGAGTTGGACAAATGGAGGGCGCCGAGCTCCGGGAAGGATTTGATGACAAACTTTCACCAGCTCTTGCGTATCCTTTCCTGGGTCCCCTGAGATGGAAGAAGTCTTGCTTGCCCTTGAGGCTGCTGCTTTCTGGCACCACCCCTCTCCATACCTTGAGGACAGAAATAATGAGATCCCTGGACAGGGTGAGGGCCAACCCAGGGCTGTAGGGCTGAATTCTCTCTGAGCTCTCTTTCCCATATTGGCAGATTGCTACAGAGGTTGAGGATTTGTCCCCATGAGACTTATACTGAGCCCTCTTGATTCTAGGGTAGACTTATTTTTTTTGGGGGGGGGGCGGTGCTGGTCCTGGGGCTTCAACTCGGCTCCTGGGTTCTGACCCTGAGATTTTTTTTTTTTTTTTGCTCAGAGTTAACACTCTGTCACTTGAGTCACAGCACCACTTCCTGCTTTTTGGGTAGTTAACTGTAGATAAGAGTCTCAGGGACTTCTTTGCCCTAACTAGTTTGGAAATGGGCTCCTCAGTAGCTAAGATTACAGTGATGAGCCATTGTCTCCCAGGGGACACAGCTTTACTCACACTGCTAACCAGGATGGGCACTGGGCACCCACTCACCAAGGGGGCCTCATCTCAGTTTCAAAGATGATTGTCAGAGATGGAGACATGTGGTTCCTTTAATATCCTCAAGGGGGCAGGTATGGCAGCCATTTGCAGAAAGGGGGCCTTAAAGGGCTTTTGCTTCTGCTCTTTGCTTCCTGTCTGGATGCCCTTCCTTCAGACCCCTGTTCCTCTGCTCCCACTCAGCTGTGAGTCGCCTGGCCCCAGGCTCGCTGCTTGGCTGCAGCCTCACCTGTCTATGGGTGAAGTGGTGTCATCATCACCTCCCAGAAGGGCTGTGGGGCCGCTCACAGGCGGAGAGCTCTCTTCTTCCACTGTAAGTCATGTTACCATAGTTTCACTCCTTTAAATCACACCTAGGAACAGGTGCTGGTTTTGCTCAGGAACTAATTGAAAGTCCTAATTTTACAGAACGGGGAGGGGATTTCTCAAGGTCACATGCCAGTGAGGAAGAGAATCAGGTGCCAGACCTGTGTGTGCCCTTCCCATTGTATCCTAGGCCCGGTGAGGCTAGGGAGGCTGACCCTGGCTCTGTCTGCTGTGTGATATAGAACAACTCTGTCCCCTCTCTGGGCCAGTTTCCTGTCATCGCCCTCTCTAACTATTGCCATTCTTCCTTTTGTCAGGGCTTGAGAGCAAGTGAAAGAGGAGTCACGGGAAGCTGGTGCAATCCTGTGAGTCCTGAAGGTCAGGTACTTTGTTGTGACATCTGGGGTCTTTATTTGAACCCCTCCCATCAGCCTTCCTTTTACTTAGCTTGAGTTCAGGGCCTTGCACTCTTGTTTGCCTTTTTTGCTCAAGGCTGGCACTGTACCACTTGAGCCAGAGTTCCACTTCTGGCTTTCTGGCTTTTTTGCTATTTAATTGGACATATGAGTTTCACTGATATTTCTGTCTGGACTGGCTTGAGATCTTCAGATCTCAGCCTCCTGAGTAGCTAGGATTATAGATCTGAGCCACTAGTGACTAGACCAGGTAGCAAACTTGTTTCTGCTCTATCAGCTGACAGCTGGGCTTTCCTGAACCCTTCTTAGTTGGGGAAGAGAGGTCCAAGAGGAGATCTCAGAAGCTTTTAAGGAAGCTGTGGATGGCCCTGGCCTCCCCAGTCAAGGAGGACCCTCCAAAGAGGACACTACTTAGGTCATTTGAGTTCCAGAGGCCTGGAGAGAACAGAACTTGTCATAGGAGTCAGGGTCGGGATGCTCAGGCCGCAGCACTGGGTGGCAGCCAGGGCTGTTTGGTTTCTGGGTTGCAGGGGAGGGGAGCTTGGTACAGAGAAGCTTTTAGCTAATGGCACAAAGTACTTTATGCCATCATAGTTTTGCCTTGCTCTGGGATTTATTGATAATCAGCTTTGTCCTGATTTGGGGGTGGGGTGGGCACCTAGGTAGAGAATTAGAGATGACATTTGCTGGAGAAAGAACTGTAAGTGGGGTGGTATATGGAGACTGGAGGCTGGTCCTAGTATCTCAGGCAGACTCCTCCCTTCCCCCTGGCTCAGCCGCCACACTGCTCCCCAGCGAGGGCCTGACCCAGCCCGCAATTCAGTGTCTTGAACCTTAGCTGCTGAGTACTGAGTGCTCTGTCCTCTACTCAGCCAACTAGCGAAAGTCACCTTTCCACTTCAGCCTCATCCATCCAGGGTCCAGTCTAGAAGCTCTGCCTGGCTCCATTTTCTCCTCATCAATGGATAGATACTCAGCTCAGAGGTTTCAGAAAGGGACTTGAATGAAGGGGCTCTGCTTTTAATTGCTTATGTCTCCTAGTCCTCCTCCAGGTAGCCTTCTCTGGTTGTTACCATCCTGGAAAATTCCCTGGGAGCTGGGAGACAGCTGTTTGTATTGTAGACCTCCACTAATAGTTCCTGGAGAAGAGAAAAATCCTTCTTTCCTCTACTACTTTCTGATTAAAAAAAAAAATTAGGACAGAATCTTGCTATGTAGTCTAGGCTAGCCCATAGCCAAGGCTGATCTCAAACTTGTGTTCCTCATGCCTCAGTCTTTCAAGTGCTGGGATTACAGGCATGTGCTACCATATCCAGCCCTTGAATA
Organism: Dipodomys ordii; assembly: GCF_000151885.1. Classification (NCBI taxonomy): domain Eukaryota; kingdom Metazoa; phylum Chordata; class Mammalia; order Rodentia; family Heteromyidae; genus Dipodomys; species Dipodomys ordii. The sequence continues at coordinate 11,655,005 of NW_012267222.1, read as the reverse complement.
CTTTTTTTTTGTTTCCCTTCTCTCTTCCCTTCCCTTCCCTTCCCTCCCTCCCTCCCTCCCTCTCCCTTCCTTCCTTCCTTCCTTCCTTCCTTACTTACTTACTTCCTTCCTTCCTTCCTTCCTTCCATCATGCAAGTGCTCTACCCATACCCAAGTCTGTAAGCTTTTCAGCTAGGGCTTCCTTCTTTTCCCCTGGCTGGCCTTACATGGTTATCCTTGTATCCTCCCCCACCCCCCAATCAATGGGGACTATAGTTAGGTACCACTATTACTGGCTCTCAATACTTTTTTTTTTGTTTTTGTTTTTTTGCCGGTCATGGGGCCTGAACTCTGGGTCTGGGCGCTGTCCCTCAGCTCTTCAGCTCAAGGCTAGTGCTCTACCACTGGAGCCACAGCGCCACTTCCGGCTTTTTCTGTTTATGTGGTGCTGAGGAATCGAACCCAGGGCCTCATGCTTGCAAGGCATGCACTCTACTGCTGAGCTACCTTCCCAGCCCCTCTCAATACTTTCTTGATAACCCTCAAGCCCTTTGGACGGGATTGAGTCCAGGGGTCCTAGGGCGTCTGTGACACAGTATGGGCTCAGGCACAGCACTGAGCTACAGCCAGGACTGTTTGTTTTCAGGCACTGAGGACAGTGATGTCCAGCAGTGGATCTGCACTCTCAGCAAAGGGCATAAAGGAAAGAGGAGCTGACCAATTCCTGATTTAGTTAGAGCTTGCATCTACCTGGGTGAGCTCCTTTCCTCTTGGTCCCCAGCAGTATGTGGATGGTGCCACCAGAGGGCAGTATGTGGCAGCTTCGTGAGACATCAGGGCGTGGCCTGGAGCAAATTCAGATCCCAGTGGCCTCACCCTCAACCATCTCCTTGCTCAGTATCCCAGAGCTTCCTGATTTGAGCTGTGAGGATCTGCTGAACAAACAGGACAGCTACTCATTGAAGTGACAAGTCACAGCTCTGGTGCCCTAAACCTGCTAATGGGCATGTCTGAGAGGATCCACTTGCTTGATCCCTTTAGAACTGGAAAGACTCCTGGTTTAATGTTTGCTTGCTTGCTTGCTGGGGCGGGGGGGGGGGGGCGGTGCGGGGATTATTTGGGAAAGCTTAGTAATTGATAACTTGTTTTATCTTGCATTAGTCTGTGGCTACACCCTGGCAGTGTGATGGGGGGAGGGGGAAGGGAACCCTTGGTTCTGGAATGATATTTTAAACTCTTTCATTCCAGACATTGTGCTAAGCACTTATACTCCTTTTCTAACCACTCTGCAAAGTCAGGGATATTATGCACATTTCCACAGATGAGGAGGCTGAGGGTCAGGGGAGCAGAAGACTTAGCCCAAGGTATAAAACCTGTGAGTGCTTAAATATTAGGCCACAGATATTTCATTTCAGCAAGCTAGAAAAATTCCATTGGGGTAGGGGTGGGGGTGGAGGCCACTCTGGCTCTTTACAGCTATGTATAGCGACCCCTAGTGCTTGTTTTGGGAAAGGACATAAAAGCAAAGTGTGCTCTGCACTCCCCTAGGCTGAGTCCACCCAGACGGTGACAAAGATGGGTCATTGATATCAGATTTCTAGAGAGGTAGGGCAGGGGCTTGCCTCTGCCTCCTCTCCCTGTGGACCAAGAATATTTGGTGTTTAAGAGTGCAAAGAAGCTGGGCACCCATGGCTCATGCCTGTAATCCTAGTTATTCAAGGATGCTGAGATCTGAGGATCACAGCTCAAAGCCAGCCTAGGCAGGAAAGTCTGCAAGACTCTTCTCTCCAATAAACTGTTCAGAAAAAGCCAGAAGTGGCCCTGTGGCTCAAGTAGTAGAGCCTTGAGCACAGAGAGGCTCAGGAACAGAGCCTAGGCCACTTGAGTTCAAGTCCCAAGAAGAAAGGGGGTGGGGGGAAGGAGGGAGGAAGAGAGAGGGGAGAGAGCAGACGGCACATGCACAAAGAGCCTGGGATAACAGAAGAGGGTGTCAGAATCAGTGCTGGCCTGGATCTTCCCAGCTGGGGATGATAGAACCAATGTGTCTAGGTGAGGAGAGACTGTCAGGACAGTGTCTCCACTGTGGGGCAGTGTGGGCCTTGGCTTCTTTAAAATATCACCATATCAGGACTCCCTGGCATGGTCTCTCTCCACCCTAGTCCTGGGAAACTCCATAAGGGGAGAGGTGGAGGAAGGGCAGGTTTTTCATCCCAGGAACATTCCATTCCAGCTGCTCAGACCAGTGGGGATCCCAGCCAAGAACAAAGGCCCAAGGGAACCTCGGCTTTCCCCTGGGAGCCCCATTCTGCACTGTGGCCTCCTGTGCAGCCTCCCCACACAGCCCCTCTCAGGGAGACACGTGATGATGGTTTGGGTGGAGCTGGGTGGATATAGAAACAGGAAATCAATGCTCTTGGAATTATTCTTTCCAGCTCCTTCCAGCCTTCATTTTGGATCTGGACCTCTGGATTCTGCTTCTTCCCTGGACACCTCCATTGGCGAAACTTCCAGAACTGGCCCTCAGCAGCCCCCTCTCAGGAGCCCTCACTTCCCAGGATTGGGTTCTGGGAATCTTACCCATACTCTAAATTTCTCTGCGTACTCCGCTTTGGGCTTTGCTTACTCTGCACCAATGGAGAAGTTATCACAGGTTATTGGAAAATGCAGCAGTAGCTCCAGTGGCAATGCCAAGGATTTCTTTTAAGGAGAGTCACTATTCTTAAACAAGTCTCGGCATAGCTGGAGTCCCCATTTTGGTAGATCTCATTGCTTCCTGGTCTAACAGCACTAGGAGGCCTGTTTGACAGAAAACACTGGTCAAAGGAAAGCCTTCATTTCCCTCACCCACTGCCCTGTTCTCTCTGGGTGGAGGTGTGCTGTGGCCCTGCACAGACAATCAGCTGCGGCCTCTCCGAGGAGGTGACACCTCTTTCTCAAGAGGTGGCAGCCACATAAAATTTCCAAAGTTTTAAATGCAAAAGGGGAGCACATTTATTCAAATATTGTACACATGGCACTAGTGACACTAGCTACACATAACCTGGAACCCATAGAATCCTACAAAGTGAATGTATGTTAAACACGTCCCCCGACTATATATTCAGGAAGAATAAATCTCAGTAATGTGAGTCTTTGGTATGTGGTTTGCCAGTGCCCTGGCCGCCTTTCCTTTGTGTGTGACAGATCTTTCAGCTGTCAGTTCCTGGGGCCCAATCTGTCTGATTTGGCAATCGGAGCCTCTGGCCTGTTTCTCCTGACTTCCTCACAGTTGACCTCGCCAGGAGTTTCCCCAGCAAAGGGTGTGATGAGCAAGCTAGGGGATGGGAACCCGTGTGGGAGACTGCATGGCACCAGGTTTGGGTGTCTGTGGCAGCATGACACCTGTCTGTCAGGCTTCTGGAAGAAGAAAGGGCACACAAGCTAGGAAGAGTTGTTATAAGACAAAGTCTCAGCCGGGCGTCAGTGGCTCACGCCTGTAATCCTCGCTACTCCGGAGGCTGAGATCTGGAGATCCTGGTTCAAAGCCATCCTGGGCAGGAAAGTCCATGAGCCTCTTATCTCCAATTAACCACTAGAAAACTAGCAGTGGTGGTGTGGCTCAAGTGGTAGAGCACTAACCTTGAGCTGAAGAGCTGAGGGACAGAGCCCAGGTCCAGAGTTTAAGCCCTACAACTGACAGAAAAAAAAAAAAGACAGTTTAGGCCAGGTCGGCCTCCAACTCATGATCTTTCTGCCTCTGCCTCTAGTGTTAGGATTACTCATTTAAGAAAGTAAGAAAGGAGGGCTGGGAAGGTAGCTCAGTGGTAGAGCGCTTGCCTTGCATGCATGAGGCCCTGGGTTCCATTCCTCAGCTCCACATAAACACAAAAGGCTGGAAGTAATGTTGGCTCAAGTGGTAGAGTGCTAATCTTGAGCAAAAAAAGCAGCTCAGGGACAGTGCCCAGGCCCTGAGGTCAAGCTCCAGGACTGGCAAAAAGAAAAAAAAATAAAGGAGCTGGGAGGTGTGGTCAAGTGGTACAGAGCTTGCTTAGCATGCCTGAGGTCCTGAGTTCAGCCCCTACCACAGAATGGAGTTGAACTAACCAAGGATGGTGAATAGCTCCCAAGCTCCCCCAGGTCGGATGCCTTTATAGCGCCTGGCTCTGATAGGGTGGGGAGTTAGCTGTGTGAGGACCACTGCTAGGGGATATGGGCCACCAGATTGACCAGGGAGAAGAGGGAACAGGGAAGAGAAGCACCTTGCCTTTAGTCTCCTGCAGGGGCCTCCCATTGTCAAACAGCAGCAAGCCTGGGAATGAGGGAGCTACTGACAACCACCACAGATGGCAGCCTCCCCTGGGAGGGACAAGAGTGAACCTGGAGGGGCCAGCACAGTGTGTATTGGCCCACGAGAGGACTTTCCCCAGTCCATAGCCCCACTGTCTTCCCTACCTGGCCCTGGATGTGGAAATGAGTGCGTGCAGGGAGTTCAGAGGGCTGAAGGTGAAGGATTGGGCTTTCCTTCCTCAGCTGTCCCCTCACTGATGGCTGCCTGTCCTGATGCCTTAGGTGGCTACAGAGGCTGTCCAAGAACAATGTCAGCCACTGAGTTGGTGCTTTTCTCACACAGGGAAACAGCCACACCCACAAGCATGCAGTTGCCACCACAGGCCCTGACAGTCACCTCAAGCCATGACGAGTGCCATGTGTACATTAAGAAAAGATCTATCCAGCTGGGTGTGGTATATACCCTTGTAATCCCAGCACTTAGGAGGCCGAGGCGGAGGATTGAGAGTTCTAGGCCAGGCTGTGCTACTTCGTAAAAACCAGTCACAACAGAACACCATATATCTTGGCATACTACTATATGCTGCCACTTCTACAGAAAATAAATTCCTACCACATACATAAGATATACTGTCACAATGGTCTACAGGAAATGAGTTGGGGGAAGGTGTCTAGGAAATAGCACCATCTTCTAGCAGACAAACCTGTTTTGTCTTCTGAAAAGCAGAGATAGCACTCGCTCCTTGGTTGTGGAGTTGTTGCAAGAGTAAATGGAGGGATGACAATCGGGTAGCATTGGGCATAGAGCCTCATCAGGCAGAAAGCCTGTCAGGCGGTACCTGTGACTCTCCCCCCCCCCCCCATGCCTGTGTGTGTACTGCACAGGTGATAATGTATACCCACCAGTCAGACACCTTCAGGCACATGTGCCTTTTTTCAGACTCACCTGTCAGGGCACACGCATTCACAGACAGGTTCCCTTGCCACAGAACACTTTCCCCAGACATGGCTCGCTTCCCATTGTCTTTGCTCAATCAAGGTTGTTTTTTTTTTTTTTTTTAAACTGGTCCTGGCTTTAACTCAAGCTTAGTGCTCTACCGCTTGAGCCTCAGCTCCACTTCTGGCTTTCAGTAGTTAATTAGAGGTAAGACTCACAAATTTCCTGCTTGGGCTGGCTTTGAACCATAATCCTCAGATCTCAGCCTCCTGAGTAGCTAAGATTAAAGGCATGAGCCACCAATACCTGGCTGCATCTGTTTTCTTGAACGTGGCCAACCCTGCATTTCCATGCCCTGTGTGTGTGTGTGTGTGTGTGTGTGTGTGTCAGTTGTGAGGCTGGGCGCTGTCCCTCAGCTCTTCAGCTCAAGGCCAGTACTCTACCACTTGAGCCCCAGTGCCCAGTGCCTCTTGCATTGTTGCCTCCTCCTGTTTCCCCTCCCCCGTCCCCCCTTTTTTTTTTGTTGGTTGTGGGGCCTGAACTCTGGCCTGGGTGCTATCCCTCAGCTCTAGGGCTCTACCACTGAGCCATAGTGCCATTTCTGGCTTTTTTTTTTTTTTTTGCTTGTGTGGTACTGAGGAATAGAACCCAGGGCTTAATGCATGCAAGGCAAGCGCTCTACCACTGAGCCACCTTCTCAGCTCCATCGTGATCTTTTAAGGCTGCACTGTTTTGTCTATCCCAATAGAATGCAGTCGGCACTAAGGTAGCGATGACTGCCTTTGGTTTGTATTCCTAACACCTACAAGTTACTGGCACATGGTGGGCTGCATGGGGAGTGTACTTATGCCTACCTTGGTTCCCTCCTCCCCCAAACAAGCATGGCCACCTCACTCCCACCCCAATAAGCTGAGCCTAGTATGTCTGTGTTTTCCCCTCAGGCCCATGTTCATGTTCAGATGGACAAATTTTGTCCCTCCCAGGACCCTGGCTGGGGGGCCACAGCTGGGTGAGGGGGGGAGGGAGGGGCTGTTTTCTGTCATCAAACAAGGCAAACCTTTTCAAGTGGCCCTCCCAACCATTTAGAGAGCAGCATTCCTAGGGACTGGGTTGCTGATGGAGCAGGTGTGGAGCTGGACTCACCCTGTGACCTGAGTTCTCCTCTGAGGCCTTGTTTCCTCTACCCTGGTTGGAACCATCAAAGTTACCACTTTACAAGCCCTTAATGGGGCTCAATCCGGTTAGGGCTTTACAATCCCTACATCAAAGGGGCATGGCAAACAGTGGACAGCGTCCGGGAGTGAATGCCTTAATTCTTGAGGGAACCTGCAGCTGGCACTCCCAGATAACCTGGCATGGCCCGATCTTGGTTTGAAGAGACCATGCTTTTCCGGAGGACTTGATAGTGAAGCAGAGAATAGGGGGTGGACTCTGGCATTGGAGGGAATCCCAGAAATTGCCTAGTCTCAGATGCTCTTAACTGGAGGGAGGGCCTCCTGTTCAGACTTACCCAGCTTGTGGGGAGACATGAAGTGGGCAGTGTTCAAGTAAAATGGACCTGGGCACTGGAGGCCATATGCATGGCTAAGAGGACCTGAGGTAGACACCTCTCCTCTTTTGTTTTCCTTTTGGTCTTGGGACTTGAACTTTGGGCTTGGGCAATGTCCCCAGGCTCTTTTTGTTCAAGGCTGGTACTCTACCATGTGAGCCACAGCTCCACTTCTTGCTTTCAAACCACAACCCTCAGATCTCAGCCTTCTGAGTAGCTAGAATTATGACAGGCATGAGGCACTTGTTGCTCAGCCACCTTCCCTAGAGTCCTAGATTTGCTGAGGCAATGTGAAGATCACATGTGTAGAGACAGATTAGTCTAGTAGTCAGACTGGGTCAGGAGTGAGGGAAGGAGAGGACCCACACCCCTAGTCCCACCCCCACTGTCAGCTCCTACAAGGCTAGCCAGACTCAGACTGGGGAGGAGCAGCTGTCTCCACTGCCTCAAGGTTGTCCTTGGAGAAAGCATGCGACCAGGCGCAGTGTAGACAATCTTTATTGGTGGGTGGTTAAGAGTGCAAAATAGCAACAAATCCAGAGGAATAGAAAAGGGGGGGGCTCCCTCCCCCTCTGACAATGTGACAGTCCTATAACCAAGCCAACTCAGTTGTGACACATTTGAGCTCAGCACCCTGCTCCCAGACCGCAAGGATTCTCACAACACAAGGGAGGGGGTGTGTTACACTGGGAGAGGCGTGGGCTGCGGCCCACCCTGGCTACTTAGCACTTGTCCTCTACCTTTCTTGACCCCTCAGGAGGCAAGGCTGCTTCACAGGTTGGAGTGCAGGTTTCGGGAGACTGGGCTAAGCCTATCTCTTCCCAAATCTAAGGAAATGCCTCGGTTTCCCTTTTCTCAGTGATTAGCTGGGAGGGAATCTGTTAGTGGCCCAGCCTGACCTGAAGTGAGTAGTCGCTGTTACATACTGTATTTAGCCAGTGTGTGGGCTGGCCCTAGTCCAAAGGACCCTTTCTAGGCCATGGAAATCAACCCAAGGTTCTGAGCATGGAGGCCATCAGTCAAATCTGCTTTGTCTCCTGGAGGCAATTGACTCTCAGGACAAGTAGTTCCTGCACTCCACAATCATGACATTCTAAAAAAAAAAAAATAATAATAATAGGGTGCAATGGCCAAAGGGTATCCCTACCAAGAGCCCCAGCTTGGCCTTCAGCCCACAGAGGCCTCAGGGAAGTCTATTCTGCTCAGTTGGAGGCCCAACCTTACAGCAGTGCTGGGTGAGCCTGCACAGGTAGCCCATCTCTGGTCATAACCTCCACGTGCTCCTAGTGTCCCCACCCCACCTCAGGACCCCTTGTCCCTTCTGGCCAGAGTCCAGTCAGTTGCAAGGCAGCCAGGTGGGATAGGAGGAGTGGGCCCCAGCCAGCAGAGGCTGCACGGGGGTCACATAGTAATTGACAGTGGTCGGTACAGCCCCATCAGGGCCCGGGGGGCGCCAGGCCAGGGCAGCCGCGGCAGCAGGGCCCTGCTCAGCCAGCGCCTGGAGTGCCAGTGTGGCAATGAGGTCCAGCGTCTGGCGGCGCTCATGGCTCATGAGGCACACGGTGCTCTCGTTGACCACTTGGTGCAGTGTCACCAGACAGGCATACCGGCGGGCGGCATCAGCCCCGCCGAAGTGGGCCTCTAGATAGCGCTCCAGCGTGCGCTGCTGTTCCACCAGGTCGGGAAAGTCGATGAAGAAGCGGGAGCACATGTACCGCTGCAAGGCTCGCGTGTCAGTGCTGGGCCGTGGCCGGAAGCCCCGCACGAGGAGGTGGCAGTATTTGAGCAGGCCCCCACCTCGGATCTCCTCAGGGCTGCGCGTGGCGATGACCCGATGCTGCAGGTGTTCTAGGGCCTCGGCGAAGTCCCCATACAGGCTCTCCCCCATCACGGTGGGGTGGAAGGCCTCAGACATGGGTGTGGATGAGCACTGGCCAAAGAGCAGCAGGGAGTCAAGGATGATCTGGAAGGAGTCTATGCTGAACTCGAACTGGCGCCTCACGGAGTCCACAAACTTGAGCTCCACGTTCTTGCCACTCTTGTTAGACAGTGAGATGAGGCTCCAGCGGTCGGTGTCCGTGCACACTTTCACCAACTTCTGCACGTATGCCTCCTTGAGTGTCAGTGGCGTGATCTTGGCCCTGCTCACCCCGGCTGGCAGGAAGTCCAGCAGGCAGGCCAGCACCACCGCCTTGGTCAGCTGGAAGGAAGCCTCGCTGTGCAGGTCTACCCGGAACACCAGGTCCAGGTCCTTGTAGCCCAGGCCACTCTCAGGATGCAGCACGTGGCTGGCAGCTGAGCCGTGCAGTCGCACGCTGTGCACCTGTAGTCCCTGTTCTTCCAAGCTGTTTCGGACCACCTGTGGGGAGAGATGGGTGTCAGGAGGCTGGTCCTCTCAAGTCTGCACTAGGACTTCAAGAAAATCATCACAGTAACATCAAGCGCTGGTGACCATTCTCTCTCTCTCTTCTTTTTTCTTTTTGATGGGAACTAGGACTTGAACTTGGCCTGGGCATTGTCCCTGAGCTTTTTCATTCATTGGTGCTATGTTACTTAAGCCACAGCTCCACTTCTAGCCTTTTGGTGATTAACTGTAGATAAGAATCTCACAGATTTCCTTGCCTGGGTTGGCTTTGAATCACAACAGTCAGATCTCAGCCTCCTGAGTTGCTAGGATTACAGGGCTGAGCCACTGGTTCCCAGCTGCTCTTATGTCTGAGAAATCATTTAACTTACTAAACTTCAATTTGCCAGTCTGGTGAATGATCTATTTGAAGGAATGACTCACAGTATGGATTAAATGAGCACTGAGCTCTGATCAAAACATTTTATACATTGAAATCTAAACTTATTTAACCCTCACAACACCCAGAAGAGATGAGTGCTATTTCTTGCACTTCATGTATCAGGGAATAGAAATACAGAGGGACTGGTAATTGCTGAGCCATACAGCTGAAAACTGAGATAGTCTAGGTCTTAACCACTGTGCTATTTTATCTCCCTAAAATAGCAAGCAAAATGCTTAGCGCTGTGCTAGGCATGATGTTAGCTGTGGGCAGGTAGAAGTTCAACAATAAAGTTAGCAGTTGCAGGCATTGATGCATTAATCATCATGGCAAACTTGTCCGGACTATTACTATTCCACTAACAGACAGGAGGCCTGAGTGGAAGCACAGAGCAGTTAAGAAACATGAACAAGGGCTGGGAAGGTAGCTCAGTGGTAGAGCGCTTGCCTTGCATGCTGGAGGCCCTGGGTTCGATTCCTCAGCACCACATAAGCAAAAAGAAAAAAG
>NW_012267222.1:11622927-11636256 GCF_000151885.1 Dipodomys ordii | reverse complement strand
CCAGTTTTCTAGTGGTTGATTGGAGATAAGAGTCTCACGGACGTTTCTGCCGGGGCTGGCTTTGAACCGTGATCCTCAGATCTCAGCCTCCTGAGTAGCTAGGATAGGCGTAAGCCACCAGCACCTGGTGAAGGACAGTATTTCTAGGTGCTTGGATTGCTATTGTAGGCAAAGCCTTATAAAGGTTCCAATTTTTGAATCAAATTAGCACTGGTAAAAGCCTCCCTCCCCCATTCCCCAGGTATTCTAACCACTTTTGAAGCTGATAGCTGTGAATTACTGCCAAGGAGACAGACTTTCTTCCTTCTGGAAGTGGCTGTACAAGCCAGGTGAAGAAGCACCTGTTTCTTTTGAATTCTGGAAGCGCAAAGGGTATTGATGAGCGGTCTGATCCATTCCCATAAAACAGATGGGGACAACAACAATTGAGGCCATGAATCCAGGTGTCTAAGAAGTGCTCAGTCCCGCTCTGAAATCTCTGCCTTCCTCCCTCAATGGCGCCCTGTCTCTGACCCTTGTGTGAGGGAACATTATACTACTACCACACAGTGAAGTCAACTCCTTCTGACTTAGATTCTCCCACCTGGCTGGGAGCACCTGAAGGTAATGAGCTGACTGGTAGTCCCATCTGTGTTCCTACTGTCCTGCGGAGAGCTGGGCACGGAACAGCCACCAATAAAGGTGGTTTTGGATCAAACTTGTTCCCACAGAAGGGAACTGCCACGTGGTACCATTTTTCCCTCCCCTAGTGCCTAGGGCCACAGTACTGGAGACCCTAGAGTTGTCGCAACATGGGGGGAAGGGGCAGAAAAAGTCAGCATGGTGACCACACCCACACAACTACTTAGAAGACTGATCACTTGAACTAATGAGCTCAAAACCAGCCCACAAAGACTCCATCTCAAAAAAACAATACAACACAGAAAACACAAAACAGAACAAAGCGAAAACAAACAAGAACAAAGCAAGAAAAGCCTCAGCTCGGTTACAAATCACACAGATGACAGCAAGCAAGAAGGAATGCCTAGGCTAGCCCTACCGAGTGAGTCAGCCTTGGAGAATGTCCCCCCCCCCCCAGCTCTTTCCTAGTTCCCAGGGAGGGAGGAGGGCCAGGCAATCCCCCCACCTCCTCCCACCACAGCCTCTTCCTCCTCCTCCTTCCTTGGAAGCTAAGATGGCATGGCAGGAGGTAAGGGACTGGCCTGCCTCACTCAATGTGTATGCAATGTCTCTCTCAGGAACATACAGGACCTAGTCACTAGATTTTCTGGTTTCTTCTATGGGGAGACTTCCTTAAACTTCCTTAAAGCCGAGACTCTGAAGCCAGGGAAGGAGTGGGGAAACTCTTACCCTGTAACCACCTGGTTCCTGGAAGGCTGAAGATTTCCATTGGGTAATCCTAGGTCTCTCCCTGCCTCTCCTGAGACCTCAGCTTTAATATACACACAATAATTACCATCCTTTGGTATTTCGGAACATAAATAACAGCATCTGGGCTATAGAAAAAGCACCTGGTGGTCATGGAAGAACTTGGAATCTGAAGAAGGGAGGGGCTTCCAAAATTCTCTCCTGTTCCTCAGAAGAGAGATGGGGCTTGGGGTTTGAGACCCTTGGTGGCCTTCATTCCCAAGGTTGCTTTCTGGAGTCGGGTCTCAGGTTTAACCCGTCTATAATTTAATCTGCCAGAACTCCAGTGAGATAGAGGGAGTCTCTGCTGGGATTTCTGGGCTTTTTCTACTTAGTCAGGGGACTAGCCAAGGGCTATAGGTTCACAAGGAAAGACCGTCCCAGGAGTCCGGAGAGAAGTTAAGGGATGTTGGGTGGAGAAGGAAAAGCTATTTTGGATCGAAGCGTGCTCGCGCAAACACGATCATCACGCACACACACGCACGCACACAACCAGAGGCTCCCCGGTACCTTTCGTCCTTGCTTGCAGGTTAGCGAGACCTTCCCCACTCCCCATCCTCCTCCCATCCCGGCCTCGCCGGGTGGCTCCAGGGTACCAGCGCTCTTCAGGGGCAGAGCACTCGGAGCCACGCGGGGAAGGTGTACCAGGCGCAGGAGGAAGGGATCTGGAGTAGCATTCCGACGTGGTGCAATCGTTACAGCCCCTGTGGCGGCGCCTTCCGGGCCTCGGCGCGGACCCCCACCCGCCGCGGGCTCACCTGCACGATCTGCCGGGGCTGCACGCTCAGCGTGGGGAAGTTGCCGCGCCCGTGAATGGGAATGGGCTCGCTCAGCAGCGCGTCCAGCCGCTTCACCTGCGGCCAGCTCAGCCCGCTCAGGTGCCGTCCCAGCGAGGCCAAGGAGGTCCCCGGGTCGGGGCCGCCGCCTGCCGCGGCAGCCGTGGCCACCGCGGCCACCGCCGAGGCTGCAGCCGCCCCCACCTGCGCGGCCGCCTGGTCCGGGCACTCAGCTCCGCTCTCCGACGGCATCGTTCGCCTGGCCCCGGGGCCTCGACGGCAGAAACCCGGGGGTGGTTTAAGGGAGGAGAGCAGGGAGAGCGGCTGGGCCCCGGGCCAAGGCGGAGGGCGGGGGATGCAGGAATGGGGCGGGCAGCGACGGCGAGGCAAGCCCGAGGCTCACACCTCCGACGGCGACGACTTACCGACCCAGAAAGCCTGGCACTCCGGACTCAGCGGACTCTTATAGGCCGCGGGCGACATGCCCATTGGTCGGCGCAGCTGTCACACACATTAGGACCCGCCCCACTCCCCACGATCCTGTCATTGGTCAGCAGGGCTCTGCACGTGAGTGACTGTTTTCTGAGGGGATTTCTAATTGGCTGAAAAGCACACCTCTACCCCGCCCTCCTCCGGCAGAATTCCCTCCTTTGGTCTTTAAAGAACTACTAAGCGTAAGCGTGATTGGCCTGGGCCCCCCTGGACTTAAAGGGACTGTGTCGCTCTCCCCCAGCCCCAGGCAGGAGGGAAGGAAGTGGTCGGTGGAGTTTGTAGCCGAGTTGCACCACTGAGAAATCTCGTTTTTTTTTTCTTTTTTCTTGTACTGGGAGCAATTAAAAAAAAAAATCACCTATCCTGATTCTGGTCATCCACTTTCTTCAGGCGCCCAAAGAGATTGCTCCACTTGCTCAACTCTCCACACTGCTTTCTGGCAATTTTCCAGATCTAAGAAAAGGTAGCGCAGAATGTGTGGACGTCTTGTGTATTTTCTCTTTTTTGGCGGCTGCAAACCAAGAGCCTGACTGACGTTCCTGAGCTAGTCTAGGTGAGGTGAACTATGCTCAGAGAGGGAATGTTGATCCTCTGACGCCACACAGTTCTAGTATAGTGTTAGTTCTGGTCCAGAATCAGAGGTGGATCTCTCTGTGGAGTCTTCTCATTCCATTGTGTCTGTGCCTGGGTACAGGGACTGTGTGGGGCTGAAGGAGGGATAATAAGTTTTTCTCTCCTACTGAGGCTTGAACTCAGGGCCTTCTGTTTTTGTTTTTGGTCCGGTCATGGGGCCTGGACTCTGGGCCTGGGCGCTGTCCCTCAACTCTTCAGCTCAAGGCGAGCGCTCTACCACTTGAGCCACAGTGCCACTTCCGGCTTTTTTCTTTTTCCTTCTGTGGTGCTGAGGAATCGAACCCAGGGCCTCAAGCATACAAGGCAAGCGATCTACTACTGAGCCACCTTCCCAGCCCCTAGGGCCTTCTGCTTTTTGCTTGGCTTTTTTTGTCTTGGGGCTTGAATTCTGGGTCTGGGTGCTGTCCCTCAAGCTCTTCAAGTTTAAGGAGAGTGCTCTATCGCTAGAGCCACAGTGCCATTTCCGGCTTTCTAGTGGTTAATTGGATATAAGAGTCACATGGACTTTCCTGCCTCCTCTAGCTTTGAACCGATCCTCAGATCTCACCTGAGTAGCTAGGATTACAGGCTTGAACTGCCAGTGCTCGGGGCTTTTTGCTTTGCTTCTTTGCTCCAGGCTATAGCACTTTTTTTTTTTTTTTGCTTGAACCACGCTTCCACATTCAGTTTTCTGGTAGAAATTGGAGATAAGAGCATCTCATTTTGTCTGGCTCAGGCTAGTTTAAGCCTTGGTCCTCAGATCTCAGCCTCCCAGATAGCTAGGATGACACGTGTGAGCCACCAGTTCGTGGTTTCTCCCCACCCATGTCTGATTTTACATATATACACTGTGACAAAAGTCCAGAAATTAAGTCTATTTGATCTATCACTGCAATATTTTTCTCAAAGATCCTTCTTCTAATTATATGTTAAATTAATTATAATTTGTGCAATCTTCTCCCATTCTTAGGTAAGGCAAGCTGGAGTAATATGACCAGTGAAGGAGAAATCTAGATCTAGAAACAGCAAACTAGGGGTTGGGAATGTGGTTTAGTGGTAGAGTGCTTGCCTAGCATGCATGAAACCCTGGGTTCAATTCCTCAGCACCACATAAACAGAAAAAGCCAGAAATGGCGCTATGGCTCAAGTGGTAGAGTAAAACAAAGCTCAAGGATAATACTCAGGCCCTGAGCTCAAACCCGGGGATTGACAGATTAAAAAACAAACAATCAAAAAGAAATAGCAGGCTGGGCGTTGGTAGCTCTGGTTGGTTACTCTGGAGGCTGAGATTTGAGGATCCTGGTTCAAAGGCAATCTGGGTAGGAATGTCCATGAGACTCTTATCTCCAATTAACCACCAGAAAACTGGAAATGGCACTGTGGCTCAAGTGGTAGAGCTCTTGCCTTGAATTGAAGAGCTGAGGGACAGTGCCCAGGCCCAGAGTTCAAGCCCCAAGACTGGCAAAAATAAAAAATAAAGAAAAAGAAAGAAACGGCAAACTACATTCCAAAGTCTGCCTCTGACACACCTGTGCTTAGAACCTTAACCAGAGCAGATATTTCCTCTTTCTGGAGGCCAGCTCAGGCCATAAGCTGCCTTTATCCTGGAAGCCTTAGGGCTTCCTTTGGCCCTCTGAGAGGAGACTGGCTGCTTGGCTATGTGACCTTGCACAACTCCCTTCCATTCTCAGTGCCGTTGCTTGTTCTGGTGTCTAGACTCTCAAGGCACCCTGAGACTATGGATGAGTGAGCCTAAGGTCCAAACATGACACTCTGTTACCCTGCTCTCCTGGCCCCAAGAGAAGGGGGAATAAAAAAAGGAAGTTAACACATACTGAATACCCACTGTGAAACAGATCGAGTTACATACATGACTTCTGATTCCACTTGAGGATGCTGGAGCATCACTCTCAATATTGAGAGGTCAAGTCATATGTCCAATGTCAGAGATACAACCATTAATTGGAAATATGGGCTCAAATTCAAGTCTTCTGACTCCAAGGTTCTTTTTTTGTTTGTTTGTTTGTCAGTCGTGGGGCTTGAACTCTGGGCCTGGGCGCTGTTCCTCAGCTCGTCAGCTCAAGGCAAGCACTCTACCACTTGAGCCACTCAGCCACTTCTGGCTTTTTCTGCTTATGTGGTGCTGAGGAATCGAACCCAGGGCCTTGAGCCACAATGCTATTTCTGGTTTTCTAGTGGTTTATTGGAGATAAGAATCTCATGGACTTTCCTGCCCAGGCTGGCTTTGAACCTTGATCGTCAGATCTCAGCCTCCTGAGTAGCTAGGATTACAGGTGTGAGCCACTGGCGCCAATCTTGGCAAGGTTCTTGATCTTCTAGAATGTTGTAAGGTAGAAAGACAATAGTGAAGTAAATAAGACATTTCAGATTGGTATCTAAGAAGAAGATAAAACAGGGTCATGGGAGATAACTTATGTGTGTGTACGTGTGTGTGTGTGTGTGTGTGTGTGTGTGTGTGTGTAAGAATGAGAAAAAAAGAATGAGAGAGCTAGGAAGACTATGTAAGAGAGAGGCAGAGAGAGCTGTGTGTGTGTGTGTGTGTGTGTGTGCGTGCCTGCAAGCTGGTACTGGGGCTTGAACTCAGGGCTTGGGTACCATACCTTAGCTTTTTTGCTTTACCACTTGAGCCACAACTCTACTTCCTGCTGTTTTGGTGGTCAGTTGGAAGTAAAAGTCTCATAAATTTCCTGGGGCATGGGCTGGGAAGGTGGCTCAGTGGTAGAGCGCTTGCCTTGCATGCATGAGGCCCTGGGTTCAATTCCTCAGTACCACATAAGCAGAAAAAAAAAAAAAAAGGCTGGAAGTGGTGCTGTGGCTCAAGTGGTAGAGCGCTAGCCTTGAGCTGAAGAGCTGAGGGACAGCGCCCAGGCCCAGAGTTCAGGCCCCACAATTGACCAAAAAAAAAAAAAAAAGAACTCAGTTATCCAAGTGGGAAGAGATGAAGAATCCCAGCTGGGCTCCCCAAGGGCAGGTGGCACAAGACCAGCACAGGTAAATGTGAATGCTTTCCGTCAGCTCTAGGTCTCTCCCTAGACCATAATACCAAGTGGGTTGAAGAGTGAAGCTGGGGTGTCAGACATGGACATTCTCAGAAACCTCAAGTGCTTCACACACGGTCCTGAAAGTGACCAGGCAGCATTCCTGCCCTTGGTGACGCTGCAACCCCGCCTGGCTGCCAAGTCAGCGCTCAGCTCTGGGGTGGGTTGTTCTGCCTCCCAGGGAATTACGGCAAAGAATGCACCTAAGTGCTGAGGAGGCAAGCGCAGTGGGGCAATCTGAGGCGGGCCACTCCCTCCAGGAAGACTTCCGGGAGGGGTTGCCATGGCAACGGGGTGGAGGGGAAGCAACTAGCCATCAGGAACATTTGAATGGAGGAGAGGTGCATGGGTGGTTAGGTAAGGTGTGAATGCCAAGCACTGGACCTCACCAGAATCGTTGGGGCTGTGTGTAGCTCAGTGGTACAAGGTGTGTGCAGCACCCACAAGGCTCTGGATTCATCTTTTTGTTCTACATTGCCATGTTCACTTGGCTTACCAAGTGAAGTCACCTGCTTAAAGATGACACAGAAGTGTCATCTTAAGTGTCTTTCAAAAACAGAAAAGAAAGAGGTAGCCTGTCCCCTTTGTTGTTTGCAATACTGGGGAAGAACCCAGGCCTTCTTATATGCTAAGAATGTTCTGTCCTACGAAGCTGCACCCCAGCCCAGCCTAGCCTCTATGACGTTCAGTTCCGGGGTTCAAAAGGAACAGACTGGAAATTAGTGTTCTAATCCTCCCTCCCTTTCAAAATTTCAAAGTTGAGAGTGACCCTGAAATCACTAAGGCCCCAAGCAAGAACAAGAGGAAAGAAAGTGGGGGCTGGGGAAATTCCTGGCCCAAAAGGGCGAGGGGCTGCAGTCCAGCTAGGGGGACTTGCTAGTGTTCAGCCGGCAACTGTTCATGTAGCCAATGAGAGAAGTAGACCAAAGCCCTTGGTTCAAGGACCCTGCTAGACCTGCAGAGCAGACAGCCCCCTCCCTTCATCCCAATAGAGCTGACGGGGCTTTCCTCAGTGCCAAGGCCTCCTCCTGAGCCGGTGCCTACCCCAGGGCACGGCAGCTGGCGTGGTGAGTAGGAAGCAGTACCCTCGTTAAATCTCCTGCGTCAGGGCCATGGGGCCAGCTGTGTCAGCGAGCCAGCGGCTATTGTCTCTTTCCCAGGTGTGACTACAGCCAGTTTGACAGGCAGTCCCCAGATACTGACACACCCAAACACTGCAAGGCAGCTGGGAGCCTTCTGAATCAGCCACAGGGTAGGGTGGGGGGCGGGCAGTGACTGTACCCTGCTTTCCCCTGTGCCAAGAGCCTCCCTAGAGCCCCTCTGCTCTGGTCTGCTGCTGAGATTACAGGAAGGCTTGCAAAACTGCAACAGAGCTGCCTTTGATAGGCTCTCTGGCTATTGCAGGAGAGAAGATAGTCTGGTTCAATTCTCTGAGCCCAGACAAGGACTTGTCCAAGGTCACACAGCTAATAAGTGGCTCACCTTAACTAGAACCAGGTTTTCTGGAGTTGTGGACACAGGGACTCTACAAGACAGATCCTTTTAGCTAAGTATATGCAAGGGCAGTATTGTGTGTGTGTGTGTGTGTGAGGAGAGAGAGAGAGAGAGTGTTATGGGAACTCTGGGCCTGATCCCTCAGCTCAGGCATGCAAGGCAAGCGCTCTACCACTGAGCCACCTTCCCAGCCCCACCAACTGAATTTTTAAAGGGAACTTTCTCACTATGATACCTGTGTCTCAGTGGTGTAGGTCAATCACTTTCGCTGTCTGGGTGTGTTTCCTATACTGTAAAATGGGAGTGAGATGGGGGGGGGGGTTGTCAGGCTCTTCCATTAACACTCTCTGTGATTTGAGGTAATGGGAAGGGGGATGAGGTCCTGGAGAGTCTTGGCCCTTCTCAGCCTCAGAGAAGAACATTGTGGGAACTGGCATTCAGCTTCTTCCTTGGCCCAAGATCACTGAGTATACTCAGAGTCTGGGAGGGTTCGATGCTTTCCACAGTTTTGTTTAATTTGTAGAATGTAGTTGATTGATCCAGGAGGAGTCTTTTGCTTTCCAGGAGAGGAAACTGAGGCCAGAGAAGCAAAGCAATGTGTTGGAGCTACCCATAGTGTAGAAGAGAGATCTGTATTATACTCAGGTCTGCTGAGTCCCAGGCCCACACCCCAGCCAAGACCCTGCCTGAGGACGACTATGGAGTCCACCCAGGTGACTCTCCCTGTGGGGCTCACCCATCCCCTCCTGCTATGGTTCTTGGCCTCTTTCCTACCTCATGTGCTCATGCCCAGGGTAATAGGCCATGTCATTACTGATAATTGTACCCCTACTCTGCATCATTGTAATGTCTACATCACCTCCCCTCTTTCTGCTCATTTGAAGAACCTCAACTCTGATGGGTCCTTGATCCACCAATACCTTCACCCCCACTGGATCTCCCACCGCTTTTCTCACTGTTTCTTGCTTCCCCCATGTCCTGACTTCCCCCTGAAACCAGCTTAGAGTCAAAGGGCCATGGCTGTAATTACTTCTTGTCTACACCCTCAACCCCCTTGCTCCCCACTTATTAAATTGCATCCATCTGGCCAAACCACACCCTAACTAATCCCACGCGGCTGACTGAAGCTAGAGACCCACACATCGCCCCGCTGGCTGATCTCACCTTACCATCAGGCCCACCACCCTCGGGGAGGGGTGGGGGGCCCCAGCACTGGCCATCCTACCCTGTGACCGTCCTAAGGGACAAGCCCAAGCCTTCTGTCTCCTCAGTCCCCTGCAGTTCCTCCTGGCTGGTGACTTGTTTCCTTCTTCACGGAATGAGCTGAAGAGCAGATCCTTCCACTCTCTACACCTGCTCCACCCATTCTCTTCTCCTCGCCCTGTGCCTCGGGTTCAGCTCCTCTCCTGTTTCTGGGCATGCACCTGCTTCTCTTCTCTGTGGCAGCCCAGGCCCACTCTTTCTTTCTTTCTTTTCTTTCTTTCTTTTCCTTCCTTCTTTCCTTCCTTCTTTTCCTTCCTTCCTTCCTTTCCCTTTCTCCTTTTCTCTCTTTCTCTCTTACTTTCTTATTAGTTGTGAGCCTGGGCACTGTCCCTCAGCTCTTCAGCTGAAGGCTAGTGCTCTACCACTTGAGCCACAGCACCACTTCCCATTTTTTGGTAGTTTTATTGGAGATAAAAGTCTCATAGACTTTCTTGCTCAGGCTGGCTTTGAGCCTCAATCCTCAGATCTCAGCCTCTTGAGTAGCTAGGATTACAGGTGTGAGCCACTGGCCCTGGCAGTTCTGCTCTCTCTCTCTCTCTCTTTCCCACTTTCCCTCTCTTCCTCTCTCCATCGCCCTCCCTCCCTCTCTCCAGAATCCTGCTGTGTAGTCCAGCTGTCCTAGAACTTGCAGTTCTGCTTTTGCCTCCTGAGTGTGAGGATTACAGGCGATTACAGGCGTGAACCGCCATACCACACTCCCTGTTCTCACTTGGAACACTCTAATCTGGTTTGGTGGAGTGGCGGAAACCCCCACAGCTTTTGTCAAGGCCATATTTTCTAAGTTTAAGCATTGATTCTTTTTATTTTATTTTTGTCAGTCATGGGGCTTGAACTCTGGGCTTGGGTACTGTCCCTGTGCTCTTCAGCTCAAAGCAAGTGCTCTACCACTTGAGCTATAGCGCTACTTCTGGTTTTCTGGTGGTTTATTGGAGATAAGAGTCTCACAGACTTTCCTGCTCAAGCTGGCTTTGAACCATGATCCTCAGATCTCAGCCTCCTGAGTAGCTAGGATTACAGGTGTGAGCCACCAGTGCCCAGCTTCTTTTTATTTTTAAAACTTAATATTTTCTGGTGTGGGAGATTAAACTTGTGTGTGTATGTGTGTGTGCGCATGTGCGGGCATGCGTGTGTGTGCACATGCCAGACCTAGGGCTTGAACTCAAAGCTCTTGTTCTAATGCTAATGCTCTACCACTTGAGGCACAGCTCCATTTCTGGCCTTTTGGGTAATTTATTGGGGCTAGGAGTCTCACAGACTTTCCTGCCTGGACTGACTTTGAACTGAGATCCTTAGATCTCAGCCTCGTGAGTAGCTAGGATTATACAGGTATGAACCACCAGTGCCTGGTTCATTTTTGGCATTTTGCTGGTTAGTTGGAGATATGATTCTCTTAGATTTGTCTGTCTGGGCTGGCTTGGAGTCAGGATTCTCACATTTCAGTCCCTGAAGTATCTAGAATTACTGGTGTAAGCCACCGGTGCTCAGAGGTGTATGGTTTCTTTTTTCTTGGGGTATATACTGGATAGAATTGCTACACCAGATAATGATTTTTTTTTTTTTGTTATTTGGGGAGCTACCAGATTGCTTTTTGTACCATTTTCCATTCTCACTGGCAGTGTATGAGGGCTCTAATTTCTCCAGGTCCTCACCAACACTTGTTATTACCTGTCCTTTTTGATTATAGCCATGCTAGTGGGTGTGAAATTAGACCTCATTGTGGTTTTGAATCACGTTTTTCTGATGGCTAGCAATGTTGACCTCTTCTCACATGCTTATTGGTCATCTGTATCTTTGGAGAAATACCTGTTGAAATCCTTTTCTCATTATAAAAATTTACTATTTATTAACAGTAATGAATGATAAGCTTTATATTGTCTAGATACAAGTCCTTCATCAGATATGTGACTTACCAAATTTTCTTCCATTCTAATTGACAATTCTTTTTTTCTTTTTGAGACAGGGTCTTACTAGTAGCCTTGGCCTTGAACTCTGGGCCTTTCACTCTTGCTTGGCTTTTTTACTCAAAACCCATGCTCTATTATTTGAGCTATTCATTAGAGATAAGTCTCACAGACTTTTCTGCTCCAGTTGGCTTCACATCTCAATCCTCAGATCTCAGCCTCTTGAGTAGCTAGGATTATGGGTGTGAACCACCAGCACCCAGCTTCAACTAGCTTTGAACTTGTCCCCACCTCCCAAGTGCTGGGATTATGGGTGTGTGTTAATTGTACACATTTATGGAATAAGATGCTGTATGCAATGGACAAATCAGGGTACATAGCCACTACATCAAACAATCATTTTTTTTGGGGGGTCCGGTCGTGGGGCCTGAATTCTGGGCCTGCACACTGTCCCTCAGCTCTTCAGCTCAAGGCTAGCACACTACCACTTGAGCCACAGTGGCACTTTCGGCTTTTTGCTTATGTGGTGCTGAGGAATCAAACTCAGGGTCTCAGGCATGCAAGGCAAGCGCTCTACCACTGAGCCACCTTCCCAGCCCCAACAATCATCATTTCTTTGTGGTCAGGCCATTAGAAATTCCCTCCTCTAGCCATTTGGTGTATTCATGACATTAATGTAGCATCTTAATTTTTTAGTTTTTGATAGTTCTAAGGCTTGAACTCAGAGCCTGGGCTTCGTCACTGAATTTTTTATAAAGCTCAAGACTATCAATCTACTCCTTCAGCCACTTTTTCACTTCTGGCTTTTTGGTGGTTAATTGGCGATAATAGACTCATGAACTTTCCTGTCAGGGCTGGCTTCTAACTGCGATCCTCAGATCTCAGCCTCCTAGGTAGCTAGGATTGCAGATGTGAGCCACTGGCACCTCCCTCCTCCCCCTTTTTGTCTCTATTCTTACTATGATTTCAACTTAGAGTTACATGAGCTATACCTAGCAGCCCTTTCTCACTTTATGTTTTTTTCATATAGGGCATTGTACCATTGTTTTTCTCCCTCAGGCCAGCTTGGACCATGACCCTTCTCCTTACACTTTCTGCCTCCTGCATAGCCAGGATCATAGGCACCAACCACCATGTCTGGTTTATTGATTGAGATAGAGTCTTGCTAACTTTTTGCCCAGGCTGGCCTCGAACTGTGATCATCCTGATCTCTACCGCTGATGTAGCTCACTCTGTAGTCCCAACTGGCCTCCTGAGACCCTCCTGCCTTAGCCTCCAGAGATTACAGGCAGGTTGCTGATCTTAACCATTCCCTCTTTTTTTTTTTAACTGTATTTTTTTGTCTTTTCTTTTTTGGTACTGGGGATCGAACCCAGGACATTGCACTTGCTAGGCAAGCGCTTTGCCACTGAGCTACATCCCAGCCCAACCATTCCCTCTTAAAGCTACTTTCTTTGCTTGGTCTTCAATATGTGTCATTGTCCCCGTGTTCTCTGTCACCGAGGCTCCCTTTTTCTTTTCTCCATCCCTGAACAGCAAAATGCAGGAGTTGCTCCCCACCCATCTCCCTTTCTGTCTACATGAACCCCCTGGGTGTTCAAATCCAGTCTGGAGCTTTAAATACCATCCAAGGCCTGGCCAGTTCTAAACTGGACACCTTCTAGTCCAGAGCACTTGCCTCAACCCCAGATTCTTTTTATCTAATTTTATTCCACATCTCTACTCATGCATTTATAGTCTTCATAGACTTTGCACATCTAGCCAGCCAAAGTAGAATTCTCAAACTTCTTTTCAACTCTCCTTCGCACATGTTAGACAAACTCTCTACCATTATGCTGCTCCCCTAGCATACTTTTTTTTCTCTTATACCCCACATTCCAGTATGCCAGCAAGTTCTGTTGGCTTTACCTTCAGAATACAGACAGACACTGGTGTCTTTGACTCACACCTGTAATCCTAGCTACTTAGGATGCTGAGACCTGAGGATCACTGTTCAAGGCCAGCCCTAGCAGGAAAGTCAGTGAGAGTCTTATCTCCAATTAGCTGGAAATGGAGCTGTGGCTCTGGCGGTAGAGTGCTAGCTAGCCTGGAACAAAAGAGCTCAGGGACAGAGTCAGAGCTCTGAGTATAAGCTTTAGTAGCTGTGCACATATGTGTACATACACACACACACAAACACACAAATATAGACAGAAACTGATCCCACATCCTGACCCACTTCCATAGTAGTCAAGTCCTGCCCATCTTTCTCAGAACTGTGAGAATTTGCTAGTTTGAGACATTGTAACAAGTTTCAGACAGGCCATGTTTTCTCTCCTCTCCTCT
>NW_012267222.1:11616482-11619392 GCF_000151885.1 Dipodomys ordii | reverse complement strand
TTTTGTCGGTTGTGGGGCTTAAACTCTGGGCTTGGGTGCTGTCCCTGTGCTCTTCAGTTCAAGGCGAGCACTCTACCACTTGAGCCACAGTGCCACTACCAGTTTTCTAGTGGTTTATTGTAGATAAGAGTCTCACAGGGGCTAGGAAGGTGGCTCAATGGTAGAGTGCTTGCCTTGCATGCATGAGGCCCTGGGTTCGAATCCTCAGCACCACATAAGCAGAGAATGCCGGAAGTGGCGCTGTAGCTCAAGCAGTAGAGTGCTAGCCTTGACCTAAAGAGCTGAGGGACAGTGCCCAGGCCCAGAGTTCAAGCCCCACAACCGACCAAAAAAAAAAAAGAGTCTCATGGACTTTCCTGCCTGGGCTGGCTTTGAACCATGATCCTCAGATCTCTGCCTCCTGAGTAGCTAGGACTGCAGGTGTGAGCCACCAGCACCCGGCTTGTTGCTCCCTATTTTGGAGTTCCTAGTATATTGAAAAGTTAAAAAAAACAAACAGTGCAGCAAACGTGGTACATTTAAAATGTTTATATTTAACAAATGAATGCTTTTAACATGCACAAAATGCAATGTAATATAATTGTGCTATTCACAAGATAATTACAGGATTTATAGAAAATATTAATTCCTAGTGCACTGCGGGAGGTGTGGTCGGATTGAAACACAAATTTCGAGTTGACTGAGGAGTGGCTGGGGCTTCTGTCCCTGTGAGTATCTCCGTCACCACACACCCTCTCCCCTTGGGCACCCAGCGGCCTGGCTCTTGTCTGGCTTCCTCTTTGCTTTATTTTCCTGACCCACCCCCACCCGCTCAGCCCCCACCCTGGCCTCTTCATTTCTTGCCCCAGGACCTTTGCACTTACTATCTCCTCTGCCTGAGATGCTTTCTCCTCAGAGGTCCTCATGACCAGCCCCACAGTGTTTTCTGGTCTTTGTCCAGAGGTCCTTCTCAGAGAGGCCTTCCCATGCCGTCCTATTTAAAATCACAAATAGCTGGTGGCTCATGCTTGTCATCTTAGGAGGTTAAGATCCAGAGGATCACAGTTCAAAGCCCAGCCTGGATAGAAAACTTCACAAGACTCCACCTCCAAAATAGCAAGCAAAATATATAAATAAATTTAAATAAAATAAAAATCTGGGCTAGAGAAATGACTGAAGTCATAGAAAGCCAACTCTGTAAGCAAGATGAGCAAGTTCAAGGTCCTGAGTTCAAAAACCAGGACTGACAAAAAAATTACAAAGTATTCTTTTCTTTTCTGCTTCTTCCCTATCTTAAAAACCTTTGTAAGAACCCTGCTCTCCCCCATTTTTGCTCATTGGTTGGGACTCTATGACCTGAGCCACACCCCCTTCCCGTCCCCCCCCCCCCCCCCACTATTGGTTTGTCATCTGTGACATTCCTGTTGCTTCTAACCACTGGAGCATAGTAGGTGCTTATTATACACTTGTTAGAGGAAAGAATGAGTCACTGGTCATGTCCACAGTGTTTAGAGTGCCCTCCATGTGGGTCCATCCTAGTTCTTTATCAGCAGCACATAGTAGGGGCTTAGCAGCTTTTGCTGCTGTCCCCCAGGACAGCAGAGGCATTCCACCACTTCATAGGGCTGAGTGACAGTCTAGGGTGTAAACTGGCTGGACACCATGGTCTCCTCCAGCTCCAAGACTCAGGCCTTTTCTTGTGGGATCACCTACTGCCCCCCTGGTGGCGATGTCCACACACTACATCAGAGGCTGGGATAACTGACTGGAGAGACCTTAAGGTTGTTAGGCCGGGTGCTTTGTTTCCTGCCTGTGGAAGAGCCTCAGCAAGGGTAGAGTCCAGGGAGGGATTTGGTTTTCTCCCTCAGCTCGCTCTGGCCTCACTCCCTGGGGCTCCATGTGCAGGACTCCCCTGAAGCACTTCTGAGGGCCTGCCCCTCCCTCCCCCTGCCTTAGCTCGGCTGTGTTGTCTCTCAACAAGCCTGCCCAGAAAGGCCTGGCCCATCAGCTGTCTCCTCCCGAAGCTCTGGGGAGCACCCCTTCTCCCCACCCCACCCCGCATTCCACATACTATTTATATTTTGTTCTTTTAAAAATTATTATTATTGCCGGGCACCAGTGGCCTGTAATCCTAGCTACTCAGGAGGCTGAGATCTGAGGATCATGGTTCAAAGCCAACCCGGGCAGGAAAAGTCCATGAGACTCTCTAATTAACCACCAGAAAACCAGAAGTGGCGCTATGGCTCAAGTGGTAGAGTGCTGAATATAGTCCACAGTCTTTTCTTCGTCTTACATTTATTCACTGACTTATTAGTTCATAAAGGAATGTTTATTGAGCACCTATTATGTGTCCCCAAAACCTATTTAGAGCTCTGGGTACTCAGCAAAGAAGACACTAGGTATCTGTTCTCTATAAGCTCACAGTCTTGAACAGGAGATAGAGATTTAACAAGTAAACAAGGCCATACAGCCAGGCACTGAAGGCTCATACCTGTAATGGTAGCTATGCAGGAGGCTGGGATGTGAGGTGCTTATGTTCAATTAAGCAGTAAAAAACTAGAAGAATAGGTGTGGTTCAAGTGGTAGAGTACCCGCTTTGAGCACAAAAACCAATGCACATCCCTCAGGTTCTGAATTCAAGCCCCAGTACCAGCATACACATGTACCGTGTATATACACATGTGTACAAATGGGGGTACCTGTGGTGGAGGGGATTAGCAGGGCCCAAGGCAGGATTGGGGGAGGCTCTGGTGCCCAGTGAAGGGGCTCACTGAATCAACACTGAAACTATTTGACTTAAGCTGAGTGGCCCCAAGCTAGCTTGTTCAGAGAGAAGAACAAAGCTGGGCGCTGGTGGCTCACTTGTAATCCTAGCTACTCAGGAGGCTGAGATCTGAGGAGCATGGTTCAAAGCCAGCCCGGGTAGGAAAG
>NW_012267222.1:11607940-11616432 GCF_000151885.1 Dipodomys ordii | reverse complement strand
TTTTATTTTGTCAGTTGTGGGGCTTGAAATCTGGGCCTGGGCACTGTCCCTGAACTCTTCAGCTCAAGGTGAGCACTGTACCACTTGAGCCACAGCACCACTTCCAGTTTTTTGATGGTTTAGTGGAGATAAGGGTCTCACAGCCTTTCCTGCCTGTGCTGGCTTTGAACCTTGATCCTCAGATCTCAGCCTCCTGAGTAGCTAGGATTACAGGTATGAGCCACCAGCGCCTGGCTCCATTTTTTTTTTTTGGTGCCAGTCCAGGGCTTGAACTCTGAGCCTGGGTCCTGTCCCTGAGGTTTTGTGCTCAAGGCTAACAAAACTCTACCACTTGGGCTCCACTTCTGGCCTGTTTGGTAGTTTAGTGAAGATAAGAGTCTCATAGTCTTTCTTGTCCAGGCTGGCTTTGAAACTCCATCCTCAGATCTCAGCCTCCTGAGTAGCTAGGATTGCTGGTGTAAGCCACTGACACCTGGCTCATGCTCCTCAATTTTGGATATAGGAGCTGAATGTACTTTTCTTCTCTGTGCCTCTGTCTCCGTCTGTCTGTGTCTCTCTCTTTTTGAGTACTGGGATTATCAACATGTATAACCACATCTGGCCCTAAATCTGATTGTACTGATAGGGAAACTGAGGTCTAGAGAGAGGAAGGGTCTTGCCTAAGCTCACAAACCCAATGAGATTTTGACCCCCTCTCTTTTAGGCTCTGTCTGTGAGTCTCTCCCGGATCCCTTTCTTACCTAGGGCCAATGTTTGGGTACAGAGAGTGTGTGTGGGGACTTAGAGCAAGAGTCTGCCATGTGTAAAGGGGGTCTGACGGGAGAGAAGGAGAATTAGTGCTTCAAAATATGTAATTTGGCCGGGTGCGGGTGGCTCACACCTGAAATGCTAGCTATTCAAGAAGCTGAGATCTGAAGATTGCGGTTCAAAGCCAGCCCTGGTAGGAAAGTCCTGGCGACTCTTATCTCCAATAAACCACTCAGAAAACCGGAAGTGGTGCTGTGGCTCACTCACCTTGGGCTGAAGAGCGCAGGGACAGTGCCCAGGCCCAGAGATCAAGCCCCACAACTGACCAAAAAAAAAAAAAAAAAGTATTTTGCCTTAGCCATGCATGGAGGCAAACTTCTGTTATCTCAGCACTTGGGAAGCTGAGGCAGGAGGATTGTGAATTTAAGGCTAGCCTGCACCATGTTGCAAGACATAGTCTTTAGGCTTTGCCTTTAGGCAAAGATGTGTCAGCAAAGCAAGATGTCAGAGGGGTTTCACTAGCTTCAACCCTTGGCAGCTGTTAGGGCACATGGGCCAGGCTGTTTGGTTCTCGGGTAGAGCCGGGGTCTGTGGTGAGTAGGAGTGTATTTTCTCTGGCTCTGTCTGGCCTTAGCCAGGAACAGGCCGGACTCTGTCTGGGCCTGGGTGGAGATCTTTGTCATCAGGATCAGGCTCAGTTTCCAACCAAGGTCAGGGCTCATTCTATGATCAGGGAGCAGGGAGAAGCAGTCCTTGATCCTTCCCAGGACAAACCCAGCTCAGGTTTCCAGGAGAGTGAGTCAGGCAGCTGGCTTAAACCCCACAGCCTTGAGCTCCTAGGCTGGGACACAGGCTCTCTCAATAAAGACAGCACTCAGGGCCGGTGGCTCACCTCTGATGGGATCTTGAATGCCACCTCCCCCACCCGGACACACACACGCGCACACACACACACACACACACACACACACACACACATTTACATGCACAAGTGTCCTTACCTGCAATCCGCCTTCGTGGATTTGTGGGGTGTGGCCGGCCATGTCCGTCCACTGATCTACTCAAGGCTGTGATTGTAAGGGAAAAAAAATGCAGAAAAACAGCCTCAACAGACCAACAGGTTTTATTCAGGGAGAAAGCCTGGGCAAAGCAACCAAGTCTCCATCAGTCTGGCTGAAAAGAAAGTGGTGTGCTCCCCGCCCCTGCGCTTTACAACTAGGGTCCCTTTTAATCATTCAGAAAAATGAAGTCAGGAGGGGCAGAGGTCAGGAGTGGTTTGTTTCACATGGGGGGGGCAGGATGGGAATGGGGGGGGCTCTTTGTGCACAGATGGGAAGTGGAGTGGGAGAGCAATCCTATCTTGACTTATGGGATCTGTGTTCAGCTGCTGCACCCCTACTCTGTCTGGCCCTGGGTCATAGGTTATCTCTTAAAGCCACAGAGCCCATTTGGGGGGGGTGGGGAGGAGAGAGGAGTTGATTAGTGAGGTCAGCAGCAAGGGCAGTTCTGGCATTTTCCAGGATGTGGCTGTTAAGAGGGAGATGAGTGTTTCCGGTTTATTTTCCATCACGGGTGGAGGTGAATGGCACCACACCAGCCTGTCTAGGAACATCTGGATGTGTATGTTGGGAGGTCAGGTTTTGTCACTGTCCTCAGGGCTCTGTCCAGAGCTATGCAAGCTAGCAAAGCATTTGACTGGGAAAAGTAACTGAAAGCTCCCACCTTAGTCAAATGTCCAGCTATGATGCCCCAGCCAGGTCCCCTCTCTGTCCCCTGGCCTTGCACAAGGCCTGCAAGAATCTGAAGTTTATATGAATGAGTTGAAATCTGAAAAATACTCAAAACAGTGCCTAGCATGGTATAAGTGACAAAAGGAAAAGACATCAGCCACAGTCTGATGGCTTGTGATTCTAGCTGTTCAAGAGGTTGAGATCTGAGGATAGCAGTTCAAAGCCAGCGTGGCAAGAAAGTATATAAATATTCTTCTCTTGGGCTGGGAATGTGGCTTAGTGGTAGAGTGCTTGTTTAATATGCATGAAACCCTGGGTTCAATTCCTCAGTGCCACATGCACAGACAAAACCAGAAGTGTCACTGTGGCTCAAGTGGCAGAGTGCTAGCCTTGAGCAAAAGAAGATCAGGGACAGTGCCCAGGCCCTGAGTTCAAGTCCCAGGACTAGCAAGACAAAACAGAACAAAAGACTCTTCCTTCCAATTAACCAGCAAAAAAGCCAGAAGTGAAGCTGTGGCTCAAGTGGTAGAGTGCCAGCCTTGAGTGAAAAAGCTAAAGATAGTACCTAAGCCTAGTACTGGCACAAAAAGAAAAGAGAGAGCCAGCAATGGCTTCCCCTTGAGGATTCCCTGAGTGCCGCATCCTGTGCCAAATTCTTTTCTTCCCTTCCTCAAACCCCCATTACTCTCTGAGGAAGCTCTTTGGTTCCCATATTACAGACAAGGAAACTGAGGCTCACTTGCTGATCTGATCAACTCTACAGTGCTTTTTTGTTGTTGTTGTCAGTTGTAGGGCTTGAACTCAGGGCCTGGGCGCTGTCCCTGAACTCTTCAGCTCAAGGTTCGCCACAGAGCCACTTCCGGTTTTCCGGTGGGTAATTGGAGATAAGAGTCTCATGGGCTTTCCTGCCTGGGCTGGCTTTGAACTGTGATCCTCAGATCTCGGCCTCCTGAGTAGCTAGGGTTACAGATGTGAGCCACTGGTGACCAGTTTGTCTACAGTGCTCTTCATTCTTACATGATAGTGCTTTTCTGACCACAAAAACCCAAGCATGCAGTAGGCAGCCCCTGGGGCCCCTCAGGGAACCCCCTTAAGTCATGCCACCAACCCCTGAGCCCTCTAACAAGTGAACACTCCTGAGTAGTGCTGGGTCACAGGCAATGCGGCCCCTAACCATAACCATCTCATTAAGAACAAAAGAGTAAACAGGGTCAAGAGGGTGAGTAGAGAGAGGACAGGCGCTAGGCAGGCAGTCGTGGGGTGCTAAGATGGAGACCAACTGGCAGTGTCTGGGCTGGGGGGTGATCAGAAAGGGCCTGGTGGAGCTCAAGCAATGATCGGGGTGATCTGAAGCCAGGAAATGACCTCGCTGTTGGGTGGACACCACCCAGCACTGGGCTGGGACGTCATGGGTAGTTACGGCTGCGGTGGCAGTGACACTGGAGGTGACGCTGCTGAGTGATGGAAAAGGTGACCGCGCTGTTGATGCTGGGGGAGGCTGAGCGAGGAAATGAGCACTGGGCTGGTAATGACCTCTTGAGGTTCCTGCCATAGCTCACGGTAGAGGATCATCAACCCTTGATGATGGGCGGGGCGGGCACCACTGCTTGGCTCTCTCAGCCTCCGTGGTGCTGTCTGAATCCAAGCAAGATGCAGATGTTCTGCAGTGTATCTGGCTAGACTTCTGTTCTCTTGTTTGTCAGACAGCCTGGAGCTGGTGGCCGGTCATCCTTACTACTCAGAAGGCTGAGATCTGAGGATCTTGGTTTGAAGCCAGCCCCTGGCAGAAAAATCCAGGAGACTCAAGCTCTACTTATCCAGCTGTGTAGCTGTGACTCAAGTGGTAGAACACCAGTCTTGAGTGAAGA
Source organism: Dipodomys ordii (assembly GCF_000151885.1). Lineage (NCBI taxonomy): Eukaryota > Metazoa > Chordata > Mammalia > Rodentia > Heteromyidae > Dipodomys > Dipodomys ordii. The sequence goes on along the minus strand of NW_012267222.1, from coordinate 11,612,087 downwards.
AGCTATGGGATAGTGCCGGCCCTGAGAGTGGAAGGACCTGAGTTCAATTCCCAGTCACAGAAAAGGCCTATGGGACAGCTACTCCCATTGCTTCCATTTTATTTTATTTTATTTTATTTATTTTTTGCCAGTCCCGGGGCTTGAACTCAGGGCCTGAGCACTGTCCCTGAACTTCTTTTTGTTCCAGGCTAGCACTCTACCACAGTACCACTTCTGGCCTTTTCTGTGTATGTGGTACTGAGAAATTGAACCCAGGGCTTCATGAATGCTAGGCAAGCACTCTACCACTGAGCCACCTTCCCACTCCCCCAATGCTCCCATTTTATAGATGTGGGGACATGGAGGCACGGAGAGGGCATGTGCTTCTAGTGATGGAGTTGGGATTTTAACACAGGGAGTCTTGTGCCCAAGTCTGAACTCACTTAATATGGAAGCCAGTGTCTCCTGTGTCCTAAAACTCTGCCCTCCCGATCCTGCCTTGGGGAGACGCCACTCTTGTGCAGCAGAGGGAAGAGGCCTCCAGGAGTCACGGCGCCCACTTGGGACAGAAATGTTGCCGTTCACCCTTGTCAAGTCTTCCCATCCTTGAAGTCAGGAAGTCCTTCCTGTTGTCTGACTTGATTGTGGGCTGAGGCAGCAGTTTCCAGGAGGAAAGTGTCTTGGCCAGTCTACCTTGAGAGAAGAGCTTCAGCAGATAGAGGCTCTCAGAGAGGAATTGGAATTCTGGGCCCTGCAGGGGTGGGGAGACAGAGCCCCAGGGCAGCCCAAGCAGGTTCCCTGCTCTGCCGTTTCCTCCCCCTCTTGGACTATCCCCGAGATGCGTCTGGCCTTCCTGGGGTCACCAGGCCCCTTGCCAAGCACCTCAGAGCTTCCCACCAGCCCTCCATGACTCTCCTTACCTTGATGTCATCTCTTGCCACCAGTCCAGGCTTCTCAGGGACCCCAGTGTACCATCTTAGCTAAACCTCAAAGAAAACAGGGCCCGGTGCTGGTGGCTCACGCCTGCAATCCCAGCTCCTCAGGAGGCTGAGAGCTGAGGATTGCAGTTCAAAGCAGCTCAGGCAAGAAAGAGTGAAACTCTTATCTCCAATGAACCACCAGGAAAACTGGAAGTAGTGCTGTGGCTCAAAGTAGTAGAGTACTAGCTTCACCCAAAATAACTCAAGAACTGCTGGTGGCTCATACCCCTGTAACCCTAGCTACTCAGGAGGCTGAGATCTGAGGATCATGGACCAAAGCCATCCAGGGCAGGAAAGTCCCCAGGACTCTTATCTCCAATGAACCATAAGAAAACCGGAAGTGGGGCTGTGGCTCAAGTGGTAGAGTGCTCACCTTGAGCTGAAGAACTGAGGGACAGCACCCAGGCCCAGAGTTCAAGCCCCATCTCTGAAAATGAACAAAAAATCCCCAAAAACTGGGGAGAGAGGGAAGAGGTCAAGGCTGCCTCACCTGGATTCCTGCACGTTCCATAAATACCCACAAATCCTCACAGCTCTAGGGAATGGGGAGAACTTTTTCAGGAAATCTAGTTTTTCCACTCTGCCTCAGGGTGGTTTGCCTCTGAATTGAGCTTGCTTGCTTATTTGCTTGCTTGCTTCTTTCTTTGCCAATCCTTGGGCTTGGACTCAGGGCCTGAGCATTGTCTCTAAGCCTCTCTGTGCTTCAGGCTAGCACTCTACCACTTGAGCCACAGCACCACTCACTTCTGGCTTTTTCTGTGTATGTGGTACTGAGGAATGGAACCCAGGGCTTCATGCATGCCAGGCTGGTACTCTAGCACTAAGCCACCTTCCCAGCCTGAATTGCACTATCTGCACACAGCTCCTGTGGCGGCTTCTCTGGCTTTGCCCTCCCATGCTGGGGGGACCCGGGGCAACCCCACAGGAACTAAGTGTGAGTCTCCATCAGAGCTTGTGTAGGAACAGGGCCCATGTGCCGAGACCGCCTCCCCTGGTGCAGAGGCCTGGCTGGGCGTCCTGGGTTCCCTGGAGGCGCTGGCTTCTCCATTTCCACCCAGGCCTATGTCACCTTGCAGCTAACCTGCGGAGTTCTCCCTCTTCCCATCTCCACTCTGCCAATGTCTTCTCCCTGCCCTAGTCCAACTTGCTTCCCACAGGCTCCTGCCTGCTACCTGTGCTTTGCCACGTGCTGCGCCCTGCACCGGCTGTGCCCTCCCCAGCCTTCAAGCCCAGCTCTGGGTCCTGTTTCAGACATCACGCCATGCTGTCATGGCAGTGTTCCAGGGCTGGCCTAGCGTCTCCCAGAACCCCTTCCTGACACTCAGCACCACACAGTGAGTCATTCCTCCCATAGCCCTGTTCCGTTTGGTAATTGTCTTCCTGCATTTGCCCACCCTGTTTTATCAGTCCCTTCTGATGTCCAGGTGAGTCTAGTCTGCAGCGAGTAGGAGACAAAGACCCTGTTAGGGATGAGGAGACAAAATTATAAATACATCATATGGTGTGAGGTAGGGATCGGAGTTCTGGAAGAGGGCAGATCAGGGCAAGGCCTGAGGGAAGGAAGGTGCTGTTTCTAGAAGGTGACAGATTCCTTTGGGATGTGAGAGAAGAAGACGTCTAGGTAAGGAACATTCCAGGCCAAAGGGAACTAGGTAGAATGGGAAGGCCCTGAGGCAGGAATGTATGGATGCTTTGGAAGCCCTGGGAGGCCAGGGAGGAGAAAGAAGGGACTGGGGAGGGGGGGAGGGAGAGGATGACCATGCATGACCTCCCTGGCCACCAGGAGTTTGGATTTGATCCTGAGTGGGAGGCCCGTGGAGGGAGAGGGTAGGATGTGCACTGAGAACTGTCCGCAGAGCAGGGAGACCGAGGCCCCCTTCTTGGGACTCTGTGATCATCCTGGCATGCGGTGAGGCCTGTTGGTGGTGGAAGTGGCTCTACTCGGGGCGCAGAGGGGGAGCGAACCGGACATGCCGGAAGCCATGCTGCGGGATGAAGGCGTTTGGATGGAGCCCAGTTTTTCCTAGTGATTCCTGGGTTGCTTTCTGTGGTATTTCCTGTCTAGGAGCATGGGGGGCCTTGGCTTACCTGTTGATGCCTCATGAATGTTTGGGGTGCCTGAAGGGACCCCAATTCTGGTCTTCTGGCTCCATATGCGACACCTTTTCTCACCGGACAGGTTTTTGGTGAGGATCAAGGAGCTAGGGAATGGTCCAAGGACAAAGCAGAGCCTGCAGGTCGGCGGTGCTAGGGGTGTTAGGGAACAGGGGCTCACTGGATTCCGCCAGGCGCCTGGTCAGCCTTCCACCACTGTGCTGGAAGGCAGGGGTGCGGTCTGCTCAGCCTTCGGGGTGGAGCAACGCTTCACTCCCAGTCTGGCTTTCTGGACCTCAGAGGGATTCTAAATTTGGGACAGCCTGGGGCTGGGAAGGTGGCTCAGTGGTAGAGCGCTTGCCTTGCATGCATGAGGCCCTGGGTTTGATTCCTCAGCACCACATGCACAGAAAAAGCTGGAAGTGGCACTGTGGCTCAAGTAGGAGAGTGCCAGCCTTGAGCAAAAGCAGCTCAAGGACAGTGCCCAGGCCCTGAGTTCAAGCCCCAGGACTGACAGGAAAAAAAAAAAAAAGAATTTTGGAACAGCCACGTTTACGGCTGGGCCTGGGGTGGGGTCAGAACTCCTGAGGGCAAGGCAGCCCTGGAGGGGATACAGCACTCCAGGTGGGCTCCCTCGGGCGGGCCTTCCTGGGGTCAGGGAGCCAGCACGTCTGCCACCTCCCGGATCCCATGCCACCAGGGCCCCTGACCAGGCACCTCACCTGCCGGGGCTCAAGGACGCTGCTGCTACACAGGTACTGAGACTGGCTTGGGATCCCTTGGGGTCCTCATCCCCTGGGCCCTCTGTTTTGGTTTTTGTTTTGCTCAAGTGTGTGTGTGAGTGTGTGTGTGTGTGTGTGTGTGTGTGTGTGTGTATGCGTGCACGTGTGTGCGCCTGCCTGCCTGTACTGCAGTTTGAACTCAGGGCTGAGATACTCACTGTTCCTTAGCTTTTTCTAGTCCTGAGTGGCTAGGATGACAGGCTGAGCTGCTGGTTCTGGCATTGCTCCACTTCTAAATTCCCTTTTTTTTTTCCAGTCGTGGGGCTTGAACTCAGGGCCTGGGCACTGTCCCTGAGCTTCTTTTGCTCAAGG
>NW_012267222.1:11594408-11602835 GCF_000151885.1 Dipodomys ordii | reverse complement strand
TTTTTTTGGCCGGTTGTAGGGCTTAAACTCTGGGCTTGAGCACTGTCCCTCAGCAGCTCAAGGTGAGTGCTCTACCACTTGAGCTACATCTCCACTTGGAAAGGGCCGACCCTGGTTCCCCCTGCTCTTTAGTCCTTACTCAGCTTGAGTGAGCAGTTCCAAGAATGGTCACGAGGTGGTGCCAGAACCCCAGTTATGCAGGCTCAGCCTGGATTTCTTTTCTTTTAAATTTATTTATTGTGAAAATACTGTACAGAGGGGTTACAATTACATGGGCATCAGCCTGGATTTCTTAGAGAAAATATTTAGGGGAGTGGGCAAGAGAGAAGCCTAGGCGGGTGGGCGTCTCTGCTGAGGGTGTGTTGGGGTCAGGATGTTGATCTGCTTGAAACCCAGCCATTTGCAGCCTCTCTCCTTCCCTTTCGTTTGTCTGTTAGCGTTTCCCTGACTATGTTCAAGCACAGCCCCCAGGGTTGCAGCCTATCTTCTCCTTGTCTGGTTCTGCTTCTCAAGCCACCTCTCCCCAGCCCACTTGTCACTCATAAATCACAAAAGGGGACAACATTTCCTGTGGGCCCTACAGGATGGGGAGCCAGAGAAAAGGATCTGGTTCCGGTTCCTCTTATCCTGGGGCTGGAGTGAGAGGGCATGAGGAAAGTAAAAGAATGACTTGAGATTTCCTTCTATGGCCAAGTTATGGTGGTGCGTGTCTTTAATCTTAGCACTCTGGAGGCTGGGGTGGGAGGAACGTGAGTTCGAAGGTTAGTGTGGTCTAAATAGTGAGAGCCTGCCAAGAAAGAAAGGGGGCCAGAGAGAGAGACAAGATAAGAAGGAAGGAAGGAAGGAAGGAAAGAAGCAAGGAAGAGAGGGAGGGAGGGAGGGAGGAGGGAGGGAGGGAGAGAGGGAAGGAAGGAAGGAAGGAAGGATGGAGAGGGAAGGAAGGAAGGAAGGAAGGAAGGATGGAAGGGAAGGAGGGAGGGAGGAAGGGAGAGAGGGAGGGAGGGAGGGAGAAGTTCCTTCCCATCTAGATGCTTGACACATGGAAATGTTCTCTCCTCTGAGGTAGCTCTGGGCTCAGCAGCATCAGTCATGTGCGTGGATTGTGTGTCTTGCCGTGGGCACCATCGTTTCTAGCGAAGCGTGGTCCAAATTCAGTATGTTTGTGAATTTGCTCCCCAGCATTTTGGGAGCTGTGCGGCTGCAGCCGGGGTCTGAGCTGACAGCTGGAGAGTGGGACCAGCGTAAGAACTGTAGGAACCCTTGGTTCCCGCTGGGGCAGCAGATGTGAGGGGCAGAAGGGGGTGAGAAGTTGCAGCTTCCTTAGGGACGAAGGACCTGCTCACCTGTCATTGTCAAAAAGCTGAAGTTACAACCCTCGTACAAATACAAACACGAACACTGGTCAGAGATTTTCATGAACTCACTAATTAGCAAGGGGCCAGTAAGACATTAAAAACAACTTCAAAGGAGCATTTGACCTTACAGGTATTTTCATTCTCTACTGGACAAAATTGCTTTGCATGGTTATTTAAAGAACTCATTTGCATTATGATCTGTTTTCTACAAGTTGACTCCATCCTTACAAAGTTATAAAGTGCATCCATCAAAAGTACAAACCCCCTAAGGAACTGGACTGAAGGTCACCACAGCAGCTCTTGGCTACAAGAGCTAGCAATCCTTATTCTTTTTCCAAGGAATTCTTTGAAGCTCTGTGCTAGTAGCTCACATCTGTCACCCTAGCTATTCAGGAGGCTGAGATCTGAGGATTGTGGTTAGAAGCCAGTCAGGGCAGGGAAGTCCATGAGACACATCTCCAATTAGCCACCAAAAGGCCTGAAGTGGAGCTGTGGCTCATATGGTAGAGTACCAGCCTTGAGTGGAAAAGCTAAGGGACAGAAGCCAGGTCCTGAATTCAAGCACAAATAAACAAAACAAGGTATCTCTCCCCTCGCCTCCCCTCTACCACTTGAGCCACAGCGCCACTTCTGGCTTTTTTTCTTTTTGCTTATGTGGTGCTGAGGAATTGAACCCAGGGCCTCATTCATGCAAGGCAAGCGCTCTACCACTGAGCCACCTTCCCAGCCCTCTTGGTAGTTTTAATGTCAGAGGGATAGTGAACTAATTTTGACTCTCAAAAGGATGAAGTAACCTGGACACTAGTGGCTCATGCCTGTAATCATAGTGACTCAGGAGGCTGAGATCTGAGGATCACGGTTCAAAGCTAGCCCTGACAGGAAAGCCCAGGAGACTTGTATCTCCAATTTACCAGCAAACAGCTGTGATTCAAGTGATAGAATTCTAGCCTTGAGCAAAAAGCTCAAGGACAGGGGCTGGGAAGGTGGCTCAGTGGTAGAGTGCTTGCCTTGCCTGCATGAGGCCCTGGGATCGATTCCCAGTACCACATAAGCAGAAAAAGCTGGAAGTGGTGCTGTGGCTCAAGTGATAGAGCACTAGCCTTGAGCTGAAGAGCTGAGGGACAGCGCCCAAGCCCAGAGTTCAGGCACCATGACTAGCAAAAAAAAAAAGCTCAAGGACAGTGCCAAGGCCCTGAGTTCAAGCCCTAGGACTGGTACCAAAAAGAAGAGGAGGAGGAGGAGGAGGGGAGGAAGAGGAAGAATAAGAAGAATGAAGTAGGACACACCAGAAAAGGACATGGAAATTAGCAGCTGTTTCCAGTGGTCTGGGGATTCTTCCCTCAACTTCCCAAGGGACTGCCTTCTCTTCTTCTCTGCTGCAGGAAAACATGAAAATGTTAACTTTGGTGCCCATTTTGAATCAAGTCTGGGCCACATAGCTTTCCCTTGTTGTCCCCTGTGTGATTGCCTTTCAGAGATATTCCAGCACACATTTATTCTTTACCCAATTTCTGTGGAGCAGGAGTCCAAGAGCTGCTGAGCTGGGCGCTTCTAACTCAGGATGTCTCCCCAAAGTGTGGTCAGGGCATCAGTTGGCACTGCCATCATGAGAAGGCTTGACAGGTTGGAGGGTTTACTCCCAAGGCAATGTAGTCCCAAAGCTGGCAAGTTGGTGCTAATCAGTAGTCAGTGGTTTCTGTTCCACACAGCTGATTGAGCTTCCTCCCAGCATGGTGGTCCATTCTCCTCAAAGACAGTAACCCAAGATAGTAATGTTGAAGCCACAACATCTTTGATGAGCTAACTTTGAATGTGATGTGGCTTTATTCCTTTTGTCCCCTCTTGCTCACCTAAGTCAGCCCTACTGAATGTGGGAGGAGACCACACAAGGGTGTAACTTTCAGGAAGTAGGGATTGCTAAGCCATTTTGGACCTTGGCTACCACAATAGCTTTCAGGTAAATCTTCAGAAATATGAACTTCATACACAGCAATTTCCTGCTTCCTAGAACTACCTAAACAACCCTTCCCCCACCCCCAAGTGCCAGTTCTGGGGCTTGAACTCAGGGCCTGGACACTGAGCTTTTTTTTTTTTTTGGTTGTGGGGCTTGAACTCTGGGCCTGGGCACTGTCCCTCAGCTCTTCAGCTCAAGGCTAGCACTCTATCACTTGAGATACTTAGCCACTTCTCAGTGGTTTATTGGAGAGAAGAGTCTCCTAAACTTTTCTGCCTGGACTGGCTTCAAACCAGGATCCTCAGATCTCAGCCTCCTGAGTAGCTAGGATTAGAGGTGTGAGCCACTAACTCCCAGCTGATTTTTATTTTGTTATTTATTGTCTTTAAGTAGTTAGTTATACAAAGAGATTCTAACTGAGCACCGTTTGTGAGCCCAATGTATCTTAAGTGATGTTAATTTGATTTTTATCATTTAAAACTCTTGCATTTACATAAACAGCCTGCTGCAACTTTTTGGAGCTAGGTGGTGAATAACCAAATAAGGGAACGAATTTCAGCTGTTGAGTGGGTTATTAGTCCCTAAATATGGCACTGAGATTTCTAATTATCCTTAATGAGCTTCCAGAATTGTTGTAGCATCATAGGGTGAGGGTGATTGTTAGTCCAATGGGCCAATGAATCAAGCCTCATGATATCTAAGCCTCCCATACTGAATCTGAGCTTGGTCATGTGACTTGTTTTGGCCACTGGGAAATCAGCAGGTCTGACCTAACAAGTACTTACATATTTGGGCTTTTCTGTCTTGGAACACTCATGAAACCATCTTGTGAGGGGGCCTGGTCTGGACTCTTTTCCTTGAGGGTGGAAGAACACACGGAGACGAGGCCTGGCCATCCCCAGCCTGTGGTCGCTCCTCTAGCTGAATGTTCCATATAAGTCAGCTCTGGAAAATCCGTGGAAGAATGCAGTCAACCCATCGGATCATGACAGTTGAGAAATCATTACAGTTTTTAGCCCTTAATTTTGGGCTGACCGATACAAAGGGGTATAGCAGTATCACAGAACAGTGATCTTTTTGTCGGTTGTGGAGCTTGAGCTCAAGGCCTGGATGCTGTCCCTGAACATTTTTTTTTTTTCAAGGCTAGCACTCTACCACTTCAAGTCAGTGGTCTAGATGAACAGCACTTTCAGTTTTCTTGGGGTTAATTGGTGATGAGAGTCTCATAGACTTTCCTGCCTGGCTGGCTTTGAGATGTGATCCTCAGATCTGAACCTCCTGAGTAGCTAGGATCACAGGCGTGAGCCATCAGTGCTTGGCACAGAACAAGTTTTCTTTAATCCTATCTTTACCTGATATCTTAGAACCTTGAATTACCTTACATTACCACATTACCATAATAAAATACTGGAGGCAATTAACTGACAGAGAAAAAGGGTTATTGGGGCTCATGGTTCTTTTATTTTTATTTTTTTGCCAGTCATGGGGCCTGAACTCTAGGCCTGGGCACTGTCCCTCAGCTCTTCAGCTCAAGGCGAGCGCTCTACCACTTGAGCCACAGTGCCACTTCTGGCTTTTTCTGCTTATGTGGTACTGAGGAATCGAACCAAGGGCCTTGTGCATGCGAGGCAAGCACTCTACTACTGAGCCACCTTCCCAGCTCCCGAAGGCTTATGGTTCTTGAGGTTACAGTTTAAAAGCAGATAACCCAATGGGCTTTGGGCCTCTGGCTATGGTGGCACATCACGGTCAGGCACGTGGTGCGGCAAACATTGCCACCATCTTGAGCCTGGAAGCGGAAGAGAGAGGTCAGGGCCAGGGTTGCTGGGGACACACCCCCAATGACCTAAGAACCTCCGTTAGGCTCCACCTCTTAAAGAGTCCCCCACCACCTCCAGGACACCACCCTGGGGAGCCTCTTTAGCACATAGACCATTGGGAGACAAATCAGAGCTGTTACAGTGGATCCATCCCAAAACCCAGGGGCTTGTACAAGGCTGTTCATTTCTTCTTGAATGTGAGAGGTCCATGGTGGAGGATGAAGGCAGCTCTGTCCACCCTCAGAGGCCTTTCTTCTTGGTCTGGATCCAAGTTGACTGCTCCAGTTCTGGCTTCCTTCCTGCCAGTCAGGAGAGAGTCAAGAGTGACCCGCCAGCACGCACTCATCACTTTGTGCCCGGACTGGCGAGCCATTGGTCATTTCCTCACTGGAAATGCACAGCAACGGTACGAGGAAGGTACAGTTATTATTTTCACGTTGCAGATGAGATAATGAGAACAGAAGGGTCAGCGAACCCGCAAAAAGACAACCAGCTAACCAGACTAAGCTGAGGCCTGTGAGGGAGCCTCATTTTGATTGTCTCAGTTGCATTGCTACAGGCAGCAGCTCCACACAGGAAGGCTGGGGGAAGATTTCTGCTGAAGTATCTACCTACCCCCACTATCGTGTGTGTGTGTGTGTGTGTGTGTGTGTGTATGCCGGTACTGGGCTTGAATACAGAGTCTGGGCCCTGTTCCTGAGCTTTTTTGCTCATGTCTTGCTCTCTACCTCTTGAGCTGCACCTCTACTTCCCTATTTTTGGCAGTTAATTGGTGATAAGCCTCACAACTTTCCTGCCCAGAGTGGCTTCAATTTCAGTCTCCTGAGTAGCCAGGATACAGGTGTAAGCTAACAAGGCCTGCTCAGCAACCTTTTTTCCTTTTTCTTTTATTTTTTAAAAAATACATTTTTAGCCGGGTGCTGGTGGCTCACGTCTGTAATCCTAGCTACTCAGGAGGCTGAGATCTGAGGATCACGGTTCAAAGCCAGCCCGGGCAGGAGAGACAGTGAGACTCCGATCTCCAATAAACCACCAGAAAACCGGAAGTGGCGCTGTAGCTCAAGTGGTAGCCTTGAGCTGAAGAGCTGAGGGACAGCGCTCAGGCCCAGAGTTCAAGCCCCACGACCGACAAAAAAAAAAAAAATACATTTTTATTGTAAAAATAGTGTACAGTACAGAGGGGTTACAGTTACATGAGTAAGGTAATGAGTACATTTCCTATGGAGCATCGTTACTTCCTCCGTTGTTTTTCCTCTACCATCCCTTCCCTCATCACATCCCCAACTCCTTCCTCCCTCTTCCCCAACCTTTTTTGTTTTGTTTTATTTTGTTTTTTTGGGTCCGGTCGTGGGGCCTGAACTCTGGGCTGGGCGCTGTCCCTCAGCTCTTCAGCTCAAGGCTAGCACTCTACCACTTGAGCCACAGCGCCACTTGGGGCTTTTTTCTTTTTGCTTATGTGGTGCTAAGGAATCGAATCCAGGGCCTCAAGCATGCAAGGCAAGCACTCTACCAACTGAGCCACCTTCCCAGCCCTCCCTTTTTTTTTTTGCTCAAGGCTAGCACTCTACCACTTTGAGCCACAGCTCTACTTCTGGTTTTCTGGTGGTTCATTGGAGAGAAGAGTCTCAGGGACTTTGCTGCCCAGGCTAGCTTTGATCTGCAATCCTGAGATCTTAGCCTCCTGAGTATTACAGGCGAGCTCCACCTGTGCCCAGAAAATCCATCCCAGAAGGCCCAGCAGACTTCCCCTCTGTCTCATTGGCCAGGGCAGGCTCAAGAAGAACGAGGCAAATGTCTGCCCCTGTGGTTGGATGGAACCGGGGTCAGCTGGAGGGTGCTCTCACCAAGACTCCTGCAGCTTCTCAGGCTTTGGTGGGGTGGCTCTGGCTTGTGGCTTCCAGTGTCTGCTCAGTCCTAGCAGCGCCTCCCATTGCTTCTGCCCAGGAATTGACTGACACATAGCCTTCATGGAGAACGCAGCCATTTCTTCTCCTAAGAAGCCATGAATGTCAGGCTGCTCCTCAGCCGGCTTTCACGGGAGATTTGTGAGGTGCTCAGAGCACCTATCCATGTAGGGGTCCCTCTCCCGTCTGCCTTGGTCTCCCCGCTTCCCTTCCTGCCTGTCGTCAATGCGCCAGGGCCTTCCAGCCCTTGACACCAGCCTTGGGCCTCCCTGGCTTCTCGCTCTCACAGATCCCCCCTGCCAGGCTGCCTTTGCCAGGCCAAGACCAACGAGGCCTTAGAACAAAAGAGCCTCTTATGAAGCAGGGCCCACCTCCATAGGAGGAAGCTGTGCTTCTGAATAGTAAAGGTCACCTCTGGACATCTCGGCGGGAGCACTGGCCATCCAAAGCTCACCGTGAGCAGAGCCAAGAAGGTCTCCTCCCCTTGTCCAGCTCCTCTGGCCCCTCAGAGTCTTTGGGGGCCACAGAAGAAGACAGTCACTGTCCCAGAACCTGAGATGGTAAAACTCTAACTGTGCCAACTTAACTGTCCCCCAAACTGGTGACTCTGGACACTTGGAAGGCATCCCTTGCTGGTCCTGAAGTTTAAAAGCCCCAGTGAGCCAGTTGCTGGTGGCTCATCCTAGCTACTCAGGAGGCTGAGATCTGAGGATCATGGTTCAAAGCCAGCCCTGGCAGGAAAGGCCGTGAAACTCTTATCTCCAGTAAACTACCAGAAAACCAGAAGTGGCACTGTGGCTCAAGTTGTAGAGCACTCGCCTTGAGCTGAGGGACAGCACCCAGGCCCAGAGTTCAAGCCCCATGACTGACCAAAAAAAAAAAGTAATAATAAAAAGCCTAGTGATTCCCTTTAGAAGCCTCCTGGAGACTCTGGGGAGCTGAGCTGGGGAGGGGCTCAGGAAGCTGCCCTCCTTTTACAGAAGCTCTGTGGCCTCCCGAGACTCACTCTCAGGACCAGGATAGCTTGGGCCTAAAGCCCGTCTCCATCGTGGCTCTCAGCTGCAGAGTGCTATCCTGGATACCAGGATCCCACAGACCTCCAGGGGAGATAAGGGTCAGACCCAGGGGTAAAACTTTGCCAAAATAGGGAGCAGTTCTTCCCTGGACTGGGACTCAGGCATAATGGGCGTTTCACCCATCTTCTTCCCTGCTTCATCTTGCTTCTGTTTTTTTTTTTTTTTTTTTTTTTTTAGCAGCACTGGAGTTTGAACTCAGGATCTCAAGTGTGTTAGGCAAATGCTCTACCACTTGAGCCACAGCGCCACTTGGGGCTTTTTTCTTTTTGCTTATGTGGTGCTAAGGAATCGAATCCAGGGCCTCAAGCATGCAAGGCA
>NW_012267222.1:11578762-11594143 GCF_000151885.1 Dipodomys ordii | reverse complement strand
TTTTTTTTTTTTTTTTTTTTTTAGCAGCACTGGAGTTTGAACTCAGGATCTCAAGTGTGTTAGGCAAATGCTCTACCACTTGAGCCATATGCCGATCCCATCCCTGCTTCATCTGTCCAAGGATGGACGCAAGCAAGACTGGACCCAGTTGAAGAGGAGGGGAGGAGCCGCAGCTGAACTGTTCTGATTGCTCAGGGAAGACAGAGGGAGAAGTATGCAGGCGGAAGAAAGAGGGAAGAGGGCTGGGAAGGTGGCTTAGTGGTAGGGTACTTGCCTAGCATGCGTGAAGCCCTGGGTTTGATTCCTCAGCACCACACAAAGAGAAAAAGCTGTTTAGTGGCACTGTGGCTCAAATGATAGAGTGCTCACCTTGAACAAAAAAGAAGCTCAGGGACAGTGCCCAGGTCCTGAGTTCAAGCCCCAGGACTGGAAAAAAACAAAAAGAGTGAAGAGAGCAAAGATAGCCCTCTGGGATAGATGGCCTCAGGCTCTTAGGAGCAGGGTATATCTGCAGCAACTTCCCTTGCGTGCTGTGTCTTGAGTAAAATCTGGCTCACACCACAGCTCACACAACAGCTCACTTTATAGTTCATGCCACAGCTCACAGCACAGCTAAGACCAAAGCCCTTTACCTTGTGGATGCTCTGGAATCAGGGAGAAATGTTCCCTGCCCTCTCTCTCATTTGGGTCAGTTCTGGGGAGGGGGGGAGGGGGAATAAAGGCAGTGACCATAAGAAATCAGCAGGTGCAGGCCCATGGCCTGGAGCACCAGAGCTCTGAGAGTTGGTGGAAGGAAGCCCTGGAGCTCACCGCGGGGTGCGGGGTGCGTGCAAGGGCAGAAGCAAGGAGAGTCACAGCAGCTGGTATGTGTCAAGGCTTGTCCGTGTGCCAGGTGCAGTCTTAGTGCCCACATAGTCTACCCTTCCAACAGCACCATCGGGTAGGCTGGTTATTCCCATGTCACAGATGAGGAAACAGAATCAGCTTGAGTAACTCATCCAGTCAGACAGCTAATATGGAGAAGAGCAGGGTATGGGCAGGGCATGCAGCCATTTTTCTGATCTTAGCCCTTTCTCCCTCCCCCACCTCTTCCCCCTCTCTCCCTCCCTTCCTTCCTCTCTATCCCTCCCTTCCCCTCTCCTTCCTTCCTTCCTTCCTTGTCAGTTGTGGGGCTTGAACTCTGGTCCTAAGCACTGTCCCTGAGCTCTCAGCTAAAGGCTAGTGCTCTACCACTTGAGCCACAGCGCCACTTCCGGTTTTCTGGTGGTTAATTGGAGATAAGAGTCTCATGAACTTTCCTGCCCACACTGGCTTTGAACCATGATCCTCAGATCTCAGCCTTCTGAGTAGCTAGGATTGCAGGCGTGAGCCAGCAGCACTGGGCAGCCTTTTCTAAAATATGACAGAAGCCATTGACAGGTTTTAGGAAAGGGTGGTGGCCCTGTCTAATAACCTCCACAACTCCCTGCTCCCTGCCTCCGCCCAATACTGGGGAGGAACTCAGGGCCTTAATCTTGCTAGGCAAATGCTCTGTCACCTGAGGCACCCCAGCCCTTTGATTCTGTTTTGTTTTGGGACAGTACTGAGATTTCAACTCAAGGCCTTGATCAGCTAGGTAGACACTACACCACTTTAGCCACATACACAGCCATTTATATTTTATCTTCTGTGTGTATGCTGGTCCTGGAGCTTGAACTCAGGACCTGGGTACTGTCTCTGAGCATTTGTTTTCAAGGCTAGTGCTCTATTACTTGAGCCATAGCTCCAATTTTTTTGCTGGTTAATTGGAGATAAAGGTCTCATGGACTTCCTGCCCAGGTTGGCTTTGAACCTTGATCCTTAGATCAGTCTCCTGAGTAGCTAGCATTACAGGTGTGAGCCAATGGAAATCAGTTATTTTTGTTGGGATGCTAGCTGAGCAGAGACCAGAAAGATGAGCGTAGAGTCAAATGTGATGACACACAGAGCTCTAATCCCAGCACTTAGGAGGCTGAGGCAGGAAGATCCCAAGTTTGAGGCCAGCCTGGACTACATAGTGAGACTCTGCCTCAAAAAATTTAAAAACATAAGGAAGGATTATAAAACAAAAAGATGATGCTCTCTGGATATCACCTTTATAATAACATTTTTTTTTTTTTTTTTGCCAGTCATGGGGCCTGAACTCTGGGCCTGGGCGCTGTCCCTCAGCTCTTCAGCTCAAGGCTAGCGCTCTACCACTTGAGCCACAGCACCACTTCCAGCTTTTTTTTTTCTGCTTATGTGGTGCTGAGGATTGAACCCAGGGCCTCAGGCATGCAAGGCGAGCACTCTACCACTGAGCCACCTTCCCAGCCCCTATAATAACAATTTTTAAAGATGATTTTTTCTCCTTTATGTGTTGAGGATGAAACTCAGGCCTCCCACAGGTGAGGCAAGGGTTCTCTCTAGCCTTAGAGGAAGTTAACAAATCTGATTTTAAAATATTTTCTAGAGTTGACCATAAATGACTTGCTGTTTAAAAGCCAATTTTATGGGTTATTAAAGGAAAGCGGCAGTTGGAGCTTGGCTTTGTAGGGGCCCTTGGCCTTTGTTGGGCTGGCATAAGCATCAGTCATCACAGTTAAAAAGTTAACCCTGGAGCTCAGAGTGTTTGAAGAGATTGGCAAGAACTCCTTTAATCCCTGCCAGTCCACCGTAGCCACACAATTGTGGAGTAAGTGGTTAGAGTCCAGCCTCTCAACTTTGCACTGTTGCGCTTCTGGAACTTGTCTCCAATTCCTGAGTGTGTGAAAGTCTGGCCCTCCACTCTTCCCTTGGCCAAAACGTGAATCCCCTACCCTCGTCCTCCCACCCCCCTTCTGGCCTGTGCAGGGTGCTGAGAAATGGGGTGCTGAGCTAGAGAACACTGGACCAGTGTGTCTGGCAGCTGTTTGAATCCTCGCAATCTCAGACAAACACTTGTTCTTTGGCGTCAGCCCAGGGGATCATCCAGTGGGAGAAGCTCCATGGTCTGGAGACAGTGCGCATGATCGGTGCAGGGGGCCGTGTGGGGCTGTACATATCAGCCGGGTGCTTCAAGTTTGCAGCTTCAAAGCCCAGCTCTGCAGCTGGGTGCTGGTAGCTCACACCTGTAATCCCAGCTACTCAGGAAGCTGAGCTCTGAGGATTGCACTTTGAAGCCAGCCCAGGCAGGAAAGTACCAAAAGAACAAAGAACTGGAAGTAGAGCTGTGGATCAATTGGTAGAGTGCCAGCCTTGAGCAAAAAAGGTTAGAGACAGTGCCCAGGCCCTGAATTCAAACCCCAGGACCAGCACAGGAACAAAAAGCCCAGCTCTGCCTCTGACCAGCTGCCATAGGTCCCTGATTTTGGGGAACAAGTTTTTCTGTTGGTAAAATGTGGGTCTGAGAGTTATCAGGGTAAAATGGTGTGGTCAGTGGAAAGCTCTTGGCACAACGACCAGCACAAGGGAAACACTTCCTACACACGGACCATTATTACTGTTCAACAAGCATCTATGGGGCATCTATGCTGTGCCCAGCACCTTGCCAACCGCAGGGCCCAGCCGTCGCGCCTCTAGGCCCCGCGCCAGCAGGCATCTAGGAATTCTGCAGAAGACATGGTATCCTGGGGGCGAAGCCCCTGGAGAAGACAGAAGGGAGGGGGCCTCCAGGATGGGAGTTTGAGCAAAACTTCTTTCAGTGTCAGGCAGCCCCTGCTGACATGTGGTTTATAACCATTAGTGCTTTTCTTCCTGGCTGGAAGGCCTGCCTGTGTTGGCATTGGGGGCATTGTACCAGGTCTGAGGGTGAGCTGTGTGAAGTTTGGACGTAGTGTGGCTTTTCTTATTTACATCAGCAAAGAACTTGTTTCTGGTCACTGAAGGAGCAATCAGGGAAAACTCGTGTGTATATGTGTGTGTGTGTGTGTGTGTGTGCGCGCGTGTGCACGCACACGCATTCCAGTACTAGGGCTTGAACTCAGGGCCTGAGAGTTCTTCTTTAGCTTTTTTGCTCAAGGCTCTGCCTCTTGAGCCATAGCTCTACTTCCAGCTTTCGCTGGGAAATTGGAGGTTAGACTCTCACAGTTTTGTCTGCCAGGGTTGGCTTTGAACCACAATCCTCAACTATCAGCTTCCTGAGTAGCTAGGATTACAGGTGTGAGCCATCAGCACCTGGCATAATCTTTCAATCTATGTGGGGTGGGGGTGAGGGGGCCTCTATTCTCGTGAGCACGCATTAGTAAGACCTCTCTCACAAGATCGTTGGGAGAAATGAATTCATAGTTAACACATTTGGGAAGCACACGGCTGGTATTAACTGATTTTTCTCTTTAGCTTGCACCACTTTCTCCCTCTCTGCTACATTGGACACTTTCTGCATCTTAAATCACATTTACAAACCGTTAAGTAAACCACATTTTGTTCCTTCCCCCGCAGTGGATCTGAGCTGAAATGACTAACTTCTGGCAAATGGAATATAAGGGAAAGTGTGGTTGTGCACAGCTTCCAGGAATTGCTCTTAAACTGAGAGACGATGCCTTTCTTCTCCTCTTCCCTGTTGGATGAAACATAGGCATGATCATTGGAGCAGCAGCAGCCATATTGGATGATGGAGCAAAGGCAAACGTGGAACATTTGGAAGCAGTAACCCAGGAAAGGCCCAGGTCCTTAACAAGTGTGGTATTAGCATGTCTACCTGGACTGTATCCCCATACATTTAGGTGAGAGAAATAAATTTCTGTCTCATTTAGACTCCTGTTCTTTCACCTATCCATCACTCATAGGAGTTGAATTTGAAGGAATACTAGACCCAAGTTTGCCTGACCCAGAAGTACTCTTACCAGTGTTTCTCAGCTGGCAGATAACCCAGATCAGAACCAAGGGTTTTAAAACCCTTCAGAAGCCGAGTGCTGGTGGCTCAAGCCTGTAATCCTAGCTACTCAGGAGGCTGAGATCGGAGGATCATGGTTCAAAGCTAGCCTGGGCAGAAAATTCCATGAGACTCTTATCGCTAATAAATCACTAGAAAACTAGAATGGGCGCTATACCTAAAGTGATAGAGCACTCACCTTGAGCTAAAGAGCTCAGGGACAGTGCCCAGGCCCAGAGTTCAAACCCCATGATGGGCAAAACAAAACAACACCAGTGATAAAACCTTTAGAGCTGGGTGCAGTGGCTCACGACTTTAATCCTTGCTACTCAAGAGGCTGAGATCTGAGGACCATGGTTCAAAGCCAGCCTGGTCAGGAAAGTCTGTGAGACTCTTATTGCTAACTAACCACCAGAAAACTAGAAGTGGCACTACAGCTCAAGTGGTAGAGTCCTAGCCTTGAGCACCAAAAGGCTCAGGGACAGTGCCCAGACCCTGAATTCAAGCCATACAACTGACCAAAAACAAGACAAAAAAGAACCTTCAGGGCTGCTGAATTACTCTCCAGAGTTGGAATCCGGATATTTCTCTTTCATTTGCTTTTGTTTCTGAGAGACAGGGTCTCACTATATAGCTGAGGCTGGCCTTGACTTCATAATCCTTTGCTTCAGCCTCCAGAGTTCTGGGATTACAGGTGGATACCACCTTGCCCGGCCCAATAGTTCTCTTTTAAAGAAGATCCCACCTCTCGGAGGACACTGATGCACACTGACCTCATTCTCTTCCCTCTTGTGAACTGGAAGGAAATCAAGGCGTCAGTTCTGACCAAAGTGGCACTAATGCAGGAAGAACTTGGAGGCATTTGGGGGAGGCTAGGAGAGATGGTAGGCAGGCCATGTACCTGCATGGCCTGAGACAGGGCGGTGAGCGTCTGGGGCACCCTGTTGCCATTTATGGAGTGTGAGATGAGGCCAGGAGCAGGGCTGTGTGGGCAGGCTTTGGCATGGCCCTTCTGAGAACCACTGTCTTCTGTCTAGAGGCCAGCGGGAGGCACCGGGGACCACGTGACCAGCGCCCAGTGCTGTCTGACCTTGCCCCAGAGTCAGGTGTACCCAGCAGCATCTATCGTCCAGGGGAGAGGCCCCCTGCCCCCCACTTCTCCCCAAGGATTTGGACTGAGCACAGGCCTGCTGCAGAGCAGGTGGCTGAGCCCCCAGAGCCCCTGTCTTGGGCGTTAGGGTTGCTTTTCCTCCACTTGACCTTAAACTCTGGTTCCCCAGGCCTGGTTGATGAAGAATAAGAACGGAAGCCCGGCAGATGCTAGCAGCAGCACTCGGTGCATTCTGGGGACTGCCCTCCCCGCCCCCCCCAGGCTAGCGCCTGTCCCTGTGTGAAGCAGAAGGATCTTGGTGAGAAGGCGTGGCAGGATGGATGGGGGAGATGAAGGTTGCAATCTCCGGCCTTCCCCACCGGCACCCCTTCATCCCAGGGGAGCTTGACTTCAGGCACTGCCCCCTTCAAAGCCAGAGAGCCGCTAGGCCCCACTTGCTTGTTGCTAGGCAACCGAGGATGAGCCTGCCAGGTCATTCCTGACAACTCTGAGCTCCTCCACAGCCTGTGAACAGATGGCCCCACCAGCAGCCCGTGGACACGATGGCCGTGGCACTGCAGCCTGTCTTCTGAGGCGTTGTGAGGACAGCGCCTCCCAGGGTGTAGAGTGTGTGTGTGTGTGTGTGTGTGTGTGTGTGTGTGTGTGTGGTGTGTAGAGAGAGTGGCCGGAGGTCAGGTTCTGGGCAGTGGCTCTGGTGTTGCTAGGCGATCAGGCCTTGGAGGGAGGGGAGGCAGGGAGCAGAGCCATGTGACTGGATAGGCACAGATGTGTGTCCACTGTTCACCAAAGGGCATCCCTTAGGAAGATACTCTTATTTTTTGATCCATCATAGGGCTTGAATTCTGGGCCTGGGCGCTGTCCCTCAGCTCTTCAGCTCAAGGCTAGCGCTCTACCACTTGAGCCACAGCGCCACTTCTGGCTTTTTTTTTCCTGCTTATGTGGTACTAAGGAATCAAACCTAGGGCCTCATGCATGCCAGGCAAGCGCTCTACCACTGAGCCACCTTCCCAGCCCCCCCCTTTTTGTATTCTTAGCTTTTTGAGAAAGAATATGGCTCCAGCTAGACTTAAACTCATGCTTCTCTGTCTTCCCAAGTCCTGGGATTATAGGTATGCACTACCATGCTTGGCTGAGCGGCGGCCCTTAACAATCAGGTGGCATCTGTGGGTTCCACCATTCCTACCTCCCTCCCTTTTTTGTCTTTGATTAGGACTCAAACTCAGTATCTGAGGCTTGCTTTCCCTTATTGGCTGCAGCTCTGTGGCCTGAGCCATGCCTCCGATCCCTTCTATTTTTGGGGGGGAGGGGTCCAGTCGTGGGGCCTGAACTCTGGGCCTGGGCACTGTCCCTGAGCTCTTCAGCTCAAGGCTAGCGCTCTACCACTTGAGACACAGCCCCACTTCTGGCTTTGTTTGTTTTTTTTTCTGCTTATGTGGTGCTGAGGAATTGAACCCAGGGCCTCAAGCATGCAAGGCGAGCGCTCTACCACTGAGCCACCTTCCCAGCCCTGATCCCTTCTATTTTAAGGACATAAAATTAAAGAAGAAATTACAATTGTGGAAGAGATCAATCATCGATTCTATTTACCTATTTATTTATTGTGCCAGTACTGGGGGCTTGAACTCAAGGCTTGGGCACTGTCACTTAGTATTTTTACTCAAGCCTGGTGCTCTACCACTTGAGCCACAGCCCTACTTTCAGCTTTTTGCTGGTTACTTGGAGATAAGAATCTCATGGACCTTCTACACGGGCTGGCTTTGAACTGATATCCTTCAATCTCAGCCTCTGAGTGGCAAGGATTACAGGCTGGAGCCACTGGTGCTCCGCTTTACAATCGATTCTATTATAGTGAGGATTAAATTTTAGAACAAGTGACTCAGTATTCCCACTGTGCTAACATAACAGAGTTAAGCAAAGACCAACTGGACTGTCATTTCCCAGGAGCAGAATTGGCTGCACAGAGGTCACGATTCGTCCCTGATTCCAGGCTGTGTCGGGTGATGTACAGAGCACGACTTCCTTCTTACTTTAGGGAGACACGAGCGCCTTATTAATTTTCGAAGAGAAATGTTAAATAGCAAGCCAGCATCTTTTTTTTTTTTTACAGGACAAGGACAAATTCCCTTAAGAATTTTGCACATGTCACATGTTTTCTTTCCCCTTATTGCAATATGTATCATTTATCTCCTGGTCTAACTTGCTTAATTGTCACAGTGTGTTAATTCCATCTGCTGCGGAACAGGAGCACAAATTGTTACTTGGTGACATCCTGAGTGCTGCGTCTCCCATCAACTGTCCTGGAACACAACTCGGCGGCCCAGAGCAAAGAGAAACGGATGGCGTGGACTGGCCACCAAAGCTGTGCTGGCCATCCTCGCCTGGGGGGCGCCAAATCTGTTTCCTTGAAGCTCAGCCACCCCCCCCCCACCCGGCTGCAGGACCCCAGCTTCTTTATTTGTGGTCTTGGGGACTGAATGGAGTTTAGGTTTTTGCAAGATTAAAAAAAAAACTTGGCCTGGGAAGGTGGCTCACTGGTAGAGTGCTTGCCCTGGGTTCGATTCCTCAGCACCACATAAGCAGAAAAAGCCGGAAGTGGCACTGTGGCTCAAGTGGTAGGGAGCTAGTCTTGAGCTGAAGAACTGAGGAACAGCGCCCACGCCCAGAGTTCAGGCCCCACAACCGGACAAAAAAAGGGGGTTAAAAGAGGCCAGGTGCTGGTGGTTCACGCCTGTAATCCTAGCTACTCAGGAGGCTGAGATCTGAGGATCATAGATTGAAGCCACCCATGAGAGTCTGATCTCCAATTAACCACCAAAAAGCTGGAAGTGGAGGCATGACTCAAGTGGTAAAGT
The DNA here is from genome assembly GCF_000151885.1 of Dipodomys ordii. Taxonomy (NCBI): domain Eukaryota; kingdom Metazoa; phylum Chordata; class Mammalia; order Rodentia; family Heteromyidae; genus Dipodomys; species Dipodomys ordii. Next base: position 11,585,331 of record NW_012267222.1, on the reverse strand, counting down.
GCCAGCCTTGAGTAAAAAAGCTGAAGTGTAGTATGGGCTAGCCGGCAGGCCCGCTCTCACCCTGCCTGAAACCCTTGACCTTCTTGCTAAGGGCATCACCCAGGGCCCCAGCCTCCAGCCTGGCTCTCATTTCAGAGGACAAGAGCATCAGTATGAGGCAGTTACCAGGCCTGGCATGAGGGCAGAGCTGGACTTTGGAATCAAGTCGTCCTGAGATCCAATACCAATTTCGTGGCTTACTGCCTGTGTGTCACTTGAGCATGTTCTTTATGCTCTGAGCTGTTTGTCCCCTGGAAGATGGACACAGAAGTCAGCCTCATGGGTCTGCTGAGGCTGAGGGCGACCAGGGTTTGCTAGTCCTTCTCTCTTCCCGTGGTGGTGCACTGCCGGAGGGCTGCACCATGTCCACGAGGCAGTGCATAGGGTGTTAAGCAGAGGCCTGCAGACTGGACCCAGGCCTGGCGGTGCTGCCAACGGGACTCCTTTCCTCCTCCACCGTGTTCCAGACGGCTCCTGCCTCTCTCCTCATGGGCACACACAGAACCAGGGCACAGCTGGGCACCAGAGGCTCATGCTGTAACCCTAGCAACTCTGGCTGAAGGATTAGGTTCAAAGCTAGCCTGGGAAGAAAAGTCCATGGAGACATCTCCAATTAACCAGCAAAAAGCCAGAAGTGAAATGTGGCTCAGGTATAGAGTTGTAGCTATCAACCCCTGAGATAGTCCCTCCCCTTGAGTATAGGAAACAGACAATTTGGTTCTAAGCAATAGATAGCAAAGATAATGGAATATTACTTTCTCCGTTAGGTTGCATAGGATTCTCACTTCTATTTTGCTAGCAGACTCCTTATTGCCCTCTGGACTTGCATATCTTGATGAAGCAAGTGCTGTGTAGGAGAGGTCCAACTAGCAAGAACCTGGGCATCAGAGGCTCCTGCCTGTAATCCTAGCTACTCAGGAGGCTAAGATCTGAGGATTGCAGTTCAAAGCCAGCCCTGGCAGAAAAAAAAATCCATGAGACTCTTTTTTAAAATTTTTGTTTTGCCAGTGCTGGGGCCTGAACTCTGGGCCTGGGTACTGTCCCTTAGCTCTTCAACTCAAGGCTAGCGCTCTACCACTTGAGCCACAGCACCACTTCTGATCTTTTCTGCTTATGTGGTACTGAGCAATCCAACTCAGAGCCTCATGCATGCAAGGCAAGCACTCTACAACTGAGCCATCTTCCCAGCCCCCATGTGACTCTTAGCTCCAATTAGACAGCCAAAAGCTGGGTGCCAGTGGCTCATGCTTGTAATTCTTGCTACTCAGGAGGCTGAGATCTGAGGATTGGGGTTCAAAGCCAGCCTGGGCAGGAAAGTCTGTGAGACTCTTAATTCCAATAGACCACTCAGAAAACCGAGAGTGGCACTGTGGCTCAAGTGGTAGAGCACTAGTTTGAGCTGAAGAGTTGAGGGACAGGGCCCAGGCGCAGAGTTCAAGCCCCACGACCAACAAAACAATAACAAGAACCAATTAGCCAGCCAAAAGAGCAATGTAGAGGTGTGGCTCAAATGATAGAACATTAGCCTTGTGCACAAAAGCTAAAAGAGCCGGGCGCCGGTGGCTCACACCTGTAATCCTAGCTACTCAGGAGGCCGAGATCTGAGGATCACAGTTCAAAACCAGCCCAGGCAGGAAAATCCGTGAGACTCTTATCTCCAATAAAACCACTAGAAAATGGAAAGTGGAGCTGTGGTTCAAGCGGTAGAGGGCTCACCTTGAGCTGAAGAGCGCAGGGACAGTGCCCAAGCCCACGACCAAGCAAAAAAAAAAAAAGCTAAAAGAAGGCTGGGACTGTGGCTTAGTGGTAGAGTGCTTGCCTAGCATGCATGAAGCCCTGGGTTGGATTCCTCAGTACCACATATTCAGAAAAAGCCAGAAGTAGCACTGTGGGTCAAGTGGTAGAGTGCTAGCCTTGAGCAAAAGCAGCTCAGGGACAGTGCCCAGGCCCTGAGTTCAAGCCCCAGGAATGGCAAAAAACATAAAAAGCTAAGAGGGTCGTGCAAAAATAAACCCCCAAAAATCCTAAAAGAGGGTATGGGACCCTGAGTTCAACTCTCAGTACTAGCACACCACATGCACACGCACACATACTCACACACACAAGGCAAAAACAAAACAAAACAAAAACAACACAAAAGCCAGAGAATAACTTCTGGTCAATAGCCAGCTAGGAACTGAGACATATAATCCAACAACCTTGAGGCGCTGGATTCTGCCACGTGAATTTGGAAGTGGGTTCTTGTTCAGTGGAGCCTTGGCCGACAGAGCAGTCTTATGCGAGACCTTGATGCTAAGCCTGGCCCTACTCTTGAAGGACAGAGATCCTGAAGTAATAATGCGTGTCTTTTGTTGTTGTTTGTTGAACTCAGGGCCTGGATGCTGTCTCTGAGCTTTTACACTCAAGTCTAGTGATCTATCACTTTGAGCCACAGCTCCACTTCTGTTTTTCTGGTGGTTAACTGGAGTTAAAGAGTCTCACAGACTTTCCTGCCCATGCTAGCCTGGAACCATGATCCTCAGATCTCAGCCTCCTGAGTAGCTAGGATTATAAGCATGAGCCACCAGTACCCAGCATGTGTGTCTTCAAGTTGCTAAGTTTGGGGTCCTTGGTCACCTAGCAATGGAATCATTTCAATATCTTATAGCTTTTGGGTTCAGTTTGGGGAAGCAATAGTTTTTTTGTTCAAATTGTCAAATATGTGGACATGAAGCTCTTCACAAGATCTTCTGTTTAAAAACTTCCTACAGTGTTTAACTCCCATGTAGGAAGGTGCATAAAACATAAATGCATAGTGTCATGTGTAATTATAAAGCAAACATCTGTGCGTTCACCACCCAACTCAAGGAATGGCAGATTGCTGGCACCACAGGGTTCCCCAGCTACTTTTCAGTCACGTGCCTGCTCCCCTCCCCAGGGCATTCACTTGCAATTTTTATGGTATCTTGCCTACCACTAGAGTTTTATGATCCTTTCCATGTCAGAAAACAGTCCTGGGTTTGAACTCAGGGCCTCATATTTGCTACACTGGCACAGTACCACAGAGCCACGTGTCCATTCTTGCTTTTCATGAGTTATTTTTATGATAGAATCTTGCCTCCTGCCTGCGTGTGAGCCTGAGCTGTGATCCGCCTATTTTAGGCTTCCCAGTGTAGCTGAGATAACAAGTACACACTACCACATCCTTTCTGTGGAGTCTTGCAGACTCTTCTAAGATCCTGCAGATCGTAGCTTCCTGAGCCAACAGTGCCCTGCAGTTTTATGTTGGTTGTAGGACTTGAACTCTGGGCCTGCGTGCTGTCCCTCAGTTCTGCTCAAAGAAAGTGCTCTACCACTTGAGCCACAGCGCCACTTCTAGTTTCCTGGGTTTTATTGGAGATAAGAGTCTCACTGACTTTCCAGCCTGGGCTGGCTTGGAACTATGATCCTCAGATCTCAGCCTTCTGAGTAAGCTAGGATTATAGGTGTAAGCCACAGGCACCTGGCCTTAGTTTTTTTTTTTTTTTTGGGGGGGGGCGCTGTCCTTCAGCTCTTTAGCTCAAGGCAAGTGCTCTACCATTTGAGCCACAGCACCACTTCCTGTTTTCTGAGTGGTTTATTAGAGATAAGAGTCTCATGGACTTTCCTGCCTGGGCTGACTTTGAACCTCGATCCTCAGATCTCAGCCTCCTGAGTAGCTAGGATTACAGGCATGAGCCACTGGCACCCGGCCCTTAGTATTTTTTAAATAGGGTCTCACTTTTTGCCTGGGCTGGCCTGGTCTATGATCTTCCTATTTATGTTTACTACACAACGGGGGAGACAGGCATGCACTTTATTGGTTGAGGTTGGGAGTTTCATAAAACCTTTGGTCTTGAACCTCTATCCTCCTGATCTCAGCTTCCTGAGTAGCTAGGATTACAGTGGTGAGCCAGTCTCAATCCCAAGTTTAGCACTGGAGTTACAGACAGTATCAATATCGGTTACTGCTCTCTATTTTCCTTGTTTAATATACCATAGTATAATTATAAAAATTTGTCTCCCCACTTTAATATTATGGATATGCATTTGAATTGTTTCTACTATGAATCTGCTTGAGCATTTCTATCCTGGATGTATTTGTTCCTATCTTCTGTTACAGAACTAAAAAATACCCAACCTACTGGGTACCGGTGGCTCCTACCTGTAATCCTAGCTATTCAGGAGGCTGAGATCTGAGGATCAAGGTTCAAAGCCAGCCGGGGAAGGAAAGTCCATGAGACTCTTATCTCTGACTAGCAAAAAGCCAGAAGTAGGTGTGGTTCAAGTGGTAGAGCATCAGCCTTGAGCAAAAAAGCCAAGGGAGAGGGCCAGGCCCTAAATTCGAGGCCCAGTACTAGCGCGCACACACACACACACACACACACACACAGAGGGAATTTACACCTGCCTAGCTAGCACAAGGCCTTGAGTTCAAACCCCAGTATACCCCCTCCCAAATAGGAATTTGACCTGAATTATCTGGATGGCCTGAGGTAATCAGGGGGAGTCTCACGATGTGGAAGAGGGAGTGTCAGAGCACTATGTGGAGGATTCCACTAGGCCCGTGGTTTGCAGGAGGGGACTGCTGGAAAGCAGGAAAGGGCAAGGAAATGCACGCCAGGAGAGCCCTAGAAAGGGGTGCACGCTTGCTCACACCTCAATTTTAGCCCAGCATGACCCATGCCAGACGTGTGGCTTCCAGAACCAGAAGACAGCAAATCTGTGGTCAGTTGTTACAGCAGCAACAGGCTTGATAGGTGAATACACACAGGCTCGCTATGTCTCCCTCACCACTGCTGGCATTGAGCGCCCAAGTTGCCCACAGCTTAGCAGAGGTTCCCGTATGGCACCATCCCCTCGGATTCCCCAAGCGTCTTTCAAAATCCTGCAAAGTAAAATCAAGGTTCATATTAATACTCAGATGTTATTTGCCTTTGTCATTCTTTCAAGAGTCTATAGAAACTTCTAGAGGCTACATGACAAGTGTTCTCTCATTTCATTTTTGTTTTGAAGGTTTTTTTCTTTTTGTTTGTGACAATACTGAGATGTGTGTGTGTGTGTGTGTGTGCGTGTGTGTTGTGTTTTGGTCAGTCATGGGGCTTGAACTCTTGGAACGCTGACAGTGCCTAGGTGCAGTCCCTCAATTCTTCAGCTCAAGGCAAGTGCTCTACCACTTGAGCCACAGCACCAATTCCGGTTTTCTGAGTGGTTTATTGGAGATAAGAGTCTCATGGACTTTCCTGCCTGGGTTGGCTTGGAGCCAGGAACCTCAGATCTCGGCCTCCTGAGTAGCTAGGATCGCAAGCATGAGCCACCAGCGCCTGGCCCTGAGCTTCTTTTTGCTCAAGGCTAGCACTCTACCATTTGAGCCACAGCACCACTTCCAGCTTTTTCTGTGTATGTGGTACTGAGGAATGAAACTCAGGGCTTCATCCATGGTAGGCAAGCACTCTACCACTGAGCCACCTTCCCAGCCCAATACTGGAGTTTAAACTCAGGGCCTCTTATTCTCCCTTGGCTCTTTTGCTCAAGACTGGCACTCTACCACATGAGCCACAGCTCTACTTCTAGCTTTTTGGTGGCTAACTGGAGACAAAATTCTCATGGACTTCCCTGCCCGGGCTGGCTTTGAACTGCAACCCTCAGATCTCAGCTTCAAGTAGCTAGGATTACAGGCATGAGCTACCAGCGCCTGTGAAAGTTATGTTTCATCACAATGTTTTATTAACATGCAATGAGTTTAATCATTTTAATAAATATTTTAAAGTTTAACTTCCAATCTAATAAAATTGATAAGCCACATAAACCTTCTGGAGTCTTACTTCCCAAAGTGTGGCGGGTTCCTGACAGAAAACAGTATTCTCAAGGCCCGTAGGGAAGCTGAGCGTGTTTCCCTCTCCGTGGAGGGGGCGGCAGTGTCCCCTGGTCACACTGCCCATCACCAGCGCTCCGCTTCCATGCTGCTGCGGCCATCACCTCCCGACTCCCCAGGACTCTCGCCCACCTCCATTAATGGCGCTGTGCACCGGCAGTGGCCTCATCCCTAGACTGTTCTGGTCATACATCATCCTGCCACCAGGATCCTCGGGCTGGATCAGATCGGGCAGTGCCAGTGGGGGGGGAGGGGTGTCATGCTGCCAGGCTGGATCAGATCGGGCAGTGCCAATGGGGGGGGAGGGGTGTCATGCTGCCAGGCTGGGTGGTGGGTAGGAGGCAGCGGCATAGCTCATAGCCACGGTGCATATGCCCAGGGCCTTCTGTCCCCTTGACTCTTCAGAGGATCTGGGGTACTTAATGTCCCCCCCCCCAACCTCATCCAGGGACTACAGATAGGGTTTTTCTCAGTTGGGAGTTGTCCTCTTTTGTGTGTGGCTAAACTGAAAGGGTCAAAAGGCACAAGATATAGAGTGATTCTAGGAGGAAAAGAAACTCCTGCTACTCAGTAGCTATTAGGCAGGAAGAGGATGAGTGGAATCCAGAGGACTCACGGGGTAACCCCTCCCCTCCCCTCCAATTTTTTTTTTTTTTTG
>NW_012267222.1:11522851-11578452 GCF_000151885.1 Dipodomys ordii | reverse complement strand
ACAGTCTCTCCTGCCCAGGCTGGCTTTGAACCGCGATCCTCAGATCTCAGCCTCCTGAGTAGCTAGGATTACAGGCGTGAGCCACCAGCGCCCGGTGCAGCTGTCCATTTTCATTAAGGACGATGATCCTTGAGAAATGGCACCCAGCAAATGTCAGGGCAGTAGGAAGGTCAGCTACCTAGAACAAAGACTTTGGACTCCTCACTCCCACAAGCCATAGGGCTGGGCCATGAAAAAGAACATGGCAGCCTAGAATCTCAGCTGAGGTGGGATCTCAAGCGGGAGACCAGCTTGAGCTATCGCGAGGGCTTTGCAGTGAGACTTTGTTTCCATAAACAAATAATAAAGACTTCATGGGGTGGAAGGACTTGGGTTTGTTTTGGTGGTTGTGGGATTTGAACTCAGGGCATTATGCTCCCTAGGGAGGTGCTCTACCTCTCTGAGCCACACCTCAGCTGAGTGTGGAGGGATGGGTTGTGTCTTAGGTTTCCTGAAGACCGGCTACAAAAGCGGGAGCCGCTATAGTTTTCTGTTATTTGGGTCCCTTGTTCTAAGATGTCCTGGTGAGACCATGTTCTGTCAGACTCCAGGCAAGCAGAAGAGACAGATGGCAAGGCTGGGGCGTCGATAAGCTTTTGTTTTTCCTGTTAAGGATGAAGGATTTTTTTTTTCTCCTTCCATTTAGGAAACATTGAGGTGAAATTCACATAACGAAACTTACCACTTTAAAGGGAACAATCTTGTAGCAGTTAATGCATACATGATATTATAGAGCCATCACAATCACCTTCCATGTCAAATTCTGTAAGCACTATTGGGATTTGAACTCAAGGTCTCCTAATATGACTTTGGTTCGTTTTCATCCAAAGGACTAAAGTCGGTGCTAAGCGGAGAGGAATGGCGCTGTGTGGATGTCCCGTTGGCCTCTCTCCATTCACTCACTCAGGCTGTTTTCCCGTCTGGCTTTCGGTGGAGTTGGCCAATGGGGGCGATGGGTAAGAGTCAAAGAAATAACATTTACCCTGGCCTGGCCTGGCCTGGGCTGTGTTCTGTTATCTACGGCCTCACTCCAGCTAACAGCCCCTCCCAGTTACAGCTTCTTCTTCTTGTCTCATCAGCTCTGAGGGTTAGGGTGTTTCTTTTTCTTTCTTTTCAGACAGGGTCTTGCTATTGGTAGCTCAGATTGGCCTCAAACTCACAGTCCTTGAACTCCTGCCTCAGCCTCCCCAGGGCTGGGCTTACAAGCCTGTAGGCTTAAGCCACCATGCCTGGTACTCTACGGGCTGTAATGGCCTCCTGCAGTGAGTCTCTGTGTAGGTGAGGATTCCACGCGTCTGTCACTACAGGAATGCAGAAAAGGGCTCCTCTCTTCAGTCCTTTTGGCACTACTCACCTCAGACTTCATGAGGCAAACCAACTTCACTTTTGTGGCCCAGGCTGGGCATGGAAATCTCTGGTCTGCTCAGGTTCTAAGGAGACCTAGGATGTGTGCTGGGGCCACACTGCCCTCTGGTGGTCAGCTCCTGGAAACGTATCTCTGAAGTTCTGCTTCCACTGAGCAGAGCTCATTACATCCCTGAGCACACCTCATCCAGTGGTTATGGGTCCAAGACAAGGCTTCGGTGACTTTCCACTTGCCATTGGTTTAAAAAGTCCAAAATCCTGGACTGGAGACACAGCTCAAGCAGTAGAGCACTTGCCTTAGCAAACACAATCCCTGAATGCAGACCCCAATTTCACCAATATGACAGAAAGAACCAAAATCTTAACTATGGACTTCAAAGTTGCCCCTTGTGCTGACTTAGCTGCACCAGCCTATTATTTATTTTGATAGCATTGGGGTTTTAACTCAAGCCATGCAGTGGCTTGCTTGGCGGGCATTCTACTACTTAAGCCATGCCTCCAGCTCAGCTTTTTGCTGGTTATTTTGTGTTGGTCTTGGTGCTTGAACTCAGGGCCTGAGTACTGTCTGAACTTTTGTGTTCAAGGCTAGCACTCTACTGCTTGAACCATAACTCCACTTTAGGCTTTTTGGTGGCTAATTGGAGATAAGAGTCTCAGACTTGGGCTGGGAAGGTGCCTCAGTTATAGAGTGCTTGCCTTGCATGCATGAGGCCTTGGGTTCGATTCCTCAGCACCACATAAGCAGAAAAAAAAAGCCGGAAGTGGCTCTGTGGCTCAAGTGGTAGAGCACTAGCCTTGAGCTGAAGAGCTGAGGGACAGCGCCCAGGCCCAGAGTTCAGGCCCCTCTACCGACAAAAAAAAAAAGAGTCTCAGACTTTCTTGCCCAGCCAGATTGGGTCTGAACTGCAATCTTTACATTGCAGCCTCCTGAGTAGCCAGGATTACAGGTGTGAGACAATGGCACCTGACTTTGCTGGTTATTTTTAGAGTCTTGAGTACCTTCTTGCCCAGGCTGGTCTCAAATCACAATCCTCCAGATCTCCGTCTGAGCAGCTAGGATTCTGGGTATGCCCTCATGGTACCAGGCTTTCCCCCAGACCCCAGAGTGTGTGTGCACCTGTTAATGAGAACATCTGGGACCTCCCCAAGACCTTCTCCATCTGGCACGTGCGCCAGTCCTCCTGGGTCACGTGCTAGGAGACCCCTGGGCAGCCCCCTGGCCTTTCATTCCGGCTGCTTGCCCACTGGGTTTTCCACAGTGGTGTCAGTGGTCCAGGCTGCTGCCCTTCTCCCAAGAGCAAGCATACTTCCTGCCCTGCTTACTGCCAAATCTCTGGCACCTGGCACATGGTAATGACCACACCAGCACGGATGGTCTAAGGATTCCAGGCGGATGGGAGCTGAGTTCCTCCCCTCCTTCCTGAAGCCCGCTGTTCCCAGGGAGCAGTCCAGGACTCTATCAAAAACTCACATTGATTTATTAGAATATGAAAAAAAGGTTCAATTTCTTCTGTACAGGTGGCAGAGCGGCAGCAGCTGCGGTGGCTTTGTACATGGTTGTCGACATCACCTTGTATGGTGACTTCTGCCCGAAACAGCACTTGCATGGAGAGGAGAGACAGATGGCCCCGCCCCCTGGCAGCGGGGCGCTGACTATTGCACGATCCTGGGGGGGAAGGGGGGGAGTGTGTAGACACGCATGGGCCCGGGCCGGGCCATGGCGGCAGTGGGGTGTGCCTGTGAGCAAAGGCCTGTGGAGACCCAGGGCTCTATCCACCCAGCACTGATGGCTGTGGGGGGGAGGCCTCCTCCCCAGGGCTGGGCTCCACAGCTATCTGGGGGTGGAGGAAAGGGCTTGTGGGGGACACTGCAAGTGAGAAACAAAGGCCAGCAGGGAGTGAGGGTCGGACTCAAGAGCAAGACAGGTGTCAGGAGGCCCTGTGCCCGGGAACTTGGTCAATTCGGACAGGTTAGGGCCGTGTCTAAAATCAGAGCCTTGAACAACAAGTTCAGAGCCCAGGAGGCAAGGAACTGACTGGGGGGGGGGGGGGGGGGCGGGGACACTGGACAGACAGGCACTAATAAAGAGGGGCTCTCTGGAGCATGAGGTCAGGTAAGAGGGGTTTTCAGAGGCTCCTAAAACCCAGGACTGTCTCGGTGTGGACAGAGGTGGACATGGAGGTGAGCTGCACGGAAGAGCAGGCTTTCGGGAGGCTCAGCAGCCCCTTCCAGGGTAGAGGCCGCAGAGAGGCCCAGTGGTCCTCAGCACACATCACTTCACTGTCCAGAACACGCCCCCCCCACCCCCCACCCCCGGCCCACCGGCTCCAAGCGGAGAAGCCCCGGGATGCCCCCTGCCTCGGGCTCTCTCAGCAAGGCCGGCATGGGTGAACAGGAGTGGGGTGGGACTGCCACGAGCCCCCCATCCTTCCTCCAGTCACTGGCGGGGACAGAGGAGAGCTCCTCCCGTTCCTTCCAATCCTGGGTGGGGCCACGGCTGAGCCAGAGGCTCTTTGGTTAGGCAGGAAGGTTGCTGGGAATGAGGAGGGTGCTGCGGTGGAGGGCCGGGCCTGGCAGCCTAATGGGGCCCTGGTCCAGACATGGTGAGCTTGGATCTAGAGGAGTAGGCCCTGCCCTCGCCAGCCCAGCAGCTCTGCCCAAGAGGAGAGATGGCGGAGGCAGTTCTGCTGGGAGGGGCCGGGAGGAAGCCGTGCTACAGGAGGGGCTGTGGACCCAGCTGCCATGCGGCGGGAGGAAGGGGCGGGGCTGATCCAAGTCAGGAAGAGTGAGGGGAGCCCCCAGCTCCCCTCCAACCAACCCCTGCTCTGGTGGGAACGTCCGCTGGACAGGTGCTGCCCATTGGCCTGGCACTACTGCCCCTTGGGGATGAATGGCTCCCCCTCTCCCGGATCGGGGTGGGGGCCTGGGTCACTTAGGCAGCGCTGTATCCTTTGGGAGCTGGGGCTGTCACTTGGTCCAGGGGTGAAGACATCATCGGTGCCAGGGGAGGAGGGCTCCTTGGACCGCATCGTAAGGCCTCCGTCCTCATCCTCGTCCTCCTCTGTTACTCTCCCTGGGTTCCGGCTCAGCCCCAGCACCTTGCCCTTCAGTTCCTCGTTTACCAGGTCCACAGACTCCGGTGACTGTGGAGAGGCTGGATCGATGGTGATGACAGGCAAGTCTGCCTTCGGCTCGTAGGCCAGTGGGTCTGGGGACCAAGCACAGAGCCGAGGTTGGGCTCTACCCAAGGCCTGTCCAGCGTTACCCACACCTCGAGGGCCCCACGTCCACGCCAGCAACTCCCACAGCCTTCCCATGAATGCAGCCAGCCGGAGTGACTGCTCTGTCCCCAGCTTCTCTTCCCTCAGACTTCTCTCCTTCCTCAGACCAGGGGCTCATCTGGGTACTAGTGACTCACACTTGTAATCCTAGCTACTCAAGAAACTGAGATCTGAGGATTATGGTCTGAAGTCAACCCAGGAAAGAAGGCTTATAAGACTCCCCACCCCCTCCCCCCACCCTCTCTTTTCTTTTTTTTTTTACTGGTTGTGGGGCTTGAATTCTGGGCCTGGGCGCTGTCCCTGAGCTCTTCAGCTCAAGGCGAGTGCTCTACCACTGGAGCCACAGTGCCACTTCCAGTTATCTGGTGGTTAATTGGAAATAAGAATCTCATGGACTTTCCTGCCGGGCTGGCTTTGAACCATGATCCTCAGATCTCAAGCCTCCTGAGTAGCTAGGATTACAGGTGTGAGCCACTGGCACCTGGTTGAGACTCATCTCCAAAGAATTGCCAAAGCTAGAAGTGGAGGTGTGACTCAAGTGGTGGAGCACCAGCATTGAGCAAAACAGCTAAGGGACAGAGGCCAGATCCTGAGTTCAAGCCTTAGTACCAGCACACACATACACATAAATAGGGAGGGAGGGAGATGGGGGGCGGGTTTCCAGGGCTGCCCTAGGGGCCCAGGTCTGAGAGACCTTGCCCTTGCCCACTTTTGTGGACAGAGACCCTGCCCCCTGCCAGGCACCCTGTCCACCCAGCTCCTGTCACAGTCTTCGCTGGGACATCTGAAGATAACAGGGCCCTTCCTGCCCTCTGTCAGCACAGCCCCACCTGGGGCAGACAAATCTTGTGGACTGGGAGGAGAGATGAGGCTGTGATGGGAGAAGTCTGGCCTCCCTACTAGTTCTCTGAGGCCCTTTACGTTTGGGATCTCCATCTTAGGAGGCTGTGCCGAGTGCCCAGCCCTGGGGTCACTTACCTGAGCCAATGCGGGCCCGGGACATGGTGGGAGAGTCCAGCTTGTGGGCTGGCACCGTCAGGTAGTTGTTGATCTAACAGAGAGAGAGAGACATGGTGAGCACGGCAGTTGGGGGAGGGCACCTGACACCAGTAGTGCCATGTTAGGCTCGTCCTTGTGTCTCTAAAGCACCTAAGCTGGCACAACCTCTGCAAGCTGAATGATCTCACTGGGCAACTCAAACATTCCTTCCTTACCCCAGCATTGGCTCTGGCCCATAAACCAAGACCTTCATGGCCCAACTTGTGGCAACTGAGCTCAGCTCCTTATCTTCCTTCAATCCTCTGTTCCTTCCTCAGGATTCCCCATGGTAAATACCATTCCCAACCACACTACTAGAAGGCTAGACACAAACCTGATTCTTAGGGCGGGGTGGAGTGGTGGCTCTTGCCTGTAATCCTAGCTAATCAGAAGGCTGAGATCTGAGGATCAAGGTTCAAAGCCAGCCCTGGCAGGAAGTCTGTGAGACTCTTATCTCCAATTAACCACTAGAAAGTCAGAATTGGAGCTGTAGCTCAAGTGTTAGAGTACCACCAGCCTTGAGCAAAAAAAGCTAAAGGATAGCACTCAGGCCCCAGGTTCAAGCCCCAGCAGAACAAAACAAGGCACCCTAACTCTTCTCCCTTTGGCTCACCAAACTGGAAACAAAAGTTTCCAGTTCTACATTTTTTTCTTTTTCTTTTCTTCTTTTTTTTTTTTTTTTTGCCATCCTGGGGCTTGAACTCAGGGCCTGGGTACTGTTCTTGACTTCTTTTTGCTCAAGTAGCACCCTACCACTTGAGCCACAGCACCACTTCTGGCCTTTTGTGTTTATGTGGTGCTGAGAAATCGAACCCAGGGCCTTATTCATGAGAGGCAAGCACTCTACCACTGAGCCACCTTCCCAGCCCCCAGTTCTACTTCTTAATGTCCATTAAGCTCACTGCCTCTTGTGCCCTTTATCCAGACCATCCCCTTCCCTCCTGCGTTACTCCCTGGGATAAAACCCAAATTCTGAGACCATCAAAAAGCCTCCTGAAACCACTATTTCTAGAATGAACACATTTCCTCTGTGGAGTCTGGTGGAGCGCTGGGGTGTAGGTATAGGAAGAACCCAGATTCTCCCAGAAAGGCTGAGTCCCATGCCGATCTGGATCCCACCTTCTGCTCCAGCTGCCGGGCCTTCTGTCTCCGAAGCAGCATCTGGTTCCAGGCCTCCTCGTAGGGATCAGCCACCAGTGTGTGTCTGTTGTAGGACCGCAGCTGTGGGAGGATCAGGGTAGTAGCTGTTGGGGCAGGCAGGACCAGGAAGCTGGGACTAGAGGTCTGGGGGCCGGGGAAGCTACGGGCCCATGGATGGGGTAGGGGCGGAGCAGTGTTGCAGTCTGGGAAGAGGTTGGTGCCCAGGGTAGAGGAAGAGAAGGCTGCAGAAGAAGGTGGCCGCTCACCCGCTGCCTGGTCTTCTGCAGGTTGTTTCTTAGGATTTTGCGGATCTCTTCTTCCTTGTCCTTGGACAGTGCTGGCAGGATACGTTCAGCAGCCAGGGACTTGGGGTGAATGTTCCTGGCACAACAGGGCAAATGTTAGGTCTCCAGTCTTTTTTTTTTTGGGTCCGGTCGTGGGGCCTGAACTCTGGGCCTGGGCGCTGTCCCTCAGCTCTTCAGCTCAAGGCTAGCGCTCTACCACTTGAGCCACAGTGCCACTTCCGGCTTTTTTCTTATGTGGTGCTGAGGTATCGAACCCAGGGCCTCAAGCATGCAAGGCAAGCGCTCTACCACTGAGCCACCTTCCCAGCCCCTAGGTCTCCAGTCTTAAGACCTTGGAGCCTGCAGGGATGGGCCAGGAGGAAGCTATGCTCAGGATGGCCTAGGTAGGTGTTCAAAGCCTCAAGCCCTTCTATGCTCCGCAATCCCCTCCCACCTCACAACCGACCCTGACTGGATAACACGGCTCTCCCAGTGGCTGTTTCAGGCTGCGGTTGGCATAAGGGAACAGTCGCTGTCCGGATTGGCCACTGGCACTCACTGCATGGAGACAGTCGAGACCGCAGAGGGGATCTTGCCCATGCCCCCGCTCTCCACCAGCTCAATGGCCTGTTTCATCTCCATCTTGTGGTAGAAGGCGATGAGCTGGGGCTCCTTGGAGCGTTCGCCGGCTATCAGACACTTCTTCACATACTTCTTATTAAATCTGTTGAGCCTGGTGGGAAGAGGAGGAAGACGGATGGAGCTGGTTCCTACATGTGGGCAGAAGCCGGGACTTGGGAAGAGACCCTTTCAACTGCATCTTGCCACCCACCCCACCTGCACCTACTTGTCCTTCCAGTGGTGGTGGCCATAGTGACCACAGATGTCCTCGATGCCCGTCAGAAGATGGTCCAGGAACTGAAATGAGCCAGGTCAAGCTTCATTATTGGGCTCCTTTGCTATCCAGAACTCTGAACAGGCTCTACCTTCCACCCCAGAGGGCCTCTGCTCCGCCCAGCCCTGAAGTTCCAAGAGTAGCCAGGAGGTGGCGCCAAGCCTCCAGTGATCCTCAAGCCCAGTGGACAACTGGATATCTCAATCTCTCCCTCCCTCTCCCAGCTGGCTGAGGCACTTTCTCTGAACCCACTTGAACCCAATGCTCAGGGCAGGTTTGTCTAGAGGCAAAGATGGCATAACGCCCCTCGGATTCCAGATGCTAACACCACACCTGCCCATCAGGGAGATGGGGGACCACCCAGCACTTGAGGTAGGGACAGAGGAGGTGACCAAGTACAAAGAAGGGTGGTCGAGCTGCTCCTGAAGCCTCCTTCAGCAACTGCAGGCCCCAGCTCCCCGTACCTGCGTGTGGATCTCCTCATTGATGGAGCGCTTGGTTTCTTGTTTTTTCTTCACAGCCAACAGGTCTACCAGGGGCCGAATGGTCATGCCCTGGGCAGGGGAGGGGGCAGTTAGATCTCAGGCACAATGGATCTACCACTCTGGCAGGGATCCTGAGATGCCCTTTGTGCTCTGGGATCCTCAGTGGCCCAGGACCAATGGATGTTAGAACTGTTTGCCTCCCCTCAGCACCAGTTCTTCCTGGGGACACAGCCAGAGCTCTGGCAGAGCCTTACACTGCTCACATAGCCAGGGCTTGGGTTCAGATATGGGCTCTACTACAGACCCACTCCGCAACCCTAAGGAATTGAGCCTCACAGACAGACAGAACCCTCTGTTCCGCTCCTCCCTCCTGGGCTGCTAGGAGTACCTTTTAGTCTGGCATAGGTGGCTCACGCCTGGAATCCTAACTACTTAGAAGGCTAAATTCTGAGGATCATGGTTTGAAGCCAGTTAATCACAAAAAGCTGGAGTGGAGTTGTGGCTCCAGTGTTAGAACACCAGACTTGAGCAAAAAGCTTAGAGACAGCACCCAGGCCCCGAGTTCAAGCTCCAATACTGGCACACACACAATAAAAATAACCACAGTTTCTATGTGGCAGGCCAGGTTGTGTTCCCCTAAAAACAGGCCCTTTAACAGCTATGACAACCCTAAGAGTTCACATTTTACAGATGAGGAAACTGAGGCTCACAGAAATTAAGCAACTAGGGGCTGGGAAGGTGGCTCAGTGGTAGAGTGCTTGCCCTGCATGCTCAAGGCCCTGGGTTCGATTCCTCAGCACCACATAAGCAAAAAGAAAAAAGCCGGAAGTGGCGCTGTGGCTCAAGTGGTAGAGCGCTAGCCTTGAGCTGAAGAGCTGAGGGACAGTGCCCAGGCCCAGAGTTCAGGCCCCACGACCGGACCCAAAAAAAAAAAAAAAAAAAGAAATTAAGCAACTACCAAAGGTCCCATAGAGGTAGTAGAACCAAGAATCAAACCCAGGCAATGGCTCAAACCCAATGCTGCCTTTAGTATAAGTGGGCTTGGAGAACCATTACCAAATACAAATAAAAAGTCCAGGGGAAGCCAGACAAGGTGGCTCACGCCTGCAATCCTAGCTACTCAGGAGGCTGAGATCTGAGGATCTTGGTTCGAAGCCAGCCTGGGCAGGAAAGTCTGTGAGACTCCTATCTCCAATAAACTACTCAGAAAAAGCTGGAAGTGGTACTGTGGCTCAAGTGGTAGAGTGCTTGCCTTGAACAAAAGAAGCCAAGAGATAGTGCCAAGCCCAGAGTTCAAGCCCCAGGACGGGAGAGAAAAAAAAAGTCAAGGGGAAACAGTGCTTTTTAGGTGTTGTTTTGGGTTTTGTCTTTGTGTGCTGGTCCTGGGGCTTGAACTCAGGACCTGGGTGCTGTCCCTGAGCTTTTGGTGCTTAAGGCATTTGACCCACAGCTCCCTTCTGCCTTTTGTGGTTAATTGAAGAGTCTCATGGACTTTCCTGCTCAGGCTAGCTTCGAACCAGGATCCTCAGATCGCAGGCTCCTAAGTAGCTAGGATTACAGGCCTGAGCCACTGGCACCTGGCTCGCTTCTTTTAAATGCAAAGAATAAGCCCACTTCCTTGAAGTTTCCCTTGTATTTTTTCTCCTGAGAAGGCAAAGCGTTTCTAGTACTTTGTAAGGATTAGTGTCTGGGAAAGACAGAATGGTGGGAAAGAAATGGAGGCCCAGGCACGGAGTTTATCACCTGCCCAAGATCACACTCAGGTATGCGAGAATATTCTGGGTTGGACTTCCTTGACAAGGGTAGGATTCTCAGCTAAGCCTGGGTCATTCAAACACATACAAATCCTGGCAAGGGCCAGGCGTGGCAGCTCTTGCCTGTAATCCAGCACTCAGGGAGGCTGCGGCAGGAGGATGGGTTACGGTGGCAGTTCCAGGCCAGCCTCAGCCGCGTAGCAAGGCCATTGTCTCAAAAGAAAAAAAACTAGGGCTGGAAATCCACTTCCTACGAAGAATGAAGTCCTAAGCTTAGAAACAAACAAACAAACAAAACCCCTAGTACTGACAAAACAAAAACCTCACTGACCAGTGCTGGGAAGATACTTAGAGATCATCCTTATTTCACAAGTGGGGAACTAAGACGCCAGGCCACACAGACAGTGGCCGAGCGAGGGCTGACTCTAGGCTTCTAGGTGCCTGGCTCAGAAACCAGCCCAGCTGTCGATGCTCGATTGCTCCATTTTACAGATGCAGAAGCTTGAGACTCCCAAGGTATGAAACCACTGAAGCCTACCATGCATGGAGGAAGAGTCAGGTCTTGGGACAGGATCTCCTGCTGACAACCCACATCTCTTAAATAGTTCCTGATTGGGCAACACTCTGGTAACTTTACATTCTGTTGGCTCACTTCACAGTGACTCATTTTCTAACTGGCCACTTTATAAAGGAGGAAACTGGGGGCCAAAAGGGGAGTGGCTTGCCCAAAGTCACACAGCAAAGTTAATACAAGAGCTGGGCCTAGGATCCACAGCCCCACTTCACACAACACATTTTCAACAGAAACAGACTCAAGGACCCTCAGGCCGGGGCCTGCCCACCCCACCCCAGGCCCAGCACCTGAACAAAGACAGTGAAGAAGATGACGGTGATGATGGCAGTGAGGAACAGGTCACACATGGGGAAGTGCTTCTTGTCCAGGAGGTAGCCCAGAGAGAAGGCAATGGCCCCTCGCAGGCCCCCATAGGCAATGATGAACTGGTCCTTGGGGGTCAGTTTCACGATTCGGAACTTGTTGATGAACCAGGTGAGGCCCAGCACGCCTGCCAGGGAGGGGCAGAGGAAGCGTTGGGCAGGCCTGAGCACCTCCTGGCCTCTGCGCCAGGGATTTCCCCATCCCCAAGCTCCTCCTTTCTCACTCAAGTCCTGGGTCCCTCAGCCCAGGAGGCTCTAGATCCATATGTAAGGAGGCTCCTAACCTAGACGAGCCCAGCCTCTGGGGCTGGGTCAGGAAGGGGAAGGCAGAGACGAAAAAGTGGTCACAGTATCTCCTTGTCAATTAGACGGACACATGGGGATAAAGTAGCCTGGTCTAATTCTCTCTGCATTTGATGTTCTCCATAATCAAACATTAAGATGTGGGCTGGGTCTGACCTCCACCCACAAAACCAGAATCCCTGGAGAACAGGATCAGGAGCAACAGGACTCCAAAAAATGCCCCAAGTCACACAGAACAGGTATGGGGACCACACAGCCCGTCTTCATTTCACGGGAGTATGTCCCCACACGGACACTGACTTTTCCACAGAGGAGTGAGGCCTGGCAGGTGCCTGAGGGGGACCCCATGGACCTGATGCCCACAGGTGCCCTGGGGTGTTCATATACCCTACCTCACCTGTCATGGCCTAAGATTCCCCCTCCCCCACCAGTTGTTCCTCAACCACCATGGCCCAGAATCCCCCCCACAAACTGCACCTCACCTGACATGGCCTAGCTCCTACACCCCCCCTCCACGAATGGGCCTACATACCTTGCACCACACACCCCAAACTAGATTCTCCACACTCTGTACCTTGCACACTACAGCCCAGCCTTCTCATATATTATACCATACACACTAGACAGCTCCTGTACACAACACACTATACATCACCACACTACAGTGCAGCACCTACACATAATACACTATATATACATAGAAGTCCATACTTTTACCACCCCACACACTGCATCCCCTACAACCAAATTCCTACAAAACCCACCCTTACCCACACCCTTACTACACCCCAGCACTACCATACTGTACTCACTGTACCACACACAACCCCCCCCCCCTCTGTGCATGGCCAGCCCTCACCCAGCACGCGGGCGATGAGGCAGAAGAGCAGCGTGCTGATGACGAAGGTCCAGTTCCAGTGGTGGGAGCCAGCCACGGTGGAGACGCCCAGGAAGATGAAGATGAGGGTCTCGCTGACGCTGCTCCACATCTTCAGGAAGTATTTGATGGTGGTGTGGGACTTGTGGGAGATGTTGGCCTCCACGTAGGGGCGCATCACCACCCCGGAGGCAATGAGCCTAGGATGGAGGAGGGTGGGGTTCAGGCTCATTCGTACCTCTGTGGTGTGGGGGGCTAGCATGGACAAGTGCCTGTTTTCTGAGCAACTTTCAGGAGCTACACAGCTGCCTGCTTTGCACGTTTGTTCTCACCTGGTCCACCCGCCCATCCCCCCACAGGGTGGGGACATTCTTGTCATTTTGTACATGGAGGTCTGTCACCCGCCCACTGCCACACTGAAGCAAGTAGCAAGGCTAAGAGGTTCACTAGGAAGCCCCTGATGACCTTGGTCATTAAAATGGTTTCCACGCAAGTGTGGAGCCTGGACCCTGGTGAGGACCTGAGTCTGAGGCCTCCCCAGCCAAGCCCTCTGCCTGCCACACCCACACCCAAACTCACGCCATGATGCCGGACAGGTGGAAGAGCTCAGCTGACAGGTAGGCCATGTAGCTGTAGAGGAAGACGAAGAGCGGCTCGATGACACGGATGTGGGAGGTGAATCGGGAGGTGAAGGCGGCAATGACCCCGTAGACCACGCCCACAAACACCCCGCCCAGGGCCACTACGAAGAAGCTCAGGAAGCCGAGGACGATGTCTACGATGCCCACTTGATCGTAGCTGGCAAACTCTTCGAAGAGGTGATACAGGACCTGGGGAAAGTGTGCAGGCTGGTGGGTAGGAGGGCAGGGTGCTAGCCCCATGGCTCCCTGGGGTCCACCCAGGGTGATCCCACCCCTCCGGGAACCATGGACACAGAGAATAGGCCATGTGGGGGTGGATGGTGTGGCTCAAGTGGTTAAGAGTGGCTGCCTTAGGAAGTACAAGGCCGAGTCCAAGCCCCAGTACCACCAAAAACAACCAACCAACAGAATAGACCACATGGTAAGAGAAAAATCCAGTACCAAGCAAGAGCTCAGATTGATGGGCTGGGGGCTGGAGGGACTTGGCTGAGGCCTGGGCCCCATCATGCTGGTTAGGAACACAGAACCCAGGAACCAAAGGGCCAGGTTGAAATCCCTACTCTGCTGCTCCCTAAATGGGTACATGGGGCCAACTACTCCTTGGGCTTCAGGTTTTCCATCTGCAAAGTGGGCTGTGAAGATTGAGCAGGTAAAGTACTCAGTACTGGGCCTGGGCCGAGCTAACAGCCCCCATGTGACCACGCCTCTCTGAGTTCAATCCCTCCTTCAGCACAAAGTAGTAAGTTCAGACAATGAAGAACAGGATAACTTTCTTTACTTTTTCCTTTCTTCTTTTTTCTGTTGCCAATACTGGAACTAGAACTCGACCTTGTGCACTCCCTTAGCTTGTTTGCTCAAGGCCAATACTCTACCACTTTAAGGGATAGCTCCACTTCCAGCTTTTTGCTAGTTAATCAGAGCTAAGGATCTTACAGACTTTTCTGCTCTGGCTGGCTTTGAATTATGATCCCCAGATCTCAGTTTCCTACTGGTGCAAGCTACCAGTACCTACCCAGCTAGAACAGGATTTCTTTTCTTTTTTCTTTCTTTTCTTTTGCCAGTCTTGGGGCTTGAACTCAGGGCCTGGGCACTGTCCTTGAGCTTCATTGGCTCAAGGCTAGCACTCTGCCACCTGAGCCACAGCACCACTCCTGGCTTTTTCTGTGTATGTGGTACTGGGGAATTGAACCCAGTGCTTCATGCATGCTAGGCAAGCACTTTATCACTGAGCCACATTCCCAGCCCCTAGAACAGGATTTCTTAATCATGATAATTCATGTGGCCAGGGCATACCCCCACCTGGACCCTGGGGGTGGGGCTGAGAAACCTCTTGCTTTAAGAAGCTCCCAGGTGGTTGCAATAAACTGCCAAGTTCAGATGCTGTGAAACTGGCAGCTCTGAAGTTTCCCGTCCCTGAGGCTGGGAAATAGACGTCACTGTAGCCGTAGTGTGAAGCCCTCTGAACAATCTCTTCCTAGTCAGCACTAACAAGCTTGTGAGGATGTCTGTTCCCTTGCCACACTGAGGTTCACAGAGGGGAAGCAGTGTGTCCAAGGGCCCAGGAGCGGGACTGCACCCAGGACGTGTTCCCTGATGGCTATGGGCTGAGGCCTCCCACAGCCTCAGCTTCTGGTCTCTACCAGCATCATGGCTTCCTGGCCTTCTTGAGTCCAGCCCTACATAGCTCTGCCAGGAACCAGCCAAGGAGTTTCCAGGCCCAGGGAGAAGGGGACAAGGACCTAAGAATCCATGAGAGGAAACCCTCTGATGCCCCTGGCACCTGGGCAGTTCCTGGAGGCAAGGGATAATGGGCAAGGGGTGTCTGTGTGACAAGGCGCTGGCCCGCCTGAGCCCGTGCAGTGTAGAGGCAACCTTCCTGCCTGGGAAATGGGGCACTCACACCCTTGCCTCGAGTTTCAAAAGAGCCCAATCAGGGCCAAGCAGGAAGGGCAGGTTCCAGGCCCAGGTGCCATTGGGGAGACAGGGTGGGGTAGCAGCGGTAATAGCTTTGTCAGCAGATACACTTAGCCCTGAGCTACTCAAACTCATTCCTGGCCTGAGGAGAGGCATAAGTTCTCCCAGTCTGCCATCTGGGCCACTGGAGCAGGCACAGCCTTTCTGGCCTGTCACTGCAGAGAGGCTGTGTGGCACAGGTCTGTGTTTGGACTCAGGATCACACTGTGTGGATTTGAAGCCAGGCTGCTCATCAGTTAACAGAACCTCTCAGTGCCTCAGTTTCCTCACCTGGGGAAACAGCTAACAGCAGTGGCAACCTCACGGGGAGTTTCTGGGTGGCTCAGATTCGTATGGGACAGGAAGCAGCCCAGCACCAGTAAGAGCCACACCACCCACTTCAGCAGACGTGGCTGTGGGTCTGAGTTATCTTTTGGCACAAGCACCCCCAGCCTGGACTTGCATCCACACCCGACTGGAAGGCTGCACCTCTGGCACTCAGAGTGAGCAGAAGTCCTGCAGGAACGCCAGCGAATAGAACCAGCTGGGTACTGCAAGTCCTATGTTACTAGTAGGGAAACTGAGGTTCCTGTGGTAACCCTGGGCAAGGGCTGATGCTAGAAGAAACCAGGATGGAAGCCTGTCTGCTCAGGCCAGGCTACCCAGCCCTGTGATGAGCCAGTGAGAAGCAAGAGAGACAGAGGAAACCGGGGCTTATGGCCACTGAATAACAGTCGACCACAAGGAGGTGTTTGTCTGAGGGGCCGCCATGAACAGAGAGTGCACGTGTGAGCAGGGACTGAGCAAGCACACTGCACTTGTGTTTTCGTGTGTATGCGGCTGCTCTTTGAGGGGTCCAGCTTGGAGGGAGAGGGGGACATACATGCACACTCACATTTACTTCCTGGGGCAATGGGCCGGGAGAGCATAGGTAGGCATTACAGTATATAGTTCTGCCATGTACAATGAGACCTTGCATTGGGCTTGCCTGCCCTCACTAGGCCATTTTATAAGCTGTCAAAGCCCACATGGGTGCCAGTGGTTCACAGTTGCAATCCTAGCTACTTAAGGAGGCTAAGATTGGGAGGATTGCAGTTTGAGAATGGTCTGGGCACAAGACTCCTTTTCAATAAATAGCTGGTTACAGTGGCATGTGCCCATCATCCCAGCTGTGACCACGAAGCATAAAATAGGCAGACTGTGGTCCAGGCACACACCTGCGCAGGAAGCCAGACCCTATGTCTCAAAGTAACCAGCACAAAGGGCTGCAGATGTGGCTCAGAGATAGAACCAGGCCGTGCCTGCCTAGCAACCACCAGGTCGTGAGTTCGAACCCCAGTACCAAACAAACAAAAGGTGAGGCCCAGAAAGGCAGAGTCATTTGCCTAAGATCTCACAGGAAGCAAGCTGCTATCCCATTTTACTTGTCATCTAGAAGTTTCCACAATCTCCACTCCAAAACTGCACACACTAAATTTCGAACTTAAGATACTCAACATCAGAACTGAAAAGATTCTGAAATAAAACAGGCTCTCAAGAGGTAATGGAGGCAGGAGGAGGATCAGCAATATGGCCAAGATCACATCAAAATGGGAGCCGAAGAAGGAACATCTGTCCTAGGAAGGCCAAGAACTCTGGCCTTGGAGGAGACAGATCTGCTTCAAACACAAACTGCTTCTATCACCTTGATTCAGATCTCCATTCTACCACAAGCTGATTAACGTCTTTGGGCCTGTCTCTTGTTCTATAAAATGACAACACCAAGTTTTCTCCTCAGCATCTCCTGGGGATCAAATGTGAGAACATGTGTCACCGTGCACAGCGTGGTGCCTGGGACACAGCAAGGACACAGCGGCACAAAGCCTGGGACACAGCAAGGACGGATCGTCACCATCTGTTTGCACTACTGGTATTAACTAGCGGGCGGCTGAGGGACTAGAGGCCAGTGCATGTAGGCAGGGCCCCTGACCCCTCACCACGGTGACAGCGTCGTTGAGGAGGGACTCCCCAAAGACAAGGATGTGCAGGAGCTCGTTGATGTGGATCTCTTCAAAGACAGCCAGCACCGCCACGGGGTCCACGGCAGAGATGATGCTGCCGAAGAGCAGGGTGTCCAGGAGGCCGATGTTGTTGATCTGCTCACCGCCCACCAGGCACACGGCGTACATGAGGCCGCCTAGAAAGAAGGCGTTCCACAGCGTGCCCACCACAGCGAAGATGAGGATGGTGCCCAGGTTCTCTGTGAACTGCCGCAGCGGCAGGAAGTAGCCGGCGTCCAGGATGATGGGGGGCAGCAGGAAGAGGAAGAACACTTCTGACTGCAGGAAGGGGGGCGTCTCACCCACGCCCTTGATCAGGCCCCCCACCAGCAGCCCCACCACGATCAGCAGGCAGCTCTCTGGGACGATGCTGGAGATGGTGGGGATCACATGGAAACCTGCGGAGGGCGAGAGAACAGGAGGCGTGGGCTTCCGGGGACGTGGAACAGGACTGGGGACCAAGGAGCAGCTGGCTAGAGATGAACAGGCTGTTAACTCTGAGCCTTGGCTCCTTGTCTGAAAATGGAAGGGATAATACCAGCTTCACAAAGGTTGTGGTATAAAACAATTGATGTTTTAAAGTGTTCGGGCTGGGTTTTTTGTTTGTTTGTTTGTTTGTTTGTTTTTCTCTTTTTTCGGTTGTAAGGTTTGAACTCTGGGCCTGGAAGCTGTTCCTCAGCATTTCAGCTCAAGGCTAGCACGCTACCACTTGAGCCACAGCGCTACTTCTGGTTTTCTGGTGGTTAACTGTAAATAAGAGTCTATTGGACTTTCCTTCCCGGGCTGGCTTTGAACCGTGATATCTCAGCCTCCTAAGTAGCTAGGATTACAGGCATCAGCCTCAGGTGCCTGGCAGTTGTTTGTATTTGGTCTGGTACTGGGCCTTGAACTCTGGGCCTGGGTACTGACCTTTTAGCTTTTTTGCTCAAGGCACAGCTCTACTTCTGACTTTTTGATGGTTAGAGATAAGACTTTCTTGTATTTGTCTGCCAGGGCTGGTTTGGAACTATGATCCTCAGATCTCAGCCTCCTGCATATCTAGCATTACAGGTAAGCATCAGTGGTGCCTGGTTTACAGTGTGTTTTTCCAAGGACATTTACATGCTGTTTCTGTCACTGTCATAAAATAGGTAGCAGCAGGTCTATATGCCTCCAGTAGGCAGAAGTTCATTATAGACTGATTACCAAGGTGCCAATACCTAAGGCATAGCCTCCACTTGAACCCTAAACCATCTTTCCAGGCTCAAGTCCTGGGAGGCCGACCTGTGTTGAACACAGGAACTATCTAATGATTTCATCGGAGGGAAGCTGGTGGGTTCCCTTGTCAGGAAGATATTTATTTAAGCTGAAGGCAGAAACAGATGGTTGGAGATGTGACAGAGGAGATGGAAGATTCACAGAAGATCAATGCAGGAAGGAACTTAGGCTAGGGACAACAAAACAAGGCCTGAGGTCTGCAAACTTGCAGAGCACGTGCTGTGACTCCTACCCCTCACCTGCAGGCAGCAGGCTTCTGCATAACCGCCTGCTTTCCAGCTGCTTCACACAAGGCTCCAAGAATCAACAGCCAGCAGCCTCCACGTGAGAGACAAAATCGGTCACTTTTTTTTTGTTTGTTTGGTTGGTTTTTTTTGTCGGTCATGGGCTTGAATTCTGGGCTTGGGCACTATCCTTCAGCTCTTCAGTTCAAGGCCAGCACTCTACCACTTGAGCCACAGCACCACTTCTGGTTTTCTAATGGTTTATTAGAAATAAAGATGGAAGTGGCGCTGTAGCTCAAGTGGTAGAGCGCTTGCCTTGAACTGAAGAGCTGAGGGACAGCGCCCAGGCCCAGAGTTCAAGCCCCACGACCGACCAAAAAATAAAAATAAATAAATAAAATAACTTTAGAAATAAAGAGTCTCATGGACTTTCCTGACCAGGCTGACTTTGAACCATGATCCTCAGATCTCAGCCTCCTGAATAGCTAGGATTACAGGCATGAGCCACCGGCGCCTGGCAATCTGTCACCTTTTTAGCCCAATTCTACTCTAAATATGTGACAACAAAGGCTCAGAAAACTGAAAGGGCTTGCCAAAAGTCACATAACAAACCAGGAGCAGCACCAGGAAAGAACCCAGATGTGGCGGCCACCAGCTGCTATCAAACTCCAAAGTTCTGAAATTCAAGCTTTCCTGCCATCCCTCCCCATCAAAGCAAAGCAGCCCCATGCCCCCTTTTTTTTCTTTCTTTTAAAACAAACAAACTCAGGGTCTCAGGACTATCCTGTGCTCTTTCTACATACTCCTGGCACTCTACCACCACTGAGCCACTTGGCTGCCACAGTGCTTCTGCCTCCCCCTCCTCTTCCACCTCCGCCAGAAGTGGTTCATGGCCACCTTGTGTGCTCAGGGAAGGGTAGGGGTCCTTCTCTGGCATCTTCTGCTCTCAGTCTTCAAACCACATTACCACCTAGGTTCTGTAGCACCTGCTGGAGTCAGACAACCAGACAAAGAAGTGGAGATGGCCATGGCCCCTCACCCTAGAGACCTATGGTGTCCTTCAGGGTAGATGGGACAACACAAGGGTTACTATGCTAGTTTAGATCTTGAATATCTCCCAAAGGGTTCACGTTTTAAAGGGTTGGACCCCAGGGTGGTCTATTGGGAGATGGAGGAACCTTAAAGAGGTTGGGTGGGCTGGGAAGTTGGCTTGGTGATAGAGTGCTTGCTTCCCATTCATGAGGCCCTGGGTTCGATTCCTCAGTACCACATAAGCAGAAAAAAAGCTAGAAGTGCCACTGTGGCTCAAGTGGTAGGGCACTAGCCTTGAACTGAAGAGCAGAAGGACAGCACCCAGGCCCAGATTTCAGCCCCTGTGACCAACAACAACAACAACAAAGAGGTTGGGTATAGCCCTGCCAGTAGTTCATGTCTGTGATCCTAATGACTCAGTGGGCTGAGATGTGAGGATCAGGTTTGAAGATAGCCCAGGTAGGAAAGTCCATGAGACTCTTGTCTCCAATTAACCACCAAAAAGCCAGAAGCAGAGCTATGGCTCAAGTGGTGGCGCACCAGCTTGAGCAAAAAAGCTAAGGGAGAGTAACCACATCTTGAGCTCCAGCCCCACTACCATAATTAAAAAAAAAAGAGGTTAGTATAGTGGCAGGTTTGGGGAACACTGGGAGTGTGTCCTGATGGGTCTTTGGGACCTCCTGGCCCCTCCTTGCTCTCTTTGCTCCCTCACTCACGATGTAAGTGGCTTGCTCTGCCAAACATTTCCACCATGATGTACTGCCTCCTCAGGGGCCCCAAGCTCAGAGACAACTGGTCTTGGATTAAAACTTCTAAACTTTGAGCCAAAGTTTAACACCTCTTTTCCTTTTTCTTTATGGTAGTAATGGAAATTGAACTCAGGACCTTGTGTTTGCTAGGCTGAACCACAACCTAGTCCTTTTGCTCTTTTGTATTTCAGATAGGGTCTCTAGCTTTTGCCCTGGGCTGGCCTAAGACCACAATCTTTCTACCTCTGCCTCAGACTTAGCTAGACCACAGGTATGCATTACCACACCTGGCTTGATTTTGAGATAGAGTCTTGAAAACTTTTTCCTGGGGAGCGTGAGGTGTGTGAGCAAGCCAAGAGTGGTAATGTGAAAGGTGTTTGCTGTTCCTGATGTGTCAGCACCATGCCCGCCACTCAGTGCTCTACAGCCCTGTGGGGCAGGTACTGTCCCACTGCAGAAGACAAGCTAGCTCTTCAAGGTGAGGTGGACTTTCCTGGTCTAAAAGAGGAGCACCATTATAGGTATTGTTTTATTTTATTTTTGTGCCAGAACTGGAACTTGAGCCCAGAACCTGGACGCTGTCCCTTTTTTCACTCAAGGCTGTTATTTTACCACTTGAGCCACAGCTCCACTTCTGACTTTTTGGACATAAGAGTCTCATAGTCTTTCCTGCTCAGGCTGGCTTTGAACTGTGATCCTCAGATCTCAGCCTCCTGAGTATAACTAGGATTGCAGGTATGAGTCTCCAGGGCGGGGTGGCTTAAGATGTCTTGCACCTTGAGCAGCGAGTTATATTTAGCTTGTTGCTTGAGCATCAATATTTTCCCTGAGGCACCATGGTAGGCAGTGAGGACAGAGAGGTGATTCAGGCTCACAACTTACACAAGGAGCTCATGATGTGACCATGGTTTTCCAGACTGTGGGAGCTCCATCACAGGGAAACAGACAGCTGTCATTCCTATGGGACAGATGAGAAACTGAAGTGCTGAGAGGAGGCAGGATGCACCCTGCCAGGTCACAGCACTTTCTTCTACTTAAGCCAGATTCCAGGATACCTCACTGGAGCCTAGCAGTGAGCAGCAGGAGCTCTCGGCCCCAGAGGCTTCTGGGTAAGGGTTACAACATGCTGCCCCCGCCCTCCTTGGCTTTGGGCCCAGGTGCTTCCAGGACAGGGGGGGAGGAGACTCCTCCGGGAAGGGAGGAGTGGCCAGGGTCTGTCCTAGCTTGTCCCACTCCCCACCCATCAGCTCCACCCTGCATACCCAGCACAGGAAGGTGTCTGACCCCAGGTGTGAAAGGTCATGGAGGCATGGGTGGTGGTCCTGGATGGACGGTGTCAAAGGGCCTACACCAAGGTGAGATCCCAGGATAGCAAGAAATGAGACAAAAACGTCCAAGTCTCACACTTGTTGCTGTGGTGACCTCGCCAGGATGGAATCGGGGTGGGGCGGACACAGAATCAGATCCAGAGCTGTGAGCAGACACGAACCTCTCAGAGGGAATTTCATTTTCCATTACGTTGTTAAGGAAACAGAGACTCCAGGAGAGCCAGTGACCTCTCAATGGTCACTCAGCCAGTTCCACCACAGAAGTGTGGGGGCCTCCAGAGCAAGAGTAGGTGTGGAAGCCCCCCAAGGCCCAGCGCTGGCCAGACCCTCTGCCCTTGAGGAGAAGAGGCTGGGGGGTGGGAGGTGGTGGTATCTCTCATTCTTTTCCATGGAGATGGTGGCATGAACACGTGTGCACACACCTGCACACACACACACCACACACACCTGGGGCCTGTTGATCAACTCATCTCGCAACTGCTGGGTGGCTGGGAGCTGTCAGGCCCTCCTGTGGCTGCTCTGGCCCTCAGCACAAAAATTATATTTACACTTGTGAGACTTGTCCCCAGCCAGCACCGTGGAGCAGGCAAGTCTGTCCCATGTCACCCACAGTTGCCAGGGTGACCAGATACTCTGGTCCCACTTTCTACAGTCTTCCTCTGGCTTAAGAAGTCAGAGGGGAGCAAGGGGAAGAGAAGCCTCTGAGGCCCACTGGTGCCGGGTCACCAGGGACCCAGGGACAAGCTGGGGGCTCTGCCGGCCTACTTTCAGAGCTGCTATGGGGCTGCAAATCGGCCAGATCCCAAGGGATTCCCAGGTGCACAATGATTCCATTTCTTTAACTCCCTCTTCAACTGCCCCAGCAACTGGTCTCAACTGCAGCAATGAAAGCCAAGCCCTGGTAACCAGCTCGGCTCTCTATAGAGTGCAGCTCATACTCCGGTATCTCACATGCTCACCAGAGCTCTGGGAGGACGCAAATTTACAGATCAGGAAACCAAGGCACAGAAAATTTAAGCAACTTGCTCCAAGTCACACAACTGCTAACTGAGATTCAGAACCTAAATAGCCTGGTTTCAAGTCCATGCTCTTACACATTCATCCTATTAGCCCTAGGGGTGTGTGTGTGTGTGTGTGTGTGTGTGCATGCGTGCATGCCTGGTGTGTGTGTGTGTGTGTGTGTGTGTGTGTGTGTGTGTGTGCATGCCTGGAGCTTAAACTCAGGGCCAGGGTGCTGTCCTAAGTTTTTGTTTTTTTTTGCTTAAGGCTGGTGCTCTGTTGAGCTACAGCTCCACTTCCAGCTTTTTGGTGGTTAATTGGAGATAAAAGCGTCATAAACTTTCCTGCAGTCTGGCTTTTTTAAATTTTATTTTTATTTAAATTTTTTCTCGGTCATGGGGCTTGAACTCTTGGCTTGGTGCTGTCCCTCAACTCTTCAGCTCAAGGCTAACGCTCTACCACTTGAGCCACAGCACCACTTCTGGCTTGTTCTGTTATGTGGTGCTGAGGAATGGAACCCAGAGCCTCATGCATGCGAGGCGCAAGCACTCTACCACTGAGCCACCTTCCCAGCCTCTCAGTCTGGCTTTGAACTTACGATTCTCAGATCTCAGTCTCCTGAGTAGCTATGGTTACACACGTGAGCCACTTGTGCATGGCTGCCTCGTTTTATTTTTATTTTGTTTTTGCTTTTTTCCAGAGTTGAGGACTGAACTCAGGGCCTTGCGCTCACCAGGCAGGCGCTCTTCTGCTGAGCAAAACCCTCAGCCCCTTATTTTGTTTCTAAAGGGAGTATCTGCCCAGGATTAAAGAAGCCCAAAGCCGTTCCCAGAGAGCCAGAAGTAGCCATTTCTTTCCATGAGTCTTCTCCTCCACACTCCCTCCCTTTCTAGGGGCCTATGAAGACACCAATGCAAACCATCTTTCTTTGAAGCCAGCCCTCCTAGAAGCCCTACCGAGTGAACTCAGCCAGGAGGGTCTCTTTCCTAACTTAGAGCAACAGATGGGAATTATTTAGATTGTTGATTCTTCCACCACCATGCTCAGCTCCGTGGCAGGCAGGACCAGGGAGGATGAGGCAGCAAGGTAAACTAGACTAGAACTGACTCAGCTGTACCTTGTTGCCTAGGTAAATCCTGCCATACTTGCAAAATAGGCAGCAGCAGCTACCTTCCCTGTGTGCAACCTACCACACACTGGGTCCCAATCGGGGTGTCACCCTGACTAGAGGGGTGGCCCTAGCAGGTCACTTCATAGTTCCTACCCTGTTTCCCCACCTGAGTGTAAGCCTACTTCAGAGGGTGTCTGTAATACAAGAAGAGATAATGAGGGCAAAGAATGGCAAATAGACAGACACCAATGGCTCACGCCTGCAATCCTAGCTACTCAGGAGACCGAGATCTAAGGATCATGGTTCGAAGCCAGCCTGGGCAGAAAAGTCCCCGTGAAAGACTTATCTCAAATTAGCCACCCCCAAACTGGAAGTGGCACGTTTTGTGGCTCAAGTGGTAGAGCATTAGCCTTGAGCACAAAAAGGCTCAGGCCCTGAGTTCAAGCCTACAACCAACCCCCCCCCCCAAATAAAAAGAACAAAAGAAAAAAAAGAATGCCCAAAAATGAATCAGGCATGGCAGGCAGTATACATCTGTGCTCACAGGTACTTGAGAGGCTGAGGCAGAAGGATCCTGAATTTGAAGCCAGCCTGGGTAACCTAATGAGATTCAGAAGGAAGGAAGGAAGGAAGGAAGGAAGGAAGGAAGGAAGGAAGGAAGGAAGGAAGGAAAGAAGGGAGGAGGGAGGAGGGAGGGAGGAAGGGGCCAATGTTGGCATTCCCTGTAAAAAGTGGTGATAATTACTATTAGAAATTTCTCCAAACCTGAGTATACAACAAATACATCATCAGGATCTGTTGGGTGTACATGTGGCATTGCTAGTGGACAACAGGCTGTCCAAGGGTAGAGCTGTCTACAGTTATCTGGGTCTCTATATTCTAGCACAGAGAAGGCACTAACTTGTGAACTGAGATCAAATCCTCTTGGATGTGCAGTGTAGGAAAGGGAAAGGAGTTCTGGCTCTGAGCTTTCAAGTGCACTCAAAGCTAAAGAAAAGTGAAAGGAGGTAATGGTTCCAAAGCAAGGACTATTTGAATCAGGCTTTGAAAGATCAATTAGAGGCTGGGAATGTGGCTTAGTGGTAGAGTGTTTGCCTAGCATGCATGAAGCCCTGGGTTGGATTCCTCAGTACCACATAAACTGAAAAGCTAGAAGTAGTGCTATGACTCAAGTAGGAGAATGCTAACCTTGAGCAAAAGAAGCTCAGGGACAGAGCCCAGGGCCTGAGTTCAGCTCCAGGACTGGCAAAAAAAACCCCAAAAAACCCAAACAATTAGAAGTATTCCTAAGGAGAGGGGTCTGTATCTGCCAAAAGGCCTGGCACAGTACACTGCACACAGCAAATGGAAATAGAGAATGGATGGAAGGCAGGCTGACTCACCAGACGTGAGATCTGTGAAGATGAGCAAGACGGTGCATGTAAGCACTTAACACAATTTGACTGAGGTGTATTTCTTCGGTAACTGGGTCACTCAGACAGTTTACTTTCAATTTCTGGCCTACAGCATTAATTGAATTTTTAAAAATATAAACCAATAATGCCCACTTGGGTAGAATTTACATGATTGTTTTTTGGCAGTACTCGGGTTTGAACTCAGGGCCTCAAGCTTACTACTGATCCACAGTCCTGATTTTATATGATTGTGATCCTCTTAAGATATAGTCTCTAATCTGATAACCCCAGTGCTGGGACTGAGGCAAAAGGATAGAAAGTTCCAGGGTAAATATTATATATTCATTCTCCAATGCAAAAAAATAAAAGAACGTTTACAGACACACAGAGTGTCTAATGTAAGGTGCTGTGTCGGGGTCTTTTATGCCCTCCTGTGGTTTCTTCCTATACCCTGACCCCCATTTCATAGACCAGGAAACAGATCAGAGGTAAAGGGCCTGGCTCAAGGCTACCTGGCTGGGGAGGATGGTCATAATTAGAACCCAGGGCTCCTAATTGCCAGTTCTTTGTTCCATGCTGCTGCTGTGAGGATCAACAGGAAGAGGAATCAAGTCTGCAAATGCCTCCCCCACAAAGCAGCCACAAATAAACCCGCTCTGAGGCCCTAGACATGAACCACCATTCCCCATGTGAGTGAGGGGCGCACTGTCACTCTTCCACGCAGCACCCCTGTTTCTTGCTTGTCTCCATCCACACTTTAGGATGGGGAGACAGGAGTCCACTCTCCAAAAGCATCAGGTCTGGGAAGGTGGTTTAAAAGCTGGTGGGAAACACTAGCAGTAGGGCTGGGCCACCTAGGCCTGGGACAAGACCCAGGCTCCAGGGCCAGCTCTGCTTGGGGCAAACATTACCCCACAGAATGACCTGTGTCCGCATGGAATCAAGGATGCACAGCATGTGTGGCTGGTCAAAGACAGGTAAGGACAGAGGCAAGCCGTAGAGGGCTGGAGTTCCTGAGTAATCTGCCAAGACAGGGAGTCAGGAGTCCTGGTAAGAGGCCATTTCAGATGCAGGTATGCTGTGACCACAGATTCAGGCAGGGGACCTCAGGCCTGGAGACAAGGCCCCTCACAAGCTACGTCCTTCTCTCAGTAGTCCCAATCATTCCTTCTCCTCCAGCTGCCCAAAGACCCCCAGCTCCACTTCTGCAAATACAGTGGGGAATGCTTCAGCCTATTAAACTTCTACCCACCTCTCAAAACCCAGTGAGGTGCTGCCTCCTCTGGGAAGCCTTCCTGTTATCCTCATTCTGAGTCAGGCGTGTCTCCAACCTGAGGAGCCAGGTGCTCCCAGCAACACAGCCCTGGGCCTGCAAAGGTGGCTGAGGAACAACAAGTTAAGGGACCAGTGGGAGCTCCCTCAAGAATATCTGGAAATGGGCTGGGAAGGTGGCTCAGTGGTAGAGCGCTTGCCTCGCATGCCTGAGGCCCTGGGTTCGATTCCCCAGTACCACATAAGCAAAAAGAAAAAAGCCGGAAGTGGCGCTGTGGCTCAAGTGGTAGAGCGCTAGCCTTGAGCTGAAGAGCTGAGGGACAGCGCCCAGGCCCAGAGTTCAGGCCCCACAACTGGATCCAAAAAAAAAAAAAAAAGAATGTCTGGAATTAAGTTTGGTCTCTGGGACTCCTGAGACAGGAAGTGAGCCTAGAAGTGAGACAGGACAGCCAGGGAGACGCTGGCTCACAGGCTACCTAGAGTCTCGCCACACCTTCTGGCAAGACTCCTGACCTTCAGGCCTGGCCCCAAATGCCCCAGTCTAGGCCTGCATCAGGGTTCCACTGACAGTAGCTTTCACCCCAGCGGGGCACGGGGGGGTGGGATGCTCCAAGAACCATTTCATCAGATACCCCCTTCAGCCCACCCCAGGCCAGGAGCACTTTTGATGTCCTGAGTTCCTCCCCAGTCACCCAAACTCTCCATAATCCAAGTTTAATGAATTCCATTCTGCCTCCCACCCCCACATCCACGAGACAGAGGATGACTCACATGGGGACGGGAGAGACGGACCAGGACTGAGGTAAACAGTGTGTGTCCACGGGAGAAAACAGGCAATAACAGCTCTGGCAAGGGAGGGGGCACCAGTGGCCTGGGAGGTCACCTGGCAGAGTTCACATGAGACAGACTGGAACCCCAAGCTCCTACATCTCAGGGCTGGACTGAGTTCCTGGGAAACTGCCAGGTGATACACAGTGGTTTCGTTTGATTTTCTCAAAGTGCTTTGAGAAAAACCAATGTGTTGCTGGTTTTCAACAAATACCTGTTCATTTAAAACATTTTCTAAGCTGGGTATGGTAGGTAGGACATGCTTGTAATCCCAGGTCCTCCAGAGGTCGAAGTAGGAGGATTGCAAGTTTGAGGCCAGCCTGACAAAAGTTAGTGTGACCCTACTTCAGAAGCAAAATACAGGGGCCAGTGGCTCACACCTGTAACCCTAGCTACTCAGGAGGCTGAGATTTGAGGGTTGCAGTTCAAAGCCAGCCTGGACAGGAAAGTCCATGAGACTCATCTCCAATAAACTACTCAAAAAACAAAACAAAACAAAACAAAAACCTGGAAGTGGTGCTGTGGCTCAAGTAGCAGAGCACTAGCCTTGAGCAAAATGAAGCTCAGGAACAGTGTGCCCAGGCCCAGAGTTCAAGTCCTATGATTAGCTATACACACACACACACACACACACACACACACACAAAACACCCAAAATGTGGCTCAAATGGCAGAATACTTGCCTAGCATGTGTGAGCCTTGGGCTCAACCCCTAAGTAAGGCATTAGAAATATTTTCCAATAGTATTTAAGCACTTTAAATAAAAGAATCATCTTCCAGAGACTTCCTCTTTTCCAATACCCACTTTCCAAGCCTACACTCCAATCTCTACTATTAAGTTTAGTGGATAGATCTACAAACTTTTCTTTAATTTTTGTATGTTCAATTTTTTTTATGTATCAAACAAAAACCCCTTAATTTCAATATTTTTCAATTTCATTTTTAAAATTACATGTACATAGTCAAACTGCTTCTATGAGACAGAGACAACTCTAAGCACGTTATTATAGGGCCTCCTTCAATTCTCAACAATCCTAAGACAGAGGTATTATTATCCCTGTTTTAAGACATAAGAGTAGGCCAGAGGATGGCCATTTACTTGCCCCAGCGGAGGACACACAGCCAGGGCTCCAGAGCAGGGCTGACCCCATCCTTCCTCTAGACTCCTGTCTGTGGAGCCGCCTCATTCTAGGTATAACCTTGTTTAAGCCATAACAACTGTGTGTTCCTCCACATGGCATTAGGGTAAAGGCTGGTTTCTTGTGTGTACTCTAATACTCCCAACTAGGAGCCACAGGCAGGCTTTTCCTAGAGACCAAAAGGCCTTGGGTTCAGGTTTTTCTGTACCTTCACCTAAGCCCGTGGCACTAAAGTCATTGAAAAAAAACTAAGTAGCATTCCTGGCAAAGGGGCCTTCTTAACGCCCTAAATTTCAACCCTGGAGTAAGAATGAAATGAAAACACAGAATACTGCAGCCTGCGCGTGGGGGGCAAAAACAAACACCTGAGCCTGATGCCAGTGGCTCATGCCTATAATCTTAGCCACTCAGGAGGCTGAGACCTAAGGATCATGGTTCAAAGCCAGCCTGGGCTAAAAAGTCCCCATGAGATTCTTATCTCCAATTAACTACCAGAAAACCGGAAGTAGCATTGCGGCTCAAAGTGGTAGAGCACTAGTCTTGAGCAAAAGTACTTAAGGACAGTACTCAGGCTCATGAGCTCAAGCCCCATGACCAATCAAGCACACACATACACACACAAACCACCTGGGAACAATCTGCTTCATGCCACCATCTTTTCCATTTCTGGTGGCCCTGATATGTGGCTCCCAGCCTGGGCGCTCCTCCCCTGGCCACCCATTCTACCTTCTGAACCGCTTTCTGATCAGCAGCTCTAAGCATCACTTTGCCCCACATCTAGAAAGCACCTGGGGCAGAGGAGAACCAGTGAGAACTGTTCCATTTCTTTAGAACCAAGAAAGAGCTGGATTTTTCTTTTTTTGGAGGGGGTGGCGGGGATAGGGTATATTGTTCAATATGCAAACTTATTTATAATAAAACTGAAATTGAGCATACTTGCTGTTCCTAGTGTCCCTTCCAATTGAAAACTGCTTACCTTTAGAAGCCTAACCCTGCATTAAATCCATTATATATAACTTGAACTTGCTTAAAATATCATACTTGGATAGAGAGAAGTAGAGTACAGAGGTGGCAGAATGAAAGCAACACAGAGCGAGAAGTTCCACAATTTCCAGGACAAGCCCCCTGCAGAAAGTGAATCACTGTGTCCCATTTTCAGCTGCTGTAGAGCACAGGGGGTGACAAAGAACAAGACTCAAGTGGAACTGGCTGGGTGGGGGAGAGAGAACAGCAGCCTAGGGAAGAATCTGGGCCCTTTTGTCCCTCATAGTTCATTTGTACAAGGTCTGGTCGTGGGCTTTGTAGCATCTGCAAGCGGTGACAAGAGGAGGTGCCAGCTAATCCATCAACTTGGCTATTTTGGTGACCTCTCAGAAGGCCATTAAGATATCAGCTCAGTGGTACATGCCTATAAATCCCAGCTACTTGAGAGGTAGAAGACAAGAGGATCAGGGTTTTGAGGCCAGATCAGGGAAAGTTAATCAGATCCTATCTCAAGAATAAAAACAGAAGGCCTGGCGTATAGCTCTAGGGGTAGAATGTCTGCCTGGTAAAGCACAAGGTGTTGGGGTGGGTTCCATCTCCAGTAGGGAGGGGGGTAGCTACATATATGAGGGAAAAAATGCCTTTCAAGAGGATGGAGCTTGGTGTGGGCCAAGAAGATCTAGAGCCTTCTGGATGACTGTGTCCAGGTAGGTACCCCATCTGGAGAATCATTCTGATTCCTTTGTGCCTTTCACATTCCACATCTAACCTTGAACAAAGCTGGCTGGTTCTTCCTCACTACCTCTTCTGTTAACAATTGGTCCAGGCCAGTGTGATTGCTTGCTTACAACACTGTAGCAGCAAGTGATCTGTCTTTGTACTGATCCTGTCTCTCTAGTGCTTAGGATCTTCTTATTCTAGGTAAGAGTGAACCTTTTAAAAGGGAAAAGCCAGGAGGTGGTGGTTCATACGTGTGACCCTGGCTACCTGAGAGGCAGAGATCAAGAGGATCACTTAACTAGGCAAAAAGTTAGTGGGACCCCATCTCAAACCAATAAAGCTGGGCATGATGATATGTTCCTGTCATCCTAACTATACAGAAGGCATCAATAGGAAGATAAGAGTCTAAGATGAACTAGGCAAAAACAAAAACAAACAAACAAAAAAAAAAACCCAATCTAGGGCTGGGAAGGTGGCTCAGTGGTAGAGCACTTGCCTTGCATGCATGAGGCCCTGGGTTCCATTCCTTAGCACCACATAAGCAAAAAAGAAAAAAGCTGGAAGTGGCCCTGTGGCTCAAGTGGTAGAGCACTAGCCTTGAGCTGAAGAGCTGAGGGACAGCGCCCAGGCCCAGAGTTCAGGCCCCACGACTGGACCCAAAAAAAAAAAAAAAAACAAATAAAAGCCTGGTGCTGGTGGCTTACACTTGTAATCCTAGTTACTCAAGAGCCTGAGATCTGAAGACCAGCCCAGGCAGAAAAGTCTGTAAGACTCTCATCTCCAATTAGCGACCAGAAAACTAGAGGAGAAGCTGTGGTTCCAAGTGGTAGAGCACTAGCCTTGAGCTAAAGAGCTCAGGGACAGGAAGGCCTAATTCCTGTCTGAGGTAACCGACACCCCAGCATTTACTTCTAAACACGTGGTACACTAGTTCCAGAAGCACGTGGCAAGGCGGTACAAGGAAGAGTGGGGTGTAGGCAGAGAACTGCTCCTAGAAGCAAATGGTAGTCAAGGTGAGAGAGGAAGCTATTACTTAGATTGTCCTCACTACACACCAGGGTAGGGGATAGAAGGTGAGGAAACAGCACAGAAAGGTCCAGAGTCTCACAAGGTCACATGGGTAGCCAGGCACCGGTGGCTCATGTCTGTAATCCCGGCTATTAAGGAAGCTGAGATCTGAGGATTGAGGTTCAGAGACAACTTGCAAGAAAAAGAAAATTGGTGAGACCGGAGAAAAGCCAGAAGTGAAGGTTGTGGCTCAAGTGGTACTAAGCCTCGAGGGAAAAAGACAAGTGAGAGCTCAAGACCCTGAGTTCAAGCCCAGGGAAGTGGAACCAGTCACAAGTCCAGTCCAGTGCATAGTCAGGGCCAGATGCTAAAGGTCGTAAATATCCTGGGGAAGGGAGGTGGAACTCCTAATCTAGTTTATGAGCTGCAGGCCTCTGACCATGAGGCTCAGAACTCTGAGATAGAGCAGAGCTGTTCAGCCACTCAGACATTAAGTCGAGACTCCAGGAAGTCAGCAGTATGATACCAGCAGGCTGAGTGCACTCTTCCTCTCCCACCTCTAAAAGTACTGACAAACCCAGAAAGCTACATTCAGAGGGACAAAGGGCTGGAGCCAGGCGTAGGCTGAGGTTCAGGACCTGGGTTCCAGTCTAGATACTGCCCCAACTCACTGGGTGCTAGTAGTAATAAGCCCCTGTCTTTCTTTCTATTTTTGTTGTTGTTGTTGTTGGTCATGGGGCTTGAACTCTGGGCCTGGGCGCTGTCCCTCAGCTCTTCAGCTCAAGGCTAGCACTCTACCACTTGAGTCACAGCCGCACTTCCAGTTTTCTGGTGGTTAATTGGAGATAAGAGTCTCAAGAAATTTCCTGCCCAGGCTGGCTTTGAACCTCAGTCCTCA
The DNA here is from genome assembly GCF_000151885.1 of Dipodomys ordii. NCBI lineage: Eukaryota > Metazoa > Chordata > Mammalia > Rodentia > Heteromyidae > Dipodomys > Dipodomys ordii. Next base: position 11,546,479 of record NW_012267222.1, on the reverse strand, counting down.
GATCTCAGCCTCCCATGTAGCTAGGATTACCAGGATTACAGGCATGAGCCACCGGTGCCCAGCGCCCCATCTCTCTTTACTCATGGTTTCCCCAATCTTTTTTTTTTTTTGGGTCCAGTCGTGGGGCCTGAACTCTGGGCCTGGGAGCTGTCCCTCAGCTCTTCAGCTCAAGGCTAGCACTCTACCACTTGAGCCACAGCACCACTTCCGGCTTTTTTTTTTCTGATTATGTGGTGCTGAGGAATTGAACCCAGGGCCTCAGGCATGCAAGGCAAGCGCTCTACCACTGAGCCACCTTCCCAGCCCCCCGGTTACCCCAATCTTACAGGCTTGTTGAAAGCCTCTCCAGCTGTGACATCTGACCAGGAAGCTCTGCTAATGGATCAGGCTGGCCTCTGTGACACTTTTTCAGTCCCTGCCAACAAATATTATACCTGAGCCCAGGATGGTACTCATGCCATAGCAAGGTCACATGAGGCAGGCTGGGGATGAGTGGTAGAGCGTTTGTGTAGCATGTGCAAAGCCTTGGGTTCCATCCCAGAACCCTCTGCCCCTGCAAAAAAAAAAAATTCACACAAGACAGAAAGCAGAGAACAGAGGTGAAAAAGTCTTGGAGGAAGCAGAAGCAAATACAGCCACCGGCGATGAACAGCACTCGTGATGACAGCTCTGCGCTCAGAAAGAATGAGGGGGCAGATCACAGTGCCATGGCTGCAAGAGGGCTACCCGGAAGCTAACTGAAGCCTAGTGTGGCTGTGGTCAGCCCTAACTTGGGTTCAACATGAGTACATGGAGTACAAAAGCCTCTTGCTAACAGCTAGCCATGCCTCTTTGCCAAGTACTTAACCTCCAAATCAGTTCCTTCATCTGAAAACTTCGACTCAGAACCATTTCCCTCTGGAAGGACTATGGGGAACAGCCAATGAGACTGCATACCTCAAACTGGAATCCAAGAAACAATCATGTCCTACATTGCATCCCCCCATGCTCACCCCCAAGATGGCCCACTAGCACTGGGGCATAGCTGCAGGGAAGCAGCCGGATGACCAGGAAACCTGGGCAATACTTGCAAGCAGATCTGCATTAAGTACTCTGTTCCTGTCATTTCCTGGCATTGCTGGTTCTGAGCTGGGCTCCCAGAGTCTCCAGATGCCCTCCAAAACCCCGAGAAACTGGCTCCTTGTTATCTGTAAAACTTCCAGGGAACTGCTGAGCACAGATTATAAGGGCTATGGGTGAGGCCTGTAAGAGTTGATTGCTTCTATGCAGATGTAGCTCCTCTGAAGCCCAGAGCAGCAAGGCCTTGGAGGCAGGTTGGCAAGGCTGGACTCCTATCTATAGGCCCCAGCCTCAAAACCTGGCACACACTTCTGAAGACAGTCCAGCTGGCTGAGTCCCAGAGAGGTAGCAGGCAGACACAAAGAGCATAGTTGGAGGGTCTCTGTCTCCTTTCCCCTCCCTCTCAGGACAGTTTGTCACTCAGGCCTCTAGCAGCCAAGGGATGAACCAAGTGAATGGGAGAACTGAGCATGCTCAGAGGAGAGGCTGCCCTTCAGAGGATACTGCAGAGAATTGATAGTGACCTGGCCACATAGGCCCTGGTTCCAAAACCAAGGCTTCAGGGCTCAAGACCTCTCTTGGAGGACAAAGCAGCAGCAAGAGATCACAGGAGATTAGAAGAAGCAGGGCACTATAAGATCTATCCAATGCAACCTGTTTCACAGATAAAAGAGTGACACTCAGAAGAGGACTTAGCCGAGATCACATAGCTAGAAGTCAACTGGGTATGGTGGTCCACACCTAGAACTCAGCACTCAGGAGACTGAGGTAATAAATGGAGAAGTCAAGGCCAGCCTGGGCTACATAGTGTTGGAAATGAACTTTACAACTCAGGGGAAGTAGGGGAGGGAAGGGATAGTGGGAGAAAAACAAAGGAGGGGGTAACAATGTTCCAGAAGAAATGTATTTATTACCTTACTCATGTAACTGTAACCCCTCTGTACAGCATCTTTACAATAAAATTTTAATAAAAAGGGAGCATGCATGCATGAAGCCCTGGGTTCGATTCTCCAGTACACATAAACAGAAAAAAAAAGCCGGAAGTGACACTGTGGTTCAAGTGGTAGAGCCCTAGCCTTGAGCAAAAGAAGCTTGGGGACAGGCCCTGAGTTCAAGCCCCATGACTGGCCAAAAAAAAAAAGGGGGGGAACAATCTGGGGATCACACTCAGACTAATCCTCATGTAAAACACACTGTTAACGCCCCCTTCCATTTACCAGTTCTTCACTATTGACCATTTGTCATATTTTACCTGCACGATGCTCATGCAGTTCTCTCTTCATTCTACAGCTAAGGAAACTGAGGCAGAAATGCAAAGGAAATTGGGCTGGGAATGTGGCTTAGTGGTAGAGTTCTTGCCTCGCATGCATGAAGCCCTGGGTTCGATTCCTCAGCCACATAAAACAGAAAAGGCTGGAAGTGACCCTGTGGCTCTAGTGGTAGAGTGTTAACCATGGTTGCAAAAGGCAGCTCAGGGACAGTGCCCAGACCCTGAATTCAAGCCTCAGGACTGGCAAAAAAGAAAAGGAAAGGAAAAGAAAAAAGAAAAGAAAAGGAACTTAACCACCTCTAAACACAGGGCTTGAAACTCTGGGTTCTGTTTTTCTGTCCCCCTGGGGGACAGATGGGGCAAGTGAGGAGCAGGAACTCAGGTTTGCTGCCAGCTCTTACCCTTTGCTGTGTGGCCTCAGGCAGCCCAGTCATCCACTTCAAACCTCTGGCCCCTCTAAGGCTCAGAATGCTGTGTGTGTGTGTGTGTGTGTGTGTGTGTGTGTGTGTGTCAGAATGCTGTGTGTGTGTGTGTGTGTGTGTGTGTGTGTGTGTACTAGGGTTTGAACTCAGGGCCTAGACACTGTCCCTTAGTTTTTTCATTCAAGACTAGTTGCTCTACCACTTGAGCACAGTTCTACTTCTGAATTTTTGATGGTAAACTGGAGATAAGAGTCTCATGGACTTTCCTGCCTGGGCTAGTTTTGAACTTAATCCTCAGATTTCAGCCTGAGAAGCTAGGGTTACAGCATGAGCCTCTGGTGCCCAGCTGTGCCCTGGTTCTGTGTGTGCCCATGAGGAGAGAGGCAGGAGCCGTCTGGAACACGGTGGAGGAGGAAAGGAGTCCCGTTGGCAGCACTGCCAGGCCTGGGTCCGGTCTGCAGGCCTCTGCTTAACACCCTATGCACTGCCTCGTGGACATGGTGCAGCCCTCCGGCAGTGCACCACCACGGGAAGAGAGAAGGACTAGCAAACCCTGGTCGCCCTCAGCCTCAGCAGACCCATGAGGCTGACTTCTGTGTCCATCTTCCAGGGGACAAACAGCTCAGAGCATAAAGAACATGCTCAAGTGACACACAGGCAGTAAGCCACGAAATTGGTATTGGATCTCAGGACGACTTGATTCCAAAGTCCAGCTCTGCCCTCATGCCAGGCCTGGTAACTGCCTCATACTGATGCTCTTGTCCTCTGAAATGAGAGCCAGGCTGGAGGCTGGGGGCCCTGGGTGATGCCCTTAGCAAGAAGGTCAAGGGTTTCAGGCAGGGTGAGAGGGTGCCTGCTAGCTAGCCCATACTATATTAGTAAGTACACTGTGCCCAAAAAAGAGATAAGGAAAAGCCTTTGTCAGTGCCTGCTTCCTCCAGGCCCTGTACTGACCGCGGGGCCCACACTGGGCCCATTGTCTGCATGTGGCACAGAGGAAGGGCTCACATGCCTCCCGGTGGCAGGCCAGGGAGATGCTGGATCTGGGGAAGTGGTCAGCACTGGGCAAGACATGCAGGGTCTGGAATTTAGGCAGGTTGGTTCTAATCAGCTCAGTCCCCAGTTTCCTCATGAGACTGGGGATGTTGTTGCCACTGATAACTAGTACTTACTGAAGGCATCTCAGCCCTCACAGACACCCAGCGAGTCAGGCACCACCATACCTATAGCAGAGCTGAGAACACAGACTCAGATGGGAAGTGACTTGCTCAAGACCACTTAAGTTATTGAGTTATTGGGCCAAGCTGGATTCAGATTCGGGAAGCTGGTTGGCTGGTACTCACCCTCCAGGGTGTTCCTCAACAATTCCTTATCTGTAACATTAGCAAATGATCTGGGCGGCAATTGTCTCAAAGTTCCAAAGGACAGACCTAATTGGGCTGCCTCAGAGTGCTTACAGGAGCAGGAAGGCCAAGGGGGCAGGGCTCAGCATAGGAGCTGCTCTAGTTCATACCAGAACCCCAGTCCCCACACTGCCTGGCCTCCAAGTTTCCAGGGGGAAGACTAGACAACCTCAAATATCTCTTGCATCTCTGAGTGTCTTAGATTCAAGATCATGTAATTTTACCACTATCCAAAGTTAAGTTAGCTAATCTATCTGCACCTTAGGGTCATTGTTTCTAAAGTAGACACACTTCTATCTACCCACCTTAGGTTTGAGAGGGCTGCAGTGGGAGCTGTGGGTGCAGCACTGATCACCCTGCAGGACCTTTTCTCATCACCACTCTCTGCCACTGGAGCTTGTGTGACTTTATGACCTCACCCTGAAAGCAGAAACCAGGGTTCTCCCCAACCCCCGCCCTGGGCCAACAGGGCACTCCCAGGTGAGCCTTGCCTGGCTTGATTAGCACGGCCACAGCCCTTTCATAATGAGCTGTGGCTCCAAGAATGGGCGGGAGCTGGGATACCAGGAGCCATTTCCACTGCTTTGTACCTGGTACTGAGAGTGGTGGCTAAACACAGGGGAAGAGGAGGGCCCAGCCGCCTGGTGCTATGTAAATCTTATCATGCTAAATGCTTCCTGGGAAGGATCCAGGTGAATGGGGCAAAGGCCCTAGCCCATGCCAAGTTCGTTCAGGTTGTTCCCAGAAACTTTATTCTTCATTGTCTTTTTCTGCTCATGACTGGCACTTTACCACTTGAGCCATACCTCAACTTTTCCAGCTTTTTTTCAGCTAATTGGAAGTTAAGAGTCTCCAGGATTTGTCTGCCTTGGCTAACTTGGAACTATGATCCTCAGATCTTATCTTTCTGAGTAGCTAGGAATATAAGTGTGAGCCAGTTGTTCCTAGATTCTTTTTTGGGGGGCGGGGAGTGGGTCCGGTTGTGGGTCCTGAACTCTGGGCCTGGGCGCTGTCCCTCAGCTCTTCAGCTCAAGGCTAGCGCTCTACCACTTGAGCCACAGTGCCACTTCCGGCTTTTTTCTTTTTGCTTATGTGGTGCTGAGGAATCGAACCCAGGGCTTCATGCATGCAAGGCAAGTGCTCTACCACTGAGCCACTTTCCCAGCCCTGTTCCTAGATTCTTGACCTCAGTGTGGGTGGTAAGAGGAGAATCACTGGTTATGGTGGAGCCAGAAATCTGAGAGACTATTGGAATCCATGCCTTCAGGGCTCTCCTGAGGGATCAGGGCCTACATATGACTTCTTGGGGATGGGGTACAAGCTGAAGCCCAGGTTTAGAAATATACTTCGGACAGGGAGGATGCTGTGACCGATTGGGACAGTATCTCCCCATATCCAGGCCCCCCCTCTTCTGCTGTCTTCTTGGTCTTCCACCCTCTTAGACTAGAGAATGCTGGACAGTCTCACTGTCTGGAAGTTCCAGTTACCCCAGTAGCTGACTTCAGTCAGGACCCAGCAGAAAACTGGGGCCTTGGACATTTCCTAAAGTGTCCTTGCTGCCTGGCAGGGATTCCCACAGATAAGAAATGAGTAGGCTCAAGGAGCAGGATCTCTCCAAGGGAAATCCTACAGCCTAGAAGTGTAGGTTCCTGGGAAGCCAGGAACAGAGCTCAGTTCTGGCTGTGTCCTTCCATAGGAACAGTCTCCTTGTGTGTTAGTTGGCAGGGCTGGTTAACTACTTCCCAGAAGTTATGATTTCATGTAATTCACATACACACACACTATAAAGCAAAATGGAAAGTGGTGTGTGTGTGTGTGTGTGTGTGTGTGTGTGTGTGTTAGAATGTCTGTGTAGTTCTGAGGTTTGAAATCAAGGTCTCAGTTCTGTCCCTGAGCTATTTTTGCTCAAGGCTACCAGTCTACCACTTGAGCCACAGCTCTGCTTCTGTTTCTTAATTTTTAATTTTTTTCTGGGTAACTGCAGATAGAGTCTCAGACTTTCCTGCCTGGGCTGACTCTGAAAAGCAATTCTCAGATCTCAACCTCCTAAGTAGCTAGAAAGACAGGCATGAGCCACTGCCATCCGGCTTGCTGTGTACTTTCATGTACATTATTGCGTGTAAACCTTATGGCATCTCTCTGAGGTGGGTATGGGTTCTACTATGTTAACAGTGAGAGTGTTGCAGACATAGCTCAGTGGTAGAGCACCTGCCTAGCATGCACATGGGCTTGTGTTCAATTCTTAGCACCTTAGGGTAAAACTAAGTGGAAAGTTAGCTTAAGGGATTTCAAGTTTGAGAACAGTAAGGCCCTGTCTCAAAACAAAATGAAGCAGAATAGCAAAACAATGAAAAAAAAAAAGACAACAGAAAAAACTCAAAGCACTTAGGTAGGGCCCACAAGTAAACACAGACAAGGAGTGCAAGAGCCAGGACTTACTCCCAAGTCTCCAGAATCCCTGGTTCACGAGCTCATCCCAGACTCTCCCTTCTCAAAGCTATTCCCTTGATGTAAATAAGGGATTTATTATTATTATTTATTTTATTTATTATTATTATTATTATTTTTGCTGGTTGTGGGGCTTGAACTCTAGGCCTGGGAGCTGAGCCTCAGCTCTTCAGCTCAAGGAGTGTGCTCTACCACTTGAACCACAGCGCCACTTCCCACTTTTTCTGCTTATGTGGTGCTAAGGAATCAAACCCAGGGCTTCATGCATGCAAGGCAAACACTCTACCACTGAGCCACCTTCCCAGCCTGGGAATTCTTTTTAGAAGATCAGAATTTAGCTGGGTGCTGGTAGCTCAGACCTGTAATCCTAGCTACTCAGGAGGTTGAGATCTGGGGATCATGGTTCAAAAGCCAGACCAGGAGAAAGTCTGTGAGAATCTTATCGCCAATTAATCATGGAAAAAGCCAGAAGTGGCACTATAGCTCAAAGGGTAGAGCACTAACTTTGAGTAAATGCAGCTTAGGGACAGTGCCCAAGCCCAGAGTTCAAGCCCCAGGACTGGAAAAAATAAAATAAAATCAGCCGGGCACTGGTCGCTCACGCCTGTAATCCTATCTACTCAGGAGGCTGAGATCTGAGGATCATGGTTCAAAGCCAGCATGGGCAGGAAAGACCCTGAGATTCTTGTCTCCAATAAACCACCAGAAAACCGGAAGTGGCACTGTAGCTCAAGTGGTAGAGCGCTTGCCTTGAGCTGAAGAGCTGAGGGACAGCGGCCAGGCACAGAGTTCAAGCTCCATGACCGACCAAAAATAAAAAATAAATAAAAAATAAAATCAGATTCAACATAAAGACTAAGTTGCAAAAGAATATGGAAATGGAAGTGAAAATGCTGACTTCTGGAAAGTCAAGAGTATTTCAGTTTGGGAAGAAGAGATGTAGAGAGGACACTTGTGGGGTTTGGGTGGTATACTTGATTGGTAGGAAAACTCCCAATACTCTACAGCACAGTAGGGTCACTTTGGTTATAATTACTTGAGATATTTCAAAATAGCTAATATAGAGAATCTTGAATGTACTCAGCACAAAGAAATAATGACTGAGTAGATATACCAATTACTGATCTGATCATTACAGTGTATTTATGTAGGGAAATGTCACACTGTGACCCTTAAGTATGTACAATTATTACATGCCAATTAAAAATAAAAATATAGTTTAAAAAGAGTACTGACAGCATGCTTTTTTTTAATGCCAACTATTTTTATTAAAAAGAAGTTCAGGAAGTAGAGCTGTGGCTCAAGTGATAAGAGTATTATCCTTGAGTGAAAAAGCTCAGGGACGCTGAGCGCCCAGGTCCTCTCTGTGGTGAAGCCCCAGTCTGGGGTAGAACGGGAGTGTGTGTGGAGAAGTGGGGGGAGGGACAAAAGTTCATACCAATATAGAGAAAACTTCAGTCAGACACATGACACACAGATATGCCTTGCCTTGTTTCTTTAATACCAGTGAGGTGCTTAATTTTTTTCTTTTTCTGGAAACATGAAAACCTGGATAGAAAATTTTATGAGTACCTGCTGAGTCATAATTTAGCATTAAACACTTTCCTGTAATAGAGTATCTCATTTAATTCTCAACAAAACCCTGTGGAATGTAAGAATGCTCAAAGCAGCTTTCTTCACCATTGTCAGAAAAAAAAGAAAAAAAGAAAGGGGGAAGCATCTCAAATGCCTCACAGGAGAATGAGCCAACTGTGGTGCCTTTGCAACACAATCCAGAATGGTAAGAGAAGGAAGAACAGACCTCCGGTATACCCATCAATAAAGAAGAACCTCACAAATACATTGGGCAAAAGAAGCCACACACAAGAGTACCTTCTGTATGATGCCATTTAACTGAAACTCAAGAACAGTTAATGAACCAATCAATGATGGTTGCCCAGGGGAGTATGGTAGCACAGGCTAGGAAGGGCCTGAGGGGACCCAGTAGAATACAGGTTTCCTTTATCTTGATCAGGGTGGCTTACATGGATGCAGACATTGTGAACACTCTGAACTTCACACTTTCAGCTGTGGTATTTATGCGTATAATTCTTCAGTTTAAATAAAAAGCATGGGCTGAGAAATATCTGCACAGGTCAAGATCATCTGCCTACAACTGCAGAGCTAGCAAGTGGCAGAGCTGGGTCTCAAACCAGGTCTACTGGATTCTGATGACCACCAGCTATCAAGCTACTTTGACCTGTGGAGGCAGCCTTGCTCTGGGTTCAGATGTGATAGCCATTTGTTCCTAGTGCTCATCACTGGCCACTTAGTTCAGCCTCCCAAGTAGAACCAGACTTCCCCGAAGCCTCAGGTCCACCGAGAGCTGCTGTTTAGTCAGGGAGGACAAATGGTGCAAAGTCAGGCCCACACTAGAGCTTTGGATCTCTGGGATCTGGGACAGGATGAACACTGCTTTATCAAGAGGGTGCCTGTCACCCACACCCACACCACACCCACACTTATCCCAGTCCCAGGCCCACAATAATAGGATTTCAGATCTGAAGGACCAGGGCTTTCAGGCCATATAGGAGCTCAAGCATCACAGCTGGCCGGGGCTAGGCTCCAACACCTAGCGCAACTGCCCTCTGGGTCACACCACTTTACACTCCTTTCGGACCCCTGTTCCTTTTGACCCAGAAAAGCCAGACTCTACCAGAGGCCCTCACTCCTCTCCCAGACTAGAGCTCAGGAACACAGCCACCTGCATCCTGCTTTGCATCCCCAGCTGGCTGGGTCTTCCCTCCCTTTCCCTTTCGCCCACTTTGAAAGGAGCCACCTCCTGCTGCTTGGCACACATACCCCTCTCCGGCTACATCCTCCCCACTCTCTAATCCCTCCTCCCCCAGACTCCTACACAATCCCTGTCCCAACCATTTCCTGCAAGTTTCCCATCTGATCAGTTTCTTAGGAAGGGTAATCAGCCAAGAAGGGAGGAGGAAGAAAACTAGCGCCAAGAACACTGGGAGAAAACTTCATCTAGTCCACCTTCATCTTTTCCACCTTCCAGGACAGGCTTCCTCTTAAACACAGGCCTATCACCCCAAGACATCCCTGATCCCTCCTCCCCGATCCACAGCAGAATCCACATTCCTCTGTGCTGAATCTCCTCTTTGATTGGTTCTAACTCAGAGTCATACCTCATCACCAACCGTCTAAGTTGCAGCACTGCAAGACCCGTCTGCCACGAGGGCCCACGCTACATCGTGCTGTGTCCCTGTGCCATTCCAACTGCTTTTATTTTAGCTGTTTATATGTCTTATCTCCCACAAAAATGCCAGCACTTCACAAAGATGAGAACCACTTCCCACACAGCTCTGCCAGAGGCAGGCTTAACAGGTGGGACAGGGGAAGCCACACCCCTCTGCAGAAGGAACAGTTAATGTTCCAAGGGAATGGTATAGGAAAGGACCACACCATCATCACCACCACAGAAGGGACTCGGCTGGGGATGAGCAGCACAGCTGAGCTCAACCCCAGCTCTGCCTATCACCAGCTGCAGCCCTTGGGCAACTCACTTCCGCTCAGACCTTCTGCTTCCTCCTCTGTAAGATCAGGGAGAGAGCGAGGCTTTGTTATTGCTCACCATTCACGAGCCCTTCTTGCTAGGTTCTCTCCTCAGCATGCTCATTTCACTGCACAGTTCTGCACATGGGGTTTGCACAGCTATAAGCGCAGGAGCCAGGACTTCTGGTTCCCAAACTCTTGTCTAGATTTCCATTCCGCTTTCTGGATGCCACGCTCTGCCTCTAGCTCTCTTCTCAGCTCTGAAGTCTGACTCTGATTCTATCTCTGTCCTTGACTGGCCTGACAGCCCTGGGCCGTGCCACAGGGTTCAGATGGGAAGACACATGTCTAGTCCTAGAGCTTTATAGTACCACGCTTCCCACATGACAGGTCTGGTGACCGCTGGCATGCTGACTAGACCAAAGGCTGGGGTGGCCAGCAGGAGTCCCATAAAGCCCAGATACTCCCTCCCAGCCCCCCCCTGCCCCCCATGCCTTTGTGGCTTCCTGCTTCACTACGGCTCCCTGCTCCCTTTTCTGGTAGCTGCTCTCCCAGGCTGGTATCCCTGCTCACCAATGCCATGCCAGAGCTGCCTGTTGGGAGCTTTGCTCTGTTGTCACCTGGTCCCAGGCTGGGGTGGTGGTAAACAGAGGCCTGCTTTGCTCTACTCCCTCCGTGGCTATTCCAGATCCCGAGCCAACAGCCCACCTGTGACCTCCAGGCTGTCTGTACTTCCTTCCCAGATCATACCATGCCACTCTGCTCAAAAGATTTCAATGGCATCACAGAGCAGCTAGCATCAATTCTAACACCCAACCCAAGGCCCACAGGTCCCGCGTAGTCTATTCCCTGCCTTCTTCTCTATTCCTTCATCACCCTTCCTCTTGTACCCTACTCCAGCTTCTTCACGCACAGCCTTCCTTAGGGCCCTGGTCTTTAAATGCGGACTCCCTTCTTATCATGCAGGCACCTCAAAGATCTTTCCTGACCATTTGATGTAGCCCCTGCCTCTCATACCTCCCTTCCCCCACCCCCTCTCTCCTCTTCAGGATGTACATCTCTACCTGACACTGGTCAGTCTACTGTTCAATTCTCCATACTAGCACGTGAGCCCCTGACACCAGGAACCTCTCCTGTCTTGATCCTGGCTGCATCGTCAACATCCACAACAGGCCAGCCCCTGGGGAGAGGGAACTGGGATGGGGATGCGGGTGGGGTGGGGCACATACTCATGCTGGCCTGAGTAGTCAGGAAAGCTACTCTGAAGAGAGGACATGGAAATGGGGCTAAGTCCATGGCAAGTTCCATGCTAGGCAACCAAACAAATGCCATGATTGCATAGAAGAAAGGGCCTGGGTAGGAATGGTGTGTCAGAAGCACACAGGAAGGCTGGTGTGATGGGAACAAGGGAAAGGAGGACAGCATGGTGCTGAGGAAGGTGCAGGGCACATCTCCTTCGGATTTTACCCCAAGTTCATGAGGATGCATCAGAAAGGTTTTCATGAGGGAACATCAGGTTCTGGTTTGCATTTCTACAAGATCCCCAGGCTGCTTTGTGGGGAGCTGATGACAGGCAGGACCAGAGGTGGGAGACTGCTCAGGAGGTCATGGAGTTTCCATGAGTTACTCATGACTTAGACTGGGAGGGAGAACAGGTATGGAAACAGCACAGGGCAAGTCTTCAATTCATGTGGTCTGAGGAGCCCTGGCCAAGGCTCTACTTCTCTAGCTGGAGTTCTAGATGTTCAGTACCCCAGCCCAGCCCTCTACCCAATCTTACTTCTTCTTGCCTCCTAACCCAGCTGCCCCACCCACATCAGGCTGGGTGTCTTCCTAGCTGGCTGCCCATACCAGTTGCTCAGCGCCTTGGCAGGTGTCCCAGCACTCACCTAATGTGTCACCTCCCCTCCTCTTATGGGATCTGGCTCAGGTGCCTGTGCAGAGGCCTCTGCTCCTTGCTCGTCTCAGCCACCTCTCTCCCCTCAAAGCATTGGCGTGGCCTCTGATGCTTTCAGCAGTGGAAGTCACAGAAATCACCAAGAACTTGATGATCCCCTGTGCTCAAGGTAGATGCTCAGGTGTGAAGATGAAGACAACAATGCATGAGGAGGAGTCCTTTAGGAACTGGGCAGGAGCTCAATAAATAATGTTCTCCTCAAGCCTGCATAGGACAATGCTTCTGTCCCTCAGGTGTGGGCTGATTTGGTGGAAGGAGTTGGAAATGTCAATGGGCTTCACACGTTCAGGGCAGTGGCTCTGCCTCACCTCTGGCTCTGTACTGTTCATGTCCCTGTGACTTTCTCCAGTTCGCCCCACCAGCTGAACTGAGCAAACTCTGCTTCACCTGCAAGACCCAGCACAAAGCTCTGGGAAGCTTTCCCAGCCTGCTGTGGTATTTCATGGTATAATAGCAAATGCCTGTTTATATGTTGGCCTCTCCCTTGAAGTTGGGATTATATTTATTCCATCTCCAGCACAATGTTTTAACATGAATCAATGTTGGCTGAATGTCTGTCTCCCACAAACAGACAATTCAGTTCACAGTGTCATTTGTGCTCCCCCCCTACAATACTGGTGACATTTAAGCCTACTCTAACACCCTGAGGCTAATATGCCTAAAATCATCCTCTTCCTTTAATGCTGCAGGACCAGTGGTAGCCCCTGCAAGTGTTATCAATGTGCTCAGGGCTTTACAGACATTTCCTCACTTGATTGGGGAAACTGAGGCTCAGGTAGGGTGATGATACAGCTAGGAAGTAATAGGATTTATTGCCCTTAACACTGGCATAGCTCTCATGGCACTTATAGCTGAGCCAATGTTAGAAACTGGTAATCCCAGCTACTCAAGAGGCTGAGAGCAGAAGGTTACAGTTTTGAGCCAAACTGGACAAACAAATCTAAGACTCTTTTCTATAATTATTGACAAAAAGCCAGCGCTGGAGTTGTGGCTCAAGGGGTATAGCATCAACCATGAATAAAAAGCCTAGGGAGAGCATAAGGCCTTGACTTAAAGCCCCAATTCCAGAATAAAACAGTCAAACAAAAGCATGACCAGCACCAGTGGTTCACATCTGTAATCCTAGCTACTCAGTAGGCTGAGATCTAAGCACATGCTTCAAAGCCAGCCCAGGCAGGAAAGTCTGTAAGACTCTAACCATCAAAAAGCCGAAAGTGAAGCTATGGCTCAAGTGATAGAGCACTCTTCTTGAGCATAAAAGCTCAGTTACTTGCAGGCCCTGAGTTCAAGGCCCCAGCACCAAAACAAAAACAAAAAAAAAAGCACAGTATTCAAACCTGACCTACAAGGTCTTTAGTACTCAAAGGATGGGGTCAGAAGTTTCTCAGCTGATTCAGAAGGCCTAAGCCCTGCAGTGGGTTCTGCTGTAATAACCAGTGTAGTCAAAGTCCAAGGGTTCCCTGCAGGAAACTGTCCATCCTTAAGTTTAATCACACTATCACTAGAAAAACAGACCTGCCAATGCTTAGATACCAAGATCCCGTCCAAAGACCACAGCCTCTCCTCTTGGTCCACTGCCTAGAGACCCCTGAGCTAGTTAACAGGTAGGGAAGTGTCCCACTTCTGCCATTATTTGAGTCTCCTCATTTATAGAAAAGAGAATAACAGTATGTCCCTCAAGAGGTTTTCGGAAAGGCATAGAGCATATAGTTCAGTGGTCTATACTTAGTATGTATAAGGTCTAGGTTTGATCCTCAGTACCAAAAAAATTTTTTTAATGTTTTCGTGATATTTATTGGGAATTGCTTTACCCACCTCAGGGGATATATCCATTAAAAGGATATTTTCTATCCATAGCCACATTATCCCAGGTATCAACTGGACACAGTAGGATCCCAAGAAGTCTTGTGAGTATAAGTTCAGTTCTGGGAAATAAATTAGCATTTCTCTTCCTTCTGTCCCTAAGCACCACGGTATCTTTTATGTTCCAAATGTGCCAAATTCTGTGCTGCACATCCAATATGGGTACCTCTTACTGATGGTCAAATTGAGACTCAAGACATTGACTTGCCAAAGCCCATGATGTTACAAAGTGGTGAGGCTGGGATCTGAACCCAGTCTTTCAGGTAGCTGGGATACTTTTTGGTTTTTGTTTTATTTTTTGGGTCCAGTCGTGGGGCCTGAACTCTGGGCCTAGGCGCTGTCCTTCAGCTCTTCAGCTCAAGGCTAGTGCTCTACCACTTGAGCCACAGCGCCACTTCCAGCTTTTTCTGCTTATGTGATGCTAAGGAATGGAACCCAGGGCCTCATGCATGCAAGGCAAGCACTCTACCACTGAGCCACCTTCCCAGCCCTGGGATACTTTTTTGTACCCCAGAAGATTATATTCCAGATAGAAGCTTCCAAGCAGTGGCCAGTGAGACCTCATTCAAGCATAACCTCAACACCATAGCTCTCCCTCCATGGTTCACAAAGCCTTCCCAACCCTCCTTGTGGGGAGGTACCTCCCTTTGCTCTAAATTCCCATAAAATGCCACATGCACTTTAAGTTCCACCCAATTCCTACTGCCTGAATGCTCTGTCTTTACTACATTCCCCGGCCACTCCTTGAGCATGATATGAAAAGCAGCATCTTTGTATAGCTAGGCAGGATGGCCTCAGCGAAGGGGAGGTGTGTGCCTGCTCCCCTTTCCCCATCTAGCCATAACCTTGGTCTTAAACTTGTTAATCAAGGTAGGTATCCCTGCCTTATGCTGGCCTCCAATCTGGCCTATGTGGCAGAGCATCTATCCAGACTCCTGTAGATCCTGACCAGGGACCCAACAAATAGGATCGTTTGATGAAAAAGATGCTATAAAAAGCACAACACAGCCGGGCGCTGGTGGCTCACGCCTGTAATCCTAGCTACTCAGGAGGCTGAGATCTGAGGATCGAGGTTCAAAGCCAGCCCGGGCAGGAGAGACCGTGAGACTCCTATCTCCAGTAAACCACCAGAAAACCGGAAATGGCGCTGTAGCTCAAGTGGTAGAGCGCTCGCCTTGAGCTGAAGAGCTGAGGGACAGCGCCTAGGCCCAGAGTTCAAGCCCCATGACCGACAAAAAAAAAAAAAAAAAGCACAACACCCAACCTCAACGATTGGCTTATAATGGCCTACAAAGCCCAAGGGAGTCAAAGGATGTGGTCAGTTTCTGAGCTGGCTTAGGGAGCCTGGGCACTGCAGTGGATTCTGTTACAATGACCAAGGAGCCAAGGCCCAAGGGTTTCTCTGCTCCCTGACAGGTACCTCCCTCATGAGGCTACGCCCTTCCTTAGGCTTAAAGGGCATCTCCTAGGTGGAAGAAAAAAAAAAAAAAAGATTTAACCAATGCTTAGATAACATGATCCAGAGCAAAGACCAAATCTCTTCCCTCCTCTTGCCTAGTGACCCCTGAACTAGTTATTAGAGTAAGGAAGTGTCCTGCCTCTGCCATTAGTTTACCTGTGGCCCAGGACCAGATCTTTCTAGGCCTCAATTGGAAAAATCAGAGGCCTGCATCAGAACATGTTTATTCTCCCTATGAATTTGGGGGCCACAGCTGTCTGAAGGTTCTTTCCACCACTAGCCTTCTAAATAAAGTCAGGGAAACAGGGTGAAGCAGAGACCAGGATCCTCAGTGTGGGAGGTAGCAGGGATAGTCAGGACTTCCTGTATGGCACCCTCAAATTTATCCATCTTTCAGAGGCTGTCCCTCAAGTCTGATGTCTCCAAGGTAGCTTCTTCCCCTCACAGGGCCTCCAAGGTGTGGTTAAGCCCTGGTGACTTTAGGATAAAGGGCGGGAGGCCTGAGTCACACCTTAGGTGTATGAGCTGAGCTCACCATGACAACCCAGCAGACTCAGGGGCACAATGCAGGAGGAACCTGTTGCAGTCCCTTGATCTGCAGCCTAGGAAAGTTTTTCTCTACTTTTTTTTTTGTTTGTTTTTTTCTTGGGTCCGGTCATGGGGCCTGAACTCTGGGTCTGGGCACTGTCCCTCAGCTCTTCAGCTCAAGGCTAGTGTTCTACCACTTGAGCCATAGCGCCACTTCCGGCTTTTTTTTTTCTGCTTATGTGGTGCTGAGGAATCGAACCCAGGGCCTCATGCATGCAAGGCAAGCGTTCTACCACTGAGCCGCCTTCCCAGCCCAGTTCTTCTCTACTTTGAGGAGTCTCTTGCCCTTCTCTTCCCTCAGGACACAGTTTACTCATTCCCCTTGCTGTGAACGTTGTTCTGAAGTCCTCCAGACAAACCCTACTCAGTCGTTTCAAAACAGCTCATCCTTAACCTTTCTTTTCAGCCTCCTAGAGCACAGAAGCACTAGATCTTTAATGCTGGAACTGGGGCTTGGGCTCAGGGGCCTCATGCTCTCGCTTAACACGGGTGCTCTACCACTTAAGCCACACTTCACATATGCTATACACCTTTAGAACTTCAGCTACTACAGGCCTTTTCCCAGTGACCGAAGCCCACATATTCACATATGGTCTGTCTGTAGATTATTTGGAGGAACCATGAAGTATACCATGAACTCTCAAAGAATCATAGAAACATAGATCCCAGGTCATCCAGTCTTCCTAGGTGAGAATAGCAACCCCTTCTAAATGTTCCTCTATTCCCTTTACCCACCTGTCTAGATCACCTCCTTCCAGAAGCTTCTCTCATCTCTCCTCCTCTTCTATGAGCCTGCAGCATCCTAGCCTATACCATATAATTTTCTACTGGTGCTTTCTCCCTTGTGTGTTACCTTTCTTTCTCTGTGGGCTTGCTTCTTGAATCTTGTAGTAGAGTGATGACCATGAACCTGTGCTACAGCTTTTTCTGCCTTGAAGACAGGGCTTCATGACAGCCCTGGCCCACCCCCAAAGGATGAGGCTGGTACAATCTCCCTCTAATGCCTCCAAATCTGTTTAGGCCTCCCAGTGCCCAGAGGCACTCAAGAGCAGGGGCTTCCTGGAATGACAGGCCTTTCCACTGGAAAGCACCCAGAGAACCTTTCATGGTGAAATCTACTGGTAGCAGGTTAGGAGGTTAAGGCCCAAAGGAGGTAAAATGACTGAAGATAGGGCATTATGCAGGAAAGAGGCAGTGCTAGTTCCCAGCCCAGAGCTCTTTTCCTTTATGTAAAGAAAGCTCCCTCCCTTCCTCCCTTCCTCCCTCCTCCTTCCCTCCCTCCCTCCCTCCCTCCCTCCTTCCCTCCTTCCTTCTTTCCTTCCTTCCTTCCTTCTTTCCTTCCCTCCCTTTCTTTTTGTGCTAGTCCTGGGACTTGAACTAAAAGCTCCACTTTTAGCTTATTGGGGGCATGGTTAATTGGAGATAAGAGTCTCTCAGACTTCCCTGCCAGGGCTGTCTTCAAACCTCAATCCTCAGATCTCAGCTTCCTAAATAACCAGGATTACAGTCATGAGCCACCAGCACATGGTTCATCTTTTATTTTATGCCAGTACTGGGGCTTGAACTCCAGACCTGGCCTGGGTACTGTCCCTTAGATTTTTTGCTCAAGGGTGATGCTCTACCACTTGAGCCACAGCTCTACTTCAACTTATTTGATGATTAATTGGAGATAAGAGTCTCACAGAGTTTTCTGTCTGGGCCAGCCTCAAACCACAATCCTCGTATCAGCCTCCTGAGTAGCTAGGATTACAGATGTAAGCCACTGGCACCTGGCTGTAAGTACTTTATGAAAACTAAATCTGGGGCTGGGAAGGTGGCTCAGTGGTAGAGCGCTTGCCTTGCATGCATGAGGCCCTGGGTTCGATTCCTCAGCACCACATAAGCAAAAAGAAAAAAGCTGAAGTGGAGCTGTGGCTCAAGTGGTAGAACACTAGCCTTGAGCTGAAGAGCTGAGGGCCAGCGCCCAGGCCCAGAGTTCAGGCCCCACGACCGGAGCAAAAACAAAAAACAAACAAACGAAAACTAAATCTGTCCTCAAGCACATCTACAACCCACACGCTAACATATGCATTCAGAATTTCTAAGAAGATGCACAAGAAAATAGTAGTAACATCTGAGAGTATGACAGTACAGGCGATCAGGGAGGTGAGGAGGAAACTCTTTTACTCTTTACCTTAAAATGCTTTTGTGCAGTTGTTGGACATTACTTTGCTCTTTTTGTTTTACCATGAACCTGTTTTACATGTTTTATTCATTTGCATAAAAATAAATCTGCCACAGAAAAGGAAGGGATTCTGGCCCTAGCCTACCCCTAATACACAAAACAAAGAGAAGCCACAACTAAACCTGTCTAGGTATGACTATAAATTAATGAGATTTGACTTCTTATGAGGTTTATGACCACTGGTCTCATTAATTTACAGTCACAGTGCAGTTTATGGCTTGAGGAATCTTCCCAGGAAGAGCCTAATTCAATTAGGGCTCTCTCAGCAGCTCCCTGAGGAAGCTCGGGCACCTCACTTTTACTTACACAGATCGAGGGCAGACCAAACAGACCCAGATCTTTCCCAGAGAGACCCCACTCAGCCCAGATCCCATGCCCCCGCCGACCCGCCATTAGAGCCACACGGGGGAGTAGCTACCGCAGCTCGGCTGGAAGACAACAGCTGACGCCTAGAGCATTACTCTGTGAATGTCACTTTCGGTTAAACTCCCTGCTCTGCAATTCAGCCCGGCACTAAAGAGCCTCTGGATCTTTTTTTCCCCCCTTGCCTCTCTGAGTAATCAACCTGGGTTCTAGTCTGCCACAATCTCTGCCCAGATCCTGCCTCCACATGGAAGTCAGTCACATGTTCCTTGGTTCATCTGCTCCCCAAATATTTGGAGAGCCCTTCCCCTGTGCCAGACATAGATAAGAAAATGAAAATGAGCACACAAAGTGTTACAGCTCTTTTAGACTGTGTCTAGCAACTTCATTGGCTTTGTAGGAAAAATACCCCCTTGCCAAAAAAGAAAAAGAAAGAAGAAAGTGAACATACCAAGGCCCCTTACAAGGAGCTTACATTCGCATGGGAATCAGCTAGTAAGTTCAGCCTACACATCTAATTCTTTCCTTTCCATCTAGACTCTGCTCAGGTTCTGCTTTCTTGGAGATTTCTCTAAACTACGCTTCTTCTTCCCCCCAACCCACTCCGCCACAGCCACTAGCCCTCAGGGACTACCCAAGTCTCTCTGAACTTGGCTTTTGCCAGGAGGCTGCCCAGCCCTCTGTGCAGATATATCCTTGTCTTGTCTGGTCTCATCTAGTCTGGTCCTGAGCAAACTGGAAGCTCCCAGTGAGCAGGGCCCATGTTTCACTCTTCTCTCCTCAGTACCCAGTGACCACAAGCTAAATTGCCTGCTGAATGACCACAACTACCCTGCCTTGGACCTACGCTCTTAATTAGCTGTTCTCCATCTTGGCTGGCCAGCACAAAGACATGGTGTTCTCTAGCTTCATCTGGCATGTGGCAAGTGCTATGTTAAGTGTTAGTTATTTATCATTTTTGGTGAACTTGTGGGATCTGTCTCACATGGCTGTGAGGTCACTCTTTAGCCTTCAATGGTCTAGGCTCAAATGGGCTCAGCATTGCGGAAGGACCACTCCGGGCTTAGAGATAGGTGAGCCTGAAAAGGAACCTCATTCAGAAATGCAAATGGATATATCTTTGCAGAAGAGCTTGCTGGGGCAATCTGGGAAACTCCTGATTTTAAGCAAGTTAATATTACAAATCAGGCCTGGTAGCTCACACCTATAAATTCTAGCTATCAGGAAGCTGAGATCTGAGGATTACAGTTCAAAGCCAGCTTGTGCAGGAAAGTCTGTGAGACTTTATCTCCAATTAACACCAAAAAGTCAGAAATGGAACTGTGGCTTAAGTGGTAAAGTGCTAGCCTTGAGTGAAAAGCTAAGGGGCAGCACGCAGGCCCTTGTATTCAAGCTCCAATACTAGCACGTGTGCATGCACACACATGCACACACACATACACACACAGAATTTAGGGCTCAAGTCTGGCCTAATAACCCCCCAGAACTGGTCCTGAATGTTGCTTTAGGAAATGTGCACGATCCCAGAGAAGTAGGGGAGACAGCCCACTGATCCAGGCACAACCTAAAACTTAGTTCAGTTAAAATTAGATTAACCCATAAGATTAAAAATACCCACATATAATCACGGGCTGCCTTAAAGTATCAGTTGATGTTTATTGGCATCTAAAGAGACGGTTTGGCCCAGTGCGGTGTGTGCAGACAACCTTGGGGAGACACGTCTGACTCAGACATTTGCAGGGGAGTGCTGCAAGAAGAGGCCCACACAGGCAAAGAGTGACTCAGGAATAACCCAGGTCCTGGCTTTGCTGAGCGAGGCTTCTCTGCTTGTCTCAAAGGAAGGGGGGGGGCGCTGACAAGAGGAGGAGGGAAGGAGGCAGGCAGACTGCTGGATGTGCACAGGCTGCCATTCCCGAGGGAACTGGGGCCCCTTAGCTCCAGGCCCCTGTCAGGCCTGTACATTTATAAAGCCAATAGGCCATTTCTTCACTGTGGGATTTGGGAGTGGGTCAGTGTTTTCCCTAAATGCAAGGAGTGATCTACAGAGAACAGATGATGGGAAAACTTCAATTTCTGAATGAAGGGTTCTTGAAGCCAGGACTCCACGAAGAAAGGAACATTGGCTCCTCAGTCAGACAGATCTGGGCTTAAACCCCAATATTTTCTAGCTGTTCAGGGACCTGAAATGGCAGTTTAACACACAGCAGCTAATGCAGTAAACAAACATTTTAACAAAAATTTTCCAAATCAAGAAACTCAGAGCTGGGCACCCGTGGCTTGTGCTTGTCATCCTAGCTAATCAGGAGGCTGAGATCTGGGGATCACAGTTCAAAGCCAGCCTGGGCAAGTAAGTCCGTGAGACTCTTGTCTCCAATAAACCACCAGAAAACCAGAAGTGGCGCTGTGGCTCTAGTGCTAGAGTGCTAGCCTTGAGCTGAAGAGCCGAGGGACAGCGCTCAGGCCCAGAGTTCAAGCCCCACGACCAACAAAAAGAAAAAAAAAAAAAAAACTCAGAGCTCAGAGAAGTTGTGCCTTGCCTAAAGTCGCATAGCTGGTAGCAAAGAGCAGATAGCAGAACTGGGGGGTGTAGCTTAGTGGTAGAGCACACGTGCTGTGCATGTGTGAGCATCAAAGATGTTTTCCCACTTACTTAGATCCTGTGAGTCCAGGATTCAGTCCCAGCACGCAGACAAAAAAGATCTCTTGAGCCACCCAGCAACTTTTCCATTGTAATTCCCATCTCTACCTTTCCTTTTTCTTCCTCAAGGTCCCACAACACTTTGAAGGGAAGGAAAGGCCCTCTATTTCAAATGTTTGCTGCCCTACAGAGAAAGGACGATAAAGATGGCAGTCCTAAGTCTGACTTCAGCCCTCATAGGACTGATCACAAAATCCATGTAGGGTCAAGAGAGGCTAAGGACTCAGAGCTGAGCGCTAGCCAGGATCCTCCAGTCCTTCCTTCCCACAGGAGGAACTGGTGTCCTAAAGACCACCACCCAGGTTTCCAACATGAATGCATCTGCTCATATACTCCCAAAGCCCCTTTGGATCTGGTTCCCCTTGATCCATACAATAACCCAGCCAGCTGGCCAGACAAGAAAGAAGATGGAGCTGGGTGCTGGTGGCTCACACCTATAATCCTAGCTACTCAGGAAGCTGAGATCTAAGGATTGCAGTTCAGAGCCAACCTTGGGCAGGAAAGTCCGTGAGACTTTTTTTCTTTTTTTTTCCAGTCGTGGGGCTTGAACTCTTGACCTGGGTGCTGTCCTTCAGCTCTTTAGCTTAAAGCTAGTGTTTTACTACTTGAGCCACGGCACCACTTCTGGCTTTTTCTGCTTATGTGGTTCTGAGGAATCGAACCGAGGGCCTCATGCATGCAAGGCAAGTACTCTACCACTGAGCCAACTTCCCAGCCCCGTCCCTGAGACTTTTATCTCCATTAACCACCAGAAAAACCAAAAATGGTGTGGTGGCTCAAGGGTAGAGCACTTGCCTTGAGCTGAAGAGCACAGGGACAGCACCCAAGCCCAGAGTTCAAGCCCCATGACCGACAATAAATAAATAAATAAATAAAATCCTACATATGCAAATACTTTAGAAACAAATTACAGCAGTAATGAGAATTACTACTAAACTTACCACCTGCTTTACGGGACTAAAGAAAGTCATGGGAGGGAAGGGATGGTAGGGGAAAAACAAAGGAGGAGGCAACAATGCTTGATAAGAAATGTACTCATTACCTTGCTCATGTGATTGTAACTCCTCCGTACAGTATTTTCACAATAGAAAACATTAAAAAGAAAAGAAAGTTGTGCCACCTGCCCCCAGCACAGTGGCTACCTCGCAGGAGATCCTACTGGGTCCTGACAGGGAACCAAGAGAAGCTCTACTCAGGGGGGCAATAGGGGGTGGGGGCGGGGGAAAGGGTCAAAGTCACAAGGTTAGCTGGGCGCCAGTGGCTCATGCCTATAATCCTGACTACTCAGGAGGCTAAAATCTGAGGATTGCAGTTTGAAGCCAGACTGGGCAGGAAAATCTGTGAGACTCTTATCTTATTAACCACCAGAAAACCAGAAGTGGGGCTGTGGCTCGACTGGTAGAGTGGCCTTGAGCTAAAGAGCTGAGGGACAGCACCCAGGCCCAGAGTTCAAGCCCCATGACAAAAAAAAAAGTCACCAGGTTTACCACCCCTTGATGGCTGGAGTAATCACTCCCCCCCCCCCCCCCCCCCCCCCCCCCCCCCGCCAACTGCCCAAGAAGGAAAGAAGCAAGCTCAGGTCAGAGTCAACAACTCTTACAGGCCCCCAAACCAAGCACAGTACAAGGATGGCTTTCTCAGACAGGAAGAGGACTCCCATCATGGAGAGCTTCCTGCCCCCCAACCCACCCCAGTGCAGGTGCAGCAAGCTGGGCACCAGTCTTCACAGGACCACAGTCCTGCACTCAGCATCTGCTGAGAGCAATGTGAGAGGCAGGAGACACAGCTGCACCCCTCTGGGAAGCAATGCCAAGATGGGAACAGACGATAAATAGCAATTCAGCACTGAAGATAACCCCTAAGCTGTTTCCTCATCTGCAAAACAGAGAGAGCCTTCATCTCATATGATTTTAGTAGGGATTAGATGAGATTACTTTTACAAAGTGCCTGTCACTACTCTGTAGATACTCTATAAATGGTAATGATTATTAAAACATACCCTCCCCACACAGAGATGTCACAGGACAGTCTAGGCCTAATGCCAAAGCTGTAGATAAACAAAAAGGAGAAGGGTTTAGGAAAGAAAGGAAAAGAAAACTGCTGCAGGCTGGAATAGGCTAGGAAGACTTCCCAAAGGGGGAATACTACTGTTTGGATCTTAAATATCCCTCCAAAGGCCAGTGTATTAAAGCTTGATATCCCGAGTGGTGCTTTGAGGAGGAGGTAGGGACTATAAATGGTGGAGCCTAAGCCGGGCGCTGGTGGCTCACGCCTGTAATCCTAGCTACTCAGGAGGCTGAGATCTGAGGATCGCGGTTCAAAGCCAGC
>NW_012267222.1:11502283-11522571 GCF_000151885.1 Dipodomys ordii | reverse complement strand
TGCCTTGGCTGACTTCAAATCTTCAGATCTTACCGGGCACTGGTGGCTCTTGGCCTCCTGAGTAGCTAGGATTACAGGTGTGAGCCACTGTCCCTGAGCTTAGTGGGAAATCACTGGGGGCATGCTCTTAAAGGGAATTATGACACCTTAGCCCCTCCTTGCTCTCTTTTGCTTCCTACCCACGAGGGAGGAGTTTTACTCCACCACATACTTCTGCTACCAAAGCAATGGTAAGGGCCATCTGACTGACACCTATCACCTCCTTGGCCACCACGGCTGATTTGACTTGTTTGGCTTGCTGGGTGGTCATCCCTTCCTCCCTCAGAGCTCCATATGAATCCCTCCTGAAGCTGTGAAGACAACCTTCCCCCAACAGAGGAAGACTATTCTTTGGTCAAGAGTGCATAAGAAACTACCGTCCCCTGCTAGAACCTCCAACAAGTTCTCAAGGTTCAAAGCAACAGAGCCATCTGATCATAATTAACTGTAAGTGGTGGGGCCTAGTGGAAAGTCGCTGTCATAAGCCGGGCGCTGGTGGCTCACGCCTGTAATCCTAGCTACTCAGGAGGCTGAGATCTGAGGATCGTGGTTCAAAGCCAGCCTGGGCAGGAGAGACCGTGAGACTCCTATCTCCAATAAACCACCAGAAAACCAGAAGTGGCGCTGTAGCTCAAGTGGTAGAGCACTTGCCTTGAGCTGAAGAACTGAGGGACAACGCCCAGGCCCAGAGTTCAAGCCCCACGACCGACAAAAAAAAAAAAGAAAATTGCTGTCATTCAACTCTTATCTGTGAGCCAGAACTAACTCTTTATCAGTAGATTATCTCAGCTATTTTGGTATAGTAACTGACCAAAGCTGACTGACCAAAAGACAGAACTCTGAAGGGCCTGTGAAGCTTTACAGTGATCTGGACACCTGTGTTAGAAGGTAGATTCACTGGGCTGGGAAGGTGGCTCAGTGGTAGAGTGCTTGCCTCGCATGCGTGAGGCCCTGGGTTCCATTCCTCAGCACCACATAAGCAGAAAAAGCCAGAAATGGCGCTATGGCTTGAGTGCTAGAGCACTAGCCTTGAGCTGAAGAGCTGAAGGACAGTGCCCAGGCCCAGAGTTCAGGCCCCATGACCGGCCAAAACAAACAAACAAAAAGAATAATGAGGTGCATGAACCCCAAGATCCACATTCTCACAGGTGTCACGAGACAGAGCCCAGGGTTTCTAACCATGCCTTGCCTTTATAGCAGAGCTGTATGGGCTGGGCTGGCTGGAAAAAGAGGAAAGACGAGCTTCGTGGGTACTTGGCTGAATGAAATCCAGGCCATCTGACCAGCCAGGCCCTCCAAGTGTGCTGGCAGTCCTGAAGACAAATCAAATGCCCTCCCTGATGCCTTCCTCCCTGGTCCTGACTGACCGCCCTCCCCCCCCCCAACCCCACCCCTGCCCCTCCCTGGCTATCCTATAGACAGGCAACTGTTTTCTCAAAGAAAAAAGGCTATCTCTTTCTTTTTAGAGTCCCACCTAGACTTCTTAGGAGTTTCAAGGTGACCTATACACAGTTATTCCTCCCCTTGGACAAGTGGGAGACTCGGACACTTTTTCTAATGCCATTTTTACAGGAAACCAGTTGCTAAGACCCCTATGAGCACGTGTGAAGCAAGCAATAACATCCCCACTTCCCCTACTCATATACTTGCTCTAAGGAGGAAATGACAGGATATGCCTTGTAAAGACCAAAACCAAGAAGCTATAAGATATAAAAGGACAAAAGAAGCCTTTTTAGGGTTCCTTGACAGGAGACAAGATGAATACTCTCTTTATAGGCTCCTGGGCCTCGGCCAGGAGTTCCATGTCAGGAATATGGGCAAAGCAGAGCGGTGCTGCCAGTGGTGAGCTAGGTACCTCCCTGGGAACAGCACCTGCCTGGGAGTCAGGTGAACTGGGACAAAGCAGAATTCATGAAGGAGCCAAACCACAGGGTGCAGGAAAGGGGGAAAGGCCCTACCCCTAAAGCTTAGGAACGTGGTGGCTCATACCTGTAATTCTAGCTACTCCTGAGGCTGAGATCTGAGGATCGAGGTTCAAAGTCAGCCCAGGAGACTTTTTTTTTTGCCAGTTCTGGGGCTTGACCTCTGGGCCTGGGCCCTGTCCCCTAGCCTCTTTGTGCTCAAGACTAGCACTCTACCACTTGAGTCACAGCGCCACTTCTGGCTTTTTCTGTGTAGTTTATTAGACATAAGAGTCTCACAGAGGCTGGGAATGGGACTCAGTGGTAGAGTGCCTCCTTAGCCTAGCAAGCATGAAGCCCTGGGTTGGACTCCTCCTCAGTACCACAAAAACAGAAAAGGCTTGAAGTGGTGCTGTGGCTCAAGTAGACAGAGCCCAGGCACTGAGTTCAAGCCCTAGGCCTGGCGGAAGGAAGGAAGGAAGCAAGGCAGGAAGGAAGGAAGGAAGGAAGGAAGGAAGGAAGGAAGGAAGGAAGGAAGGGGGGAGGAAGGAAGAGAGAGGGAGGAAGGCAGGCAGAAAAGGAAAGGAAAGAAGAGAAAAGGAGGAAAGGAAAAGAAGAAAGGGAAGGGAAGAAAAAAAAGAGAAGAGTCTCACAGGAGGGCTTTGCTGCCTGGGCTAGCTTTGCACCATGATCCTTACATCTCAGCCTCCTGAGTAGCTAGGATTACAAGTATGAGTCACTGGTACCTGGCTTCAGGAGACTCTTATCTCCAATTACCACCAAAAAGCTGGAAGTGGATCTGTGGCTCAAGGGTTAGAGCATTAGCCTTGAGTGAAAAAGCTAATGGACAGAGCCCAGGCCCTGAGTTTCAGCCCCAGTACTAACACCACCACCACCTCCCCAAAAAAGAGGCTTAAGGACAGTCTCACAGTTCTCCCCTCAAGTCACTAGCTCTTCCTCACCAAGGAAAAGCAAGAATCTTTGTCTGCTAGAGAGAGAAAAAAGGCCCAGAGAAGGCCATCAACAAAACACTAGTTAATAAATAAGAGCTTGGGAAGGTGGCTCAGTGGTAGAGCGCTTGCCTTGCATGCATGAGGCCTTGGGTTCGATTCCTCAGCACCACATAAGCAAAAAGAAAAAAGCCAGAAGTGGCGATGTGGCTCAAGTGGTAGAGCGCTAGCCTTGAGCTGAAGAGCTGGGGGCCAGCGCCCAGGCCCAGAGAGTTCAGGCCCCATGACCGACAAATAAATAAATAAGAGCTTGCCTAGCAAGAGCAAGATCTGGAGTTCAATACACAATACAGAAGAAGGAAAGAAGGCCCAGAAAAGGAAAAGGAAAGTGATTTGCTTATTGTCATCCCGGAATTTGTACCACTCTAGAATGTTAGCCCTTTTGCCCTGCCCCTCCCACATCAGTCTCTGCAAGGGGCTCCTTGAGACTGCTGCACAATTACGAATGGGAAGAAGACTGCACACAGCACTTTCCATTCCTAAAGAAGGGGTACCTTGCAAGCAAAGCAGCTGCCTGCCACAGCTGACAGAATGAGGACTCCGCCTCCTACTCATGCTCGGGTGTTGAGAGAATAGGCAAGACCCCAAAATAAACTTTCAGGCTCGATGGTGTCAGACAGTACAGAGAGAGCATGGCCTTAGTCCCCTAGTCCTGTGCCCCAAGGCAGGTAGTACCATCTCTCCTCCGTCCACAACTAGCTCAAGTGCATGAAGTCAGTTGAACATACCCAGCACCCAGGAAGGACACCTGGTGGCAAGGCAGCCTAGGGCTGAAGGATTTGTGATCCTCCAACCTCTGAGGAAAATGAAAAGAGAGAGAGACACACTTGCTTCAGGAGGCTAAAATAGTAACAGGGGCAGCTGGCCCTCACAGGGAACTCCCTGCGTGTACAAAGTCAGATTTGTAATGCATTAATTACGTCATCATCATGTCCATAGCCATGCAACTAGATATTATTATCCCACCCTCCCAATACTCCCCAACCTGCTGTTTCCTGTTCTGCTGGGCTTTGTGCATTGCTAGGCAAGTGCTCTACCACCAACCTACACCCCAGACTTATTTCCCATTTTATGAATGACAAAACTGAGGCTCAAAGATCATCAATGGTAGAGTAGAAGCTGCATTCTACACTGTAAAGATGAAGGGGGAACGTAGGCCTCCACTTTTACCATGAACTTTTGGGCACCATTCCCTCCATTTTCTTCTCAGGTGCCAGAGCTTCTCTGCTGTCAAAAGGCAGAAAACTACATTTCTATGCCAGAGACATGGACTTTCGGAACTGCAAAGGAGCTTGTGCCCAGCCTCTTTGATTTACAATGGGAAAACTGAAGCCCCAAGGCCGAGTGACTTTGCCAGGGTTTCCAGAGTGAGTGGAATGGCAGAAATGTCAGGTCTGGAAAGGGCCACAAAAATCAACTGCTAGCTAGGGAAGCAAGACTGGCCCAAGGTCACAGAGAGAGCAAAGATGAGAAACCAGTCTTCTTGACTTCTAGACAGATACACTGGCTGTGACACCATCTCTGCTCTCTAGCTGCTCAAGGTCCTGGGCACAGCACGGTAGTGGTGACAAAGCAGGCCAGGCCCAGCCTGACCCCATTAGAAAAGAGACATCAGGCCTGCAGGGAGAAACTTCAAACTGTCCGGAGTAGGGTCTTTAATAGTCATGCTGTCTGTTATCCCCCTAGCAATCTCTGAGTTCCACAGAGTGTGTGCCACCCCCACCCCACTCTCCGGTATCCTAATTCAATGCCAGGTGTGGTAGGGAGGTGAGTTGCTTGGAGGGAAGGGACAATTTATAGACAGTACTTGTCTCACACAAGCAAATGATGTATCATGATCACTTCAGGATCTTATAATAAATTCAAACACAAGATTTCCTGACACAATTGAGAGGATCAAATAGCAGTTAAGACTCATTTCACAAGTTAGGAAGACCTGCAGAAAAAGGCCCTGGCTGTTCAAGGTCATGCATTTATGTCAGAATCCGTACATAAAGCTCCCTTTGCCCAGGCCTTCATTTTTTTTTTTTCCCCAGGAAGCTGGCTACTATCGGGGTATAGGTAATGATGGCCCAGCTCCATGGGCTCAGTGACCGGCTCAGCACCAAAGCCCTGCACCAGGAAGCCAGCTCCTGGATCTATCAAAACAGAGGCACCAGTTTGTTCCTGCAGCATGGCCCAGAGCTCGCCTCACACCACCCTGGCACCTGTACTTGGCTCTTCATGTCCTTGGGAAAGCTGCAAGGCTTCCTGCTGAGTCTCAAACTCCCCAAACCCAAACCTCAGGTTTAGAGAGGAACAGCTTCCCTTCTACAGCTAGCTGGGGAGTAAGCCAAAACAAGCAAAGGCAGCATGCAAACCCCTGCCCCACCCTGGACACAACTTCCAGGGACTTCTGGGCTATGCAGCTCCAGTAAGCCCCACCAATCATTCAAGAGAACAGGATGCCCAATGAAACAGTTGGGCAGGGAACCCAACTCTTGGAGCAGGCACAACTTTAAAAAATTTTTCTTCTCCCAAAAAGAACACTTCAAAGTCTCTTCAGACCAAAATGCCTCTAGGACTTCTCTCCACACCTCTCTTACTTGAATTAGTAGCCAATGTCAGTGGTCAGACCAGGTAACTACTTGAAACTCAGGTTCTAACTTTGTGTGAGCTGGAGGTGGGGGGGTGTCAGACAAAGTCTTATCTTCCTTTACTTTCCTGCTAGCCCAAAGCACACCTGAAAACTGAAGAATAGTATTCTTGGTCCAAAAATTGATTGAGGAGCTTCTAGACAGCCTGAACAGGCCACGTTGGTAGGTAACATCCTGAAAATGAAGGAAGGTGAGACCTCTCACACAGTCCACCAGCTCTTCAAAGTCTCTAGCACCCAGGCCCCTGCTCTACCCAAACTCCTCAGACAAGCCAAATAGACACACACTCCATTCTGAAAGCATGCCCAAGAAGCAGGTAATAAACTGCATGGGTTACTGTTGACAAAGCAGAAAAGTATCACTTGCTAGAAGACAACCTTCTGTCTCACACACAACGAAGTGCCTGGCTCCCCTCTGCATCTGTCCCAGCCAGAGGTGACCTGCCAGGCCTGAAAGCCTTGATGAAGGTACCTGGTGTCTATCTTCCAGTCCTGTCCTCTCACCTTCTCTCCCACCTCCAAGTTTAGGAGGCCTCAGACCACAGAGCTAGAGTTTGAAGACCAAGATGGCAGGGTGGAGGATGCCTACATTACCGAAGTAGCTCAGACCTTAAATCCAAGGCAGCCTCAAATGGTAAGAGACAGGCAAGAAGCTCACCTATCTTGGTGATGGCAGAAGCATCAACAGTAGATAGCATCAAAGATATTGGACTTACCTATCTTCATGAGGCAGGCCAGCAGAATCCAGAGGGCGATCTCAAAGGGTCTCCGCACATGTGTGTAGTCAATGCCCAGAACTGGAAAGGCCTTTCGCGGCTTTATGCCATGGTCGGGGACAGAATGGTTAACAGGATGGCTCTCTGGGTGATGGGGTACCTCTGGTGGGGCAGTGGTGACATCTCCTATTGAGCGCTCAGGTGTCGCTGGGCTGAGCTGGAGGCCATGGCTCCTGAGAACAGGTAGCAGCTCCACCAAGGAGAACACCACCAGCAAGGTGAAGATCCGAGGTGGAGAAAGCCCCCTAGGCATGGTGCCTGGTCCCTTAGCCCAGGAGGCCACAACCTTTAATGAAGTGAGAGTGAGACCTGGGACATAGGGGTCAGCCAGGTGGGAAGAAGAGACTGGGGCAGTGTCTAGGAAAAGCTCATGGTTTAGAGAGGTATTTTCATGGAAGCAGTCTGAAAGCAGGTGAGGGTGGCAATCTGCAACTCCAAACCGAACAAGAGGGACAAGGACCTAGGAAGGACCATAGAGGAAAACCAACAGGACCTGAAAGTCCAAACCTGGGCGAGAGGAACAGGGGAAGACTGCACCCCGGGAACAGAAGGGACAGACCAGGCTGGACCCTGCAGCAAGGGGAAAGAAGAAGGAAGGGCAGGACCTCTGGCTGGGGAAAGTGACTGAGGGGCTGGGACCCGGCTAAGAGAAGGGATAGGGAAACTGAGCTAAAGGAAGGAAATCGGAGGGGGTGAGACCCAGTCCAAGACAAGGAGACGGAGTTGGAAGCCCAGTCTGAGAGGACGGGGAGAAGCGGGAAAGAGGCCAGAAGCTTCCCCACCCAGAGGACAGCCGGGGTCCAGGCGCGCCGGGCTGGGATTCCGGGGAAATGGAGGGAGGCGGAAGGCAGAGGCAGGCGGCCCGGCGGGAAGGGGCCTCGGTGCGGGCTGGGGGCGGCTCACGGTGGGCCAGCAGCAACGCGCCCCTCCTTGCGACCCCCGCGCGGCGCGGCGCTGCTGCGCTCCGCCCCGGGCCAGCGGCAGCTCCTTCCCAGCCAGCTCCAGGTCCCGATCCAACCCCGGCCAGGCCCCGGCCCCCGCGGCAGCCGACTGATGTCCGCGCTGAGCCCGGCGCTGTCATTTATAGGCACCAGAGAGCAGCCGGCGCAGAGGGCTAGAGAGACCTGTCAGCGCCCGCGTTGGGCGGCGCCCCCTGTCGGCGAGGCCAGGAAGTGTCGAATAGGGAAGAGGAAGTGGAAAGGAATGGGGGGGAAAGGAGAAAAAGGCATCAGAATTCCCAGAGTGTAACTCACACCCGTGAAACACTGTACTAGTTACAAAGCGCCCTCACATCCACATCTGTAGTCACAGAAAAGATGCCCAATAATCCCGTGAAAGATTCTGTCTTCTGTATTTAATTACCATGTGACCTTGAGTAAGTTACTTAGCCTCTCCGTTTCTCAACTTTCTCATCTGGAATTTGGAGGTGGCAATAGTATCTATATGGAAGGGACAACGTGAATGAGATAACCTATATAAAATGGGTAGAACATACCTTGGCATATTATTATTATTATGGGTTTTTTTTTCCAGATGAGCAAACAGGCAGAGAGAGTTCTTTGGCTAGTGTGTTTAGTAGTTGATTAGTTTGTGGGGGCTGCCATTAAAGAGTACCACAGGGGCTGGGAAGGTGGCTCAGTGGTAGAGTGCTTGCCTTGCATGCATGAGGCCCTGGGTTCGATTCCTCAGCACCACATAAGCAGAAAAAGCCAGAAGTGGCACTGTGGCTCAAGTGGTAGAGCACTAGCCTTGAGCTGAAGAGCTGAGGGACAGTGCCCAGACCCAGAGTTCAGGCCCCACTCCCAACAACAACAAAAAAAAAATCCACAAATTGAGTGGCTGAAGCAACATATATTCTCATAGTCCTGAAGGACAGAGATCCTTAACCATGGCTTGGTTAGAGTGGCTTCTCTTACCTTCTTGGTGCTTTGCTGGAAATGTTTGGCATTCCTGGAAGGTGACATGGTAACTCTGATATTCATGTGGAATTCCCCTTGGGTCTCTGTCTCTACATCTAAATTCCCACTTTTACTAAGGAAGCCAGTCAGATTGGATTAGGGCTCCCCACAAATGACTTCATCTTTTTTTTTTTTTGGTCAGTCATGGAGCTTGAACTCTGGGTCTGGGCACTGTCCCTCAGCTTTTCAGCTCAAGGCTAGCACTCTCCCACTTGAGCCACAGCACCACTTCTGGCTTTGTCTGCTTATGTGGTGCTGAGGAATTGAACTTAGGGCCTCATGCATGCAAGGCAAGCACTCTACCACTAAGCCACCTTCCCAGCCCTACTTTAGTTTCTTCATGGGGATGGAACCCAGGCCCTTGTGCATGCTAAGCTATCACTCTGCTTGCCACTGAACCCTTTCCCCAGCCTAGGCTGAGAAATGTGAAAATCACTGAAATGCTGTCCCGTTTTTCAGAAAAGTTAATTAAGGCCAAAAGGATTAGGCTCAACATCAGGGAGGATCTAGTTCTGTTTGACAGATAAATTCTGAGCCTTTTTTTGTGCTTGTATGCCAGGACTGGGCTTGAACTCAGGGCCTAAACAGTATCCCTTAGCTTTTCCTCTAAAGGTTGTGGTGCTCTACCACTTGAGCCATATCTCTACTTTCAGCTTTTTTCTGGTCAATTGGAGAAAAGAGTCTCATGAACTTTTCTGTCCTAGCTAGCTTCAAACCGTGATCCTCAGATCTCAGCTTCCTAAGTAGCTAGAATTACAGGTGTGAGCCATCGGTGCCTGGCTCTGGGCCTCTTGACAAGGATTTGCACTGGACTCTGACAGCAGAGAATAATACATGGGGCAGAAGAATGATAGTGATTGGGAGAGAGTTCAAAGTGGGCCCACTGGGAGCTGCCAACTGCTAGTAATGTTGTAGTTCTATACTGGGTGGTAGTTACAGGAGTTACATAGGAGCAGGCATGGTAGCCCACTGAGCATTCTTGGTTTGGACACTTTCTCTTGATATGCTATCCTTCCACCAAAAAAAAGCAGCATAGTAATATAATAATAGCATGATGATGCTAATAACTGGGTGAAACATTAAACTGACTTCTCTGTACCTCATATTTTCCAGGCATGGGTTCAGTCAGCTGTGAGGTAACAAAAGAACCAGAAAATCCTTCAGGGCTTTTCATCTGAGAACAGATGATGGAGGGCACCCACTGTAACAGAAGTGAGCAAGGAGGAAGAATGTTAAGGTCAAAGGTCAGTATAAGGCAATAATACCTCACAACTATGAAGCCCTTGAGAGTTCTTACCATTCAACCACATTTGTCAATGGTTTAAGTCCTGCTGCATGGTGAAGGAGTCAATATATAGCAGTGATTTTCTCATTCCCATTTTACAGAAAAAATAATAGAGGCTCAGAGATATGAAGCCATCTGCCCAAGACCACATAGCTGATAGAAAGGAAATCCAGAATTTAAGTCAGATTTCTAACCTCTGGATCTAAAACTCATAAAACCACTACAGGTTCAGGGTAGAACCAAGAGACAAAGGAAGCTGGGCACCAGTACTTCATGCCTATAATCCTAGCTAGTCAGGAGGCTGAGATCTGAAGATCATAGTTTGAAGCCAGCCTGGACAGAGAAATCCATGATACTTTGTTGTTAGTTTTTGTGGGGCGGGTGTGCGTGCGTGCGTGCATGCGTGTGTGTTTGTGTGTGTGTGTGTGTGTGTGTGTGTGTGCCAATCATAGGGCTTGAACTCAAGGCCTGAGCACTGTCCCTGAGCTTCTCTTGTTCAAGGCTAGTATTCTACCACCACTTGAGTCACAGTGCCACTTCCAGCTTTTTTTGTTTATGTGGTGATGAGGAATTGAACCCAGGGCTTTAAGATACATGCTAAGCAAGCACTCTACCACTAAGCTACATTCCCAGCCCCTCCATGAGACTTTTATCTCAGATTAATCTGCCAAAAAAAACAGAAGTGAAGGAGTGGCTCAAGTGGTAGTAAAAAAGCAAGCAATATCTGGCCATCCGTGGCTCACATCTATAACCCTAGCTACTCAGGAGGGCTGAAATCTGAGGATCACAGTTCAAAGCAAGCCTAGGCAAGAAAATCCCTGAGACTCTTATCTTCAATTAACCACCAGACAACCAGAAGTGGGACTGTGTCTCAACGTGGTAGAGTGCTAGCTTTGAGTGAAAAAGCTCGGGGACAGTGGCCCTGAGTTCAAACCCTAGTACTGGTACACACACACACACACACACAAGAAAAAGAAAAGGGGAATGAAACTCTGGTTCAGTGGGTAGAGCACAAGCCAACTGAGCAAAGCATCAGGTACTGAGTTCCAGTTCTGATCTCAGATCAAAAGAAAAAAAAAAGGAAAGAGGGAGAGAGAGGAAAGGGTAGGGCTGGTGGACAGGTGGTCTATGGGCTCTAGGGAGGAACACTGAGACCTGTAGCCATTTCCAGCCCTCTATGCATCTCTCTCTCTCTCTCTCTCTCTCTCTCTCTTTGTCTCTCTCTCCCTTTCTCTTCTCTCATCCTTAGTGAGTCCTTAGATGACAGTCTGGAGGTAACAGATCCTAGGAGGAACAAAAAATGCTACTCGCAGATCCTTGACCTGGAGAAGGTTATAAAAACACAACCACAGCAAGAAATAATCCTGAGATGACTTGTGGCTAAGGCACAGCCAGGAGGCAGCAGGAGCTGTTCAACCTGGATAATCATTGGTTGGATTCAAATACCGGCACCACCTCTTCTTATTTACAAGGCCTCAGGTCAATTTGTCTCTTCCACAGTTTCTCCCTCCGTGATGGGTGGCGGCAATCGTGTGCACCTCCCTGTGCTGTGATGAAGACATCAGCCAAGGTACACTGCAAAGTCCAGCAAGTGCTATGTGTATTTACCATTGCTTTTACTTCCCTCTACTGAGGGCCTCCAATGCAGATGGCCGATGTGAGAATCACATGAATTACACATGCAATCATAGAGACTGTAGATGGGCTAGAAAAAAAAAAAAAAGACCCTTGTCCATCACCATCAAATCACACCCCCAGTAGCTATCTCTGAGCTTGTTTTGTTCAAGGCTAGCACTCTACCACTTGAGCCACAGCACCACTTCTGTCTTTTTGGTGGTTTAAGAGTCTCATGAGCCGGGCACCAGTGGCTTATGCCTGTAATCCTAGCTACTCAGGAGGCTGAGATCTGAGGATCATGGTTCAAACCCAGCCCAAGCAGGAAAGTCCGTGAGACTCTTATCTCCAATAAACCACCAGAAAACTGGAAGTGGCGCTGTGATTCAAGTGGTGGAGCACTAGCCTTGAGCTGAAGAGCTGAGGGACAGTGCCCAGGCCCAGAGTTCAAGGCCCATAACCGACAAAAAATAAAAAGTCTCATGGACTTTCCTGTCCAGACTGGCTTGGAACTGTGATCCTCAGTCCTCAGCCTTCTGAGTAGCTAGGATTACAGGTGTGAGCCACTGGAACCCTTCTTATAGTGAGTTCTTGTATAATCCTCAATCGATTTCCCCTAATATAAACATTTTTACTCCTAAGGTTAGTATTTATCTTACAATGGTAAATTGGTCCAAATGAAAAAACCAACAGATATGTTGGTGTTTGCATATAATCCCAGCACTTGGGAAGTAAGGAGAAGATAATTGCAAGATGGAAGTCAGCCTGAGCTATACAGCAAGACACTGTCTTAAGAAATATCAACTGGGGCTGGGAAGGTGGCTCAGTGGTAGAATGCTTGCCTTGCATGCATGAGGCCCTGGGTTCAATTCCTCAGCACCACATAAGCAGAAAAAGTTGGAAGTGGCACTGTGGCTCAAGTGGTAGAGTACTAGCCTTGAGCTGAAGAGCTAAGGGACAGCACCGAGACCCAGCATTCAGGCCCCACTACAGACAAAGATACATAGATAGATAGATAGATCTACAATGGTCAGGCACTGCTGACTCATGCCTGTAATCCTAGCTACTCAGGAGTCTGAGATCTGAGGATCCTGGTTCAAAGCTAGCCCAGGCAGGAAAGTCTGTGACACTCTTATCTCCAAATAACCACTAGAAAACCAGAAATAGCATTGTGGCTTAAGTGGTAGAATGCTCACCTTAAAGTGAAGAGCTCAGGGACATCACCCACGCCCAGAGTTCAGGCCCCAGGACCAACAATAAAATTAAAAAAAACAAAAAAGCAAAAGCCACCCTTGGCATATTACTATTAATAAAACTTCCAGATTATATTCAGACTTCACTGATTTTCTTTCTCTGTTCTAGGATCCCATTCAGGACATATCATTGCATTTAGTCCTCCTGTGTCCTTGGTCAGCTGGGATATGACAGTTTCTGTCATGCTTGTTCCCTTGGTTGAGATAGTCTTCTGGACCACTAGGTGGGTACTTTGCAGACTGTCCCTCAGTTTGGGTTTTCCTAATGTTTTCCTCCTGACTTGACTGGAATTATGGGTAATGGAGAAGAATTCCCTCGTCATGTTAGGGAACACTTGCTACCTCTTGTACTTAGCACAGACAGTATTATGCTTGATGATCCACTGGTTAACATGGAGTTTCCACTTTTCTCCTTTGTAAACTTACTATTATTTCCCTTCCTATACTTTTTGCATTGATAATGAATATCTAATCATTTCAGTTGTCATTCTCCTGATTGTAATAGGAGATAAGAGACTCACAAATTTGCCTGCTTAAGTTGACTTCGAACTGTGATCCTCAGCTAGGATTGTATGCATGAGCTACTGGCACCTGGCTGAACACCTTATTATGATTTTTTTTTTTTTGCGTCCGGTCGTGGGGCCTGAACTCTGGGCCTGGGCACTGTCCCTCAGCTCTTCAGCTCAAGGCTAGTGCTCTACCACTTGAGCCACAGCACCACTTCTGGCTTTTTTCTTTTTGCTTATGTGGTGCTGAGGAATCGAACCCAGGGCCTCAGGCATGCAAGACAAGCGCTCTACTACTGAGCCAACTTCCCAGCCCCACCTTATTATGATTTTGACTAGCCCTTTATAAGAACTGCCTACTCAGTCTTTTGCCTAGATGCTAACTTGTATGCTGTCGTTCATCAATTGCAATTATCTTCTCCAAGGGAATCATTTTATATTTTAATTTTGTTTGTAATGTCTTGTGACTTATCTGTTTATTTCTTATCATACTGAGGATTGAGCCCAGAAAATGCTAGGCAATTTTTTGGGGGAGGGCTCAGAGTGGGACTTGAACTCAGGGCTTGGGTGCCATAGCTCCTTTTCTGGTTTTGAGGTGGTTAATTGGAGAGAAGTGTCTCCAAACTTGCATGCCTGGGCTGACTTGGAACTGCAATCCTCAGATTTCAGCCTCCTGAATTGCTAGGATTACAGGCGTGAGCCACCGGCACCCAGCTAAATTTTTAAATTGAAAAGGAAACTTGCTTTAGAAACTTGCAAATGCGGAGCTGGGAAGGTGGCTCAGTGGTAGAGTGCTTGCCTTGCATGCATGAGGCCCTGGGTTCGATCCCTCAGCACCACATAAGCAGAAAGGAAAAAAAAAAGCCAGAAGTGGCTCAAGTGGTAGAGTGCTAGCCTTGAGCTGAAGAGCTGAGGGACAGCGCCCAGGCCCAGAGTTCAGGCCCCACAACCGGACCCTCCCCCCCAAAAAAACAAATCCATCCATCTTCCTAAACTAGTTTAACCACCAATAAATGTATAGATAGTTAAAAGCATGTTTAAAAAAAAAACTTGCAAATGCTAGAAAAGCCTTGTACCACTGAGCTACACTCTCAGCCCATGTAGCAGTTTAAAATTTTAATTTTAATCCTATTTGTGTACTTTGTGTGTGTGCCGATGCTTAGACTTGAACTTGCGACCTTGTATTCTCTTAACGTTTTTGCCTAAGGCTGAAACTCTTACCATTTGAGCCACATCTCCACTTCAGCTTTTTGCTGGTTAATTGAAGATATAAAGTGTCATGGGCTTTCCAGAATGGCTTTGAATTGAGATCTTCAGATCTTAGCCTCTAGTAGCAGGTGTGAGTCCATGGTTCCTCTTCTGTTTTATTTTTGTACTTTGGGATTTTTCTTTTTCTTTTTTTCTTATCTTTTTGTTTGGTTTTGTGTTGTGTTGGTTTCTGACAATACTGGCTTTTAATCCAGAGCTTTGTGTTTGCTAAGCCAGCTTTCTGCTACTTGAGCCATGGCCCAGCCTTTCTTTACGGTTACCCAGCCATGATTCAGCCAAACCCTAATGGCCATAGGTTCTAGCGACATTTATTCATTTTGTCCCCTTACTTGCAATGCTGAACTTCCTCCCTTCCTTTTGCTTCCTCCTGCTTATCTTTAACCTCCTCTGAGAGTCAAGTCTCCAGGTAGAATTAGTTGTTCTTTTCATGGTATTCATTCAAGGTATCCAAACTTTTACTAAAGTGCATAATGTTCTCTGTTATGTTTCTCTTGTTTCATTGTCGTATCTACCTCAGATTGTTATCACTTGGGAAGAAGGGCCTCAGCTAATTTATTTTAAACAGATCACTGAGCTCCATCCAACCAGTGTTTATTGAAGGAATGAATGGGTGAATGAATGATGAGACTATATACTCTGGATCAGTAGTCTTCAGACTTTTTGCTGTCATGCTCCAGTTATATTTTTGTCTGTGTGTGCGCACGCACACATGCCAGTATTGGGGCTTGAACTCAGGGTCTCAAGTTCTCACTTAGCTTTTACTCTTACCACTGGTGCTCTACTACTTGAGCCACACCTCCAGTTCCCAGCTTTTTTACTGGTTACTTGGAGAGAAGGGTCTTTTGGGTGTCTACTCAGCCTAGCTTTCTGCTTTTTGTTTTGGTTGGTCGTGGGGCTTGACCTCTGGGCGTGGGCACTGTCCTTCAGCTAGTCAGCTCAAGGCTAGCACTCTACCACTTGAGCCACAGCGCCACTTCCAGCTTTTTTCTGCTTATGTGGTGCTAAGAAATCAAACCCAGGGCCTCATGCATGTAAGGCAAGCACTCTACCACTGAGCCACCTTCCCAGCCCCAAATGAAATCTTTTGGTTTATTTTTATTTTTTTGTGGGTCATGGGGCTCAAACTCTGGCCTGGGCATTGTCCCTAAGCTCTTCAGCTCTAGGCAAGTGCTCTACCACTTGAGCCATAGCACTACTTCCGGTTTTCTGAGTGGTTTTTGCCAGTCCTGGGGCTTGAACTCAGTGCCTAGGCATTGTCCCTAAGCTACTTTTGCTCAAGGCTAGCATTCTACCACTTGGCACTCGCCACTTCCCGCTTTTTCTGTTTATATGGTACTGAAGAATCAAACTCAGTGCTTCATGTGTGCTAGGCAGGTACTCTACCACTAAGCCACATTCCCAGCCCTAGTTTTCCACCTTTGATCCTTACTTCTGAACCTCCCGAGTAGCTAGGATTATAGGATTATTAACAGCTGCCAGTGGCTCACCCCTGTAATCCTAGCTACTCAGGAGGCTGAGATGTAAAGATGGCAGTTCCAAGCCAGCTTGGGCAGTAAAGGCCGTGAGACTCTTCTCTGCAATAAACCACTCAGAAAACTGGAAGTGGCACTGTGGCTGACCTGTAGCTACCAATACCCTAAGCCTGAAGAATTTTTTAAAAAACTATATACCTCACCATTCATGTGTTGGATTTAGGAAGAAACATATGGCTCACTCAGATTGAGACAATCCAGGGAAATTATTTATAGAAAGGGACCAATTTGGGGCTGGGAAGGTGGCTCAGTGGTAGAGCATTTGCCTTGCATGCCTGAGGCCCTGGGTTCAATTCCTCAGCACCACATAAGCAAAAAGAAAAAAGCCGGAAGTGGCGCTGTGGCTCGAGTGGTAGAGCGCTAGCCTTGAACTGAAGAGCTGAGGGACAGCGCCCAGGCCCAGAGTTCAGGCCCCACGACCAGACCCCTCCCCCCCCCAAAAAATCAAACCAACCAAACCAGAAAGAGACCAATTTGGTCAAGGTATAAGAAAATCATAGGAAGCTGGGACTGGCAGTAGTCAGGCTGCTACTATCACCGTCCTAAAGGGCAAGTCTTCTGCCCTATGTGAGTCATCAGCTTCCTGTCTACTGACACGGCTAGCATGAGTAGGCTTCACAGCATGACAATCTGAGGGACTAATCCTGACCTCACTGTCTCTGTGCCCACCCCCATCCCCCAACTCTCCTGCCAGGATTCCCCCTTGGCTTAACCCAAACCAAAAGAGCCATGATGTCTGCCATCCAAGTCAAACAAATAGGGGAGAAGTCAGGTGAAGGAGGGCAGAGATCTGGGTGTGGGAGTGGGGTGGATTCATGCAGAATATCTGGCACATTTTTAACTTGATATCTGGGAGAGGGAGAGAGAAAAGAAAGAGAAAGGGAGGAAGGAGAATGTGAGAAAGAGAAAGGGAAAGAAAAAGAGAAGAAAGAGAAAGAAGCTGGATACCGGTGGCTCACCCCTATAATCCTAGTTACTCAGGAGGCTGAGATCTGAGGATCATGGTTCAAAGCCTGCCGGGGCAGGAACATCCATGAGACTCTTTTCTTTTTTTTTGGGGGGGGGTCCGGTCATGGGGCCTGAACTCTGGGCCTGGGCGCTGTCCCTCAGCCCTTCAGCTCAAGGCTAGCGCTCTACCACTTGAACCACAGCGCCACTTCCGGCTTTTTTCTTTTTGCTTATGTGGTGCTAAGGAATTGAACCCAGGGCCTCAGGCATGCAAGGCAAGCGCTCCACCACTGAGCCACCTTCTCAGCCCATCCATGAGACTCTTATCTCCAATTAACCACCAGAAAACCACTTGAGCACTGTGGGTAGAGGGCTCGCCTTGAGCTGAAGAGCACAGGGACAGTGCCCAGGCAGAGTTCAAGCCCCATGACCAATAAAAAAAAAGACCATTGGGCCGGGCGCTGGTGGCTCACGCCTGTAATCCCAGCTACTCAGGAGGCTGAGATCTGAGGATTGAGGTTCAAAGCCAGCCCGGGCAGGAAAGACCGTGAGACTCCTATCTCCAATAAACCACCAGAAAACCAGAAGTGGCTCTGTAGCTCAAGTGGTAGAGTGCTAGCCTTGAGCTGAAGAGCTGAGGGACAGCGCCCAGGCCCAGAGTTCAAGCCCCACGACCGACAAAAAAAATAAAAAAAAAAAACCATTGGAACAAACTCTTCATTCAATAATGTGGCAAAAAGCCAAATCATTACGTGTGTGTGTGTGTGTGTGTGTGTGTCTGCACACGTGCGCGGTCTTGAACTCTGGGCCTAGCCACTGTCTCTGAGCTTTTGTGTTCAAGGCTAGAGCTCTACCACTTGAACCACAACACCACTTCTGTTTTTTTCTGAGTAATTTAGTGGAGATAAGAGTGTCACAGACTTTCCTTCCTGGGCTGGCTTGGAACCGCGATCCTCAGATCTCAGCCTCCTGAGTAGCTAGGATTACAGGTGTGAGCCACCAGCGCCCAGTTTGGAAATCAGTTCTCTCCTGTATACTTGGCTGACTCTTGACTTCTCCTTTGGCCCAAATAC
The DNA here is from genome assembly GCF_000151885.1 of Dipodomys ordii. Lineage (NCBI taxonomy): Eukaryota > Metazoa > Chordata > Mammalia > Rodentia > Heteromyidae > Dipodomys > Dipodomys ordii. The sequence continues at coordinate 11,504,772 of NW_012267222.1, read as the reverse complement.
CTTCTTTATGTAGCATATTCCCCAAGGTTGTGGGCCTGTTTTGTGTCCAGAATAAACCTGTTTGTCTTTAAAAACAGAAAGACAAAGGGAGAGAGAAACAGGTTTCTCTGCAAACCTCATACCAATGGCAAAGTACTTCTTCCAGAAGCCTACAGGCAGTCTGAAAAAATGCCTCCTAAGGGTGTGAGGAAGAGTCCAAGCTTCTCCCTGCTCTCCAGTCCTTATTGGCTGTAGATTCTCTGTCCTTTTATCACTGTTCCTGCAGGACAATGTTGTTCAGCAAGTTGAACTTTTTTTTCTTTTTCTTGTTTTGGTGTCCCAGTAGTGGGGTTTGAACTCAGGACCTGCACATTCTCCCTTAGCTTTTTCACTCAATCCCAGTACTCTACCACTTGAGCCATACCTCCACCTCTGACTTTTTGGTAGTTCATTGGATAAAAGAACCTCATGGACTTTTCTACCCAGGCTGCATAATCCTAAAATCACAGCTTCCTGAATAGCTAGATTACAGATGTGAGTCACTGGCCCTAGACAAGCTGGATTGTTGTTGTTTTTTTTTTTAGGTTTTTTTTTTTTGGGGGGGGGTCCAGTCATGAGTCTGAACCCTGGGCCTGGGCGCTGAACCTCAGCTCTTCAGCTCAAGGCTAGTGCTCTACCACTTGAGCCACAGTGCCATTTTTTTTATGTGGTGCTGAGGAATTGAACCCAGAGCCTCATGCATGCAAGGCAAGCGCTCTACCACTGAGCCACCTTCCCAGCCCCACAAACTGGATTTCTTAGGACTCCCAAGAACTCTCTGACCTTTCTTACCTCCATTACCCTTCTTTTTTTCACCTCTGAGGTCCACTGCTGGCTGCCCTCTAGTACTCAATACACAATGACTTTCTTCTAAAGCTTCTTCTTTTCTTTTTCTTTCTTTCTTTTTTTTTTCTTTTCTTTTTTTGGTTGGTTCTGGAGCTTGAACTCTGGGCCTGGGCACTGTCCCTCAGCTCTTTGGCTCAAGGCCAGCACTTTACCATTTGAGCCACAGCGACACTTCCAGTTTTCTGGTGGTTCATTGGAGAAAAGAGTCTCACAGACTTTCCTGCCCAGGCTGGCTTTGAACCATGATCCTCAGATCTCAGCCTCCTGAGTAGCTAGGATTACAGGCATGAGCCACTGCCACCCAACTTCTTTTCTTTTTCTTTTTTTTTGCCAGTCCTGGGCTTGCACTCAGAGTCTGGCACTGTCCCTGAGCTTCTTTTGCACGAAGTTAGCACTCTACCACTTGAGCCACAGAGCCACTTCCGGCTTTTTTCTTTTTGCTTATGAGGTGCTAAGGAATCGAACCCAGGGCCTCATGCATGCAAGACAAACACTCTACCACGCAACCACCTTCCCAGCACTCCTCTTTTCTTTTTTAAAATGTCAGCCTTGGGGCTTGAATTCAGGATCAGGGTGCTGTCCCTGAGGCTAGCACTCTACCACTTGAGCCACAGTTCCACTTCTGGTTTCTTAGAGATAAGAGTCTCACAGAGGGCTGGGAAGGTGGCTCAGAGGCCCTGGGTTCGATTCCTCAGCACCACATAAGCAGAAAAAAAAGCTGGAAGTGGCATTGTGGCTCAAGTGGTAGAGCGCTAGCCTTGAGCTGAATTGCTGAGGGACAGCATTCAGGCCCAGAGTTCAAGCCCCATGACCAAGAACAACAACAACAAAAAAAGTCTTACAGACTTTCCTGCCTGGGCTGGCTTCAAATTGGGCTCCTCAGATATCAGCTTCCTGAGTAGGCAGGATTACATATGTGAGCTACCAGCACCCAGCTTCAAGACCCCTTTTGAAGGAAACTCCCTGTACCCCAGTTCTTGGAAAGGTACTCCCATTTATTGGAAAACTTCATTCACAAGTATGTATATGACCTTGGCATATCCATAAAGGGGCCTAAGATTGACAACTTGAGACATTTGACTACTGGGACAAACTGCCTGCCCTCAGCTTCCTTTCAAGGGGTTACAATGGCTTTATGATAAATTGTTTAAATAAAAAATATAACTTTATCTTAAATGAATCTTCTCTATTAAAGACTCTACTGAGCCAGGCACCGATGGCTTATGCCTGTAATCCTAGCCATTCCAGAAGCTGAAATCTAAGGATCATGGTTCAAAGCTAGCCTGGGCAGGAAAAGGCTGTGAGACTCTTATCTCCAATTAACCACCAGAAAACTGGAAGTGGTGCTGTGGCTCAAGAGTAGAAAGGTAGCCTTGAGCTGAAGAGCTGAGGGACAGTGCCCAGGCCCAGAGTTCAAGCCCCACAGCTGACAAAAATAAAATAAAATAAAACAAAGACTCTTCTGTATGTTTACCCCTGAATTCTTTTTGGGTTGAGACCAAGGACTTGTCATTTATCTCCCCTGATAGCACCTCCACAATTAATTACTCAAGGAGGCTGAGATCTAAAGATTGTGGCTCGAAGCCAGCCTGGTAAGAAGAGTTTAGAGACTCTTTTTTTTTTTT